>NC_081289.1:116955269-117566392 GCF_030490865.1 Poecile atricapillus | reverse complement strand
TCTGGACTCGCTGGTAGGGAAAACACCATGGGAGAAGTACTAGCTAATACAGTCTGTACCTCCTTGTCTAAGCAATTCTTAATCAAGGTAAGCAGTATGCCCTCTTAAATGGGACTTAGTACTCAGAAACACTTAAAGTAATAAAAAGCAGTAGTGGCATAGAAATAAAAATAATATAATCCTTTTGCTCTCCTGGTTATATCTCATTAACCCATTCAGTCATATATGAAATAGACAAATAATTAAACTCAGGTCATCCATTACTAAGTAGATAATAAAACCTGGAAATTTATTACCTTACATTTTAAATTTATGACCACTACCAAGGAGTATGTGTCATGTTTCTCTAAGAACATATATAATTTGTACATCTATCTATATATATATATATAATTTTGTAACATCTATAATTTGTATATAAATTCGCCTGAACATTTCAGCAACTACTTAGCAGGAAGTAACAGAAGGTATGGACAATGGATGAAGAGATGCAAAATAACTGCATGGTAGTAAGTGAATGTAAAGAACTATAAGGCTCTGCAGTTTTAATATATATGAAAATGTATATGAATAGTAATATTTGTGAAGAAAACAATTAAATGTTCAATGAAATAGGCTGTAGAAAAATTTGAGAATTTCCAACAGCCTGTTTAACTAAAATGGTCTGAGAATTACAGCTTTAAGGGTTTTATTTCCTGGTAAAATAATTTTACTCATTTGAAGTTTTAGTCTTGTTCAGAAGACCATGAAGATAAAAAAAGATTCACAACTTTCACTCTGGTTACCTTGAGCCATCTGCCAAATGGCTTTTATTGGCTGACCAATAAAATACTAAGTAAATTACTTGGTATCAAATAATACAAAAATGGTATTTTTTTCCTGCTTTCATTAATAAGATTCTTCATAATCCTTTTCTTAAGGAAGACACCATAGAGGCCAACACTCTGTCAGTCATATGATTGTACTTAACAGGGAATTTAGCACAAACTCTTAGCAAGCAAAAAGTTAATGTCAAATCTAATCTCCTTCTTGTCCCCAACCCTGTCCCCTAGTATCTATGTCTGTTCCTACTCCCACCCTCCCAACCACTTAGTCATATTTCACTATATGCTCCTCTGCCCTGCAGAACCTGGTGAACTTGTTCTGACAGAGAATTTAGAAGCAGGATGTGTTGGGTTGTGAACTACTTCCTGTAGATTTACTATGGGTTGAGTAAATCCTCACCCTCTTCAAAATCTTTGCCTTCCAACAAATCACAGTGTTACCCTTTGCCAGTTTTAGAGGGCTTGGGAGATAAAGGACCATGGAAAAGACATTTGGATGGAGTAAGGGAGGCTTTTGGTGGGAGGGGATCTGCCAGCTTCCCTCCTAAGTAAATATTATCAGTGTGTGCTTGGGCTTGGGAAAGTACAAAATGTTAAATCTGAGTATCACTTTGCATTGACTCAGTGGAAGATACAAATAATCCACAAAGCTATAATGGATAGCAAGCCAGTTTTAAAAATAACAATGAACAGTGTGAAAACATTTGTTTCATAGCTGTTTTTAGAAATAACAAAAATGAAAAGCAATATATTAATGCTGACCATCTTCCAAAATCAATCAATTCTGTTCTGGAATGTGGCCAATATTTTGTGCTTTTGGATTATCCAGGATTGTCAAATGACTCAAATTTTTAGTTAAATAAATACAGAATAGGCATTTGATAGAGAGTTCAAATGTTTCTATTTATTTGTACTTTTCTAATAAATTCTGCCTTTATTTTATCTCTCTCCTTCACAAAAATTTCTGAAAATGGACTCATTACCATCCTTTCTTTGATAGTTCAGATACTTTTCCAGGAATTCGTATTCTAGTAGTCATTTCACTCCCATATTAACTAGAGTTTGCATTACGGATGCTTTTTATTTTATATGGAATATAATATTTTTCTCTATGCAGAGAGCTACCAACTTTTTATACACAGATATAAAATAAGAAGTTGAGTCCCTCCCATGATGATCTCATGTGCCAAGCGCAACTTGTTTCTGTTGTTTTTGTACCTTTATATATTTCTGTGATGGTCATGGTTATATTGTCCTACATCTCTTTAGCTTGAAAAATCAGTCAAGCAGTCCAAGGGTTGGTGCTAGAGCCCAATGAAAAAAAAATTATTCCAGCTTCTCACAGCTCAGGAGAGGTTGCTAAGAGGATATTCAGTTGTGCAGATCAAACCTTTTTAATTTTTTCCTGCGGATTTTTCTCTATCAGTGATCATACTTTTGTTAAAACATGTATCAGATATAAATTACTTGACTATACTTTGACAAGCTTCAGAAGCTTCAGAAGCTTCAGAAGCTTCAGAAGCTTCAGAAGCTTCAGAAGCTTCAGAAGAAGAAGAAGAAGAAGATGATGATGATGATGATGATGATGATGATGATGAATTCCCTTCTCCCAGCTGCAACAGCTCTGAAAACCGAAGAAGCCAGCCCCTACGCCCTGTAGCTGCCCCTGCCCTCTCTTTTTCCTGTCCCCCTTCCCCGCCCCTCCCCGGGCCCAGCCAAACTCTTTGTCTTTCTCAAGCACCCATTATGCAGGAGCAGGCAGGTTTCCCCGCAACTGTCTGACGTAGCTTTAGTTCTCATATTTTTGAAGACTTTATCACTGAGTAAAATGGTGGGCAAATTTTTCCTTTTTGCTAATCTTTTTAGTATCAGTGACGCCAATCAAGTGCATGGATGTCTGTGGAAGAACAATTTGACCCAATCCCTTTGACTTTTGCTGTTAACAGTCATTCCTTATTTCAGGAACAATATTTAAACAAATCAGATCACACCAGAAATTGAAAAATAAGAATTAACTGGTACCACAGCTCCCAAAACAATTTACTGACAACACTGAATTTCACATCTGTACTTTGTAACACATGGCCGAACAACTTGTTATAAATGCAAAGGCAAATTCAGGTTAAATAAAAAGAGAAATTTATTCTAAAACAATAAAGAACAAACAACGAGAAAAACCACAATAAAATGGGCAGCGCAGCGCTGGGTGGACAGGGTCTATACCAAAGGTATAGGTGCTCCCAAATCCACGCTTGAGGGTTCTCTGGTCTGGGTTTTTATAGGGATTTTGTGTCCTGAGGCTAAATTCCAAGCAGGCACCATTCACCAAAGGTCCTTGATTGTTGGATGAATGGATTTCCTGGCATTGGAGAATAGAGTTAGTAGATGTCCGGGCAGAGTCTCCTCATATGTAAAGAGGTTTTTAATGTTCCCTGATTTCAATTTTGGTTCGGGCCATCAGGATGGAGTGGTGGGATCCGGGTTGGAGCCGATGGATATCTCGGCTGGGCTTTTCCCTTTGTCCAGTCTAACAGCGGTCTGCCAGGTGGGGTGTTCAGGTCTGGCGATGAATATCTCCTCCGAGCTCGTCCCTTTGTCAGCCTGATTGCTTCCCCAACAGTGGTCTGCAGGGTGTGTTCAGGTCCGGCGACGGATATCTCCTCCGAGCTCGTTCCTTTGTTAGCCTGATGGCTCGTGTCCTGCTTATTCTTTTCGGTTGATGGGCGCAGGCTAGGATTTTTATCTGGGTGCCGGCTAGCATTGTTTTCTCCTGAATGGGAATTCGCAACTAGATCTGGGGAAGGACTTTTTGCCACACTGTTTTATTTTATATTATTACAAATATATTTATTTTGACCTTTACAAATTTTTATACATAAGTTTATCTATTACAAACTGAAGTGAATAAAAGAGACATGAAAAGACTAAAATTCATGTTAGTTGTGTTTCAGCTGGCTAAGAATAGTGCTTGTAGCAATAGGCTTTGAGATCAAATAAAGAAATTGCTTATTTTAAAAATCAAATTAAAAGTATGAACACAGTAATTCAGTATCTGCTTTCAAAAACCTGCATAGTTAGCTGTCTTGTTTTAACTGAAGTTCTAATTTGGTTAAAAAAAATTAGAAGCTATGCCAGCTGTGCAAACCCAAATAAAATACCACCCCCCCCCCCCCCCCACGCCCACCCCCATCCCCATTCTGTGTTGTTTTTCAATTTTCATCTGGGATGGTCTTTTATGAACACAAAACTTCCTAAACACAGTGAAGTCACATGGGTATTGCACAGAAAATGGTCAGATATTTTACTTATAAATTCCTCTTCTCAGAGTGTAATTCCCAAAGAAATCCAACATTTTACCGGTGTCTTTATTTATGTCCATGACAGAGGGACTACCTTCTGTTTTGAATATATCTCACTGAGTAGCAAATAGGAATTTAGAGTTAAGCTCCAAAATAGAAATGTGAGAGAGTTGGGCTGATAAAAGACTTTAATTTTTCCATAACTTCTGACTTTTTCTTATATTTTCTTGGATGATCTTTGGATTGGAGCCATCAGTGATGTCATTTAAGTTGAAAACCATGGACTACTGTCTCTTAAAATGTTGCTATTACACTAGACAGATGTTGAGAAGTCCCTTTAGGCCTTAAAAAACTGAGCAGGGAAAAAATCAAGAATTTGCTCTTTGAAAATGTTATATAGTGATATATGTCAGGTCAATATCCAGCGGATTAATTCCACCATTGCGTAGTAGGAAGAAAACTAAGAAACACCTCCATGCTGTGTCCCACTTTTCAGCCTACATTTTTACCGAAATTCTCCTAACTTGGCATATGAGAGTTTATAGTCTCTTATGAGGATTGGGAGTCCACACAGCAATGGAGAGTAATGTGATTGAAAATAATACATGGATTGGGTATGCTGAAATAAAATAAACAATCATAGATTCATAATCAATTCATAATCAATTCTCATGAGAGAACAGAAAGACCAGAAAGAAGTTTTTATGGAGTTTTCATAAACATTTAAAAGAAAATTATTTACAATATACTTTTCTACTGGATGCATTTCTCTTCATAAATTTAAGTCATATTTATCATCCTGGAGTTAGGACCACCGATCTTAGTATTTTCCACTTACCAAGGTTACTTTGGGCATTTTTAATCGAGTCAAAATCATCTTCATACAAGATGAGGATACTACTCTGCAGGTCACAAATTTTGCTGTTTCAATCCTTGTCTGATTCCAGTACAGCAAACACTATTCTTCTTTGTTTTACAGATAGAAAAAAAAAAAAAGATAAAAAATCAGTGAAGTGTCAGGTGACTTAAGAATATTTTTGGACATCCTCTGGTGCTCTGATGTTGTAGGTTTTATTATATTTTATTTATTAATAAATATTCATATATTTATTAATATATTAATTATTACATTAATAAATAATATTTATTAATGTGATAGCTCTGTCTAAGGACAATGGTTACATCAGATCAAATCATGAGAAATGAAAAATATACTAATCTTCAAGAGTTTCTTGGTTGAAACATTCCAAGATGTTTATAGGTTATGAATTCATTTTGCTTCTTAGAGCCATGACAGCATTAGTGCTTTGAATTAAATCAAAATTTATAAAAAAAGTCCTTTTTAAGAAGTATGTAGACTTCCATAGTGAAAAGAGAGCAAACACATTGTGGACTATCAAATGAATCAAGTCAAAATTTATTTCAATATTTAGTTACTTTAACTCTCAAAATGATGTATTGTTGAAACTTCAAATGTAAGAAGATCCATGCGTTTCACGTTTGTTATGTCTACTGAAAAATCACAACTTATTTACTAAGAGATTCTATCTATGTAACCTGTAGTTGGCTAAAATTTTTACTTAACATTTATATTAGCTTTTACTCTTTTCCTCTACAAATGCTTGCCTTTTATATCTCCCTGTAAGATACTACAGTGTAGAATTTAAGTGAAAATTAGCAGTGTGGAAACTTCCAATTAGTACAATCCACATTAAATTTCCAGGTTCTGAAGAAGTTTAAACATAGTACAGGTTGTAGAAAATATTTTGCATTGTATACACTTGGTATACACTTTATACTTGTTCTATGCAGTGACCTGATGGTAGAGCTATTGCAAATACTTTCTGTATTACCACATAAAAGGGTTTTAGAGACAAAAAATAAACGCTGCAGGTGATGGAATCAATGCTTTTTAATTTTTTTTATTTTTTTTTTTTTTTAAGGAAGCTTTCCTAATTTCCACCTATGAACATGGATGCAGCAGACTTTCCTTGTGGTTACTTTTCCTGTTGTCTTGTGACAGAGTCCATCTTCTTTTGATTGGAAAAACTTGCCAAAGTAGTTAATACAAACCAATTTATTTTCATGGTTTCAAATTACTTTGAGGACTTTTGTAGACTATACTGGTCTTTCAGCTTTTTCCGTGGTATCTTTGAGCCAGCACTTGCTCAGTTGCTGTCCACTGTGTCCTCTCTGCTCCTTCATGACCCTTCTTGGGCAGAGACACACAGTAAGAAAGGACAGAATATATTTCTGGATGAGGGCTTTACAGAGGGATGTAATCAATTTTTCTCAGTTCAGCCCTCAGATTTCACAAATGCATTAAAAGGACAGTAAAGGTTAAATGCCACTTGTTTGCAGGCTCATATTTATCAAATTCTGTGCGGATCCCACGCACTGTTTACAGAAGTTTAATTTATAGTTTATATGCAAGCAGTTTGATTATTGACACAGCCAAGCCTTACCTTCTGTTATTGCAGTGTAAGCATACTAGCTATTTTTTTGTGTAGAAGAAAGATACCTTAAATGCTTGTGGATGAGACAAGCAAAAGATAAAGACTGCCATCTATTGTTCTGAAATAAAGCACAGTTTCTGCATGCAGCAAGAGAGCAAAAACATCCTGAGTTCAGTGCTCCAGCAATCTCTACCACTTTCCAAATACAAAGATTTTGGTTCCCCTAACATATTGCTTTTTATCTAAGAGGAATGCATTTTGGCTCTATGCCTAATTTATAAATGGAAAGACTTTTCCACATTTCGTGAATGACATTAACAAATCAAATTCATAGGAAGTATAAAGTACCTGAGTGAGGTATTTAATTACAAGATGCATTTGCTTTCTTTTCAGGTAAATCTATGTACATGAATTCTGTTATGTATTTACAGTGGAGGCAAGAAAAAAAAAAATCATCTCTGTTCTTTGTCCTGGTCTGAATGTTCATCTTCACCTTGTTATTTTCATGGAAATTTTCATGTCTTTTATACATGTAAACTACTGTAGCCCATTAAAGTTACATAGGTAATGCAGAAAAAATGGACAGATACTGTGAAAATTGCTATCTAGAATACTAATATAGGTCAGAAAACAGTGTACTGAAAAGAAGACAAATTCATTGACACAGAGGGGAGACAAGGTGACCTGATAATGTATTGTTAATTTTTTATCCCTTTCCCTCTACAGTACAATTAAGACTCTTGACCATCTGTCCAGTACTCCTGGAAATCAGAACTACATTTTTCATAAATCTGGCAGCAAGAATATGACCAAAGAAAAATCTACTGTCACCAAATAATGAACCTTTGACTGCTTGGCTGAACTGGCTGGGAGGCCAGAATCCAGGCCTCAGAGACTTGGTGCCTATATAGACTTGAAATGTGCTTTTCTAGCACCATTGCCCTGCAGAGACAATATGGAACAGCCTCTCTATTTCAGCCTGACTTTTTTTGAGAAAACTGTCAACTGAAAGAAACATTGTTTCAAATTAAAGCAATTAATGTTAAATACAATAAGGTTCCCTCTATGTTTAAAATAAATGTCAAGAATAAATGTAACAAAAATAAATATTTAATGTGAATTCTCAGCTCGGAAGTTCTATTTATGATTATCTAGTCTGGCCTTTATAAGACGTGCATAGATATGCTGGGAATTTCTACATAAAGACAAAAGGTTCTGAGACAGAGCACTCAAAATACTTTTAATCTGGATAGAATGACATTCTTGGAAGAAGGATACTTACCAATTATATCTGTGGGTAAACTTACTCCCTATATTTGTCCTGCTAGTGTTTTTACTGTTCATCAATCCCAGCTAAATGTGCCTAACTTCATCTTCACGTCACGGAAATGTTTAACTGCTACAGAGTTCCATGAATGAATTCTGAATGAATGAACTTCCAGAACATTACGATTTAGAAGCTTACATATTGCTGTCAATATTTGAAAAATATGATGAAAAAGATGCAAAACTGACAGAAGATACGTTGTTAAAGAAAAGAAGAAAAAAAAAAGTTGTTTCTTCTGTTATTTAACATTACCAAACTGCACATTCTTAATGAAACACACAGGCTACAGAAATTTTCAGTCACTATTGAGAAGAAAGATTTGTGCTAATGTCTTTACAAATGATTTGATGAGTGAAGGTATGGGTGTTAAAGTCTTTGAAATGGGTCTTAATGTCTCTACTAACTTTGGGCAACAGGTTGTTGCAGAGCCCAGACGAGGATCTGCACAAGTATGAACTTCTGAACTTTGGGGTAAGATAATAGGTTCAAAGGGAGAATATGCGGCAGGTAGTTTGAGAGGAAATATGTGGTGGGTGACTCGGCAGGGCTGTACCTTCCTAGTGCCTTAGCAGTGGGGAAAGGAAGAGGACAATATGCGGCCAGGAGTTTAGGATAAAAGGAGGCTGTGCTCTCTGAAACCCCTGCGAGAGAAAACCCCGAGGGTGTGTGCCTCAAAGGACTCTCCCTTTATTCAAATAAAGCTGAAGGACTCCTCTCTCTCTTTTATAGACATAAACCTCTGGCATTTGTGGATTTTCCTGACACTATTAGATTTAAACAGCCAGCACTCACACTGTGATTTGTAACTCAACGCAGCTTAACAGAAGATGCAATCTACACAGTCTAGACAACTGTATCAGGGGCAGGGCAAAACCTGTCTCACTGGCATCAGCTTCTCCGCTTTGGGCAAGCAGTACATTGCTTCTGGTATTTGCTGCCATCTCATGTGTTTCAAGAAGTATTGCAGTGGAATTCTAGAAGCGAGCATTTCATTAATCTAAAATAATTTTAGATAGCTATGTGGCTGCAATGTTAAGCAAATACATTACTTAAAATTCTGAAACGATTTTTTAGTGTTAATGCTCCGTGATATGGAAATGACCTATATTTAAAACCAAAATTAAATATTCTGCTCCAGTTTGGGTGAAATAGTACGCTGTGGCCAGTTTTCAACTCTCAGTATATGAAAGACATTAACATGCTTCCCGACTTCCAGCAGAAGGCCCCAAAATTGTCAGGGACTGGAGGATCTCTCTAATGAGAAGCAACTGAGGGAGCTAAGTTTGTTCAGCCTTAAGAGAATGAGGCTTCAGGGTAACCTTATTGCTGTCCACTATTACCCAGTGGGAAAGCCTAGAAAAGATGGACCCTCCTTGAAAACACAGTGATCAGACAAGACAAACACATTCATTGCAATACAGGAAATTCAGGGTATATTGTCGCCCTGAAAACTCAGCTTCTGAGCTTGCTAACATAGTTTTCTAAAGACTTTCCCAGGACAGTAACTGTAAACATAGATATGTGTACATTCTTTCTGTTACACGTCTTGTGATGGACATCTCTCATGGCCAGTGCTGTGAGAAAGTGTTATCCTGACCACCCAATCCCTGGCTGTGGTCAGGAGCCTATAAATCCTGGAGGGAAAAATAAACCTCTCTCTTCTCTTCACCACACCTCGACCTGTGTCCGTGTGATCTATTCATCTTCAGTGGTAACAGTATATTAAGGAAAAAATTTTCACCATGAGTGGTACCACAGGGTCCAGGAAACAGGGACCCAGAGGTGTCATGGAAGACAAATTTGTAACTCAAACAGATGTCAACTCCTCAAACTAGGAATTCTTCCTGACCACTGTGAAAATGAGAAAATACACTGTCACACAGCAAAAAGGCTATTTTTTTGTTCAGAGGTTTATGCCACCTAGATATTGCATCAGCAACTTAAAACACAGGTAAGGGAACTTACAAGTTATCTTTTACTCTTGGAAGTTGTTGTCATGGGACCAGAGTTTTTGTTACTAGCCAGCACTAACCTAAAGACATAGCCCAAAATATGAAAGGCAGGAAGAAAGTGCAGAAAAGCTTACTTAAACCTCAGTAATAAAAATGTTCTTCCTGACAGGTAGAACATGTCAGCAAATTCACAGGTGCTTTGAGATGCACCCATGCAAGGCAAGCATGTAGTGGAAGCACTGCGCTAGAGCAGCTTAATAAAGCCAAAATGTTGATTTATTGACCACACATTGGTACTTAACTATTCTGAAAAAAAGCCCCTGTTCTTACTTACACCTATCAAAACAGGAGTTCTTAGCTACTGTCTTCGAAAAATTATGTCAAGGCATAGTTTTCCATAGCCACAGAACTAGGAGGACTAATGCTCTCAGACTACACATGTGAGCCCTCAGTCCACAACTTGGGACTGCTTGAGCCATTGGTGTGGGAGGTGCACGCTTTGGCAATACTATGACACACTCCAGGGCACTTGGTGGCCTCACAGAGAGTTGTAACCTGAAACAACAACAGATGGGGAGAGATTTTGACTCCATACTTCCAAGAGTTACTGCTGTACTTTCTCTTCAACAAATACTCTGCATGAGTCATAGAGATCACATTTGAAAACAATGTAAAGTCATCAATCTTTTCTGTTTCATAGTTAATTAGCAAGCAGAGAACAAACAATGAGAAAGTGCATTCAGCTGCACCGTTTTCCTGTAAGCATTAAACAAATATTTTATTAACCACACCAAAAGTTTAAGGAAGAGGCCAGACAACTCCCTCTGCTTCTTACTCATACTCAGTGAAACAAATTTTTTTTCCCTAAGCAGAAGATGATTCATTTTAGACACTGCTAGACATAGCAGTGCCATACAGTGATGTTCAGAGATACAGCTGCACAAGTTTTATTAATGTATAATATCGTGTCCAAATGACAAAACAACATAAATATCTCTGAGCACAGCAAACTTACAGCATTAGGTATGCTCCCCCACCCCCCAAAAAAAAGCAGCCCAAAAATTTCCTGTATTTTCAGGCTTCTTTAGTACTTTGACTAAAGGAAAACCACTCAGAATATTCACAGAGTCCTCATGGAGATAAAAGTGAACTTGGTTTATTGCATAACTCAGTACATTCTTACAGGGTTTTTTTCCAGGGTTCACATGGCTCAAGCAAAACTGCTATTGGCTAGTGCATCCTGCTTATCATCTTCTTCTTCTTTATTTACATTCTTCACAGCGACTTCAAGGTCACTGTCAGCTGTAAGCTGGGCTGTAAGCTGTACCCTGGGTTGTGCAAACAGGCTTTAAATACATTTGACTCTCAAATATGAATATAACTATAGAGCATAACTTCTTTTAACATAATTGGTATACTTGAAGAAGCACCAAAGAGGTCTTGCTCTTCAGTCATATTCTGGTTGTTTTTCACTACTTTCTAGAACACAGCAACCAGAAGCAAAATAAAAGATTAACATAGATTACTGACAAGTAAGCAAAGTCAAAGCACATCACACAGTGATTAAACCACAGACTGATTCATTTTAGTAGCAATCTGAACAGTCAAAATTATACTGAACCGTGGCAGCTCAGAAAGGAAAGACACTGCATTGAGCGCTGTGGGCCTTTGTCACCAAAAGCAACATTCAACTTTTGCAAACAAAATCACAGTAGTAAAAAAAAAAAATCACAGCAGTACTGATTGATATGTGACACTGTGGCATACAGATTATTTAGGATAACCACATTGACCTTGCAGTTTGCTCTGACACATCCTCCATTCCTATGGACCTGAAAGGTCCGGCCCGTTCTGAGGTTGCGACAGAAGTAACTGTAGAAGTAGACGGATTTCTTGACAGAAAGAATCATTAATGGAATCGGCTGCCGAGGAATGTGATGGAGCCACCGTCCCCAGTGGTGTTTAAGAAAACATCTAGTACTCAGTGCCATGCTTTAGCTGATTTGGTGGTGTTCGGTCATAGGTTGGACTCGATGGCCTCAAAGGTTTTTCCCAACTTTTCCCAATCACCAACTTAGCTGATTTTGTAATTCTGTAACAGACCGACTTTGCTCCAAGCTTTGCGCTGGCGTTTTCCCCAGGTGTGTCCCGGTGGGCGTACAGGTGTCTCACGGGCCTGGCCCAGAGAAGCGGTCAGGCGCTTTCCGGCCCGCAGAGCGGTGGATCCGCCCGAGCAGGCTGCGAGGTCGGCGTGACCCGCGCAGCCTCCCCCGCTTTCCCACAGCGTCCTTTTCCTTCTTTCCCACAGCGCCGCTTCCCCGCCCGGAAGCGCCCTCGGCACCGCCCCCCGCTGCCGGCACGTGACGCGCCAGGCGCGGCTCCCTGGGTCACGTGCGCTGCCCCCCGCGAGCGCGCGTGCGCATCCAGCAGCTGTCATCCGAAATCTGGGAACGAGGTGTCTGCGGCGCGGGCGGGGCGGGGGCAGCCTCAGCCTCGAGGGGACGGGGGACCCGGCCCGGCGGCGGCAGGGAGCAGGCCGGTCCCGCCCTCTCCAGCGCCGCCCCGTCCCGCGCCGCCCCGTTCCGCGCCTCTCTGCCCCTTATCCCTTCCTGCGACCGCGCCTGCCCGCTGGAGCCTCTGCCGGGCAGGTGCGGAGGGAGCGCCGAGCTGGCCCCTGGCGGCGGCCGCGTGTCTGCGGGGAGGAGGTATGCGGCTGCGAGCGGGCCGGGGCGAGCGGGGGAGGCGGCGGGGCAGCCGAAGCGGGTCGGGCCATTTCGGAGCAGGGGTGCGCCGCGGGTCCCGGCGGCCGGGCATCGCCGGGGCGGGCCCGGGGCGGAGCGGCCGAAGTGCCGCCGGGCGGCTCCCGCAGGCGTAAGGGGAACGCGGCAGCCCCCGTGCCGGGAAGGGATGGGTGCGGGAGGTTCCGCGCCGCGGACGAAAGGGTGGCGGCTGGGACCGTGGTGAGGAAGCGAAATCGGCAAGAGTGGGAAAAGTGAGTCTCGCGTTCCTGCTCGCGGCCGGCAGTTCTGGGTCGGCACTGCCGGTGGGAGCACTCCGGGAGGTCGGGCGGCTTCTCCGCGTGTCCTAAGTGCGTGGACGGAGTGAAATAGAGCTATACCTCTCACCGTGTCTGTCAGGGGTTTGATAAAATTGTTGTGGGCTTCCCAGACTGTCTCTTATTTGGTGCAGCTCGTTCGTTCTTGCATTTAGCTGGAACTTCGGAGTTGTGTGCTGAACGAAATACTGGGTTAAGCGCCTGTTCCACCTCTGTCCGTGGTTGTAACACGCTTTCGAAGCTGGTTTTGGGATCAGGTCTCTGTGCCATGGAAGTAGTCTTCCCTTAATAAGCTTTCTCTCCTGTGCATTTGATTTTAGCTGGGAAAGTGAAGTGGGAAGTGTGTGCAAAATACTATTTCTCATAGGTTAATTATGTTAGGAAAGATACTCGTGTGTTTTTTAAAACAATTATACTAGCTCAGAGAAGAAACGGCATCTATTTCGTACTTTTTAAAGTGCAGATTTATGATTCTTTGCTGGCAATTACCAGTTATAGGAACTGAAGTTACCGTTTAGAGGCTACTAAACCAGCACCTTTTAAGCGGTATCACCTTTTTCCACAAGAAAGAAACTTAGTGGCACCTACTGCCGTGGGTTTTTTTATGTCTATGGTATAAAATTTCACTTGGACTTTACCTTTATCTTTCCTTGTACTGTCATAAATAGCTGATGGCATTGCTTCAGGGAAGTATTTTCCAAGCACAAGAAAATGGAAAACACAAGCATGATTTCTGTTCCCGTACTTGAAATGAGAGTAAACTGAGCTACTGACCCTCATGTTTTTTTCTCGGCTTAGGTTTGGAATGGTGGTGGTGGTGCTAGCAGTTTCCTTTCTAGGGAGTGACCCAGGAAAAAATATGTATCACCCAGATATGTGGACATCATTAAATAGCTGTTGGGTCAGATTTGGAGTAATGTATATGAGAGAGAAATATTTGGTCAGTGTTCATTTAAAAAAAAAAAAAAAAAGAAACTGATTTCATCTCCGATGTCTTTCTTCCTTTTTTTTTTTTTTTTTTAATTAACAGTAAATATGATAAAATAGGGAAAAAATTAAAATCCTGTTAAGTTTACTCTTTAGCCATTGCTGAGTATTGCATACAGTATTTTGTTTCTCTTGAGCTCATTTCTAAATAAATCAAATAAATAGTTCTGAACTAAATCTGAGTGCACAATCAGTATTGCAATCAAATAATAAAATTATGTTGTCAACTACTCATTATTAGAATATTCCTAAGGTAATACTAGCAAATGTAGTAATTATTAAAAATACAGTTCTATACTTAGCTGTATTACAAAATGTTGGGTTGAGTAGATTATAGATTAAGGACTTTCTGAGTTTAAGCAGTTGATTCTGCAGGTAATTCATTTTGATATTGATTTTTTTTTCTTAGTTTTCTTTTGGTGAGATAAGTTTCATCAACATTATGCTGAACAGAATGTGAATAGGGTTGAGGTGCTGTTAAAGGTGGTATTTTTGTCCTACTACCTCCAATGTAAATTAAAAAAGCCTCACTGTAACAACTTTTGTGACATGAATTTGGCATACATGGAGCTTCAAAGGAAAGATATATTACTATAATTCTGTCTGTATAAGGTATTTGCAAGATCTCTGAACGATCACAGGAATGGTTCAAAAAGTGATGTTCTGAAATGTTAAGATTTTAGTACTTCTCTAGTAAAAAATCTCCATAGTTAGTTTGATAATTCATATCTCAAAATCAGTAAGTGATGTGGTGAGTTCGTCTCTTGATTTTTGTTTAGACTCACAGAAGACCCATGGGATATTTTGAAGATAAACAGTATTTTATACTTGGATGATAGTAATTTTTGTATAATTAAGTTACATAATGAAGGTGTTAATAAGAATTTTCTGGCCCAAAGTCCTAATGCCTATTATAAATAAACTCTTACTGTAGTTTTGTTATATGAAGACTTACAGTTTACTTCAGTTTTCACAGGTGGCATTGTGTGTCACAATTGTGCTGTAGGCTTGCCCTTTCCTCCAACTTCATTTCACCTGTTTAAAATTGTGGAATTGCACATAGCAGTGGAGTTGTTGGCTTTGTCTGTGTGAGTAGTTGTACTACTGAGTTATGTAAGTACTCATTTTTATCTGTAATTCTGTTTATGCCCAGCATTTGTGGGACAGGATATTTGGGACAATATACTTGGAACACTATACTTAGGACAGTATACCTTGAAAATTGAGGACCATCTATATAGTCATTATAATCCATATAACAAGATTAAAAAACATGTCAGGATTTCAGATTTAAGGCATTGAAGTTGCCAGAGTTAAAGTTCAGAACACATCTCTTAGTAAAAACCGAATACTGAAAAAAATCCAGTGTCTGGTCAGTTTCTGATTCTCAGACAAGGTGGAAAAATTAATTGAAGATGCAGATAATATAAGGAACTTTCACAAATAAAATACACTCCAGTTCCTTTGTGACATTTCTGCCAGTAAAGTGTACAGTCACTCGATTGGATTGATGGAATTTAGCTCATTACACCTGTGATATCCTGCTGGATTTTCTCTAATAAAATTAAAAGACTAGTTATTAGCAGGTAGCTTGCCTCTAAGAAGACCTAGATAAATACTTACATTCATGGTAGATGTTGTATGATGGACATTACTGTGCTAAGTCAGTTTTGTTTCACTTTCACCATTTATTTCTTAGATTAAAAAAGTGTGTAAGTTGCCAAAATAGTAAATGAGCCTATGGCTTTGGAGCTGGATAAATTGTCTATAATCATAAACTGTTTTGAAAAAGAGTAATTTTCATTTAAAATTTAATTGGGGAAAAGTGTAGAAGTCTGTAAACTGAGCTACAAATAAAGACATTGAAACAGAAAAGTGGGAGAAACTCGAAGTTTTAGATATCAAACTCTTCATGTCTGGGTTTGACTCAATGGAAGTATTTGAATTCGAGGAGAAACGTTTTCTCAACTGCTTTGTTGCCTTCAAAGCTGTAGTGTGGCTTATACTTACATGAGTTGGTGAAACTTCTGTATTCACAGTGTTCTTCTGTTTCCCCTGTGGAAATCTCCTTTGGATTTATTGTAATGCAGGTCTGTGAAGACTCATAGAGTGTCTTGAATTGGAAGGGATGCACAAAGGTCCCTGAGTTCATCTCCTAGTTCTGCACAGGACCACTCCAAAAATCACACGATGTATCTGAGGACATGGTCTGAATGCTTCTTGAACTCTGTCAGGCTTGGTGCTTGTGACCACTTCTCTGGAGACCCTGTACCAGTGCTCTCTCTCAGCTATACTCTTGGTGAAGAACCTTTTCTCGATATCCAACCTAAACCTCCCCTGACATAGCTTCAGACCATACCCTCAGGTGCTCTCACTGTCACCACAGAGAAGAGATCAGTACCTGCCCTGCTCTTCCCCTCACAAGGAAGTTGTAACTACAGTGAGGCCTCCCTTCATTCTCCTCCAGATTAACAAACCAAGTGGCCTTAGCTGCTCCTCATATGGCTTCCCCGCAAGGCCCTTTAGAGTTGAGCTTGCTTGTTTAGTCTGATATAATATTGTGGGTTAGAACCACGTAGTTCCCGGGTACCATTCTGTGAGTTCTTTGGGTGGTCTGCCACTCATGTTAAATGGTGATGCTTTAGGGGTATGGGATCAGTTTGGAGTAAGGAGCTTTTGATCATGCAAGCTGATCATATGTGTGGTTTGCTTTAGTGTTCATGCTTTCAGCCATAGCAACAGAAAGGCATGACATTTGTGGCTATGGCCTGGACACTAGGTATTGGGTCTGTGCTGAATCAGACCAAAATGTGAGGGCAGGGAAATTGCATAAAGTCTTTGAATTGTGAAATCCATTATGAGAGTCAAAGTGCTCACAGTGAAGGTTAGATTTTTCACTGGTGCAGAAATACAGGTTCAGGTGTTGCATAAATAACCAGCTTTAAGAGAGACAAGTACATCTCAGGTTGTAGAGCCTCATTTATGCGTTAGGTGTTTTTTGTTTGTTCTTTTTCTTCCCCCCTCATGCTGTCCTTGTTCAGCTTCTAATAAAGGATTTGTCATATAGTGGTTCCTTGGGAAAATTCATCACTGTATCATATCCCAGAAAAAAAGATGTGTGTTTCAATGTTAAGGACTTGCAAAGTCCAAGCTATAAGGGTATCTTTTGGGAGGGGACCTCTTGAAGGAGTTAATTAAATGCCATATAGACAGAAATGACAGGGCTACTAAAACTGTGCTTAAGAAAAGTGCTTAATTAGGAAGGAGTTCACTTCTACCACCTGTGATTTCTATCCGCAGCAATACTATAGGCTGAATTACTAATGCATGTTTTTCTGAAATTTTAGGTACTTGTAAATGAGCTTTTTGAAAACTGAGAGCTAGACCAAACACTGTTTGTACTCTATGAGGTACTCTGTGAGGACTGCACCTAAGTTTGAAAATGTTACACTGCTGTGTGAGTTGATGGTTTACTTGCATCTTAACTAGTGCTTTCAGCCTGGATATTCTTTTCGCTTGACTAAAAGTAATTTATTGGAATTGGTAGAGATCCAGAAATAGGATGATCAGAAATATGGAATGGATTTTCTGTGGTGAGACTAGAAGTTTTCAGCTTAGGAGGAAGATAGACTATATGGGACCATGGTAAAGATCTGTAAGTCCTGTATGGTCTGTAGGTAAATAGAAGCAGTTAGATAATTGTTCTCAATAGGCACATGAGCTATGAGATGAAACTAAAATGTTTCAGATGAAACTGAAATATTCAACATACACTATCACTTAACAGGTTCTTGATTGTAGAATGCTTCATCTTTAAATGTTTTGGATATTAAAGGTCTAGAAAGATTCAAAAGCATGGGGAAAAAACCATTAAACCCTGCAAAATGAAGTAATATCCTTTTTGTTTAAGGATTCCTTGGTATGTACATTGCTGAAGAATGAGATGGTATTCTGACAATGTATATTATAAGCTACACCAATATATAATATATAGATACCTGCTGTAGCAATTGTGGGGATGCAGAGATGCAGAGACTAGTTAGGTTCTTGATAACTTGCTTTTGCCATTGCTGGGGGCTGTTACATGCTGTTTCCAGTTAGGACTATGTATTCCCTAGGTGTGTTTTCATTACAAAAAAAAGTAGAAACTCTTGAATCATGGGTTGCAGGTAAAAATGAGAAAAATACTTTTTCTGTAGGGTTTTTTTTTCCCCTCTGCCCTTTGGCCCAGATCACTTATTTCAAGATGTTTTTCATGCTGTGAGCCCGGTGTGGGAGACGAATGTCTAGGGAATGAATTCAGGTAATTTTTCAGTTCAAAATTTATGGGCTCAGATTAAGACAATTTATAGTTTTGAAGCATTATTGCTGTAGGGTAGTACCAGACATAAATGTAAAATTGAAATTAAGCCAGCAGACTTGTCAGAGCTTTGGGGTCAAATAGAGGTGGTTTCAGGATCTTCAGAATATGGTTATCTGCTCAGATTCCTGGTTACTTAAGTTTGGATAATCAATACTCCTAACACTTATAAACTTGAGTCTTTTTGATGGTGGTGAATATCTGAGGAATAATGAGATGAGGCCTAATCATGAGATTTGGCCTTGTATCACAAATAAAAAGCATTATGATCCATATATTTATTTTCACCATTAATACACTCAAATAACCTAAGTAACAGATTTGGAATTCCTGATAGGATCTCTTTTGAGGCCAGCTACATAAAGTAGGCAGACATAGTTGCCTGCACATTTACTGCTATTAAAGGAACAATTCAAACATAAGTATGCAAACCCAAATTACACTGAGAATTAACTATTTACATGCTCAGTAACAGTTGAACATGTAAACTGTGATTTTATATTTCCAGTTACCTGAAAGTGCAGCAATGCAGTATTTTGGGATTTTGAATTTGCTTTGCCAAACAGTACAGAGAGCTGGATGGTACCTACTCACAGGATATGCTAGTAACTTTTTAAAAATTATGACTCTAGCCACAGAGTTTTTACTTATAAGTAAAATTCCTGCTGAAACTATTATAGATTAAGGCACAGTTTTCTACTACTTGTTTCCTTTCCAGCTTGTGCAGAGCTAGTGGTGGTGCAAAAACAGTTATATTGCAGAACAGTCTCAAAAAAAAAAAAAGCTTGGGCTTCCTTTGTATGCCTTTCTTCAGACAGGTTTATTTTCTTGTTGTTATCTACTGAAAAAAGTTCCAAGGACGAATTCTGTGTCGAATGTTTGTTGCCACAGTTAGTATAAGCGAAAACTTGCATGAAAAGGAAAAAAAAAAATCTGTGTTTTAGTTAACTTATCTGTGAGAAGTGGTGACCTTCAGAAATTTGAGTTTTTCCCATTTTCCTTCCTATTATTTTTCTTTTGCTGGAGCTTGCTTTATGTAATGTGTTTAATTTGAATAGTGGAGTAAAGCTTGTGGACACTGTAATTTTATGTATTAGAACACACTGAATAAAACAACCTTATCTTTCAAAATATGAATACATATATTTTAGGATGCAGTGGCCTATAGTTATTTATTGATTTTCCATGTTAGCTAATAATTTTGGGTATAGGAGAGTAGATGTGTTTCAGTAGAGGGAACTGCTCAAGTGGGCAGTCAGGAGATGCCTCCCAGAAATCACCTTTGGAAGAACTGTTTTGTCAAGTCTTGTGTAGTCTGAAGCCAGAAAGTTTGGATTCCCCGCTGATGATGGGTGGTTTTCACAGTACTGGTTAGTTTAGGCAGGAAGAGGTGTATAGCCTTCAGAACACAGTGTTAAGGTGGAGAGAGAGTATTGTAATACTGAAAGTTGGTTTAATGTAGTGAAGGCTACAGATTTTTGTGTCTTTAACTGCAAATTAACACATGCTGCTTTTCTAGTGTGTTTCATTCTGGTTTAGTATTTTCTAGATGTGTGAATTGGTGTATTGCTTGTGATTTGATTAAACACAATTGCTAGTTTAGATGTCTGTAGTTGGTATAAAATAAATGAAACTTGGAAGATGGCTTCCAGTTTTGGAAATAATATGTTCTGCATTCTTCTGAGGGCATGGAAGATTCTGCATGGAGGGACAGTGTTTAACTGGTAACTAGCAATAAATTTTATTTAGTATTCTGATAGCTGTAATAGTATCGGAAGTTGTGGACATTACAAAGAAACAGTTCAATCTTTTTGCAGTGGAGGCTGGAAACTGTAGGTGCCTGGTACTAATTTGTAAAGGCAAGCTTTAGTTGACTGTGGTGGGGTCCTTCCCTTTTCTTAGGATATAGAAGAAACAATTTTGTAGTTTTTGCAATTACCAAAAAATGTGCAAAATGAAATGTGTTGCCAGGCATGTAACGTATACGCTTCTGTTCTTTAGTATCAGGTTTGTTATATTGGTACAAGCCATGCACTTCAGATTTTGCAGGATTTGTTTAAGAAAGCTCTTGCTGCCATCATAACGAGTGAAATGCATTTGCATCTTGGATTATGTAAATAACTGTAGCATTAATGAGGTGTCATCTTGCTGTACATGAGCTTTTCTAGTGTTGAACTCTGGTGTTTTCAGTTAATCAGATTTTTTGGGGTACCTGGTGGTATAGATGTGGATGATTGAACTTTGCTGACCTCATGTTTTCAATTCTGCAGTATTAAAACTAATGTAGCATTAATATTCTCCAGGCTTTTGATGATTTGAGGGTTTTAATAAGGCCTTGAAATGTCTATAAACTTCTCAAAAGAAGGATCAGGTTCTAGTTATTAGCTAGACAACTTAGGTCTTTAGCTGGCAAGTTTGAACAAACTACATGCTTGTATTTTATTTAAATTCAAGTTGTTTAATCAGACACTTCTAGGACATAGGCAGACTGTGTGGTCACCAAGAAACTGAAGGTTTATGGACAAGCAGTGGAGTTTATTGGATCAGGTTCATAGTTTGGGCCTTGTTTGGCTAAAGCTTTCCCATGATTAGCTAAAAAGCTTCTTTCAATGTTATGTAAAGTACTAATGCATGATGATTTGAGTGAGGTTTGTTCACATTTTGTTTGTTCACACTACCATTTGTTTTTCTAGGTAATCATGGGCATCTTTTTTAACGTGCAGTACTGTCTTGCAAAGGGACAGAAAATTTCTGATTACAATGCTGATATGAGGGACTTAAAATAATTGTAAAATTTCTCTGTGTACATATTACTTGTCTTTCTATTTAATAAAGTGCAACCTGTTGGCCTTCTTTTTATAACTTTGTATTTACTAATATTTTGCACATTTTCATTGTGTAGCAGTAAATAAAAGCTCTGGAAGTTTTATTTCTTAGGTTGTACAGCTTTGTAATATTACAAAATAACTAGTTAAGTATACACCTGAGTGCAATAATTAAGGCAGCAGTAATATGATTGCAGTGTGGATTTTGCATTAGAATGGTCTCCTAGTAATTGTGATTTTGTCTGCAAAAGAACATCTGAAGGCCTCTTAGCTATTGCACTGGAATATATATTATGCTCTCTTAATAATTCGGCTAGGGTAAAACTGAGTTTTTGTGTGTGAGAAAAAGCCTGAAATTAGGCATTGTTTGGAGAAAGAATGTAGGACTCTAGAGTTCCACAGAGTCCTTGAAAGAATTGCATATTGTGGTAGAAAATAATTGAATCGGAAGGCCAACATTTTCTGGTTAGTTTGTAGCACAGCATTATTTTTTGCATCAAATGTAGACCCTATAGCTCTGTACTTGTGCTTACTGTTTCAGATTGGTGTTTGTAATAAAGAAATGTAATAATGAAATCACAAAACAGATTAAAGAAGTTACAACTGATAGATCATAGTTGTAAGAAAGATGTTGAATTACTAAGAAATCACAAAATGAATAGAAACATCTAATGGACTTCTAGCATAGCAAATTCTGTATAGCCTTTGTGAGCTTTCTGCCACTTAATCTAAAGATGTTACATAGTTGAATCCTCTTAAGGAGTTCTTGCAAATGTTTTGCTTATCAAGGAGGATTTATTTCTTCTGAAAGTAACACAGCTAGCTGATCTGTGTGCTCACTGCATGGGGGCCTGAACCCTAGGATAGATGGAAGCTGGTAGAAGAAAGATCTGTGAAAGGCAGAATTTGTATTTTTTACACTGCAGTGAAGCTGGGCAAAAATTCAGCCTTTCCAATGCTCTGCATATGTCTTCATAATTAGTTGAAAGTTATTAATTCTGCTTATTGAACCTGTGATACAGATGGAGGTTCATCACGGTACAATATGTTACATGCTTGAGCCTGTTCTTAGAGAGATATAAGGGAATAATCTTTTGATTATCTTCACAAACAGGATTTTAAGAGTCTGGTAGCCAGATAAGAATGCTGATGTGTGATTGCCAAAGTCAGCATTAGTTAATCATAATTTATTAGTTTGGTTAACAATCCTTAAATTAACTGAATTTCTTCGTTGTGCCAAAGTGCTATTGTATATTCAGTTGATTTGGCACATGGCTCTTTTTAAAGCAGCTCATCTATTAAAACTGGTGTATTTTGCTGAGATGTTTTGGTTAAGTGGAATTTTTATCATGCTAATTTATGCATTAATAACTTTATTGTGCCTGGTGCTTGAAATCAGATGGCCAAAATAATCCTGCATCTTATCACATAGCTGAACCACTTGGATATGGCTTTTTCTTGTCTCCGTACCATTTTGCATAGGGAACAGAAGAAATCAGATGTATTTCAAACTTCTATCCCTTCACATTAAGAAAAATTAATTCCAAAGAAGAAAGAGCCTTAGGCTTCTTATAGGAACGCATACAGGCACTGTGGTTTCTTATGCTCTTTACCCATAGGGAAAATGAAGACTAAAAGGTTGATAAGAGGTTTCCTTTTGACACTGACTTTCTATATGCGTAATTTAATTTCATATGTTTACATACCAACTGAAAGTTAATTGGTAAATCAATTTATGCTTTTGGAAATGGGCTTCATCTGTGATGTAATGAAAGGTGATGCAGGTGACATCCGATACTGTGTGCTTGTATGAGTTGGCAGAATTAATACTAATTTGTGTGTTTAGTTGGTACAGGGCTGTGTTTGGGATTCAGTATGAGAGTAATGCTGATAACACACTGATGTTTTGGATGTTGCCAAGCAGTACTTAATCAGGGACTTCACAGTGTTCTGTACTCTTCCAGTGAGGAGATGCACAAAAACCTGGCAGGGAGCTGACCAGGAGAGATGATCCAAACTGGCCAAAGGGGTGTTCAATACCACAGAATGCCATGCCCAGTATGTAACATGGGTGAGAAGTGACTGATCACAGTCTGTATTGTGTATCACCTGGTTTTTTTTTTTTTTTTTTTTTTATCTCTCTCTCTATGATAATAATAAAAATAAATTTTACTTTGTTTCAATTATTAAGCTGTTCCTAACTCACGAATTTTTACTTTTTTCCTGATTCTCCTTCCAATCTCACTGTGGATGGGGGAAGCGAATGATGAGGTGTGTGGTACTTAATTGCATCCAGTGTTTGCATCCAGTGGTACTTAGTTTGGCATGAAGGGTTGATGTAACCACGGGTTTGATCAGAGCATGTTGAAAGAAATTTGCTACAAGCAATTTTTTTGTAAGGTTAGTGAAAATTTTGTGAACAGCAGAGGGTACATGGTGATTGACTCTTAGAAATTGCAACACCTTGTGATCTGAAGATAATAGGGATCAGTCACTTGCCTAAAGATCAGTCCTTTCATGAGTACTGTATTCTGGTATGAAATAGAAATGACTTTTTCTTTTAGTCAGCCTCAATGTAGAAATGGAAGTCATAGGAAATGCTGATTTTATGTGTATAGCTTACTTGCTTTTTTCTCTGTTGAAGTTTTCAGAGAATGAGCTGGAATATAGTCCTGTAGTTAAACTGCTGATGGTGAGAACTAGAAAATCCAAGTGCTCTTCCTCTCTATTTGCAGTGTGAGTGGGGAGTAATTGGTTTTCTCTATTTACTGAATGGAAATAGTGATATTTTATCAAACATATAGCCTTGTTACACTGGGTTATGCCTGTGTAATGTAACTCTATAGACAGAGAACATGGAGATGAATCTACACATGAAGATGCTAGGTTAACTTGAGAAAACGTGCTGTAAAAGCAGAGGTATAGACTGGACTGTGTGCATATAATTTACACTTGTGTTTGTGCTGGGTAAAGGCCAAGTATTCTCAAATGAGTAAGGATAAAAGGTAAACATTTGTTTTGTGCCTTTTATACTAGCCTGGGCAGATAACTGTAGATACTTTTTTCCTATTTGAAACCATGTATGTTGAATGTCAGAATTGGTTTTACAGATTATTCTCTGCAGTGTATGATTTTTTTTTTTTTTAACAGGTGGATTGAAATTGAACCAGAATGGCTGCTGTTACCTCAGATAGTCCTCCAAACTCAAGCTGCAAAATCATGACTTTCAGGCCTTCGATGGATGAATTCAGGGAATTCAACAAATACTTAGCACATATGGAATCACAAGGTGCTCATAGGGCTGGAGTTGCAAAGGTAAACATCTATAACATGGAAGAAAAATGCTCCTAATACCTGATCTCCCATTATTTGTATTTTGCTCATTACAAACCTGACCTTTTTGTTATTTAATTTTTTCACAGATGATTTTCAAGGAGTAGGTAATGATTTGTTACTGTTTTAAGAAAGCCTTTTGGTGTCTCTGATATTTCATGCAGACTAATGAAGATGTCGTATAGTGTTTTCTCTCTAACTGTAAATTGTTTGCAAGTTTACAAGAGCAAAATAGGTTCTCCTTCTAAGTAGATTTAAACTATTTTTTGTCAAATCAGAACAAAGGGAGTTGATAGTATAAATTAAAGTAGTCCTGATATACCAGGTGTTGAACTTGGAACACCACGTTTACAGTTGTGTAAAGTTTTTCTTGAGCAAGTGATTATGGTGAATATAAAGATGGTAAAGCAGTGTTTGAATGGCAGTAGTTTTCTTTTTAAGATCATGTTATGTTCTTGTTAATGAGAACTGCAGGCACACTAGTTGCGGCTGTATTGCTCTTTGAACAATGGCACATCCACGACCTTACAGCAGGAGTTCCTCCCTTAGCAGACAGTGAGTGCCAGAGGTTCAGTCTGATATAATTTAGTGATACATCACATAATTGTTTATGCTGTATCTGTTTTGCTGCTTTTCAAACTAGCAGAAACCACTGCAGATCTAGAAATACTAGCTAAGTTATTGTAAGTACTCTGTGGGAATAGCTATCTCTATTACTGGGTTTTGAAGCTAGTATTGTGTGGTCAAGACATTTAGAATCTGAGCAAGGAGGAACAAAGCTTGAAATTGGTGGTTTCCCCTCCGCCCACTCCTGCCTCTTGCTTCCTGTGAAACAAAGCAAAACTGAACTCCTTACTCTTTGTAAACCTTGTAGGTTGGGGTTTTTTATTTCAGCTGATAGTGTACATAGGTTATATTCTCAAACTTTTCTCTGCAAACAGAAGTAGAAATGTGATAAATAGACAACAATGGAAAGCCTGAGCTAAATTTTTCCTATGTTCAGCTTTGTTCTGGAACCTCTTTGTCGGTATGGGGATGATGTATTGCAGTCCTTTAATCTTGAACAGTAAACTTCATTGTAGTGATATATTCTTGCTGGGTTGAACAGCAATTAAAGCATCTCTTGCTGTTTTCAGTCTGTCAGGTACTTGCAACACATTACTAGGTTCTCTTGAGAATTTTGTATTCTATTTTTCACTATAGTTTGATAAGATCTCAAAAATTTAAAAATAAACCAACTAAATATTTTTTAAAACAAATCTTATCAAGTGAATAATTCATACTGGAAAAGTTTAAGGGACATTTTTCTGAGTTTTGGATATTTGGTTTAAAATAACAGAAAAAGAAATTCAGTTTTGATAGTAATAGATAATTAACTTATAGGGAACCTAATTTTTTTTAAAGTCCAGGATGTACAGTCTCAGGTATGAATGCAAGAAAAATAACGACTACCAGAAGAACAATATGCATTTGCAGAAAGAGTAATTTAAACTCTAAACAGAGAACACAATCAGAGTATGCATACCCAACACTTTGGGTTAAATGTGAACGTGTAAGGGGAAAAGACCTGTTACCTGTGTAGAAAAATGTGTGTGTAAATGGGGATGAAATGGCTATAAGGCTTGCACATATTGAAGGAAGGAAGGAATATGGGAAATAAAATGTTAAAAAAACTGCAACCACCACTGAAGTTCCTAATACTATGTCTGAAACAAGTAATTAAAGTATTAGACAAACAATATCAAACCATTTTCAAAGCAGGTAATGTACTCTGGTATCCCTTAAGCAAATTGGCAAAAAAAATGCCATTAGACTTTTGAAAGTCTGAAATGAGCTTTATGCAGAGAAACTCTATTTCAGTCTTACTGTTACAGAGGATTCTATACCTAAAAAGGAAGACAAAGGCTGAAAACAATAGGACAAATGACAAACAAGGGACACTGATAGATTAGTTGTCTTTACCAGAGAATGTGGTGTTTTGAAAACTCAAACTGCATTAATACAGAGCAAAAGAGTTTAATTTGCAGTCACACTGGTGATTAGAAAAGTAATTTCAGAACACTGTACTGAAAATAGATACTGGCAAGTGCAAGAAAAACAATTTTCAGATGAGCGAGGGAGAAAATAGTAGCCAGTGCCATTCAGAATCAGATCTATGGGACATTACCAGTATATGAAAGGGAATTTTACAGAAATGTGTGTGCTGATAGCACTCTGCATTGATCTCAGTTGTACTGACATGCAATCTTCATGCAGGAGGCTGACTGATACAACTAAGACATCCCTTTCTAAAACTGTATGTTTATCGCACTAAATTATACTAGACTCTATTAATATGCTTAGGATCTTTGATAAATAAATGAGAAAGCCTTGCCTTAGGGTTTTCCGTTTTCATATTTAAGCATTCAACAGCATGATTGATGAACTTGATCTGGGTTGCTCCCATTGAATAAATTTAACTTGCTTGACTTTGAAGAGGGTACTTTTACTAAAGGAAATATGAAGGGGCTTCACTGGGACAGGTCAGTGGTAAAAATACAGAGACATAGTCATTATTTCCAGCTGTTATACTGGCTAGCTGTGTGTTGCTCTGAACGTGATATATTAACGTCTTTAGTCCATGTCCTTGTCTTCATTAGAAAATGCAGATTCTTTGGGGCAGTGTGGTGGGTTGTAGTGCTGGCTAAAATCACCAGGGCATTTATTCATTTACTGTGAGATATGGATTAGGAGAAGGGCAAAACAAGCATAAAACTTAAAAGGTATAAAGAAACTTTATTAACAGGGCTACAAAAATAAGAAACCAGAATAAAACCTCCAGAAACCTTTCCTCTCCCTGCCCAACTTTTTCCTTTCCCAAACTGAAAACGTAAAGACAAAATCTGGGATGTTAAAACAGTACCAGCTCTGCAATAATCTTTTATCAGTCCTTGTAGGGAGAGAAGTTTTCTCGTCATGCCATGGAGACTTCTCCACAAGAAATTGGTTTCTCATGGCTTTTAGTTTCTATGAATAGCAGCTGCCCAGGCAAAAATTCTGCCATGGTGACATTTCCTCCCATTTTCACAGCCCTCCTAGAGGTGTGTCCATGGGCCATGAACTCAAGGGGTATTATTTTAAGGATGAGTTATTCAAAGGCAAAGGTTTCTCCCCATCTGTCTCTGTGATCATCTCTGGGAACAGAGGTTTTCTCCTTCTCTCCCTGGGGCAAAGGGTTTTCATCAGCTCTGACTTCTCTCTCTTTTCAGGCTTCTCATAGGATCACAGCTACTCCACCATCTGCTTAGCTTCATCAATGGATACCTCTGCCCAGATCTACAGCTTGAATACTTCATACCCCCAGTACTCTTTCATTAATTAAAGGAAGTGTTTTACTATATCATTGTCCATCTCCATGGCCCTACCAAAAGAATATTTCAGTCCCATTTGGCATTTTCTCATCGTTTTTCCATCTGAGGCATGACTCCTTCTTTTACTGACCTTGATGTTTTCATGTTGTCTTTCTATGTGTTGATCACTCTTTTCTCTCCCTGGGGTCAAAACCAGGTTTGCAGGTCTCATCTGTGTAGTGAAAGGGTGAGATCTTGCCCAGTCTTGTGGATGGTCATGTGATCTCTTCCAGGGCAGCAGCCGGAGCTGTTTATGCTGGATGGTTTTTTGGTGGCTGCACTGGGATCTCAGCAGCCAGGCTAGCACTTGCTGCCAGCCGATGGCTCTCCCTCCCTCTGCCCGGCACTTCATGGTAAAACTTAGCAGCAGCAGAATTTCAGCCAAGCTAGGGCCAGCCTGGCCCGACAGCACTGCTGGAAAGGGATTGGGGGGTCCCTGGGAAGAGACTGGCCCCCCTTGGAAGGGCTTCAGCCACCCTGCCAGAACAGGACCCAGAGAGCTTCCTGGGAGGGGCCAGCACCACAGCAGAACCTGGCTCAGCCTGGGGTCAGCTCCCTGCAGCCTCCATCCCCTGCCTGGGACCCACTGGGGTCTGACCCAGCCTCCCCCAGGTCTCACAGGCTGCGGGGGAGTGGGGCTGGCCTCATCAGAGCTCTGATACCTTTCAAGGCTGGAAACAAAGAGAAAGAAGTTCCTGGGCTTGGGTTTTTTATAAGGTGGTATTCACCGAGGCAGATCTGATTTTCAATGGTGGAAAATGCTGTCAGTTCTCAGAACTGGCTAGCTATTGGCCTGTCTCAGGCACAGAGGAAGCTCCCAGCAGCTTCTCTCAAAGAAATCACTTCTGTGGGTGATTCTTACTTCTTTCCCTAAATGTCAAACTACCACAGGCAGGGAGTTTATTTTTATCTTCTTTTAAAACTTTTTTTGCATATTGGTCCCCACAGTCACATCTCTAACCAGCACTCTAATTACAACAGTATTGAACATACACCAGTTAGCTGGAAGGGGATATTTTGAACCCGTATTCACAAAAATATTTTTATTGCTTAAAGCACACTGACCTTGAACTGTATGAGATAATGCAAATTTTGCTTTTCAGTATTCATATATTTGAGCCAAACCACCAAGTTCATGCTTAATAATCATGAAAATGAAAATCTCTTTGCACATTTTTGATTTCTATGCATATATTCTGAATGCATGATTTCTCCACTTCCAAATGAACATTTTGTATTTTGTTAATATGCATACAATTTAAGAGTTCTATGAAAGAAATAAGGAGGAATCACAAGATGATTGGATTATTTTTTTTCTCTAAAAGCAAATAACACTAAAACTTGCAAAGTGGTTCTTGTACAGCAGAAGTCCTGTGGAAGCTGAGAAGGAAAGAAGGAAAAGGAGTTGTATCTGTGTATAAACTAGATAAAAACACCTCTATGTGTATAAAATAAGGACATTAACTATGGAAGTGTGTTACTATTAAATAAATTTCCTTTGACTTGATGTTTGTCTTTTGCAGTGTGCTTGTAGCACTAATGATTGTGATTGCATTTCTTTGGAGTGTTTGAGTACATTAACATTACAATATTCCCATTTATGATTGTTTGCTGAAGGTAGGAAATGATCTTAGGATCTATCTGTTTTAGAATTTTATTTCTTTCATGGAGAGATGAAATAGTGAAATTCCTAATGCACAGATGGAATCCTAAAGTGCTTGTAAGAAAACAGGCTAGCTGTGTAGCTTAAGGACTGCCTCATTTGATCCCGTTATTAAAAGTATTCAAGAAAACCTCTGCCTGAATTAAGGTGCAAACAAGAGCATATGCTGAAGTCATATGCTCATACTTTTTTATGGATTTTGTTTAACAGCTAATGAGAGAGAGATAGAAACAGAAAAGAGCGGAGTAAGGATGGAGGGAGAGTGACAGAGACAGGTGAAGTAGAAATATCACCACTAGTTTTCCAATGGCATCTTCACCAGCTTCTTCTGGTCTTGTTGGTGAGGGTCCCCCAAAAACCACAGAATTCAGTAGATTAATATACATTCAAATGTATTAATGTTTGATACTGTCTCTTGGAACAGACTGTCTTGCAATGTGTCTTTTGCATCCCTTTGCCTCAGGAAGGAATCTGGGGGTGCTTCAGGGTCTTTGGCTTATGACACCTCCTCAGCTGCTTCTCATGTGAATGCTCTGTGGATAATGGCCATCCAGAGGTGGAGGGATTTGCCACTGAGCCAGTTGAGTGTAAGGGAGGATGGTTGTTCACTCCTGACCAGAGTCTATGCCACACCCCCAGAACTTCTCCCTGGTATGGGAGTTCGAGCACACCTGGCCTAAGTAAGCAGATGGGCCTCCCCCACCCCAAACCCAACCAGAGCTGATTTTTGGGACAGCTGCTGGATTTTGCTTTCTTGTGGATGCCTTCCTCTCCCTCAGCCTTGCTTACTTCTCCCTAGACCTGAGATAATTGAACAATTGTGTCAATTGAACTATAGTATCTTTATCTCAAGTTTTCTAAGGTGCTTTAACTCACAGTCCAAAGTTCCAGGCATATTCAGGGAGGGTTGGGCTTAGGTGGGCACAGCTTCTTTATACAGTTTTACCATCATGGGGAAAAATCCTTGAGAACAGTGTTTAAGCATAAAATTTCAGTCTCTCATGCTACCTCTAGATTATAAATTAGTTATTCAAATAATGTAATTCACTTGTTGCATGTTTATAGGAGCTGTTCCTACTTTGTTGTAAGATACTTTAAAAGTTTCCAAGGCAGTGTTTGTGGAAATTTGATTTGAATGTAGCAGAAGAATGAAAGTAATGAGTGGATGAAAAACCATGTCATTAAGCCTTTGGACAAGTGAAAGTTCAAAAATGAAACCAGACCAAATATATATATATATAAAATTTTTGTTGATCTGTTTTAGAAGTGATACAGTTTCACATAATCTGATTTCTGCTGAAATAATATATGCAAGAAATGTTCAAAATTACCCAGCCTGTTAAAGAACAGTGGTATGAATGCAGGCTTTTTGAAATTCTTAATGATTTCTTTTGCCTTACAGTCTGCTAAGGAGTCTTCATAGACTGTGGGTAGTTCTTTGGTATTTGAAATAAATGTGTTAACTTTACAGCTGGTTAATCTGCACATAGTTTTAATCTTCAATTATGAGGATTAAATAATGTAATTATAAAAGCTAATGTATCTAAATTAGAGCACACTCTTACTGTAACAGAGTTGTACCCTGTAGTTTTATGGGGAGTAAATTGAACAGTTTTTAGAATCTAAAACAGCTGTATTTTTTTCACTCTTCAGTAAAAAAATAGAGTTATACATACTGTTTATACCAAATAATGTTCAGACAGGGGACTAATAGGTTTTTTTAGAAATGTTGATTTTAATTGAGGATAAAAATTTTATATCTTTGAATCTTTAGGTGTGAAAAAGACATCTAAGATCATTGAGTCCAGCTTTTGACTTGGCACCTATGTGTTCACCTCTAAACTGTATTTCCAAACCAACATACACATGTTTTTTAACACTAAACATGTATGATATCATGGATTGCAAACTATTTGTCAGCTATAACAACTGACTGTAAAAAATTTGTAAACTCTTATTATAAATGTGTATTTTTGCACAGTTGTCAATGAATTGCTGTAGATTGATGAGTTGCTGCTTGTGAATTTATTGAGGTGATTGTTTTGAATGAGTATCTGCATTGTCTAGGAGCACATACAATATCAGTTAGTTTGAAACAGCTGGTAAACAAATGTTCCTTTAATAACGTGGGCATATTCAACTCTTCTTTCAGCTTTTTTCCATGATGTTTTGAATTGTTATCAAGACTGTGATGTTCTGTTTTGTTTCCTGAATTTAAAGGTTATCCCACCAAAGGAATGGAAACCAAGAAAACATTATGATGATATTGAAGATCTGGTGATTCCTGCTCCAATTCAACAGATGGTCACTGGCCAGTCTGGACTTTTCACACAGTACAATATTCAGAAAAAGCCCATGACAGTGAAGGAGTTCAAGCAGCTAGCCAACAGTGACAAGTATGTACTCTTTCTTAGTAAGACAAATACTTCTCTTCACATGTGTTTTTTTTGAATTGTGCAAGGCAACTGGTGATTTCTTTCACTTTTTCTCCTGTCTCTCAAGGTATGGAAGGGTACCACAATGTGAATATTGTTCATGTTTATGTTGTTGAAAGCATCTGATACTATGGCAGCAAGAAAGCATCTGAAAAACCTGAGACATGATGCTTTCTGTCTACCTGTTTTTCTTTATGTTCCAGAAGATGTAGAAAATAGTGAAGATGATACAGATGTGTATCTGAGTTTCAATTTGATTACACCTATTAATGTTTAATTCCTGGATACTAGAATGGCCTATCACCATGTAATTCTGAAAACTCCAGTATCTTTTATAACCAATCCAGAAGCTTTTGCATTATTTTAAGAGAACTCAATGGTGTCTAGTGAATGTGTCTTGGTTATGGCAAGATGGATATTATGGGAGGGGAGAAAAAAAAGTTTGTGAAGGGCTGGGCATTGTACCGAAATGTTCAAATTGTTAAGTATTCTGAGAAGAGGAAATTGATAGAAGGAATTCTTGCCTGTCATTTTGGCTACATAAAAAGAGTGTATTTTACTTGACTGTTTCCTTAAAACAGAGTGGAAGTAGTTTCTCTGGAAGATGAGTCAAAGGATCTTAGAAAAAAAGATATTTGAATGAGGGAAGGTAATATGGCCTTAGTTTGAAAGCAAATTTCTATTATAGGTTAATTAAGAAATTAGGTGTAAGAATAGAAGCTGTTACCAAGATCAGGAAAAACTAGGACATATAAAGCTTTTAAGGAGGCTCCTTGGCAAATATTCCATAGTATCCATGCCTTCATGATAGTGCAAAACTGACAACCTATTTTTTTTTCTCCCAATTACAAAGAAGCAAATATATATTACTTGTGCAAAATTTAATTTAACGCACAGTATTCTTTCTCTGGCAATTGGAAATGGGAACTTACTTTGTAAGTCTTGAAATAATTTGTTTAGTAAATATTAGAGGTGAGAGTAAATCATACGACTTATATCTGATGTGATTTTGAATAATACGTCTCCATAGATGTTAAAGGTGACATTTTATTAACCCCTAAGAAATTGAGATATGCTAATTTCTTAAAATAGTTAATTAATGCAGAAATGCTGGGAAATTTTTAATATGTATAATAGTGTTTTTTAAGTTAATTATATTAATCGTGGAATGTATTTTGGAAGTGTTTCTGATTTCAATTTTTATTGTTTTTATTGAAATCAGATGGTAACCTGATTTTGCATGCAAATACAGAACAGTTGGGAGGACTTTCTCTCTATTACTAGCTGTAGGTCTTTCCAAATATTTGTCACTGCTCTTGAGAAAATGTCTCATAACCATCTATGACACTCTTACTTGCAGTCGATATTTCTTAAACTATCAAGTAGCTGAGAGCCTCAGTTCTCTCATAATTTTGTTCCCTAAAGCAGAAGAGTTCTCTGTTAAAAACTTTTTTCTTGATTATTAGGATGTTATCTATTTCCTTTGGGTAAGAGAGAAGGGCCATGAACATCTAAATTAAATCATAGTTGCCTTTAGAAGGATTAGGTGTACTCAGCCTAATGCATTTCAGCTTGTATTTGTTTAGACATTGGAAGCTCACCATTGAACCAAAATGCTTCTTTGTTTACATCTGGGAGATAGGAGCGTTTTACAGGATGAAATCCGCATCCTGTAATCAAGTAATTAATGTGTGCGTGTTACTCAGGGCCCAACAGAAATTCAATCCGATTTCTGGAGCTATCATGAAAAATAATTCAAACAATTCTGTTGCTGAGAGTGCTTTGGTTAAGATGTACTTTGCAATTTTTTTTTTTGTCTCTGTTCAGAATTATTACATTATATAAATGTACTTGATCTCAGTGTTGCATGTTTGGATTTTCTTTTCAGTTGCTCAAGTGTAGCATACTGGCAGTTCTACTGTGAAACTGTAGTTCTCAGAGTTGCAATAATGGGAGAGTAAGTTTTCTTTTCTGAAGACTGAAATATGGAACTACAGAGATCTGACAAAGGATCCAGAGGCAAAGCTATTGATTGATGTTTCTATGGTAGTGTGCTTGTGTTGAGTTCCCACAAGATTATGAAAGGTTATATGAGTAACCTTTCAAAAGTATTTACATAAATATATTTGAGTGTGTGTGTGTTGTGTATCTCGTGCTGTTTTAAAGGAGTAAAAAGGAAGAATCCCCTTAAATATTTCTTTTCTCTGCATCACAGAATTTTTTGTATGAGCTGTTTGAAACAACAGCTTTTCTTGAAAGGTTTTTCTGGGGCAGAAAGAGGAGAAGGAAGTATTGCTTTTGCCTGTGAGGGCTGCATGGCTGAGTTGTGTGATTGTGAGTGTCTGAGATTGTTGTGAGATAAGCTTTTACAGGACCTTTATCTGAGTCTTTGCAGAGGTGGTAGTAAGGTAGGAAAACAAAAAATACTTGTTAATTGTGTTTTCCATGTGTGTCTTCTTTTTACTGAAGAGAAGTAAAACAGAGGGTCTCAGCCTATGGATGGTGTGTAGATAAGGATGGATAGATAAGGATGGTGGGCTGATTTGTTGCTGGAGACTGAAGCAAATATTGTGTGGGCTGGTAGATGACTTTAGTTCCTGTAACTGTCAGGTACGAGGTTTCCATGATATGGTTAATCATGAAACTAAGAATTCAGAACAACTGGTAATTCTTCTTTTTCAGAGAATTTTTAAAAAAGTGACTTCATCTTGGAGGTTCAGAGGCGTAGTCCGTTGTAAAGGCGGTTGTTGAAAGATGGTTATGAACCTTTGCCTACCTCTTTCTCTGCAGATACCGCACTCCAAGATATGTAGACTATGAAGATCTGGAGCGTAAATACTGGAAGAACTTGACTTTTGTGGCACCAATTTATGGAGCAGATATCAATGGGAGCATTTATGATGAAGTATGCATAGTTTTTTATGAAGTTTATCCCTTCCAGCCCTCTTTTAAAGGGTACTCTACTTAGAGGATACACTCTTGCTTTGTGACTGAGAATCTGTCTTTTGAAATCTTTGTGTTACCCTTTAAAGCCTCCAAGCAAGGTTGAAATTAACTCTACATCTGCAAGAGTCAGAGAGTTCTGTCCTTAGACAGTAGAATATTGCTACTCTTCCTGATCATGACTCTTTCCTTTCTTCACTTTGAACTCTCCAGAAATTTGAAATTCCTTCCTACTTATTTAATTGCTTAATAATGTTCTAGTATGTATGTTTCCTGTGTGTATCTATGGAAATCAAGAGATATTTTAACTAAATTTTACTTTAAAATTAAAAGATGGATACTTCTATATCTTTCACTGAGAAATTTGGTAGCTGTACTTCATTCATGAAATGTCTGCAGTTTCCTGGAAATGTACTTACTCATACTGTTTACCTTTCAGTTAAAACCGATGAAATTAAAATTTCCTAAGGAAATTAATTTTGCGGGTTTGTTGACAAGATCTCCATGGATAATAAGAAGATTCTTAAAACAGATTGCATTATCCAAAGAATTACAGAGTATCCATTGATATTGATTAGGCTATGTAAGTAAGACAGGAACGAGATTTCTGAAGGATTATTTAAGTAATGAGACTAAGAGAAGAAATGTTAGCATTTCAGAAAAGATTTGAGGATTTAAAAAACACAGGACAAATTTGTATGAAAAGAAAGTACCATATGTGGATTTCTTGGGTTATTTCTTGTTCTGTGTAACTGCTTTTCCAATCATTGTTAAAAAAAAAGTACCATTTTGCTGTGGCAGATTATCTGAGGCTCTCCTAGTGTTTCACAGTTCTTCACGGAAGATAAATTGAAGACTGTCCAGAGATAAATACAGTCAGTGAATATTGCTGAAGGAAATTCAGTTTTTTCACTGAGTTATGTGATTATTGAAAGCTAAGAATGTCCAATGGTATGTTTTTTAGAGAAAGCAAATTCAAATTCTCTTGTGTGTCCACATAGCTGCCTTAAGAAATCATTTAGAACATAATTGAAGATTCTAATTTGGAATGTTTCTGTGGAGAGACATTTGCTTTGTGAAGACCGACACAAGGTAGAGAAAAACAATGTTTCAAGAAATAGAAGCTTGCCCTTTTTCTTCTCTGATGTTTGTGTCTTTATTGTTGGCAGATAATGCCTTATGGTATAACTTTCTACAAATACATACTGTTTTTGGATTGTGGTTTTTTTTCGTGTTTGGTATCTTAGTTTACACTTGCATGAGCAACATTTCCAAAGAAAAGAGAATGAATGCAGTAATATCCAATTTGAAAGTGCTGACTGGTGAAAGAGAAGGTCAGAGACTTCCTTCTTACAGAATTAAACTCTTGGAAGGAGGAGGAAGGAAGGTCAAAGAAAAGCAAAGAGGAAAGTGAGAAAATTAGCATTTAGGGATCCTAACTCAGATGTAAAGTGCATAAGAGATGGAAATTAAACACGGAAAGTTGCAATGACTGGGGAAGAATGCAATGAATGGGAGAATAAAGAATCCTTGATTCATATAATAAACTGGTTATAATTTAAAAACAAATAGCAAAGGAGAAATGTTAGTGAAAGGAGTTGACATTAAGGAATTTGAGCAGATTGAGCACTTAATATGACAGCCAGGTGCTTGTGTACAGCTAGCCAACTTAGTATATAGAAGAAAAGCAGGCATATTCTCTATTACCAGAGTTTGGTGAGAAAGTTATGATGCCACTGATCAAAATGTCTCTCAGAATAATTTTGTCGCAGTTATTTTTTGGCCAGCAGATGGTGTACTTGCACAACTAATATTTTTCATGTCTTTATATTTGAAGATAGTATTAAGAGGGATATTTTTGATTTTTTTTTTTTTTTTTAATTGGAGGTTGTTCTCATGTCTTCATTCAGTTTCCTTCAGGATTGTGAGTATTTAGGGAAAGGGGAGAAATACAAATCACTGACATTTTTGTCAGCATTGAGGAGAAAGCATATGGTGGGATTAATTTTTCATGGCGGCCTGTTTGCAAGAAACAAAACAAATGCTTACTTTTTACGAAATACATATTGTAGAAAACCATGTGTTAGAGATGTTACACTTACGGTAAATATCTGACAGAATTCCAGGTAAAAAACTACTAGGAACATAAAGAAAATGCAACACATACATGTATGTGTATGAGAGATCATAGATTTTGTAGTATTTTCTTGTTTAGATCACAGAATGATAGATACTGAGGGGTTTGGAAGATGGGGAAAAATTTTCTAAAGGCTGTGTTACATGAAACAGAAGAAGAACCCACAAAACAAATAAACAACAAAAACCCAAAAAAATCCAAAAAACCCCACAAATAAACAACAATGAAAACAGAGAAGTAAAGAAACCAAGGCTATGAGTGTATGCTTTGAAGTGTAACAACTACTACCAATGGTTCAGGTTTATCCTTGTAGTATTTGGGTTATTCCAGAATCTGTTTAAAATCTTTATAGCTATTTGATGGTTTTGAACTCAGATTAAGTCTTTACAAATAAGCAACTAATCTATGAAAACAAGTGTTCTGTGTGCTCTGTAGAACTTTATAGAAGATAAACTCTATATAGTTGAAGGTTTGTTGGAGATATTATTCTATGTTATTTGCATTCTAATTGTTGTTACATTTAATGGCAATGCTTTGTAGGAGAATCCTATGTAGGTAACTCTAAAAAAGGCAAGATTGTATCTAGCTACTGGGAAGGGGGGAAAATCTTCCTGGTTTCAAAGGAATTTCCAGAGAAAAATGACTGATTCAATTTATAAGTTTATGAGTCATAAAACTTAAGTGCTGACAGTGGCATCTGCTATTCTGCAGAGAAAAGCCAAGTTTAGAAGAAGCATGTATAAATATTATTTTGTGTCTCTCTCACTACTCTCCTCAGCTGCTGTGTGAAAGACACATTTTACTTTCATTTTTCTCCTCTTAGTTTTATTTCTCCTGCTAAGACAATTCCTAATGCATACCTTGTTGCATGTATAAGGTGTGGGGAGCATACATGATATATGAGTGCACCCTCAGTCAGTTTGAAGAGGATACCAAGTTGGGTGGGATGTTGCTCTGCTGTGGGGTAGGAAGGCTCTGCAGGGGAATCTGGACAGGATGGATCTGTGGACTGAGGACAACAGTGTGAGGCTCAACAAGCCAAGGACTGGGTCCTTTCCTTGGGTCACAACAGCCCCAGGCAGTGCCACAGGCTGGGGCAGAGTGGCTGGAAAGCTGCCCAGAGGAAAAGGACCTGGGGGTGCTGGTGACAGCAGCTGAACATGAGCCAGCAGTGCCCAGGTGGCCAAGGAGGCCAATGGCATCCTGGCCTGTGCCAGCAATGGTGTGGCCAGCAGGAGCAGGGCAGGGATTTTTCCCCTGAACTCAGCACTGGCGAGGCCACACCTCAAATCCTATGTCCAGTTTTGGGCCTTAGAATTTGGGAACGATTTTGACATGCTGGAGCATGTCCAGAAAAGGACAAGAGAAGGTGAAGGGTGGTGAAGAGTCTGAAGTAAAAGTCCTAAAAAGAGCAGCTGAGGGAGCTGGGGGTTGTTAAGCCTGAAGGGAAGGAGGCTCAGGGGGGACCTTAATCACTCTCTACCACTGCTTGAAAGGAAGTTGTAGCCAGGTGAGTGTCGATCTTTTCTCCAGGTAGAAGGCAACAGGACTGAAGTAAACTGCCTCTTCATGGAAAGGAGTTAGTACCAGTCACTGAGGCAGTCTTTCCCAGGGAAGTAGCTGTGTTACTGTCCTTGAGCACATTTAAAAGACCTCTAGGTATGGTGCTGGGAACATGGTTTAGCCTTAGCAGAGCCAAGTTTTTGATGGTCTTAAAAGTCTTTTCCAACCTAAATTATTTTATTCCTTCTATTCTAGAATGTCCTTTTTCTATGATCTACTCATAGTTGAGACCCATGTGAGCAGTAATTTAGGTTTTAGTATGATTTCCAAAGGATCTACTTGCCCACCCTTCAAAAGGGTGCTTAAAAAGCAATGACTATATCCTTGATGATGAGAGTAAATTGATGAGAAGTAAAAACAATCAAATGAGGGAGATTGTATTTCCTAATCTGTGTGTTTATGGTGCAGAGATTTTGTCTGTAGCATTTTTCTTCTTCTGTTTTAATGACTTTCAAGGCGCAGTAAAAGCCTGGTGGTAGCTTTATTATATTCATTGATGTGAGTGAATGGTTATGTGGAGAGAAGAGTGGTTACCAAGGACAAATTTTTCTCTAATGTTTGTCGTATTCCTTTCCACTCTATCTCTTAATTAGGTTTTTTGCTCTTCTTTATTTTTTGAGTTGTTACAGTCAGTAATAAGGGCACTTGAATCTTAGTTGTGCAACTGATGTCTTGTTCGCCAGATTAATACTGAAATGAAGCTGTGAGATAATGAAAGGAAAAATTGAACACTGAAAAATGATAGTGTGTAATAATGTGTACATATAGAAACCATGTTCATGACAGTGTTGACTGGTTTAAGTAAAGTGAAAAGACTAGTTTCATGTCACTTGTGTAAGTACTTAAAAAAATTAATAAAAACTTATTGCACTTGTAGCCTATTTTATTCTTATTTGCAAAGAGATTGGAGGTTTCAACTGTGAACTTTTTACCAATGTGCTGAGGTAAACGTTTTTCTTTGTGTCTTTGGGAAAACAATGGGTCAGCTCCTTCCAAAGTGTGCCGATACTCACATAAGAAATGTTTGTCAACTATCCCATTTGGTTTCCATATTGCATTAAAAGCAGATGCAAAGGCTGTTAGAAGTAATAAAAACTCTTGATAGTAATTTATGGTAAGTTTGAATCATCTTCAAAATAAATGCAGATTGGAATAGTGGTCTTCTATATAAACGACTATGTACCTTATAATATTTCCCTAAGGAGATACAAGTTAAGTATAATGTGCATAGCAATGACCATAATTGGTAAGGTTTTTCAAGCCCGTGTTATCGTATAGAAGGAAAACCACTGAAAAGACAAGTTTTTCCAGGTATTGGATTGTGTGGTACAGTTGTCAATGATGACAAGTATTCTTTAAAGAATTTACAATCAGAAATGTGGTCAAATTAGAAATCGTATCGTGACACAGTCCTTTGAAATTATTACAATATTCTGATAGTATTGTGATATTTGAGGAGAATAAATATTTTGTATTTTCTTAATATGAAATTGATTATAATGCTTAAATGTATTTGTATATATAAGAAATTGTCAGATATATGTCACGGTCAAGTAATGTATATACTGTTGTTCTAACAATTGTTATTAAATATAGCACAACTTGCAAAAATATTCTTAAAATTTGAGAAGTATGGGTATGTACTGACCTATTAAAGCGGACTTTAAGAGCTGGTATCTTTTAGTGTGCATTGCAATTGCTACGTCTAAAACCGATTATACAACTACTGTAGAAATAAGAATCAATATTTTACTTTAAAATTGTGCAAGCATTTTATTTAATGTTTGTGAATATTAAAAAAAACCTGTGAGGTAAAGTAATATATTTAATAATAATTTGTAATAATTACTTTTAACACTGGGCATAAATTAGAAATTGATTTATCATTTTAAGTCTCAATAACATAGGAAGAGTTGAAATGAATCAGTGTGATTTTAGTGCTTTGGCCAGTTTCAGTGAACATTTCCTTTTGAGCTAAGAATACTTGTCCAAAATAGTCTTTAGGAAAAGGAAGTAGCTCATCTGTCTTGAGTTTAGAAGTTGTGGATTGTTTATTTGGTATGTTTGGTATTTTGAAGCAAGTTATTTGTTCCAGGATTGATCTCCATGATAGGAATTGCTTTTGTTTGAGGACAAATCACTAGCAGTTTGCCCAGTGACTAGTTGTGATATGAGCTAACAGAGTGTGCAAAGATGAGATGTGTTCTTAAAACAAAAAAGTATATTCTCTTACCTATTATTTAATTCTTAGTGGAAGACTTAGATTTCAGGATGTTAGGGCTGTTAGAAGCTTACATGGGTGAAAGGTTTCGATGGGATGAATAATTGGTAAAAAGTCTCATGGAATACTGTTAAATAGAAAGGTAGCACATCTTCTGTCTGAAGAAGTGCAAATTGCTGAGGTACTTATACTAGCCACTGTCAGAGTAGCTGCCTAGATTAACAGTTGATTTTTACGAGTATTTCATGCTTTCTTCTAATCCTGTATATGCATCTGTGGTTGAATCATTGCTCCTAGTTTGCTGCATTAATTTATTTCTCCAAATGAACTGCACTGTTTGTAAACAGAGAAAAATTTAATGTGATTTAAAAAAATAAAATTTGTAAATTAATTTGAGAACTTACTACATAAAAATTATTGCTTCAAATTTTTTATTTTAAGCTGTATTAAGTTGCTGCTGGCACTTTTTATATTTGAAAGGTGCAAATTTTACAAGCATCTACTCTTTTGAGTTCAGATTGGTGTTTCTTCTTTTATTACAATATAATTTTTTTTTTTTTTACTTTTTAAATTTCAAGTGCCTTTATGTTTCATAAATCCATCAAACACAAAGCTTCCATTTTAAAAGAAGAAAAAATGCTGTCTGAAATGAAATAATTATGTAAACTTATTTACTCATTTGTAAAATTCCAAATAACTTTGTATTTCTCAAGAAGTGAAATAGCCAAAGCAGGTGATTAGAAGTTCTTGTTCAGTGAGAAGTCTGAACTTTATACAGGTGTTACGTTGTCTATCAATTCTAGCTGCTTCATAAATAACATGCTTGACATAGAATTCTCAAAAAACAAATAAAAACTGAGAGTATTAAATCTTCACTACTTCTTGCTTTAACCTGTGTTCTTACTATTCCAACTGTTTGTCCAATTACGTCTCCAGGTATTTAATATCATCATGCTTAGTCTTAATCTGCTGCATCAGTACTGCAGTCTGCCATCAATTCATTCCCCAGTAAGATTACCAGTACTGTAGATTCGATGATGGGTGTTGGGAAAAGCAGCTCATGGTTAAGAGTGTGCTTAGAGGCTGTCTTCCCAATAAAATTGTCTGAATAGAGTTTTTATAGTTTTGATTATATTTCTTGGTTTTTTGACTGCTTGAGCACCAGCTCAATGTCTTCCCTGGAGGTGTTAATAATTGCTGTTATAATGAAGTCTAATTTTTTCTCTTCAACTTTGTAGCTTTGATCTCAGTTATACTGTCTCTTACATGCTGTATTACCTGAAATTAGAATTGCAGTTTGCAGTTGAATGTGAAGTGCAACAAAAGCTACATGTATTGCTTTCTGAATGACTTTTAATACACAAATTTTATGGGCACTAACATAGTGAAACAACTTAAATCCCCTGAAATCAATAGATTTCTTCTGTGGTATATTTCTTATCCAGTGCATCATTATGATTAGAAATACATCTGAAATGAAGTAATCATTTTAGTTTTTATACTTTCCAGAGAAATGGTAAATTTATGCATGTAAAATGATTTTTTAAACCAGTTTTTCATACTATTTGGTATTACTTTGTAAGTAATAAAAAAGCATAGATAAGTCCTGTGAAACTTAGTGGCTTCCATCTATCAACTCATTGAGGGTTTTGTCTGCAGCTATTATTTCTATCTTTTTGTATGTTGTATGGTGTTTCAATCCACATTGGATCTGATAGAAAATTGTAAACCAGATAGGAACTTGTTATGTCCTCTGCTTTGAACATCTCAGACTTACAACCTGATCTAATACTGAGGTCAAGAGAATTTTTCTTCAACTAATTTCAACTGACTTCTAAAGTGCTTACAAATATGTATCAACAGACTGTCTTTTAAAAGGCTACATCAAGTATGTATCTTTTGACTGGGACTTATATAAAATTACATTGCTTTTTAAGTTTAGTAATATTTTTATTATGTATCTTTTTCAGGGTATTGAGGAATGGAATATTGCCCATCTTAATACAATATTGGATGTTGTAGGAGAAGAGTGTGGAATTTCTATTGAGGGTGTAAATACACCATATCTTTATTTTGGCATGTGGAAAACAACATTTGCGTGGCACACTGAAGACATGGATCTCTACAGTATTAATTATCTCCATTTTGGGGAGCCAAAGTCATGGCAAGTTAAATTTTTATTTTTTATTTTTTAACATTTCTGTTTATTTCAGCTGACTAAATTATGTACCATGTTTTTTCTGTCCTTGTAGTATAATTGTCAGTGAACGGTGACTCTTCATAGTTTACCAAGTATGTCTTTATGAGCTAATAAAAATTAAGATCTAGTTAGCATCATCAATTCCCTTTTTGTCTTTTCTTAACTTTTTGTTTGTTTATTTGCTTGTTGTCCAAGAAACACTCTTTTTGCCTCTTAGTGATTTACCATTACATTTGCTTGACCTTATTGGCTGGACTGGACCTTATTGTATGAGAAGTCACACAAATGTTAGTGGCTGTTTGGTAATGTGGCTAAAAGGAAGCTGGACATGAGATGAAGATATTTTTCTAAGAGCTTTTAGATGTTTAAATTCTCATATAAGCTAGCTGTTAAGAGTGGATACACTGGGAGCGTATGTCTGTCTGTTTGAAGGGAGGAGGGCTCTGCAGAGAGACCTTGAATGGTTGGATGGATGGGCAGAATCCAACAAGATGAAGTTTTGTAAGTCCAAGTGCCAAGTCCTGCATTTTGGCCGCAATAACCCCCTGCAGCACTACAGGCTGGGGATGGTGTGGCTGGACAGTGCCCAGGCAGAAAGGGACCTGGGGGTGCTGGTGACAGCTGGCTGGACATGAGCCAGCAGTGTGCCCTGGTGGCCAAGAAGGCCAATGGTGTCCTGGCCTGTATCAGGAATAGTGTGGCCAGCAGGAGCAGGGAGGTCATTCTCCCCCTGTGCTTGGCACTGGTGAGGCCACACCTGGAGTGCTGTGTCCAGTTCTGGCCCCTCAGTTCAGGAAGGACATTGAGACACTTGAGCACATCCAGAGGAGGCAACGAGGCTGGTGAGGGGCTTGGAACACAAACCCTGTGAGGAATGGCTGAGGGAGCTGGGGTTGTTTAGCCTGAAGAAAAGAAGACACAGAGGAGACCTTATCACTCTCTACAGCTTCCTGAAAGGTGTTGGTAGTCAGGTGGGGGTTGATCTCTTTCACCAGCCAGCAACTGACAGAACAAGAGGACACAGTTTCAAGCTGCACCAAGGGAAATATAGGTTGGATATTAGGAAAAACTTTTTTACAGAAAGAGTGATAAAATACTGAAATGATCTGCTCAGGGAGGTGGTGGAGTCACCATCCCTGGATGTGTTTAAAAAAGGCTGGATGTGATCCTCAGTGCCATGATCTAGTTGAGGTATTAGGGCATGGGTTGGAGTTGATGATCTTGAAGGTCTCCTCCAACCTAGGAGGAGAATTCTGTGAATTCTGTGATACTTTTTTTTCCCTTACTAGGTCATTTGAATTCGGGAGCTTTTTGTTTAATGTAGAGTAGACCAGGAATCCAGCAAGATTCATGTCATTCACCATGAAAGGCAGGTGTGCTTGCACGTGTGCTAAGCTCAGTTTTGTAATAAATTTTGTTAGGAATCAAGCCTGAACTGTTACCAGGAGTGGCTTTGGGACTCATAATGTGTCATAGTACAAAGGGTTGTCTGTCTCCATTCCTTTGTCATTGTCTTAGCTGTGAGAAACAAGCAATTGCAACAGAGGGAAGAAGTAAAGGATTGAGTAGAAGATGTTATCATACAACCCAGGTAAAGGCTAAGATGAAAAACACAAACTTGTATTTTATACGTTGTATTGCTTTGTAATTTTAGATTAGCTAAATAGATTGCTGTAGTGCAGTTAAATCATGCACTGTCTTTTTGAAAGACTTACTGAGAGCTTAGTTGACTTCTGTATTTTTGTAATATTGACATGTTTATGTGTACAAATGGAAGCATGTGGCTCTATATTATTATTAAAGTGTACAACATGTACTTTTGAAGGAGTAACAGTTTAGGAGGAGCACCAGTTCAGTTAGGGCCAAAGAACAGTATCTAGTTTTGAGTTTTTTTGTTAGACATAAGCAGTATCTGTTCATGTCTTGGAGTTGTGTATTTAAAGACACACAGTACAGTGCATAATGCTATACATAGCATTTTTCTCTGACGGGGTGTGAAGGATGGCAAACATATAGTTTAGATTGGTATGGGTACACTGGTGCTTGTGTAATATGGAGTGAAAAACAGTCATAAACACTTTGGAAGTACAAATGGAGAGAAGCAAAGTGCATTTTTGTGATACAGCAAAATTCTGATTAAAACTGCAAACACTGAGTATAGTAAGCTGAAAGTCTTTTTGTTTAATACCATTTGATATAAGTTGTCAGTATGCATGTATTTTGCTTACGGAGCACTGATTTCTGTAGTGGTCTTCCATGCAGGTGTTTCAGCTGTAATGAATAAAACTGTAAAATTTTAGTGTGTGTGGAAATAACAACTTGAGGTAGGTGGATGTGTATTGCTTGTTTTTCTGAGTGAGTTTTCAAAGCTGATGAGTGAAACGTGTTCACAGTGTAGTAAAAGACTCTGTGTTTACTTGGTTTAACAGTGTGGATTTGGACTATCTTGTACAGCTGAGTATACATTTTCTTTGTTCCCGAACCGTGTTTTTTTAATAGAGAAGAATCAATCCAGTGTTATTGCAACATTAAAATGAAGCAAAAGCCTGTTATATCACATAGTAAAGCAGTTAAATCAATAATAGATCCTACTTAAAACATACAGTAAGTCCATGAAGTGCAGTAAATATATTATTAACAAAAAGAAGCAGAAATGAAACAACTTTTCTATTTTTTGGCTGCAGTAAACATTAAAAATAATATGTTCTTTTGTATTTTTGCTGAATTGTTGGAGGTAGCACGTGGAATTGTTTAAAAAATCAGATTAAAAAATCAGTGGGTTTCTAAGAGATGTACAATTCTGTAAATTAAAGAAAGTTTATTAAAGAAAGAAATTATTTCTTTAATAATACAAAACTCTAATTGTAATGATTCTACAAGGGAGAGCAACCATTTTATTCCACAGCTTTTGCTATAGGAAAAAATAGAGATGTTTAATGCTCCTATCTTTCTGCTGAACCCTTGTGTCTTGTGAAGCATACTCAAATTCAAAGAAATTAAATTTGTTTAAATTAGACTTATTTTACATTTTTTCCTTTCATTTGGAGAAATAAAGTATATGTTTCTTTTTAAATTGTGGTGATGTAATAATATTAAATAATGTCAATGGACATTACTTAAAATAGTGAATATAACATTTTGGAACAACGTAATATAATGTTTAAACTAGAAATAAGCTAATTTTTTCTCAAACCCCTCCCCTTCCAAAACCCAATATCTGTATTTCTTTCCTTAGATGTTGGTATATTTTTTTTCTGTGAAATTTTTCAGTCTTTAATCTTTTTGTCTTCTGTATTGTTAGATATTTTTCATACATGAATGATGACTTTTAGTCATTATGTAGTAATTATGTCTTTAAGCATTTCATCCTTTCCTTTATGTGGATTTTAGGTATGCTATTCCTCCAGAGCATGGGAAACGGCTTGAAAGACTAGCTCAAGGTAGGATTTCTAATATTTTCAACTCTATGGTGTTTGAAGGACAACCCTTGAGGAAAGTGAGAAACACTGTTCTTGACTCATCTACTGTTTTATTACTTAATGTTGTGTGACTTTTATGTGTCTACAGTGTTACTGCCCTGAGGAATTCTTAAGAATTAAAGTAGTTCTTTGTTTTTTGGGTTTTTTTGTATGTTTGTTTGTTGCTGTTGTGGTGGTTTGTTTTGTTTTTTTTTTTTTTTTTTTTTTTTTTTTTTGCTTCTTAGAATAAGAGAATTTATTTTTGTACTGGCATTTTTAGCTTGGTGAAACTTAGAAAAATGAGGTTTAGTATTTTGTTGTTCATTAGATTCTCATTGCTGGTATCTTTGTCTTCTCTGTGCCCTTGCTCTTTCTTGTCTTAGCTTCTTTTCATCTGCAACTTTTTGAATGTTCTTACCCAAATTTGATACAGAGATAGAAATATTGAAAACAGATGAGTCTCCAAAACTTTCATGAAAGTAGATGGTTGGGTAGAGGACGGAGTTCTGGTTAGTGCCTCTGTGAAAGGGTAAGAATACCAAGTGTTGAAACACTAAATCTTGTTTGTTAGCAGCTTGCTGACTATTGAGCAGGCATATAGATCCACTTTAGCTAAAGCATGTACTGGCTTTTGCCATTTAGAGGCACCAGGAATGTTTGGGAGAAGGAGCAGAGATATGATTGTAAGATTGAGGTCTCAGGGATAAAAATTACTAGTCTCTAGAAAGATTCTCACTCAGTAATTTGTTTCCTTTTCAATACTACTTCACCTCTATTTTTGTTTCTGAATTAAGAGTGCAAATTATGAACATAGGAATAATTAGGGATGTTTCTTGGCCTGGCAGCCATGTTTTATAGCTTGCTAATAACTATTAAAGAAATTATAGAATAGAATGCTTAATGAAATAGAATTAGAGGAAAGGAATGCTATTGAAAGTTCATAGTTAGATCTTGTGTATCAGGACAAAATTCTGAAGATTTGTATACATTTTGTTTTCATATTTTTTTTTCCCCCTTAGTATATGGGTGCATGACTGCTTTTCTGAGCTATTATAAAACTATTGCAGTTAATGATGTGAAAGTAAAGACCTGTGATCTTCCAGTCTTAAAAGCATGTCTCAGGAAAACAGATTTCAACCTGAATAATTACATTTCCTATTCCTAAAGTTTGTCATAGTTTCATTTGAAAAAGTTGTCACCCATTTTCCTTGCTTTCCGGTTTCTTTTCCCAATGCAACGTGTAGAGCTCTATACACTTTGGTTTTCAGTGGTAAACAAATTGGAGCTTAGAGGCTGGGCAATGAACACTGACTTATGATGATTCAATAATTTAATTTTACAAGATATGATGAAAGAGTAAAAGAAGTAGAGAATTGGAAAAGTTTCAAGGAGGGGCACTAGGACTTTATTAGTAAGATTTTGAAAGAAAAAATTGCCTTTTTCTTTTCATAATTTCTAGTAAACTCTAACTTTTCATTGAGAAGAAGTATAAATAATGGGAAGGGGGTATGGTAAAGACTTGCGATGTCTGACATGAGCAAGGTGACCAAAAAGTTATTGTTCATTGAGTCTTCCAGTATACGTAGAGACTCCAAATGAAGCGTCTTGTCAGGTTAAAAGTTAAGCCTAAGGAGATGCTTTATTTTGCAGTATGCATACCTTACTCTTCTTGGTGGATTCTAAAATTTTAGTGTATTCTGAGGGAGATTGGAGCAATGACACAGAAATATGTTAGAAATGCATAGGAACTGCCCTGGCTTTAGACGTCTTGGAGCAGCAACTATTTGCTACTAGATTAGTCAGCAGAGGCCAGCTTTCCATGCTCTATGTAAGTGCTTCTTTATACACAGTTCTGAAATTTATGGGAGCAAGATCTTTGGGTAGATAGACTTTACACATGATGTTTTTTGGCTGCTCTGGCATTTATTGTAGATTTCATGTTGCTTGAGAACAGCTGTGCAGTGTTCTAAAACCATTCAAGTTTAAATGTGCTGTAGTGAGTATGCGTTGAATTTTTCTTTATTTTCAGAGTGAGAGAGGAAAGGATGGGCAGTTGAAGCAACACTTGTTCACTCATTTCTATAAATGAAGTGGTATTGAGGCATGGCATTATTTGTTGTAGGCAAAAAAAAAGTTCCTTCTTTCCTTGAAATACTCCAATTTCTGTAGATACTAGAGTAAACTATACAAATTCAGGAAGTAGGTAACTTTCGGAGATTCATGTTTTGTCACATGGAAAAAGAAAGTGTTATGTTAGAAAACTGGCCTGAAGGTGCACAGCCCTCTTACTGCAGATGGTGGTCTAATAAAGTAATAGAAATGGGACGTTAAGCATTGGAGGAATGGAGATCTCCAAGGCCATTGTTTTTCAGAAACCAATAGGTTTTAATGGAGCAACAGTGTCTTGATATCCAAGTGCTAGTCAGAATTAGACTCATCTGGATAGAAGTAAATTGTCCACTGCTGCTCTTAATTTTATGTTAGTATAAATTACAAAGACCTGTGGGGTGAATGGAAAACTTCCTTGATGAATCATGTTTGTGATCATAACTTAATTATTTTTATTTCAGTACTATGTTTTGAATAGCAAATAGCAAATAAAGCATAGAATCAGATACTGAATAGAGATGATAAAATTTCAGAAGTGTAGATTCCATTACATTTACCAAATGAAGCGGGATTTCTGTAAGAAAACTAGGTACTCATAGAAAGATAATTGTTGTAGCAGCAATATGAAATAGATGAGTTAGGAAAGGTTGAAGAGTGTTGTCTATGAATCTAAGTGTTTAGTATATGATTTTAATGTAGTCTGGGATATTTTTCTGTGAGAAGATTGTTTCCATGGTATTTTTGGTCTATCTAATAGGTGAGAGTGGAATGAGGAAGATAATGCTACAATGATGAACAAAAAAAAAATGCACTTTTTTTTTTTTTTAAAACTTAAAGTTACCATTTCTTATTGTTTCCATACTGTGATCTTCTACTTTGCAACTGGTGTCTTTGAAAATACAGCCTGTTTCACATGAGGTATCTTACAAAGATGAAAGTATAAAGTAAACTGCATGGCTGCAAGTCACTTAGAAAGAAAACATTAATAAAACATAGCGTAAATGAGACCTTTGTACTTAATACCATTTGTAGAGAAAATATTTTTGCATGAGTGCAGCATTTGAAGGAAGAAGAAAGTAGTTTATTCAGGAAGGTTAGCTCAGATGACCAGATGCCTACTGAATTAATTGAATGCTCCTAAATAATTAAAATAATAAAATAATACGTTAAATGTGACAGGTTGTCTAAGTCAAGGCAGCAGTTGATACATAAAATTAAAGGAAGGTTAGAATATTTTCCATTATCTTGTCTGCACATCACAATTACAACGCATGCCTTTTGTGCATGAATGCTTTAATTTTTGCTTTCCATTGAAATCTTGATTGACTGTGGCGCCTACAAGTGCTTTGTCTGAAAGACATTAGACTTGCATCTAATAAAGACAACAGTTTGATTTTGCCCTTCAGCTGCTTTCTCATTTATGTAGATTTTTTTCAATTTTATGTAGACATAAATGTAATAAAAATCTCAAGTGAGCTGTTAACTGCAATTTTTATACGTGTTGTTATGTTAATCTGTAATACCATGGTATTCTTAAAGGATTTTTTGTTTCACAAAATGGGTTAGAAAATAGAGAATAGAGGTGGAGTGGCAAATGAGAAATGGCAGACTGAAGGATTTTGAAGATCTTTTAATAGATTGTTTGAGTGCAGAAACTGTTTTAGAAAGGAGATGACATCTACCTGTGATGTTCAATTATGTTAAAGAAGAAACTAAAATAAAGTTTAATATATTGTAAGTATGTATGGTTGTTGTACGGTGTATAGTATTGGTTACTTCATTTTATGCAGAAGTCATTAGCTTTTATGTATTAAAGCAAATTAATTATTGAAATAAGGCTTGAAGTAGAACTTGCATAACTTCTAAGGATCTTGAGTGTGAAAACTTTAGCAGTTGAAGAATTGAGCTTTTTGTCAAAAAAAGAATTAGTCAAGTAAGAAGAGTCTTATTTAAGAGATAATAAATTTGGCTGGAACATCTGGGCATACCTACAGTTGTATTTCATTCCACTTGAAAGCCTCTTTGTGGCTTTTGTACTCTGCTTTGTATAGCATAAAAATTGCCGTTGTTCCTTTATGATGGTTGTTGTTATGCAAACTTAGCCTCCTAATTTCTTTCATGTTCAACACAGAAAGTTAAATCAAATTAGTTCAGATCATGTCAAAATAATTAAAATAAATTGCATAAAGTTCATGTTTATACCTACCAAAGTAAAATCTAAAAAGATAATTACTAGAAAACTTAGTACTTAAGAAATCTCTGCCATTGTTTTGAGAGTACTGATTTGCAAATTATGATTAATATTTTGTATAAGTCCTTTAAATGAAGGTCTGCATAAATAAAAAATAATCATAAGCCTGAGCTTAAATCACGTTGATTTGAATTTTTTTTTTTTTACTGTCATTAACATTAAACTACATTAAAGGTATTTTCAATTCAGGATATTCTTTCTCTTATGTTGTGAGTTTTATGATTATGTATTTTTTTTAAATTTTAAAGAATATTAACAAGAAATGCAGCATCTTTAGATTTCAGGTGAAGTCTTGAGTAAGGGAGTGCTGAAAATTATAGGATGTCTAGCTTAATTCATTTCACTGGTCAGGATTTGATTTGGAAGTTCCCTAAGAATATGATTTTATGTGGATGTCATTAAAAAATGACTTTATTTGCGACCAAATTAGAATTTCCTTGTTCATTCAAGGTAAAATATAGCAAGCCAACCTGTTCAGTCCAATGGAGTTCTAGAAGTATACTTTAGGGAAAAGTATTGTAATTTGTGCGTATATGACTTTAGCTGGACAATGTAATTGAAAACATTATGGGCACATTCTTAGTAGCATAGAGTAGCATTCTGAGTGTCTTGAAAATGCTAATCAGCCAGGGAATGGAACCCAATCCACTTCAGTTTGGCTGAGTGATAGGCATGATATTGATGTGGTCATCTGATATGAGCTACATGTGATATGTTGGAAAGACACTCTCAGGGTGGAATGGAAAGATGAGACTGCCAGCTAGCAATACTTACTGTCCGTTAATAATTCAGAAATTTGAACTTATTTTTTTAAAAAATATGTTCTATATCCCTCCGTGGCAAGGAATCTGCTGAGTGCCCACTACTTCTACCTTTACCAAAAGATGAGAAGGCTTTGACTTCTCTCTAGCATATATTTGGATAATAAAACCTTAAATTATGTGGAAAGATCATGCTGCGGTGGAATAGCATTGACTAAGGATTTGTCTTCCCCAGTCAAGTGATATTGCTGTTACTAAAGTAGTATAATTTTGTTTGTACCCATAGCATTGGTAAGATTGGACATTTTGGGCTTTGTTGTCTGTTAAGAGTATGTATATAGAGTCTTGCAAGGGCATGTTTTGGTTGTCAACACAGTCTGAAGCCTATGCTTTCACATACTCTTTGCTGTTGCTGCTTAGGCTAACTAAACAAGGGTTTTAAAAAGCTGAGAGAAATCTTGAGTTTGGTGGATAAATGTCCTCTTGTTCGTACCCAGACATTTTGCCAGCAAGTATCGAACCACATACTTAATATGTAGACTGTTCTAGTTCTGCTCTAGCTGTTAAAAATGTCATTGTTTCTATAAATCATGTATTGGAGAATTTTCAATTTGATTGCTTTTTTCTCATGGACATAAATCAATGTGCAACCTTATTCAGTTTTACCCTGAGCTCTGATTATTTCTCATTGGCTTCTATGAACTAATTGTTTTGAATTCTTACTTTGTTTCTTTGTAATCATTTCCAAGGAGATGAATATGGTATGGGTCTGCCATGTCTCAAGAGACCATCCAAGAAACTGGGGTTGTATGTGAATTCCTACAACATACTTGCTCTTGCAGAACTGATTTAGACTTAGTGGATTAGTGTTAATGGATTAAAATAAAATTTCATGTGTCCCTTAAAAGCATGAATGTTGTATAGAATTTGAATAGTAGTTACATTCTAGATAGATTTCAGTATTTTTTCTTTTGAATGTGGGATTTCACTAAACATTCAGGACTACTTGGTAATCCTTTTGATTGCTAATTTTAACATCAACTTGGTATTTCAGAATGATTCTTAATATTGCGGGCATATCTTGAATTGGTCTGCATTTGCTGTTTTTGTAAGAGTATTTTAATATTTCTAATGTAAAGTCTTCTATGCGGTATTTTTTACATCTGTTAGCCAGTTTTCCCACACGGATTTTATTTTCCAGAAGAAAAGCTTGTGTGACATTACATTTAGCCTGGCAAACAAAAGATCTTCTGATAAAGGGAGTCTTATAAGGACTATAGAGATATTATTGTCTTATATATAAGACAATACTTCCGAGTATTGAGGAAATACTATCTTTCTTTCCTTGTTCATTGAAGGGGAGTTCCTTTGAGAAAATGAGGTGAATGAGACTGAAAAATCTGTGTGCATAAGTGTTGACTTTGACAAGTCAAAAGATATTTTATAACAGTACAGAATGTGTAGGCTGCACTTCAGTTTCACTGTGAGGGCTCTGTAACCACAGCAAATGTTCTTCTGTAAATTTCTAGTAGTGGATTTTGAGCAGGTTGTATTCTGCTGCTCTGTGTTATTTGCAACTTTCTTGGAATTCAGCAACAAGCCTGCCTTCTGGTTGGACTTGTCACAGCTATGTCTGATCTCTTGGAGCTGGAGTGGTACAGCTTAAGTTTTGGATGTCTGCCCATCGTTTGCTTTTTATCATCTTGTGTTGAGCTAATTAAGCATATTGCAGTAACATAATTTGGTACAAAATTTATTTTCTCAAGGAAAATTCAGTTAAACTCACTCTGCTTTTAGCCATTAAGCTTTAAGCTACTTCTCATACCAGCTTTACCCTCAAGTCTCAAGTATCATTTTCAATCACAGTAAGTTCCCATATATTTATATTATTATACTGCCCAGGACTGAGATTTTTTGACGCTCTGAAACAGTAGAATCTAAGTTTTGATTGTTTTCATTAATGTTATTGGCCTTACTTGTGAAAAACATAGCTGATTTTTTTTTTTTTTTTTTGCTGGAGTCTACTAATTGTGAGCTAGTTTCTTTTAACTGCCTTTTAATCTGTGAAGCCACATATATATAACTATACCTATCAAATAGTACTTTTTGAAACTTGCAACATTATTTGCAATTCAAAGAGAATATAAAGAATTCTGTGCTTGTTGTTGGTGAGAAAAAAATTAAGAATGACGAATTTGAATAAAGTTTGATTTCAGGGCAGCTTTGCAGGCTTTCTAGTACATTGACCATCATAAAGTCTACATTATACCTTTGCTGTTTAAGTGCTCCTTAACCTTATTTCTGAGAAATCAGAAAAATGTTGTTCTTCCAGTACTGGTGAGCATGCTAGATTGAGTGTACAATTTAAGAACTGTAATAGGATAACTTCTAGATTGTTCTGAAGTTTTAGGATGGTTAATAGACATAATGTGTAAGACTCACCAGACTGAAGAAATAAAATCTGACATTAGAGAGAAAGCAATATATTATGGAAAATTATAGTTAATTTTTTTTTTTCTCAAGGCATTGAAAAAATTCAGATGGCTTATTGAAAAGGAATTATTATTTTTTTAATAATTGAGTAAGCATGTTTTTCCAGAAATTAACCTGCTTCTGTGAATGATGAACTACCATTTATTTATATGAGAGGAATACAACAGATTGTACAAAGTTAGGAAGCTGTATTTGTTTACTGTATAGATGGTTTGTAAGTGTGAGGTAAACTTAGTCTTCATTGAATCCTTCTAAAGTTATTTCCTGCAATTGATTTTCATGTGTGCAGAATGAGCATTAGCATAAAAAAAAATCTACCATGAACAATGTATTTCTCTGAAGGATAAAAAAATATGCTTAAGTGTACCGTTCCACGTTTATTCTAAATTATTTCACTTCTTAACAAAAAAGAAGTGCCTGTAGCCCCTCCTTCTGGGAAGCAGTTGAAAAACTTAGAAGGTGTATTTGATTTTTGTAAAATCTCTGGGAACCTAGGAATGACATGATAGAAAATTCTACAGCAAGTCTAAACAGTATTAAGTATTGAAAAATATTACAATGGTTTCCTATTTGATTTAATTAAAACATGTGTAATTTTGCTTTTCTTGCCTTATTAGGGTTCTTTCCGAGCAGCTCTCAAGGATGTGATGCTTTTCTTCGCCACAAGATGACCCTGATTTCTCCGTCAATATTGAAAAAGTACGGAATTCCTTTTGATAAGGTATGTTAATGTTTCTTTTTAAACACTACTTTCATAAATTGAAATAGATTGTGTTTAGTATAAATATCGTTGCAGTAAAGGTGATGGGTTTTTTTAAGGTAGTAGCTGCATTAAAATATGTGTTAAAATTTGAAATAGTTTTAGCAGAGAATTTTCTAGTGATAAACACTTGTAACCATTACAGCATTTCTGTGATTTTTTTTCTAAGACATTACCAAAATTTCTTATTTTTAATTTATTTCCATGGTAGCTTGGATGTGATTTTCTGTTGACTGAAACACTTGTTAACTCACTCTGTTAAGTTACATATCTAATATTTTAACACAAACATTTAATTTCTTTATATCTGTATGTTGCTTTTCTAATGCAATTAAATTTAACTTTATCATTATAACCATATGAAAGGTTTAAGGTGGAATAAAGCCAAAATAACTGTTATTTAATTTAAAATAGATTTTAAAAGCTGTAACATAATAGAAAAAGAATAAATGATTATTTTTGACTCTTTGGTAGTGGCAGAATAAACGTTAACAAGAACATTACAGAAACAGAAAATGAAAAGAATACCTGTATTCCTTCTTTGTGGTTGAATTTAATAAATAGGTGCTTTTAAAAAACATCTGAGCTATTCTGTTTCTTTTGCTTTCTAGAAGATATTCTGTATTTATTGTTTTCCACTTTGAACTTCACGTAGGTGCCAGCTAACAAAATATTTTCAGTGCATGGCTTTTTTTTTTTTATTAAGTGTACTTATTCTGTATATTTTGTAAATTCTAAAGTTCTAAATTTAGGAGTTCTGTAAGCCTACTCAGAAGACTAGAACTTGATTCAGAATGTCCCCTGCCAGAATATCTGTTTATACTGAGTTTTTAAAATGCTTTTGATCATTAAAGGGCTATGATTCCTATTGCACAGACTGTTTTAACTTGTTCAGAAGAAATAGGCAATATATGCTTTTTCTCAGTTTATTCCCACTGCAATATGGTCAGTAAACTATCCTTGCTTATTATTGTGTTTTCTGTTTTTGTGTATTTTTGTGCTATTTATTTATTGATATAATGTGAGCATATGTATACCAACTTTGCTTAACATGTTTCCCCTGGAAGTATAAGATAATGCAGTGCTTCCTGTCTGGTTTAGTTGATCTTTTCCCAACTATTAAATAAAACCCAAACAAACAAAAAAAGAGAGTATTTTCATATATATTTTTGCCCAGCTGGAACCTAAACACCAGACAGGTGCTTGCTCACTCCCCCTTGGTGGGATGGGGTGAGAACTGGAATGATAAAAGGTAGAAAACTCATAGTCTGAGATACAGACAGTTTAATAGGAAAAGGGAAAGGGAAGGCTGTGCACACAAGCCAAGCAAAACAAGGAGTTCATTCACTGCTTCCCGTGGGCAGGCAGGTGTTCAGTCATTCCCAGGAAAGCAGAGTCTTGTCATGCAGAGCTCTGTCACGTGTCACGGTGACTTGGCAGGACAAATGTCACCACTCCAAACAATTGGCCTGCCTTCTTTTTCTCACAGCTTTATATATTGAGGAGGATACCATGGGTGCAGCTGTTGTGGCTCTGTCCCCTCCCAATTTTTTGTGTACCCCCATCCTCCTCACCGGCGGAATGATTTGGGGGGCAGAAAAGGTCTTGATGCTGTGTAAGACATGCCCAGCAAGAACCAGAACACCTCTGTGTTCCCAGTCATGTTAGTGACACAGGTGAGATGAAGACACAGATGTGTTTTATCCCTTTTTGGAACATCGCTTCACCTTTCATGCTTAAGTCAACCTATGTGTAAAACTGAGGAAATGTAGGCATTTAGAGTGATACTACCTGCCTTGGAAAGCAAGCTTTTTTGAATAAATTACTCATAAAACAAGCAGTTTGTTTTCTGAATGATTTATTATCATATGGAAATATAGCTGCTGAGTTTTTGTAATATATAGGTAAATATACTGATTCCCTTCATAGCCTTGTGCTTTATCATGAAGTGTCAGGTGAAACTTTCCAAGCTGGATGGTTTTATAACCAGATTTATAGTTTTGGATTTACAGAACATTACTCTGAACTGTATAATTTTCAGTGGTTGGTGTTTTAAGTAGCATATTGCAGAATGTCAGCATACTTATTTTCAGTATGATGCATTTGAGGTAGGGTAAGGGAGTTGATCTTTGTATTTTGGTGTCTTGATTATGCCTGTATTCTAATTTAGAGGATAAAAATCCTCTAAAGATAAGGGGGAAAAAAGAAAAAAAAAAAGTGCTACAAACAGTTAAATATTTAAGTTTGGTTCTGTCACCTAGTCTTTGGAGGATGCAGACTGTACCCAAGTGTAATTGTAATTAATGGGATTCAGTGAGAAAGTGAATAGAGAGAACCAGGCTGTGATCTCATGGCTCAAAGTGATAGGAGTGGAAATGTGCTGAATGCTGATAAGTCAGCCTACGCCTACCAGGTGGCAGCTGAACTGCTGCTTGTTGCAATAGAACACCTGCTAAACTGTCAGCAGTGGGAGGGTGTATTGAGATAAATTTTGGAATTGTTAGTGTTGCGAATAATCTTTCTTAAACATTCCCACAGCAATTGTTGAAGTGCTACAGTAACAGTTACAATATATGCAATTATGTGTGCATTTGCATGTATATACTAAATATGAATCCACAAAAAATTTAACCATGCAACATTGAAGATCCATTTTTTTTCTCTAGCCTTGTTGGCTATTTTTCTTGTTTTCCTCTGTTTCCTTCATCCCTTAATACAATCAGAAATAGACCTCTCTGAAGTGCTAACCCTGTATGTTCTTGCACTGGGCAAAAAAGCACAAAAAGAATTTATAAAATAGTAAAATAACAATTTTGAAGGAGGTTGTAAAAGAAGAAATTAAACTTAAGGCAGCTATACTAGTAGAAAGCTGAGATTTAGGAGATGACATTAAAAAGAAAAATGTTTGAAGGTGTTAGTTTTAATTTTAGTGACTTTAAAATTTAACCCTACCTTTTTGTGATTTTATGTCATAAGGGTATGTCCTTAAAAAGAGTCATATTTGTCCCTCCAATTTTTTCTTACTGTATTGCTTATGTAAGCATTGCCACACACTGAAAACAATCTATTTACACACTCCTTGTTTTCCTGTAATCAACAAATGCATATGTTGAATAGTCATCAGTCACCACTCAGATTATTTGCTAGATTATTTGCTACATTAAAATAGATCTGTTTGCTTTTTAGTGGGTATGTTGTCTGATGTGTATTTCACGTAAAATGTGTATCAAACAGAGCATGGAGAATCTCTTTTAACTATTCTGTATAATCTACTTTATTCATTATCTCTTATCAGATAATTCAGAAGACAGTGTGCTGTTTCAAGTCCCTGACTAGCCAGTCCTTGATAAAGTCTCTGGTGGTCTGACTTTAGGAGATTAAAGCTGTCACTGTGTGGAGAGAATATTAGTGACTGACAAGAAGTGCTGTCTCCTTTTTTCCCCATGTAGGAGAGCAGCAGTTCATCCTAGTCTAGGAAGATGAGATTTCTCCCTTGGAGGAAAATAATCTGACTAGTGATTTGTTTATGTTACCACTCATCTTTTTTTGTGGTTTAGTCTAGAAGCTTTTCAAGTCTGATACATCTCTTAAAACTAGTTGGAATTTGGGTTATTTTTGTATATACAAAATACAATCACTGTGAAGTGAGTTTTAGATTGGCTTTTAATTTTCCTTTTTTTTTTTTTTTTTCCTGCTTTCTATAGTATCTTGTTGATTCAGTTGTATTCACACATTTTCTTTTGGTTGTAGTCTTTTGCAATTATCCTTGCTCAGTCTCTAGAACAATGTCAGAGTTTAACTGTAGTAAAGTTTTTTTGTCTTTCAGAACCTCCTTCTACCCCACTTATCCTTTAGTTATTTGGAATTCTTGTTACCAGTACTGCCAGAGTGTTTCTGCTGTCTAAAATGTTGCCTAAAGAGAAAGAGGGGAAGGACAGCAGCATTCTGCAGGTTTAGGCATGGTAATTGTGGGTATTTTGATCCAGCTCGTCTTTGCTTCCTCTCAGACAGTATGGATGATATATTCTTCATACTGTCTTTTCTAGTTATTTCCAAGTTTGACTTCTTTGAGTTCTTTCTGAATTTGTTAAATATTGCACCTAGCTATGTATTTGAGAGTAAAGAATATTGTCTCAAGTATACTGTTTCTGTTTGTATTAAATCTCATTTATGTGCCAAGTAAAAAAAAATTCTTTGTTTTAGTTAGTTGTAAGGGCATATGTAGTTTTCATTGCTGTAGGACTAGAAATGCTTTGTAACATGGTTTACTTTAAGGCTTTTTAAAAGTTTATTCATTTTGGCCTTTAAAAATTCTTTTTTATTGTTACAGGTTACCCAAGAGGCAGGAGAATTTATGATCACTTTCCCATATGGATACCATGCAGGGTTTAACCATGGATTTAATTGTGCTGAGTCAACAAACTTTGCCACCATTCGATGGATTGATTATGGAAAAGCAGCAAAATTGGTAAGTAAGCAGAAAATTGATGTGAAAGGAAATATTTCCTGTGGTTATTTCTTTATGAGAATCTCTGGAAGGCGATGAGAAAGGGATAACTATTAGATCAGATAATACATTAAGCTGCCATTCAGATTTAATTTTTAATTGTTATTTTGATAGTAGGTATTATACTTCCAGCAATATATATTGCTCTCAGTAGTCAGTTTTGTTTGCTGCTTAATGTATTTATTGTTCTTTGAAATCAATTCGGTTTGTGGATATTTTTAAGTGGAAGCCACTGAGGTTAATATATGTGAAGACAACTTCTTCTCTTAAATTTCCTTTAAGCTTTACTGTTTGTGAAAGCATTTAGTTTAACTAGGAATTTTGATACCTGGAAAGGAACATAAATAGTGAAACTTCAAATAAAGTTTAAAGAAAAAAGTTGTTTTTTCTCACCTTAAATCTAATCAGAAAACTTGTAGTAGTACAAGATAATAAAGCATTTGGGGTGTGTATGTGAAGGTATTTTAGGCTGAAATCCTGTTCTGTGGTGTGCATGTCTTCCTTTTTTTGTGTACAGCGTAGAATCATAGAATCCATAATGTTAGAAAAAAATTGCAAGATCTCTCTGTCCAGCCTTTGACTGAAGACCAGTGTACCAACTAAACCATAGAACTAAGTGCCACATCCAGTTGTTTCTTGAACACATCAAGGATGGTGACTCTACTGCTTCCCTGGGCTGTTCTTCCAGTGCCTGACCACCCTTTCACTGAAAAATTCTTCCTGATGTCCATCCTGAACCTCCCCTGGTGCAGCTCAAGCCTGTATTCTCTCATCCTGTCATTTGATGCCTGAGAGAAGAAGAGACCAACCCCCACCTCACTACAACCTCCTTTAGGCAGTTGTAGAGAGTGATGAGAAGGTCCCCCTTGAGCCTTCTTTTCTCCAGGCTAACACCCTCAGCTCTCTCAACCACTCCTCACAGGACTTGTGCTCAAGAGCCTTCACCAGCTTCATTGCCCTTCTCTGGTTTCACTCCAGCAGCTCAATGTCTTTGCTGTAGTGAGGAGCCCAAAACAGAACACAGCATTTGAAATGTGACCTCATGGGAACAATGCCTGCCCTGCTCCTGCTGGCCACACTATTGCTGATCCAGGCCAGGATGCCATTGGCCTCCTTGGCCACCTGGGCACTGCTGGCTCATGTTCAGCTGCTGTCACCAGCACCCTCTGTCACCAGCACCCTCAGGTCCTTTTCCTCTGGGCAGCTTTCCAGGCATTCTGGCCCAGCCTGTGGCACTGCCTGGGGCTGTTGTGGCCCAAGGGCAGGACCCAGCTCTGGGCCTTGTTGAACCTCACACCATGGCCTTGGCCCATGAGCCAGCCTGTCCAGATCCCTCTGCAGAGCCTGCCTGCCCTCCAGCAGATCAACACTCCACTCCCACGCAGCTCGATCAGCTCGGTGTTATCTGCAAATTGAGGGTGCACTCAATCCCCTTGTCTAGATGATTGATAAAGCTATTAAAACAGAACTGGCCCCAGTACTGTGTTCTGGGGAACACCAGTTGTTAATGACCATCATCTGGATGTAACTCCATGCACCACCACTCTTTGTACCCGGCCATGCAGATGAATTTTTGAACAGTGATCAGTGTGTCTATCCAGGCCATGAGCTACTAGTTTCTCCAGGAGAATGCTGTGAGAGGCAATATCAATGGCTTTGCTGAAGTCTAGACAGACAACATCAACAGCTTTTCCCATGTCCAAGTCCATCGTGGATGCTCATTAAGGGATATCCTGTTGGTCAAGCAGGACCTGCTTTTTACAAACCCCTGCTGGCTGGGCCCGATTTCCTGCACGCCCTGTATGTGCTGTGTGATCATTATTAAGGTAATCTGTCCAATAACCTTTCATGGCACTGGGGTCAGGCTGACAGTCCCTGAAACTTCTTGTTGATGGGCATGACACTGACCAACCTTTGGTCCTCTGGGACCTTCCCAGTTAACCAGGACTGGTAATAAATGATGGAGAGCAGCTTGGTGAGCTCTTCGGTCAGCTCCCTCACCCTCCCATGGGTGAATCCCATCTGGCACCATAGACTAAGTGAGTATCTAAGTGGCACAGCAAGCTACTGAATACTTTCTCCTGGATTACAGGGGATCTGTTCTACTCCCTGTCTACCAGCTCAGGGAAACAGCTGTAGGGAAACTTTCTGACTGAGGCAAAGAAGGCATTAAGTACCTTGGCATTTTCTTTAGCCTTAGTGACAATATTCCCCTCCCCCCGACAATATTCCTGCCTACAATAAAACATGGAGATTTTCCTTGGCCCTCCTCTTGTTGTTGATGTATTTATAAAAACACTTTTTATTGTCTTTCCACAGCAGTGGCCAGTTGTAGTTGAACTTTCACCTTTTTAGTTTTTTCTCTACATGATCTCATCATATCCTTGTACTACTCTTCAAGAGGTGCCTGCCCTCTTTTCCAAAGGTCATAAACTCTTCTCTTTTCAGTGAGTTCCTATGAAAGCTCCCTGCTCCCTGTTCAGCCAGGCCACTCTTCTTCCCCACCATCTTGTCTTTTAACCCCTAGGGATGCTCCTGAGCCTTCAGGCCTGTGCAGGGGACTCTCCAAACCAGTGTCCTGAATAGGCCAGATTTCTTCCTTACTTTATCAAGAATTAAAAACTCTTATCATTTCATGGTCATTGTGCCCAAGACAATCTCCTTCCACCACATCTCCTACCAGCCGTTCTCTGTTTGTAAACTGCAGGTCTAGCAGGACCTCATTGCTGGTAGGCTCTTAACAGCTGCGTAAGGAAGTTATTTTCCACGTGTGGTGGGTTTTAGCACTACTTAAAGTCACCAGAGTACTTAGTAATTTCTTGATGTGAGATATGGATTAGGAGAAGGGTAAAACAGGCTTGAAACTGAAAAGGAATAAAGAAACTTTATTAACAGGACTACAGGAAATAAGAAACCAGAATAAAACTTCCAGAAACCTTTTCTCCTTCCACCCAACCTTTTTCCTTTCTCAGCTGACAACGTAGAGACAAAACCTGGGATGTTAAAGCAGTACTATCTTTACAATAGTCTTTTCATCAGTCTCTGTAGGGAGGGAAGTTTTCTCTTTTCATTCCACAGAAAGTTCTCAACAAGAAAACAGTTTTCTTGTGGTTTCTCATTTTTATGAATAGCGGCTGCCCAGGAAAAAACCTCTGCCATTTCCTCCCATTTTCACACCACTCAGAGGCATGTCCATGGGCCATGAACTCAAGGGGTATTATTTTAAGGATGAGTTATTCAAAGCCAAAGGTTCTCTTCATCTATCTCTGTAATCATCTAGGGGAACAGATGTTTTCTTCTTCTCTCCCTGGGGCAAAGGGTCTTCATCAGCTCTCACTTCTCTTTCTCTCTCTCTCTGTTCAAGCATCTCATGGGATCACAGTTACTCCACCATCTACTTAGCTCATCAAGAGATACCTTTGCTCAGGTTTACAGTTTGAATACTTCATCCCCCCAATACTCTCTAATGAATTAAAGGAGTATTTCAGAACGTTATTGTCCATCTCCATGGCCCTACCAAAAGAATATTTCAGCTTATTAAAGCATCTCCTCATTCTCCTTCCATCTGAGGCTTGATTCTTTCTCTTACTGACTTGATGTTTCGTGTTGTCTTTTACGTGTCAATCACTCCCACTTTCCTCTGTCTGGAGAGGAGATTAAAGTCTCTAGGTCTCATCTGTGTAGTGAAAGGGTTGAATCTGGCCCAAGCCTCGGCCAGGTATTCATGGTGTTGGATTTCAAACTGCTTTGATGCCTCTTTAGCCCAGAGCGAATGGTCCTTGGCCTGGAGCTCTCTGTGCCGGCCATGGGGGGAAATATCGGCGAGATGTCAGCAGCTGTGGCCTGGCCCAGCCTAGGACTGGGGGCCCCCTGGGAAGGGCTTCAGCCACCCCATTGGAATGGGACCTGGAGGGTTTCCCAGGAGCGGCTGCAGCAGAGCCTGGCCCAGCCTGGGGCCAGGGGGAAGCCCCGCAGCCTCCATCCCCTGCCCAGGAGCTGCTGCCCAGCCTGCACCGGGCCACAGAGGCCATGGGGGAGCAGGGCCAGCCACACTAGAGTGCCAATACCTTTGAAGGCCAGAAAGAAAGAGATAAGCAGTTCCCAGGCTTTTTAAAAGGTGGTATTCACAAAGGTGATCTTACTTTTCAGTGGTTAAAAATGCTGTCAGTTCTCAGAACTGGCCAGCTATTGGCCTGATCTCAAGCAGAGAGAAACTCCCAGCAGCCTCTCTGAGGTAAATCACTTTCCTGAGTGTTTTCCACTTTTTTTTTTGTTAATGTCAAACTACCACACCATGCATTCCAGGAACTTCCTAGACTGCCTCCTCTCTGCTGAATAGATATCTGGCAAGGTAAGACTTCTCATAAGAACAAGGTCCAGTGGTCATGAGTTTACTTACTAGCTGCTCACAGAATATTTTTTCCACCTCTTCATCCTGGTTGGGTGGTCTATAGTAGACTTCCACCAGGATGTTTGTGTTGTTAGTCCCCTGAGTCTTACCCATAGTTGTACAACCCTATCATCAGCTTAGCTCTGTGAAGTCAAAATGCTGCCTCTGCTTCCTGTCCTTCACCTTCTGAAAGCTTGTAGCTATCCATTGATGGATGTACAAGTAATGAAGTAAATGCTCAAAATCAAAAAAAGTGGCAATTTATTCAGCAGTTTTCCCCGTTTTTCAATATTCTCTGATCTTAATCATTGTTAAGGCTTATATAAGCATTGTTTTGCACAACTCAGAAAATGTTTCAGTTAGAGGCTTTATCTGCGTTAACTTGTCTGTAATTGGAAAAAAAACCTTTCCAGTAGCAAACTCCTTAATATATTAGTTAATACATGGAGTTACATGTTACATGTTAATACATGTAGTTAATACATGTCATTAGTTAATGACATGGAATAAAGGGAAAAATCAGCTGTGCTGGTTTAACAGCCTGGTAAAGAGAGTGAACTCCTATTAGACGTTGGAGACTGAGAGATACCTTCTTGAGAAAGTTCTCAAAAAGTACTGAAAATCTCTAAACACATCTAACGTTCAGACTGGTGTCTACCTTTAATAGGAAAGTTGTGTTTTTAATAGCCAACAGATAAAGCGGCAACTCTAAAGTTAATTTTAAACTCTAAAATGCATTTGATAATCTTGGCATTTGATAACTTGAAATATCTAGGAATAGTACAATGAAACAAAGTTGAGAGAAGCATGGATACACAAGAGTTAAATGTGGCAGGTAAAACTGACTCAGGTTTTAAAAGATACAAACTGTGTGCAGCTCTAAAAATAATTTTGCTTAACTTCAAGAATGGCAGCCTGCATCTTCAGATGTAGCAAAGCTGAGGTGGTGCTCTGTGCCGGTATCTCCCTGTCAGTGTACTGGCTTCCTATTTCTTATGTTTTTAAAAAATAATCTACTATTTGGTGTACGGTTTCCACAGTACAAACTGATAAATGTTTTATGCCTCCAGTATGAATCTCTGTTATTGTATTATGCTGTAAACTTAATGTCATCTTTAAATTCAGTGGAGTTAGATAATTTTAAAGCTAGTATAATTATGTTGCTTTACACGACCCAAAAGTGCTACTGAAATTCTGAAATTTTAACTAGGAAGTCACATATACACTCTAAGTATTTTGTCAAAATTCTCTAGGATTTCATATGGATGAAACATTTATCTTAGGACACTGAATTCTGTGATTGGTGGCCAGTGCACCTACGAGTAGTATTGTACATATATAATACAAGAAATTAAAGTATTTCTCTGGTGTCTGCAGTTAAATTTAATTGTCTACAAGTTTCACAGTGGCTTTGGAGCAATAATAACTAATCTCCCTCTATAAAGAAATTTTAGATACCATTGTCAAATATGAACTGCAGTTTCTTTGGCAAATGGTCAGAGTCCTTAATGTTATTTGCTTAATTCCTATCACTTATTACCACAAGAAAGAGAATCAAAGTTTACTTTTATTCCCGTTTCTAAATGAAAAAGAGCATGCTAGAATGTACCAATGGTAGGATTTTTTTTCTTAAATAGAAATGTCTATGAAAAAAAGAATTACAGGAAATGTGGTGAACTAATTATCCTTAAATCTTACTGGTATTTGTTCATGCTGTAGAAATAGGGTATACAAGACAAACAGAGGAAATACTGAAAAAATTATAAAATTATTGACATTGTAAAACACCTTTAAAATAATTGAATCCAGTTGTTTAACTCAGCATTAGCAAGGTCACCACTAAAGCATTCCCAAAGGGTCAGATCTACCGGTCTTTCAAATACCTTCAGCATGCTGACACAGCCACATCCCTGGGAAGCCTGGCCAATGCCTGACAACCCTTTCCATGAGGAAATGTGTGCTAATACTTATCTAAACCTCCCCTGGTGCAACTTGAGACCATTTCCTCTGTCCTGCCACTTGTGACTTAGAGAAAAGCCCAATCCCCAGCTCACTTTCACGTTTCTTCAGGCAGTGGTAGAGAGGGAGGGAGAAGGTCTTCCCTCCCTCATGACAAATTATCTGACAGAATTTACTTGGTATCACTTGCATTATCAGCAGCTGAAATACTTATTTTTAACAAAAAAGACTTCTACTTAACTGAGTCAAGGTCAGATCAATCTTTTTGAATGAATTCAGGTAAACTAAATGTTAAAGTTCAAAGCCTGGTATTTAAGGCTACCACTTAGAAAGTTTTTGTTTGCACAAGTATTTGCAAAGACGTTACGTGCACACTCATAAGAAGATGCAAGTATATCACCCACCATGACTCAAACTTTCTTTTCAAAGTGCTACTAGTCCTGACAAAGAGAGGGGGGAAAAACCAAGGTAAAAGCAATAAATCTTAGCACAGCATTCATGGCCTCAGTTAATACAGCCAGCCTTTCATTCTGGATTGCTCTCGACATAGGCAGTTCTATCAGGGGGCATCTCCCTTGCCAGAAAATTACTGTGTGAGCATTCAAGTTTGAGTGCTGCACAGACACTAGCTAACAGGGAGAAGCTCCACAGCAAATGACAGGATGCCCAAGGAAGTTACAGAATCCTGCTGCACTTTAGTAATCATCCCATCAGCTTCAGAACATAGTGTTGGCAGCTTCTGAGGCAAGTGGAGCAAAAAAGTACCCACATTGTTTTGGGACCATATGAGGGCAATTCTGGTTGGATTTGCAAAGAGGACAAAAGGAAAATTCAATTAAAATTGAATTGTTGTCTGTAACTACTTAAGATAGGATTCCATCATGAAAAAAAAAAAGAAGAAAATATAATTTGATATTGTATAACTGTACTCTGTTTCTTGGTTACAGTGTTTCTCTAGAAAACCATGAGTATATCTGTGATTAGTTTTTATCACAACATTAGAAAACTTCTTGGAGGTGTTAATTAAAAAGGTGAAAAGTTGGTGTCTCCAAAGAATACTGATATTTTAGTAAGTTTTATTTTCAGGTCCAGTAATTTCACTCAAAAGAAAAAGCAAAAAATCCCCAACCATAACCCACACAACCTTGCAGTCCCATTTGTCGTTCTTCGGACTACTGATACTGCGGCTGACCTGTCTTTTCTTTCTTTATGTGTAAAGTGCAAGAATTTGAATGGAAAATTATGTTTTGGATCATGCAGTTCCTCTGTATTATGCTGCAGAGATTGTCTGTGTCAGCAAAATGTGGCAATATCTAGGTCACTAAATTGCTCTACTCTTCTTAGAGAATATTCTATGCTGATGAATGATTGTCTTCCTAAGGAACACTTTTATTTTTTATAGAATACTTTCTAATTGCTTACAGCTGGATTTCTGTCTTAGAAAAAATCCTGAAATGCAATCAATATTCTTCATTGATTTTGTGGAGACAAAAAATACAACAAAGATTTCTGTTAAAGTTATAGTAAATATTTAGGCTATGTGTTGATACTGCTTTCCAGCATGAAATGAGATGGTGCTAAATATTTAATGTAAAGAAATCACATGCGAATGTTAAATAAGAGCTATTTTTGATCCTTGGTATTGGACACTTCGATTAAGTAAAGACTATGAATTCCAACGAATTCCAACAATGATTTTGTGTTTTTGAAAATGCTAAACTTCTGGTCTTGGTTTCACTGTATGTCCCCTAACTACCTGTAATAGTTGAACCCTGAGAGCAGGGATGTGTCCTCCAGCTTGTTTTCTAGAGTTTGTGCAAGAATGTCATGGTTTTAAGCCCAGCTGGAGATGAAACAGCATGCAGACACTCGATCAACTCCACTTCTCTTCCTCCCCAGCCCAGTGGAATGGGTAGGAGAATCAAAGTAAAACTTGCATGTTGAGATAAGAACAGTTTAATAATCGAAAATAAAGCAAAATGTGGTAATAATGGTAAATTATGGTAATGATAATAAAAAGGAAAAAAATGCTTGATTCACTTGCTCACCTCCCACTGACTGATACCGGACCTCTCTTCCTGTACCCAGCCCAGCCCTTTCTAGGTAACTCCCCTCAGTTTATATACTGGGCATGATGTTCTGTGTTGTGGAATCTCCTTTTAGTCATTTCTGGTCACCTGTCCCAGCTGTGCTCCCTCACAGTTTCTCGTGCTCACCTCCTCACTGGTGGAGCAGTAGACAAGGAAAACAAAATCCTTAACACGGGATAAACACAACTTAGAAAAAGCCCAAAACATCAGTGTGTTACCACCATTCTCATTCTGTATCTAAAACACAACAATGGAACAGCTACTGAGAAGAAATTACTGTAGCTGAAACCAGGACAAAGCCTTGGGACAACATACCAAGAGAAATACTGAGTGGCACCTCCAGCGTGCTGTTTGCTACAGCTCAACTACTGTTTTTAGCTTGCTTTTGGACAAAATTAAGTTTTTCAGAATTAAGTAGAAGCGAAAAATAGATAAAGAATCCGAACAACCTTCCGCCTCTCAAACAACACAATTGAGTAAGTCACTGGCCTACTAAAATCCTTCCAGCCCCAGAATGGAAAGGGTGTATTTCTTTTTCCATTGGCAAGAACACACAGGAAGAGAAATGGTAGATCCCAGTGGAAAGAGCAAGTCAGTTCCCTCTCCTTAAGATGCTTGGCAAAAGGCTGTGGTGCAGAGGTGTTGCATTCTGGGACTGCAGGATCATTTCCAGGGAGGCTACGGTTATTGGTGTCTGGCATGAGAATTCAACTAGATGGGTTTCTGCTTGGTTAAGCTCAGGAAACCATTTATTCAGCTTTAATCAGGGACAGAGAACCCAGAAAAGGCAGGGTGGTGGGTTTTATGGGGCAGAGCCAAGGTGGAGTTTAAGGTCGGGATCTAAAAGGGATATAGCAAGGGAGAAATCCCAGGGGCTCAAACCAATCAGAACACCCTGGGCTGCCACCCCACGAGGGTCTGGGGTGGGGGGCAGCTCTTTCTGGGCTCACAGGGCCCATCCCCTGAGGCAGAGGGATGGAGTTTATTCTTCCCTTAAAGCCACACCTCTCACTTTAACAATCCTTATATGAAACTAAATTTTTGCCTCCATGGGCGGAGGCTCCTCACAACTGTCCCTCTTTTAATTAATTTTTGATTAAGAGCTTAGAATGTTTCTAAAACTTACACTGTAGAAAACCCAACTCTCCCACAAATCCTCCCTTGCCGTGCCTTGTGGGGCATCAAAACACTATTACCTAACACTAAAACACATTAAGCAAACAAACAGAAAACAAGCAAAATTAGAAGCAAATACTTAGAACCCAGACAGCAGCTGGGAAAATCAAGCAGTGGTGGTAGTTAATAAAAACTTAAAGGTTTTATATTTCAGCCTCTTCCAGTTCTTGATTTTCTTCTTAGGGAGTGGTTCTTTGATCTCCTCTTATATTCTATTCACCAATACTGAAAACTGAACACCAACCTTTTCTCCCCACACAGGTTAGCTACTCAGCACAAATCAAAACTGAAACCTAGAAAATAAACAAGCTAATAAATAGCCACTGATTCATCTCTTTTATCAACACTAGCAAAATCCACTGGAGTAAGGAAACTCAAAAACGCACTTCATGAAGCCACACATTTCCAGCCTACTCAAATAAATGAAGCACCATTAGGAAAACAAGAAAATCCACAGAAGCCAGAAGGAACCTGCTAGCTGCCCTTATTTCGTACCATTCAATTATTTTTTTCAGCAGTAAGCAGCATTCAGCAAATGAAAGTTACAGGATGATGAAAACAATTAAGAGTATCTAAAGTTTAGAGCACATCTGGATCTCACAGAACACAACCGTACTTTTACCTAGCGCTAGCACTAACTCACTCTGATTCACTAAGCTGTGACATATCCACACACCAGCACTTCACCAACATCCACCTGTGTGAGGTGCCTCCACCTATGGAGGCAAAGATTTAGTTTCATATAAGGATTGTTAAAGTGAGAGGTGTGGGTGTAAAGCCTGGGAAGAATAAACTCCATCCCTCTGCCTCAGGGGATGGGCCCTGTGAGCCCGGGAAGAGCTGCTCCCCACCCTGGACCCTCGTGGGGTGGCAGCCCAGGGTGTTCTGACTGGTGTGAGCCCCTGGGGTTTCTCCCTTGCTATGTCCCTATTAGACCCTGACCTTAAACTCCACCTTGGCTCTGCCCCATAAAACCCACCACCCTGCCTCTGTTCTGGGTTTTCTGTGTTTGATTAAAGCTGAAAAAATGGTTTCCTGAGCTTAACCAAGCAGAAACCCATCTCATTGAATTCTCATGATCCTGCAGCCCCAGAACGCTACAAATGGCGGAGAATTCAGGCTACCAGCAAGGTATCAGGAGAGAAGTGCCACCGGCTCCACAGTGGACACCCCATAAGTCCCTGGCTGATGCTTTGATAGCATAGTTCTTCTATGTGTAGAGGGGACTGGTGATATTAGCAGTTTTGGTTAGGGCTCTCTAATTCTTCATTACATAGTTAGGATTATTTTGGTCCTCTGGGTACTGTTTCAATCCTCTCAGTCTCCTGTGTCTTGGTTTAACACCATCCTGAAACAAAGTGCTTGCTCCTCTCAGCCCCTGGTAGAATGCAGGGGAGAATTGGAAAAAAAGGTAAACCCCATGGACTGAGATAAGAACAGTTTAATAATTGAAATAAGCTATTTTGATAATATAGTAAGAATTAGATGCAAGACAAGAAGAGTGAGAAGGAGTGAAACCCAAGATAAAGTTGTTGACTGACGCCAGACTTCTCCCACAGCCATGATCAGCCTCTCCTGGCCAATTCCCATCAGTTTATACACTAGGCATGACATTCTATGGCGTGGAACATCCCTTTGGCCAGTTCAGATCAAGTGTCCCAGCATTACTCTGTCCTGGCTTCTTGTGAATCCCCTTGCTGTCAGAGCGTGGGAAACTCAAAAGTCCTTGATGGGCTAAGAAGAAACTTTATCCCAGCTGAAAAAAGGACCCCTGTCTGATGCTTTTCCGAATTGTTAGGGTCTCTCACAACTCTCAGACACCCCTTGTCCATGCTTACACAAGGTTTCAGAGAAAGTACTGGCATTTCTGAGTACTACTCTTGTTGCTTACTGTGTCTGTTTTGTGGGACCACTTGGTGACTTTCACTCAGTATAAATGTATGTAAATTTTAATGCCTGCTCTCAGGGGCAGTGTCACACTAGGTGATTTTGCTAGTCATTGTAATGATTCTTTTATACTGCAGCTCCTTTTAAGATGTGATTTGTTTTCAGATGCTAGTGCTGGAAAGCTTTTTGTTGTTTAGCTGATATGTGGAACCTGAGAAGTCTACCAACCTTTTCTACTTGAAGCTAAGGGTACTTAATTATTATTGCTCTCTTTCATAAAATTAAATCAGTAATTACTCATGCATTCTTCAGTGGTAGCTGTGTGGCAACGTGTGTTTTCTGTGGATAGGTTAGATCAAAGTGCTGGCCTGCAGGTTGTATTTTTCCCTTTGGTGGGATGAAGTGCAGTTGTTTTGATGTTAGGTTTGATGGATTTGTTTGCCACTGCATTCATTAGCTTCACATCAAAAAACTGACAGGCTGTTAAATGAAACTTTGGCTTAGATTTTCAGCTTGACTGTTTCAAGACCTGTGTGAAGATATTTTGTTTTTGTGCTGCAGCAGCCTCAAGCAGTTATGACTGTTTCAGAGGGAAGAAAAGTTATTTAATATCTTGATTTATTTGGGTACAAGACTCATTGTCTTGAAGATAGCCATGTCCAGCTTATGTTATTCAAACAGTATATTTATTTTGAAATATATATTGAGACACAATATATATTATTTAACTGATTTTATCAGAGGAGAAATGATACTTACTGCATAAAAATGCTTCCACCTCTCAAAATTTATTGAGGTAATAATTTTTTTTCAATGAGGATTGTGCTTAGGTTGCTTTTGTACAATAAAATGCCTGTTCAAAAAGAAAAAATATCCAACTCAGTTGTACCATTTTTTTTTTCGAATATGAGTGAGTGAAATTTAAAGGTCTAGATTTAAAAAGTATCTCCCTACCCCAACTGCAGTGTTTTAGTACTGAATGTCAGAAATAGCTATGTGCATATGCTCATCAGTTATTAATCTATCAACTTACTTTATTTGTTTGATTTTCAAAATATTTTTTAAACACTGCATGTTGTTGATACATTTGATACCAGTCTGCAGCAATACCAGCATCATTCATGCTGTACAAATCAATGTTTTTACTTTCTAGATCATAATTAGACACTTTATATCACTGACTTGTCTGCTAATGAAATTTTACAAGGTTTCTGGAACCAAACATGCCTTCCATTTCTGGTCTGCGTTGTTAGTAGATTACTTCAGAGCAAATCTTGTGCATTCTGCTTTTTGACATTTTGCTTCATAACAACAATGCCACTCTCAGCTTTGCAGTTGTAATGGAATTTTCTATTTTGTTTTTTCTTTATTTCTTTTACGTTGATATCTTACTTATATATTTTTTTCCATCTGATTACCATCATTTGCTGCCTCTGTTTAGTTCTTACATCACAAACTCATAATTTCCACAGAACAGCAGCTATTAAAATTTCCCACTCTAAAATTTATTTGTGGAATGGGAGATTGTGAGTCTCCCACACGGCAGTAACTTGCACAATTGTAGATTTCTAGTACTGTGACATTTTGAATTAAGAATTAGGTTTTAGAAGTAGAAAGGAATAGTAGTAGTCACAATAATTTTACCTGTTCTAGTACAATAATCTATTGTTTTTTTGAACCTTGATAGAGCATATGGTTATAAAATCATATGAAATGTCATATGGTGGTGTTCCTGTGTTCCGACAGTCTAAGCTATGTTATATGCAAGTACTGATGTCTGAGTAGTGTATTCGGTGGTTCTGAAGTTCTAGTATATTCTCATGAATCTTCCAACATTATAGCACAACTTATTTCTGTGAGATGCAGAGTGCACGTAAATAGCATTATGCCTGTATATTTCTGGCACAGGGCTCTTATGCGAGCTGCTGCACTGTTTATTAAATAAAAGTTGAACCAACAATACTACCACTTCTTTATTACATGAAGTTTTGATTTAGTAAGGAGAGAGAATTCTATAAAGTAATGTTTTAAAAGTTGGAGTACATTCTGACAACTGTGAGCGAGTGGAAATGATGGAATCTAATCTTCCTTTTTTTCCCTTAAGTGTTATCCATGAGGTTCCATTTATCAAAGTAAAAAATATAACAAGTTGGCATACTTGGTGGATGTTTAGAAGTTTATATTAGCTTTCACTTAACAAGGTGATATTTTTAAAGAAAAAAATCAGTAATACATAATAAACTTGCCTTTCAGAGTATAATTTATTTAAAATTTTGAGTAAATCAATAATTTGCCTTTCCTTTTTGTGCGAAGGCAGATTATATTTATCCTCAATTTGCTGAGAAAAAGTTTTGCCTCTGCATTAATTTCTGTCTGTACATTAATGTCATAGTCTGTAGAGAGAGATTATTTTCATTCCAGGCTTTTAAAGAAAGTAGAATTTAAGTAAGAAATTATTTTCATAAATATGAGATTCACAGAACAAACTCTTTGGGCTTGAATCAGCTGCTGAAAGACAGGTGTCAGACGCCATCTCAGATATTTTTCCTTCCTCTGCCTAGGCAGAAGAGTACAAATCTCCAGGAATGCATTGTAATATTTAGAGCTCAGTCAGACATCATATATATCAGAATGTGGTTCAGGTGTCACTGCATGCCTGGGCAATTGAACTGAGTCACCTGTCACTGTGTTCCTTTTACTTATACCCTTTGCAAATGTAAGACTCATTCTTAAGATTAACTGCATTCTTGTACTCTGAGAGGAAGTCAGTTCTTCAGCCTTGCTAGATTAATTTAGCATTTTGGCAGGGGGTGATGACCTATTGTGATAGGCCAAAAGATTACCTAAATGTAAGGATTAAGTTCTCTTAAAACTGCCAGCCCCCAACTTTTCTTATAAAGCAAAACCTCCAAATACTCCTACTAGTGCTAGTTACATGCCTTTTTAAATTTATATAATTTGGAACCATTTTCACTCTGTATTTGAACCATCAGAGAGTTCAAGATACTAGAACCATTCTGCTTTGTTCTTCCATGCAGTTTCAGTTGTCTGTGACATGGTTTGGAACTGAAATGTGTCTTTTGTTTTGTTTGTTAGTTGGTTTTGTTTGATTGTTTTTTCTTTCATATTTTTTTTTCCTTTTTCATCTCTTCTGTATATAGAGATAAAACTTTCTATAAGGATGATTTTCACTTGGTTAACTTTTGTATCTACTGGGAACATCTACACATCTGCTGGTCCTGCGGTTGGTACTGTAGTAGTACCAGCAACAGGAGTTGCTGATTTGGCTCAGGCCAAACATTGTAGAGATAAGCATGTACTTGAAATTTTCTCTCTGTTTTTCTGAGAGTCCAGGGAATATTATCTAAAAATGAAGAAAAATAGCAGTATCATAGATTTGAAGCACATGATTTATTTATTTCCTGCCTCTGAAAGAAAACTCTGTAAATATAAATGCACAATTCAAAATCCTTGGCTTAGAGTAGTAGAGAAGGCATCTATGAATGAAGCGAAATAAATTACATACTCACATCCTGCGGTAACTACACCAGGGTAAATAAAGTATAGGCATTACTTTTAGTATCAGTGAGCTTATGTAGCTTAGGAGATATGTGAAACAGGAACTGAACACAGGCAGATGCCTCAGCTGCATGTTTGGTCTCCCCACTGTGCTTGCTATTTGAATGAGTAGAACTTATTCATATGCTACTAGTTAGAAATTATTAATCTCTGAAAGCCCTGAAAAGGATCTGAAATGAATTGTCTAACTTGCACTGGTTTGATTTTGGATAAAACCCACAACAAAACATACTACTATGCTTTTCAAAAAGGAGGAGAAAAATTTTCTGAAATGTTTTCTAGCAAAAAATTTGAATTAAAACCTCAGTGCTCAGTGTGGTTGTATTCAGTTTTAAAGGTTTGTCTTTCTGCATGAAGTGTGAACAACCTTTATGTTGCTGTGAGAAAAGGTAGAATCAATCACCTTGAAGGTGTCATCTTTTTCTGACGATATATGGCCACTTCTTAATTCAGATTAAATATTAACACAAAAAAATCCACATTGAAGTTTTAGAGCAAATGTACTTCCATATGGTTCATTACAAAACCTTGCATTCATCCTGAGAGTGAAATAAGTTACTTCATTCTTTCATAACTAATGTAATCAAGTAAGTGCAGTTAAGACTGATTCTCTATTTGTATGTAATATCTTCTCACGTGTTCAACCATCTTATGAGATAAATTACTGTCTTTCAGATCTTAACAACAAAATCACCTGATCCCACCTTTGCCATGTAACATTGCACATTCTTGGAATTTTGAGGGAAAATTTTGACCTGAAGTTTCATATATTTTTATGTATTTATATATAAAAAAACCATAGCTTGCCCTAGGAAGCTAGAACAGTGCTTTCTTCTAGAGGGCAGTCCAGTCGGAAATATCCAGCAAATACCTGAATGAAAAATAAAAAGGTCATTTTTCCTGTTCTCATTGTGCTTATAGCTGGATTTTCCAAGTTTTTCCAATGAAGTTACTTCAGTTACATATGCTAAATATGTTATTATAGTTCAGTAAATGCAGTGTTTCAGTTGCTTTTTCAATGTTTGTTGAGAACAAACACAATATAAAAGAAAGACACAGAGGTCTGGGTATTTTGATGCATTACTGGTGAGTTCTGTGGGATGAACCTATGAAACAACCAATACATTGTTGTTTCCAGTGATTGAGGAAGACTGTAAAATTTACTCTTAAAGGGGAAAGTTACAATAATGTAACCGCACAAATCCCCTTCTCTATGTTCTTCTCCCCTTTTTATGTAGGTGATTACAGGATGTTGTTACACTGGGATTAGTGTATCAGCCATTAAGTTGTTATTTAGGCTATAAGAATTTGTCCTATAGTCTAAGATTTAATAAGATTTTGCTAAAAATATCCAGGTAGGTGACATTTAGTATGTCTGTTGAATGTTTTTGAAACAGACTGTAAGTTAATACTTTGGCAGATGTGTCTGAAGTTAAAAATAATTCCAGTACTTTATTGTAAATCACATTATTTGTTGGTTTCTATGTTCTTTACATGTATGAAAGAAATATTTCAACTCAGATGACTTAAATTAGTTTTACTGCTGGAATTTAAAATTATGCTATGATATGAAAGAATGTACTGGGTGATGCTGATGTTCTGTGAGTCTTATTGGATTGCTGTTTGGGTAATGGGGTTTGAGTGAGTCTACATACAATACATTTTGGCAAAATCTTCACAAAGTTATTGATAGTTACATTTCTTTTTTGTGTGGATGAAATATATAAGTAGAGGTGACTTCATGTTGTGTTGAAGTTTTGCTGAAGAAATTGCATGGACTTTGAAGCTGTAGAGAGTTCTACCTTGGCCAGAAGTGAGTCTTGTATCTGTTCTTACTTCATGTCCAATTCCCTTTAAGCTGTAAGTAGAGTCTCAAATGAGTGATAAGAAGAGGATAAAGAAATAATGTCCTAGATCTTGCTGTGAGTAAAGCAAGCAAAGAGTTTCAGTCACTCACATTGGACAAAAGAATAAGGGGTGGCTGTCAGGGTTACTGTATTTTATACAAGTTTCATGATGGGTAAAGAAAAGAGACTCTTGTTTACTTTGGGAGGCAAAATCTTACTATAACTAGGTAGGACAGTATAACAAACACAAATAACTGACTTAAAGTCTGCATATCATGTGTCTGTTGTATCTGTGTTTATAAAGCAAACTGCTTGGGGGTAGTGGAATTACTAAAATGCTTTTGTCCTGAAAAAAGCTGTTAAATACTAAGAGATAAAGGTCAGATTCTTGAAAAAAATATGGAATGTTTCTAAAAATTAATGTTTGGTGACATTTTTATCAGATGTGGCATCGGTATGAGAATATCAAAAAGTAAAAAAATGTAAGTGTTGAAATGGGATTGCCCTACATGGAATATAGCTTCAGAAAGATAATAATTATGTTAAAGATATTATGTGCTAGAGTTTGCAGGGAGTAAGATGTGACCATTGTCATTTTGCTTGATGTGATTACAGGCATTTATGGTTTGAGTTGACTTCAGTGTTACACTGGCTTAACTGAAAGCTGACTTGGTCAAATAATGTTGTGAACGAATTACAAAGGATTTTATTTTTAGATTTTTATTCAAATGCAGTTAAATTGTGGGTTTGGCTAAATTTCAAATTTTGAGATAGGGAATATACCCTTCAATTAGGATAGAGAAGCTGTGAATAAAGATGAGACCAGTAGTAAGCTACATCATATAACTAGATCTGTATAGCAGCAACTATCTTCAAATAAATTTCAGACAATCCTCTACCCTAAAACAGAGGAAGGCTGTGTGTGGAAAATATGCAGGACCTATGAAAGAGAGAGAAGAAGCAGTGAAGAAAACAGACATGGGTTCCTGAGGCACTCAAAGTGTGGTCTTGAGAAAAGTGAGACATCTAAAGGCCTGAGGGAGGTGCACATAGCATTTCTGTGCTTGCTATTTTATTGCTTTTTGTTTTTGGTCACGGTTGTCTATAGAGGATAAATATTTTTTACCTGTGTCCTGGCAGATTAGTCTCAAATAAATACCTGCTTGCATCATGAATTTAATTTTGTACAAGGAATGGTGTCAAGTGTTGTTTAGTACCCTGAATAAGTAGGGTATTAAAACAGTTAGATTTATGCAAAATCAGAAGCGTTTTGTTGATTTTTTATTTTTTTTTTAAATTTTAGACTGGACTTCAGTACAATAACCAGATATTGGACTTTTTTCTTAATACAGAAATGCTATGAGAGTTTAGGATGGTTATGCCTTAAAAATCTGACTGTCTTGGTCTTGGTCCAAATCTGGAGAGGAAAAATTTTGAGGTTTTCTCTAAAGCTGTAGCTTTAGAGAAATGAATAATTTAAAATCAAGTTTTCATAGAGTTTGGTTAGAAAGGAGTAAGTTAGAATTAAGTTGTCAGTAAAGGTTTTGTCCTTTTTTTTTAGTAAAGGTTTGTATTCTACCTAATTAAATAGAGTTTAATTGCTGGTGCCTTAATAAAGTAGTGGTTGGACATGGGCCCTTGTATATTCCTATTGCTCTTACATCGCTCTTATAGCTGCTGGATCCCCACACATCTACATCCTGTAATCCTTGTTAAACTTATGTCAAATTCTGGATAAAGGCAGTTTGTTTTCCAGTTGTATCATACACAATCCTGCAGGTTTGCTATTTAAGGGTAAGAATTAGGGACTTAGCACAGGTATGTTTACAGGGCTTTTCTTGTAATTCTCTTTGCAGTAGCAGTTAAAATTGTATGTGTTTTACTTGTCACTATTTAAAGTTCATATTATATTATAGCTTATATTATAAAATTTATGTTTTAAGAGCATTCTAGTTGAATTCTGCCCTATGAAAGTAGTTTTCACTACAAAATAGTTTATTTTTAATTGTTATAAAGCAGTTCTTTTACCATCTGTTTAAAAAAAGGAAATGCTATATTAATGTAAAAGTGTTTCATGTGTTCATAATTAGCATCAGCAACTCCTTGTATATGACTCAACTGAATGGGTGATAGTATTTTTGAAACAGGACAGTTCCATAGTTTTTCTGTTTATGATTTCTTAAGTCCTGAATGTCTTGTAAAACAAACTAAACAGTTGAGAGCATCCCATCAAAGACAGTATCACTGGTATCTTTTTAGGAAATTATTTGAATATTTCAATTCCCCCTTCCCCTTGCTTGCAAAGTGATCAGAAAGAGTTAGCCCTAGTGAGTAAATATAAATAAAGAGATGATGCACAATCTTAATTTAGAGGATTTCAGTAAGGCATCTTTACATACAGTATTTGCACTATTAGCAACATGCTGGGCCAGGTAGGTGGTTTGCCTTGTCATATTTATTCTCTTTCCCTCAGGTACTTTGTTTTGATTATAATAACAACAGGTTCTTTGAAACTCAAAAGGTGGAAGCTTGTTAGCAATATTTATCAGTTTCTGATGACCAAATCATTAAAAGGAAGAGGCTATGAAAAGTCTTCTAATCTTTACCACTGTAGATGTTTGGCATCTGAAATACAGCACTTGCCCATGTATTGCAGGAGGGAAGCAGATTTACAAACTTTTAACCAGTTAGCCATTACCACTGTGGCACACACATATATAAAAATAAAATAATGCATATAAAAATTAGTTATATTCAATATAAAATCATCTCGATGTTTGTTTCTTAAGCATAGAAACATATCAGAGATATACCAAGGTACACATTTTAGATATCTTAAATCACTCTTCATTTTTTCTTTGTTATTATAGGATCTTCTGCTCAGAAAAAGATTAAACTCTGTCATGTGGGTCTGTTGGCTGTAGCTGAAAGATCCTTGTGGTCTTTCTTTAATGGTGTTGGCAAGTTTTGTTGCTTGGTCTTGCAACCTAGTCTGTCAGACTTTTTTTTAAAAAAAGCTGCCCCTCAGTCATTTAAAGGCTGCAGTTATTGAATCTGATATTCAGAATTATGACATCCTTGCTCTAATTGTGGGGATTTAATTCAGAGGGCTTTTTAGATTAAGAAATCTTTGAAACATTGTCATGCTTGTGAATTTCATGATTTTGTGGGGGGTAGAATATAGAAATAAATTTAAGAAAATCTGCTCTTGCAGCATGTAAATGAAATGCTAACTTTGTAATGCAATAAGGATTTTTTTACTTTTTATTTTTTGAGCTACCTTTGAGAGAACTTATTTTGACAAGATTCTACAGCTAACCAAATTTTTCTGTTTCTGACTTTTGGAAGGTACTGAGCACATTCATGCCCATTTTGCCTAGCTAGCATAGTTCACCATCTCTAAAAACCAAATTATATTTAATTTCAAACAGAATTCTAGTGTTAATAATGACTAGCAGAGGGTCCTGGTAGTGTCTTGCAGGGATCTCCTGCATTTTTTTGACACTTCAACATGTATGAGAAATGCTACTTGTGTTTTTGTAGGCAGATTCATATTTTCAGTGAGCTAGGTATTCTGCCATGTACTCATCAGGTACTTGTCTTGCAAGTGAAGAGAATGGATAACTTGAATAGAACTGTTCAATTACTTGTGAACATGGGGTCTGCACAATCAAATGAATAGTGATAGTGTATTAACTTTAGATAGAATAAGTCTAGAGAGTGGATTTTTCTTACCCTGACTTTGTTGCTAAACTCCAATAAGTAACCTAATCAGTACTTTATTTCATAAAAATGATGTGTCTAGCACATAATCATTAATTTAGAATAATGTGGAATTTTCCTGACTTCTGTGCTGCTTATAAATTTGTTACAAAACACTTTGACATGGAAAAGCTTTGAATCCAAAGAGAATAAATTTAATGTGAATGCCTTTAATTAAATTTGCTTAATTTAAGTAATGTAATTTGTATTGATTATGCTTCTGCAGTTCATTTGGATTTTTGTTTTTAATTAAGATTCAGTAATCTTGTTTTACCTTCCAGAGCTATTAATAAAATGACAGTGAATAAAAAGCATGTTAATTAAGTTAGCATTTATATACATTTATTAAACCAAAAGCATGTAATATTTATTTTTTTTTTCCCATGAAGGTATCATATACAGAGGAATATTTATTAGAAGGACAACAGTACAATTTTAATTGAATTTTCCTTTTGTCCTCTTTGCAAATCCAACCAGAATTGCCCTCATATGGTCCCAAAACAATGTGGGTACTTTTTTGCTCCACTTGCCTCAGAAGCTGCCAACACTATGTTCTGAAGCTGATGGGATGATTACTAAAGTGCAGCAGGATTCTGTAACTTCCTTGGGCATCCTGTCATTTGCTGTGGAGCTTCTCCCTGTTAGCTAGTGTCTGTGCAGCACTCAAACTTGAATGCTCACACAGTAATTTTCTGGCAAGGGAGATGCCCCCTGATAGAACTGCCTATGTCGAGAGCAATCCAGAATGAAAGGCTGGCTGTATTAACTGAGGCCATGAATGCTGTGCTAAGATTTATTGCTTTTACCTTGGTTTTTCCCCCCTCTCTTTGTCAGGACTAGTAGCACTTTGAAAAGAAAGTTTGAGTCATGGTGGGTGATATACTTGCATCTTCTTATGAGTGTGCACGTAACGTCTTTGCAAATACTTGTGCAAACAAAAACTTTCTAAGTGGTAGCCTTAAATACCAGGCTTTGAACTTTAACATTTAGTTTACCTGAATTCATTCAAAAAGATTGATCTGACCTTGACTCAGTTAAGTAGAAGTCTTTTTTGTTAAAAATAAGTATTTCAGCTGCTGATAATGCAAGTGATACCAAGTAAATTCTGTCAGATAATTTGTCATGAGGGAGGGAAGACCTTCTCCCTCTCTACCACTGCCTGAAAGAACCTGAAAGTGAGCTGGGGATTGGGCTTTTCTCTAAGTCACAAGTGGCAGGACAGAGGAAATGGTTGCACTGGGGGAGGTTTAGGTTAAGTATTAGGGACAGGTATTAGGTGAGTATAGGGAGGTTTACTTAAGGTATTAGGACACATTTCCTCATGGAAGGGGTTGTCAGACTTCCCAAGGACCTTGCTAATGCTGAGTTAAGGGTTGAACTTGATTGTTCTAAAGGATTATTCCAAAGGAAATTATTCAGTATTAGAGCAACAGCTTTAAAAATGGTGAGCTAATTACACTTCAGTGTTACAGCTGGGATCAAAATGATATGGGATTTTGACAAACTAGGCAGAAATATCCAGCAGTTTATGTCCTGAGGTGCTTTCTGGGCTCTCATTTGGTCATTGTATCTCCTCAGAGTTCATTTGAGATTGTATTTTTGGTCCATTTTATTGTTCTTCATGATGAAATTGTAACAGTTAGCAAACTTTTCTGGGAATTTTCCATGAGTTCTTTCTGCAGTTATGACTATTCCTGCCTCTATTCATGGATTGGAAAGACACTTACTTTTCCAAATTGTTTCTTCATTACTTTTGTATGTAGGCACAGATTTGTGTGTTTGCCTAGCCTGTGGTTGTGCTTGCCTTTCAAGTTTATTTGTGATTAAGAATTTTAAAAGTAATTAAAATGATGTTGTGTTAAAGCATTTTGAAACAGCATAGTTGCTTATTTATCATGTTTATTCATCTCTTACTTCCATAAGATAATGCACAGTGGGTCTTCCCGTCATTAGTGTAAACTGCTAATTGTACTTATATGTTGTTCTTTAGAGTCCTGCTAACCAAGATGATATAGCAAGAAATTATGTACAAAAATCTCTGTTTAAAGTATTATATAGATGCACTATTTGCAATTTGCAAGTATTAAATTAATCTATTTTTATTAAACAATAATGGATTTAGAACTTTCGCATAAATGTTCAGCAAACATTTTATGGTTATGTTAGTAATACAATTAATTATGAAAATTCCTTGCTTTGGTTATCTTTTTGCCCTTATGTAACTTATAAGTGAATTAGTTGGTTACTTAAAGCTTAAAACGTTAAACTGTTTAGCATTGCTGTCTCTGTTCTGTTCTGTCATCAGTGGTAAACAATTGAAAATACATGAATATGTGCTAAAAAACCACAGAGGATTATTCAGGTGATCAGATTGACCTCTGTTGATACTGTGAATCTTAAGATACAAGAAATTTACTGATAATGTAGGACTTTTGAAAGCAAGTTAGAATTGATACAGTTTTCTCAAAACTTTCTCAAAAACTTTTTCTCTCTGCAAAGTCTAAAAGACTGGTAATTTGCTGAAGAAAGAATGTAAAGTCAGGTGACACACAGTAGTTTTGTTTTTTGTGAACTACCCTAGTGTAAAATATACATAATTTCTTGAAATTTCAAATGTAGTGAAATGAGGTGTAGTGGTTTAGATTTGCTAATTTTGTTTTCCCGGCCAACGCACCAAATAAATGTCATGGTTTTAAAGTAGTAACTAAAAAAATTACTAGAAAACTTGCTTATTTCTTGCTGTGAGATATGGATTAGAACAAGAGCAAAACAGGCTTAAAACTTAAAAGGAAAAAAGAAAACTTATTTACAAAACTACAAGAATAAAAACACCAGAATAAAACTTCCAGAAAACCCCTTTTTCTCCCACTACCCAAACATTCCTTTGTTCACATGACAACATAGAGACAAGACAAAAAAACTTTGGAACTTTGGTGTTTAAAACAGTCCCAATTCCTGCTAGAGTCTTTTCATCAGTCTTTGTAGAGAAACTGAAGTCTTCTTCTGCTAATCTATGGAGTTTCTCATGAGAAAACTATTTCTGTTATAGCTTTGTATTTCTCTGATGCCAGCTGCCTGGAAATCCTGTCATCAGTTCACTCCTCCCATTTCACATCACTCTGAGGTGTGTATGGGCCATGAGTCTAGGGATGTCATTTTTAAGGATGAGTTATTCAAAGGCAAAAGTTCTCTTCATCTGTCTCTGTGAGCCTCCCTGGAAACAGAAGTTTTCTCTTAGCCTCAAGCAGCCCCAAATCTTCAACTATTATTCAATCTCACTCTGTTCCAGCACCTCACTGTATCACAATTACTCCATCTTTTGCTCAAAATCCACACTTTGAACACTCTATTTCTCCCAATATACTCTGACAAGAATTGAAGGAGTTTTTTCAAAACACTATTGTCCATCTCCATAGCTTTAATAGAAAAATATTTCAGCTTATAAAGCATCTCCTTATTCTCTCTTCCCTATCTAAAACTTAATTATTTTCTTCACTGTCTCTGATACTTTATAAAGTCTCTTTACATGTTGATTACTCTCTTTTTCTTTCCCTGGAAAAAAAGATTAATCTGCAAGTCTCATCTGGGTAATGAAAAGGTTAAAATCTTGCCCAGGCTTTGTAGATGGTTCTGTGATCTCTGCCAGAGCTGCAGCTGGAGTTGTCTGCGATGGAAGATTCTTCATGGCTGCTCTGGAGAGTGTGGTCACTGTCTCAGCCTGCCGCAGGTCAAGAGCTTCTTTCCTTTCTTTACTCGGCAGTCTCTGGTGAATTCAGTCACAGCAAAAACTGCAGCCGAGCCAGGGACCGGCCTGGCCCGGCCAGAGCCCGGGGCAAGCCCCGCAGGCCCCATCTCCCGGCCGGGAGCCGCTGGGCCCAGCCCAGCCCCTGCCCGGGCCGCATGGCCTGGGCAGGGAACGGGAGGCCAGCTGGAGCTCTGTTACCTTTCACAGCCAGGAAAACAAAGAGAACAAGAGTGCTCTGGCTTTACATCTTAAGGTGGTGTTCACAAGTTGACTTCACTTTTCAATGGTCAAAACTGCTGTCAGTTCTTAGAAATGACTGATAATTGGTCAGGAGGAAAGACTCCCAGCAGCCTTTCTCAGCTTCAACTTCCTCCCAGCTCCCGAAGCTATCTTAAAGGTAAAGTCACCCCATGACATGAGGGGAAAAAAAATAATTTAAGACTTTTTTATTTTTTCTCTTTTTTTCTCCTGTATTTTTCCCTCTTTCTCTTTTTAAAAATATATCTGTTCATTACAGTAATTCTCAGGATTTTGTTGCTTTTAGAAATATGTTTTTACTAGTATGTTACAATGGTTTACTGAAGGAAAAGCTGCAAGTTATTTGCTGGACATTAATACATTATTAAAAGTTACAACAAGTGAGAATAAGAATTGTTGTAGTAGTATTAATGCATTTACTCTTAGATGGACCTTGCTTTTATAAAAGGATATTTTAGCAGTTCAGAGCTTCCTGGAGTAAGAAATGCTTTTCATAATTTTTCATGGACTGCATATGGTTTGGTGAAGACCATAGGATGTTGCAGGAATTGAAATGTTAAAGCCTTGGGCATTATTTGGAATGGTCAATGAATAAGCATGACTTGGGGAATTAAATGGCTATCTTTCTCAGTTGTGTTGGCCTTAATTGACAAAAGTTCTCAGTAGATGTGAAAGAAAACTAGGTTGTGTTTATAAGCAATTATACATAGTGTAGGAATTGAAATGATATGCTAAGAGACTTAATTTGCTTTTATTCATAGTTTAAATTTATTGAAGAATTTTTATTCTTCACCATACTATGGCATGGTGAGTTAATCTACGAGGTCTCAGTACAAACAAAAGTTACTCACATTAACTGGTGTTTGAAATTTGGGATCTGTTGATGTGGAAGATAAGTCTCTGCTTCCTTTCTTATGATAGGTTGAACCATATGATCTTAGGTCCCTTCCCTGAAAGACCAGACTTGAAATTTTATAGAAAGAACATGTAATACCAACAAAAGAATAATTAATTGCATTACATAATTGCATAAAAATTAAGTTGTATAAATATATAATATCATTTGGATAATATGATAGTTAATAATATGGAGATAAATGTACATATAGTACATTTATAGAACATTTGTTTTCTAGGATAGATATTTAATTTTTTTTTTTTTTTTTGAAAAAGGACACAGTGGTCAGAAGTATAGTAACAAAATTGGAAAGATGTTCACTTTGTCAATTTATTATGCTAATTGACTTTTATTTACAGCTTTGATGTATCTTTTTTGCCAGTTGAATATATTTGTCTAGTCACATCACTTACATATCTTAGTTAGCTATCTGCTACTTAAGAAAGTTAAAGAAATACTAGTATTGTTATGGTACCTATTCTTTTTTCCTTTTCAAATAATTCTTGTAGTCCCCTGGTATGTTTGAGCATTGTAAATAAAATATATGTGGGGGCAACACAAAAGTTACAGAAAGTTACAACTTATAATGTTCTGTTTTATGTTGTCTTGTTGACTTGCTGAATGTTGATGAAAAAGGCTTTCAAAACAGAAGGAAGAAAACTTGATGTTAAGATGAACACAATTCCCTTTTATTTAGAATACATTGTAGGTACTATTTCTTTTTATTTGTCTGTTTTACCTCAGTCCTGAGCCCTTCTGTGGTTTAAACAAAACTAAAAGGATATTATTAAAACATCCAGTTGAAAAAAATGCAGTATTGTTGTTTATACACTGAGAGAAAATACTGCCTTGTTTCCAAGGTGTTATTATGATGTGTGTGCTGTTAATCATACCTCAGGAAGCATAAAAAGGAATCAGAGCCCTTTGTAGATGCTAAAATACATGAAATGAGATGAAATTAGTTTTGTAATTACTTTTTACTAGTGCGATCTAATTGACATAACATAAAACTGCAGGTAAGATAAAGAGTTTGTGTTTTAGCAGGACCAGGAGGTTTAATGCTGGAATGGAATTTAGACTATCGTATGATCTATCTGAGCCTTTCAAAGTAGGTCTAACTGCATCTGCACTGGTGTTTTTTTAACTATTGGTTGGTACTGAAGATATTAGTCATGACAAGAGCAGAGTTAAAGTAAGCACCACTTAAACTCTTCCCCTATGAGGTGCTGAATTAGGTGGCTCACAGTTCTCTCTGGCTTCAGCAGGAGTTAATGATACATTAGTATTACCAGCAATAAGCTGTACTGTTCATAAAAACCCCCTGATTTTAAAAGGCAGCAAGAATTTCTTCTAACAAATGATTAAAATATTTATAAATGTAAATCCATTTAACCAAAATAATACCTGTAGGCTATATAAGAGCGTACTGGTTGATCTATAGTTTAAGTAACTATATTTTATCATCAAAACAGTCTGTATAGACTGAAAAGAAGGTTATTTCCTAACTACTTCCATGTTGTTCCTTTTTAAAATCAGCCTTTTAAAGTCAATGTGGAGAAGACTGGTTTTCTTATTGATAAATTAAATACCATTTCTTATTAATTTCAAGGAAAAAAGGTGAACAACTTGAATGGAATTACTATTTTCGTATAGTAATTAATTTAAAGTGAGATCATGCAGGTAAATCTATCTTACAGTAACATGAAATTAGCAAGATTTATTTTTAAGCTCTTGGGAGAAACCCCTAACATTTACATCTTTTCTTGTCTTCAGATCTCTTTTATATTGGCTTGTTTTGGTTTTTTTTGACAATTCTTTGTAAAACAGAAATTTGGGATGTCTTGGAATGATATAATAACAAAACAAATACTTGATTTTCAGTAACAGATGTTACTCATATTCTTATTGGAGCACAAGCTCTGATTTTATATCCAGTTTTAGCTGTTCATCAGCAGAGGGCAATATAACTTCATACATTTCCTTGAAAGGATTTAATTTGTTGATCTTTTTATTTCTAATTTTAACTAAGGGAGCACCTACTTGTAAATACTGAGAAAATACGTGAACTCATGATGAAAAAGCAATGAGCTGTGGTATTAGTATTCCATATGCACTTTCAGAAGCCTATATAAACTTCCCGGTAGTTGTACTATGTGGGATGTATTCCCCCAAGTTCATAAGCAAGCAGAAAATGTCCCGACTTTATGGAGATAGCAAAATGTATTTTTACTTTTCCACTGGATTAGCTGATATGCCCTCAGCAATTAGCTCATGCATTGTTTCATTGGTTTGTTATTTGTTTTCTTTTTTGTTTGTTGTTTGTTTGTTTGTTTTTATTCTGGGACATATGTATTTTTTTCCCTTAGGACAGTCTCATGCAAAGCTTGGGATGCTTTTTACACCTACTTCAGTTTTATTGTAGGATTAAATATTTTATGAAGAACTTGTACTTGATAGACTCTCAGTACATATATTGTAAATCAGGTGTAGTGAGAAGCTGTGTTGTAATAATTAAGCAGAACTAGATTTAGGCTTTCATTTCAGCTCATTCATTCTGTATGTTAGATGGGTCTTGTTTTATGGCTGGGGTAAAATGAGCCTTTACACTCCTTAGGAAGCATGTGTACCATAACCTTGTAGTGTATGTCATGTTAATACTAATATATTATGATAGTTCTTTTATTTTTATGTTGCCATTTAAATTTCCATTTAATTCTTCTTTCAGGACATGTCAGGAATCCTAAAATGGTTGTTAATGTGTTGCAATATTTTTTTTTTTTTAAATCTGCTTTCCTATTTGTAATGCTCTTGAGGCATATTCAGAAAGACTTGAGACATATGGTTTCTTGTTTTTCATCCTCTCCTTTGGGCATCAAACATTCAACGAGTCTACTTTACTGTCAGAGCATAAATACAGTTCCCGCTAACAGCCTGGGACAGGCAACATTACCAGTGTTAAAACACGAGGCTCGGATTAAAATATTTTGTATTCTAGCTCCAGCTCTGCCCTTGGCTTGCTGAATGACCTTAGCCAGTAGCATCCCTCTCTTTACTTTAGTTTGAAATGTACTGGATAGTGCTGGCCTTCCACTATTACTAAAATTTTATTGAAGATTAATTTGCCTATCTTTAAGTTGAAATATTTAAATTGCAAATAACAATAGAACTCCTTTAGGTACTGCATGTTGATAAAAATGGCAAAACAGATCGTAAAGAATATATGTATTTGGTATAATACAGCTTTTGCATTCAGTTTTTTTGCACAGGTACTTGTGCTTGTGTTCCAATTCCAGATCTGTGTCCCTAATTACAGGATTTGATTAAATCATTCAGGCTTTTACACTATCATGCTGATGCAAAATGGGAATAAATTCAAATCAACTTCAGCAGGTATTGAAGTTTTAGACTGGGGTGCATAAACGCGAGTAATAGTTATTATGGCTTTAAAAATTTATTTAGAAAAAGTGACAGGATATTCATGCATAAATACAGTGCTGATTATATGGTTATATCTTGCAACATACTCTACCAGTTAATTAAATAAAGCATTGTTAGATGTTTGAAAAGAATACAGTATCTATGCAAATGTAACTGGCAACATGTAAGTAAGATAAATAGTTTAAAAATCATGGTTCTAAAGCATCTTAGACTTTTATGCTAAAAAGATTAATTAAAAAAAAAAAATCATTAGTTGCAGGGAACATAAAGACAGTTTTACAGAAATCTCCAGTTGGTGATTTTGATATTGGTTAAGTGGGAAACATGAAGAAGCTAGCAAAATAAACTGGATGACTTTCAGAGCTAAACCATTGTCAATCTCAGTGATATATCCAAGCACGCGTATATGAAAATTTCCGGGGTCTTGGTAGAGAACAATGTCTTGAAATGTAATAAATAGATAAGTTATCATACTACCATAGCTTTAGACACTTGGCATTGTGCCATGCTCTAAGACAAAGGACAATTCTCTAAAAATTTTGATGTTTAAAACATCCTTGTTATTAAAATATTAATAACCAATTATGTATGACACCACTGTTTTATAATTCATTTATATGTGATACCGAACAAATCAGAAAAGAGCTTTATTTTGAAAACTGTAGACCAAGCTGAGATGTAACTAATTTTATTAAGCACATTTCCTTTAAAATATGAAGTACCCAGATAGCTTATTTAACATAGTGATTGGTGGCAAATAAATTTAGTGTAGATGTTGTTCAATAATAATGTACTAGGTAAACTTTCAAAACATATCGCCTTAGTTCCCCCTGTCTCAGTGGCAGACGTTTTATAGTATTGGAAAACATGTTCTGTGAAGGAAGTTGGTAAACTATTAATGAACAAATGTATCTGTAGTATTCTACTCTGATTGCCTATTAGAAGCTACTTTTAAACTGAAGTAACGATGTGATAAGCTTGTCGGAAATATATTTTTATCTGGTTATTGCATAAGAGTTTATTTCAGGTAGTTCTACCTAAACTAGTCATGTCTAAATTATTAAAAGGTTTATTGTTATTTTTATTTTTTTTAACTTCATGTCTCGAACTTCACTTAGCTATTTGTATAATCAAACTTGTATTTCTGCAGTTCTAATGCAAGAGAAAGGAAAACACACCTCCAGGTGAGAAAGTTTTTGTGGTGGTCTTTTTTCATTTTTGATAGTAATTTCTTGGACTTTGGCTATAACTGGAGATATATATTAATTATCACTTCTCTTATTTTGTATTTTCATTGAATGGCATATATTATTATGATTAAATCATTCATGCCCAACATGTGGAATATTTGTGTTTAGAACTATTGGGTAGCAAAGAAAAGAACAGGGATTCTGGGTTTTTTTATTTGTGTTTCTGTGGTTTTTTTTGTTTGGTGCCTTTTGTTGCTGTTTGTGGTGGTGGTGGTAGTGTCTCCTCTTGTCTCCTGTTGCAGCCTGCAACCTCAGGATCTTGTCCAGGGAAGCAGCAGGGTTCTGGGGACCAGCATGAAACACCAACGAGACGGGCTCCCGTTCATGAAACCATTTATTCAGCATGAGAACAAACTCAGGTCCAGAACAGAGAGCCCCGAACAGAGGCACAGCAGGGGTTTTTGAGGGACAGAACCGAGGGTTTCCACCTTTGAGGGTGGAGTTCAGGGTCAGGGACCATTAGAAACACACCAAGGGAGAACCCCCCAGGGACTCAAACCCAATCAGAACTCCTGGGCCGCCCTTCACAAGGGGTTTGGGGTGGGACAATGTAACTCTTTGTCTCCCTGAGGCCGCTGCAACATCTGCTCCTTTTTTTTTTTTTTTTTTTTTTTTTCAAATTTTAATTAGGAGCTTAAAACGTTTCCAAACATACACCTTAAAATCTCACCTCTTCCACAGAGCACCCACTTTGCTTTGTGGGACACCAATAGCTCAATAACAAAACACATTAAGCAAACAGAAAAAACAAAATTGAAAACAAACACTTAAATCTCGGACTACGCCGGGCAAATTAAACGGTGATGGTACTTAATACAAACATAATGTTTTTTAGTTCAGTCTCTTCCACTTTAGGATTCTCTGTTAGGAAGGGTGCAGCTCTTAGATCTCCTCTTACGAGGGGCAGAATTCTTCGATCTCCAGCTTCGGCTCCGGCTCCCATGTGGGTGTCGCCCTTTAGATGATCTCAGTGTGACACTGGCTTTGGGAGCTCGGTTACAGTTTCGATTTCCCCGGAGGAGGTGTTGCCCACGATGGAGAAGGCACAGCCCCCAGGGGTGGAGCACCGAACAAAGGGATGGGGCCAAGCAGGAGTTACTGGGAGGTTCGGGAAGGTTTGGGGCCGGAAAAGAAGGAGCAAGGCGGGAAACAAGGGATCCCAGGCAGCGTGGCCGGCGCCATCTTGGGATGGGGAGGGGGGTCCGGGACAGACTTTCCCGGACAGGGAACGGGGAATATGGAGAGACAGGGGGTAAAGGAGGACACGGAACGGCGGGCAGACGGCAGCAACCCCGAGCCATCTTGGCTTTTTTCACCCTTTGTCCTGCCCTTAGGAACAGAGGAAAGGGGAAGGTACAGGGAGGTATACACCAAAAAAAAAAAAAAAGGAACTTCACAGAAGACAGAAACAGTCCACCGGAAGATCCATACCGTCCATAATCGTCCATAATGTTAATCGTCCATAATGTTGATATCGTCCATAGTGTTGATATCGTCCATAATCGTCCATAATACGTCTCGTTGGGTGATGTTAGGTGCTTGTCCCAGCGTCTGGTCTCGGCTCCCACACCTCCGTAATCCCTTTACTTCCCCCATGCCCGAGGCACTCCCAACCCAGTCTCCCTGCCAGGTACTCTCGAGTCCTCCTTTCCAAGGCGGGGGTCTCGCCGGCTCTCAAGCCATCAGCCGGGGACTTACGAGGTGTCCATGGAGCCGCTCCTGCTGTTCTCCTGGATGCCACGCATTCTCTCACCATTTGTTGCAGCCTGCAACCTCAGGATCTTGTCCAGGGAAGCAGCAGGGTTCTGGGGACCAGCATGAAACACCAACGAGACGGGCTCCCGTTCATGAAACCATTTATTCAGCATGAGAACAAACTCAGGTCCAGAACAGAGAGCCCCGAACAGAGGCACAGCAGGGGTTTTTGAGGGACAGAACCGAGGGTTTCCACCTTTGAGGGTGGAGTTCAGGGTCAGGGACCATTAGAAACACACCAAGGGAGAACCCCCCAGGGACTCAAACCCAATCAGAACTCCTGGGCCGCCCTTCACAAGGGGTTTGGGGTGGGACAATGTAACTCTTTGTCTCCCTGAGGCCGCTGCAACAGTCTCCTTTGTTTCCTCTCCCCATACCCTATTTTTTTGCTGACTTTCTTGAGAACAGTAGAGTTTCAGGTTTTTTTCTTACAGAAGTAATCGGGACATTTTAAATTAACTTGTTCTGCATTAGTTGTCTGATCTCAAAACTGCTGAATCAATTTTTATTTTCTTGATTATGTAACTCAAAAGTCTGTACATTTGTCCACTGGGAATACGGCTTACTTAGTTGACAACACTTGTGCTATTTGCCATTGTGAGGTGGTATGCAATTTCAACCTAGCACTTGATCAGCTATGCTTTTGGACACTGAAATAAGAAATGTACTTCATATGAGAAGTACTGAAATAAAAATTCAGTACACTTTCTGTTTACCTGTTTAGGTGCAGAATGTACCCTTTGAGATACATGTTTCCCTAGAAGTCCTTTTATACCTCCTTTTATTATTTCCTTTTGGTTACCATCCTAAATGATACACCCCTTCTTCCCTTGAGACAAGCCAGGGTATGAAGTAATCTTAAAGAAAATTAATGTTTAGTTCTCACAAGATTGACAGTCTTGATTCGTCTTGTGCCTGGTTTGCATTTCTTTGCACATACTCACTTGCACATTGTGCTTCTTTTGTACTTTACTGAATATATGTGCAAGCTGAGACTCACTACGTGTGAGATATTTGTAGATTTTGGCATTCCAATGATTCTATATTAAATAATTTCTTAAAGGAAGGTAAAACATGAATTGAATTCCGTATATGTTGCTGAGGAGAAAGGGAAGGTTTTTGAAAAGAACCCTTTACAAAATAGGTTGAGGGAAGTACCATTCCCTATTTTCTGCATAGAGAAGAAGAGGTGCTTAGGCCTTGGTCTTGGGAATCCTCTGCCAAAAAAGCTGCATTTTCTGCATGTTGTGCTTTTGGATACCTATTATATTCTATTGTCCTTAATACTGGTTTCTGATACGTACGGAGTAATTTGGTATATGGATTTTTGACATGTAGTTGAATAGAATGAAAGGTTGACCTGTAGCTACGCATCTGTATTGTACAGATTCCCAGAAAGAGGCATTATGGTGAGGAATACAGCAGACCATTACCAGTTGCACGCCAGTCAGCAGCGTGAAGGTGCTGTGATATGAGTAAGGATGTTTAATACAGAATGCCTCCTAAAAATGAAATGAAACCTTATGCCTCTCATCAGGAAAAAAATGAAGTCCTGTGCAAAGTCCATTTCCATTGAGTTGAAATATGGTATTCCCAAAGTCAGGAAGAGACAATAGATTTTTTTTGTAGCAAGATTTCACATTTTTTTCTGCACCAGAGTTTCTGCTTTCTATATAATATCATTGGTGTACCAGTCTTCAGATTGGACTTCCATTTGACTTTTTTAAAAATAGGTTTTATACGTGGACTTTAACTCAGTGTTCTAAAAATGCAGTTGTTCAATATGTTTCAAACTTCTTTGTCTGTTACCAAAAGTACAGGTGATGGAAACTGTGGGACAAAAGTGAATATGAAATTTTGTTTTTTTCATGTTTCTAATTGTAGGACTGTAAAAAAAAATAAATATATATATATATTTGAACTTTTATCTTGATATAATTTTAACTACTTTTTGATGATTAATTTGGTATTATTTTAGATTTAAGCTTAAAAAAGGATAGGTTGTATCATGTTGTCATATTTTCTCATTTTAATGATGTCCATGTTTTGTGACAGCTGATAATTCATTTCCAAATCAAATTCTCTTCTCTGCCTGAATCTATTAGAGCATGTTAAGAAAATGCTATTTGGTGCATGTTCTCTGAGGCTATAGTCAGATGTCTCTTTTTTTTCCTTCAGTTTTGCTGTCTTAATGGGAGTAATCTCAGCACTGCTGGGTTCCTTGGCATTTTTTAATAAAATCATTGCTCTCATAGAAGCAGATACTTGGCAGAAAATAGACAGTCTTTTATTTTGCTATGATAATACATAGGAGAGATGAGGCCAACTAGTAAATTTGTTTGAAACAAACAAAGGAAGTGTTGGAAGAAAAATCTGAACAAAGTTTCATATTCATTGAAACCAGACTTTGTTATAAGGCTTGATAACTTACTCTATTATTTTAAAACATTTGTTCTTGTGGAAAGGGAATTCAAATGTTGGAAAAAAATTCATTGCAGTGACCTTTAGCCCATTGCTGTGTTAGATTAATCAAAAGGAGATATACTAACATCCTGAATTTTTTTAATTAGAAACTTTACTATGTATCAGCCAAGTTTAACTTCAAATTTGTATTTACACACCTTTGAGTGTGTACTTTATTCAAAACGAAGTAGTGAAAAAGTTCACTAAGTAGAAACTTGTTTCATTTTATTGCTGTCTTGCTGAAGGTGAGGTATATTAAAAAAATGAAGATACACTTTAGAGAATGTAAGATCTTCCACATACACCGTATTTTAAGGAACAGTTTTAAACTTTTTTCCAACAATACAAGTCAAAATGTTGATAATTTTTCAGAAAATGTTTAGGGAATACGGAGCAGGTCCCAAGCTGCAGAAAAATGGTGTTGATGATTTGCTGTTCATCATTGAATTTCATGTGCTTGGTGCTGTGTGCCAGGATACTGTCTTTACTTTTTAGTTCTTGTTGTTTAGATAAAATTTATATGGGAAGTCTGCAATACGGGGAAGCTGTGTTTTGTGTCTTGAGCTATTATGTGTTTTATTTTAGAGTTTTCTAGACTAATCGTGGTTAGATATTTTACTTAGGAATGTTTTTGAGACAGAAATAGCACCTTTTTTCTGATTTTATATTGTGTATTTTTTGCTACCAAATTTGCTACCAAATCTCAGTCCAAATCTCTTTTCCAAAGGCTCTGTGAACCCTCATATAATTCTTTGCAATGTTGATTAGAATTAGCTTGTATTTATGTAATTTTTAGCCTTTGTGTGTTAAAAATGAAGAAAGTTTTAGAGGGGAGCTTTTAATGGCTTAAGTTAGGGAAAACGTAAACTGTTATTTGGAAACTGTTATTTCAGTTAAAAAATGTCTATTCTCTAAACATGTCCAATATATTTTTTCAGTGAAAGCTTTCAAGACAGATTGGCAGGGAGAAGAAGTGGGTCGTTCAAACTACTTTGCCTCTAAACTGATTGTATTTTCTGTCTTTTCTAAGACAACTGATGTCTGTGGCATAGCTCATACCAAGTGTATTCATAAACTTCTGACACCCATATAAGAGAAGAAATACTGACTAAAAGCATTATTCAGCCTTTCTTTGCCATAGCCCTTTACTTAATTAAAGGGTACTTATTTTGTGTCACTTGGGCAGCTCTACCAGCCTTTATTGACAGTGATACCTTGGTTTACATGACCTGTCTGATTTCTGGACATCATTGTCACCTTTACTTTAAGTTCAGGTGGCTCTTACACAGGTAATAGGATGTTGGAAGTAAGATTTGTTCTGTTGTTTTTTTGTGGAAGGTGTGCCTGTGACAGTTTCCATGTGGGTTTTGCAGGGGATGTCTGAACTTGTAAGTATGAGCTCCTGTGCCTTAAACAAAGTGTCCTTGACTGGGGCTGTAGCCTGGTGAGACCAGCATGGAGAAAGGGGCTCATTGCTTGTATGTTGGTGGTGAGTGACCATACCCAGGAATAGGTCACAGTGATATTTGGCACAGAACTTCCTCATATTTATCTCTGTGGCTGTAGGATGATGTGTTGCTTTCAACCAGGCTGAGAATTGTATGAATACACGGTGTATCTTCTAAAGGACCTATGCAGTTTGGCATCCTGTGTGTAAAAGTGTTCTGTGACTGAGAGGTTCTACACAGCAGGAAGATGATACTCAGATTGGTGAATGGCACTGTAACAGAGTGCTGTTTGCTGCATGAAGTTCCCTGGGGCATTACATGCTTTTTACTCTTTGCAACATAGCTTTAGAAAAAAAAAAAGAACAAAGAAAATGAGAAGAATAACTACATAAGCAATAGATGGAAAAGGTAGAGGAATGGAGATAGTGAGAAAAATGTGGGAAACAATGCATACAGAGAAAATAGTATGAGGGAAAGTGGTCTGGGAAGAATTCTTTCTTTAAAAGGACCTAATTGTGGGAAAGGAGGTTGGGATTTGTATTTTATTCTATATCTTTCTGTGACAGAAGTGTTTATGTGCATGAGTAACTTCAATTTTAATAAATGCTTAATAAAATTTGCATGCTCTGTTTAAATAGCAGTGTTAGTGGCTTAGGCTGGAATTCTGCATACTTTTCTCTGTCTGTTTTGCTTTGTGCACTGCATACAGACTATGAGCTTGTTGAAGTTCATTACATTATTGTGTTTGAAAATCTTGTTCTTTTGTTTTCTCCATGACTGCTCCTTGATCATAAAGAAGCACATTATGTCTCTGTGAATAATTGAAAGCATTTTTACTTTATTCTGGCACTGTGTTATTTTCTTTATTTGTTCTGCTTAATTCTTATTTTGTCATTCATGCTGTGAAGAGGTGAGAGAGACCTTTTCACAAATCATTATTTGCCATCAAGCAATAAGATATGAGTTCTATTTGCAATTTGCCAGATCAGCTATTATCATAACTGCTAAAGCTTAGTATGTATGTTAGATTAAAATAATTTTTGAACTTCTTTATGTTTCTTAAAAAGAGAAATCAGTTTCTTATATTTCAGTAGATACCCAGTTAGAACTGGGAAGGTTTCTTCAGTGTAATTTAAAGAGATACTGTCTTTCTGTCAGTATCATTTAATAAATTAATCCTAAGTAACAGAAACAACTATTTAGTGTAACAGTGAAGACCAAACAAATTATACCTGCTTTTACAGGAATGAGTATTTTAATCTTAAGTGTCACATTTGTACTGAGTAGTTTTGTTTAGTCCAAGTTTACTTAGATAAAAAGTTTTTTGGAAAACATTCTCTGAGTCATGAAACAATGAGTAAAACTTTGGTCTGCGTGTTCTTGAGTGAATTTGCACAGAGGAATTGTAAGAGCTATCATTTCCACAGAGAGAACTCTACATTGGTAGAAAAAAGGGAACATGTTTGCTGATTCGTTGATAGAAATTTCTGGAACAAGGTAATTTTTGAAGAAGACTCACAAAGATAAGTATGTCGACAAGCTCTGGTGGTGCTGCTGATAATGAAAATACTATTGTGAGTATTTACGTTGCAGCATCCAAGAAAGGAGATGTTTGCTAGAAAGAAAACAAAATGAAAAGTAATGCTGAAGAGATGGGAGAAGTGGAGAGTAGGCATCTTTCCTAAGGTACATTTCTTAGCCATCACGGGGATGTAATATGCTTCTGTTTTACATTTAACAGAATTAACTTACTCAATAGACGCAACTAATGAGAGAATCTAAATAATAAAATACTAATAGAATGTGAAGTATGTGAAGCTGCTTTTTTTTTTTTTTAACTGAAAAGGATAACTTAAACTATCAAGCCAAAAATTATTAAATGTGAATAAAAATATTAGCGGAGAAGGGAAATTAAGGATTCAAACATATTTGACCAAGAGGATTACATACAGGCTAATTTGAGTTTATTTGAAATAGTAGATTCCTTGAATTCATTTTTGTTTCATTTAATTGCTATGATAATTGTGAAAATTATATGTGAAGTGATTCACCAAGACTTCAGAAGACACTTAATATTAAAAGAATTTTCATACTTCACTTTGAATGCTGTTTTATTGAAATCCAGGTCCTGTGACTTCTCAAGTTCTAGGAAGGATGTGAGCAATCCATTTTACTTTTCTTTGAAAGCAAAAGTGCTGTGGATCTTTCAGCTTACTTCGTAACAACTTCCAGATATGAAAAAGCATCAGTATCTGAAAATTTATATATTCAGTCTTATTTTTGTTATTTGTTTGAGAAATACATGTGATCAGAAAAAGCAGGCTTCTAGGCAGAATATGTTCTCCTTAACACTGTAAAATATGTTGCATAAAGGAAAAGGAAAATTAAGCTCAGAGATCTTTTAATGTTTATAATTATTTACCATATTTTAGATTCTGTTGCAGTAAATTGCTAATATTAAGCGTAAGCGTTAAACATTGATTTTTATGTAAATAACTTGTGAAAAAAATATAACAGGAGTAAATTCACAATGCATTTTTTATTGTTATCATTGGAGTGCGGAAGAGAAAGGTTCTTGAGGGCGTGTAGGATGAGAAAAATCATCCTACCTGATAGTGTTAGAAATTTCTTGGTGGTATTTTTAACATTATCAGTATGTCTTTCTTAGGTGCCTTAGGGAAACCAGTGTTTACTTTTCATAAAGCTCTGATATGATAATCCACAGTCATCTTTAGACTGTCTAGTGGATTCACTGTGCAAAGAAAATGCAATCTCTTGTATTATGGGAAAAGATATTTATTTGTTGATGGGGTGGTGAGGTCTTCTTTTGGCCAATGACAGCAGAGAGTTTTTGAGAATTAGGCTTATGTATACTTCTAGAAACTCCAGAACATACCTGCCAGCCTAAGTACTTTTAAAAATTAATCTTTAGGAAGACTTTTTACTTCAGATTATGCATTAGATTTAAGTCACTTTGTTCCTGTGTTGTAACACATTCCAGTTGCAAAAAATACACACGAGGAAAAAATTATATTTGGAAACAAAAATACTGAATCTCTCCTTTAAAAAGATACTGAAATATATGTTAATTAGGTAAGCTTTTCTAATGCCATACTTGTGACAGAAGTACGTGAATTAATATACTGCATTCTCTACAGACAGTATAATCTCTAGGGTACAGTTTAGACTATTTAGGTACAAACACTTTCAATTTGGTTACATAAATGGGATAAGTAAAGCCTGTAAGGATAGCTCTCAAGGCTGTTTTTAAAAATAGAGGCAGGGCTTTTCAAGATATGAGGACCACACATTTCACAGTATTTGTATAGTAAAATTTCTTACACTCATCAAATAGTTATGAGTTACATACATCATATTCACGGTGTTTATTATATTCTTCCAGCAAAAGGAAAGCTTGGCACATGTTCTTCTTCAATGTATGGGTTATTAGCATGTAGCGGTTGTTTTATTTTGAATTCTTTACTGATTTTCCCTTGTTGCTTTTATGTATTGTTTGTGGGCATGAATTCTTCCTTTGGATGTCTGAGCTGCTCCACTTCTGAGAGCTCGTGATCTTACAGCCTTGGAGATTTTCTAGGAACATCATCTTTACCATCTCTCTCCTGCATTTTGGTTTTCCATTCAAATATTTTATCCAGGTAGACTTAGAAGCTTCCAGAAAGTTTCAAAATTCCTATGCTAGAGCTGTAAAACCTTCTTATGGAAATCTGTGTCACCTGAAGGTCAAACTGTCTGGTTGACAAGAGGAGTGATAGAGTGGCTCTGAAGGGGCTCTGGCACCCAGCCAAAGTCAAACCATCAGAGCTACACATTTCTGTTGGAGCAATCACAATTAAAAATGTTAAAAAAAACCAAACCCATTTCTTTTATGGTACACTGAAATTAAGATGCCTTGAATTCATTCTGTAGGGTGAAATACTGTTTGGTGTGAATTGAAGAGGTCCTTTTCAGTCAGCTGTGACTACATCTGTAATCATCTTGGTACAGATGCTTTTTAGAAAGGTTGTATGCACATGTGTTTATATTTCTTTAAAAATCATTGCTAAGATATTTCAAAATAATTCTTCTAGCGAACATAACACAGTTCAGCTGCTGTAAGATGTTACTCTTTCACTGAGGTGCTTTACTGTTAGAATTGCTACTTAATTTGTGTTTTTTAAAATTTTTTGCACTTTTTTTTCTGTAAATATGTATTTTCATGAAGAACCTATCATACTGATGAAAACAACCCAAATATACCTTTACATAGTGTTTCACAGAGAAGTGCTTGTAAAATGTCAGCCTAAGATTTTCAGACAGTTAATATATTATTTTGACATGATTGCATAACAGCAAGATATTGAGTACTTTTTGTTGTTTAGGGAAATCTAAAATGGAACAGTTAACATCTTAGTAGGCCATTCTTACACTAATCAAGAAACGCAGTGTGAAAGAATAGGAAAGGTTACAGAATCAATATTGAAAAATTAGTCTGTCAAAACTAGGGGTTCAGTTCAACTTCAGTTCACCCTTGTTATGTTAATACGTGATCTTTAAGTTTATGAACAAATTAATTTTTTTTTCCACACACTGTACTCTATTAGAAAGGTTCATTTATTTCATATTCCTTTATCCGATTATATAATGTGTAGACTTACTGTTCCTTATTAAAACCAGGTACCAGAAAAAAAAAATTCTTTTAGACTTTTAATACTTTCACTGTTGCATCTGTAAACTTGATAAAAATTAATATAAAATTACAGTACTCCTGTGAATTAGTTCATATTGCTGTCTGTATTTTACAGCTATGGAACATTAAACTAAAAAAATATAAAGGCTGTAATATTTGTGGACCTAAAGTATCCAATTTAAGATGCCAGTGACTTGAGTTTTAAATTTTAATATTTTCCTTTATCACTTTGAGCCACAGTTAGCTGACTTAAACTGTGGAGGTAGTAGTTTGCCACTTCTGCAGCTTCCTTTTTTAATATTTTATTGGCTACTGCTCATGAAAAATTGGATTTTGTGATTTGCATGCCATCACACAGGAACTCCATGACTGAATAAAGAAAAGAATTGATTTCTTCTGATAGGTGTGCTTTTCTTAAAAGTGGTATTTCCCATTTGCCTAGAATATTCCTCACTGTGCTGTCTTTACATCTTGAAGTGTCTGCAAAGATGCGCAAAACTAATGATTACAAAATTTTTGTTCTTTCCCATGTTAAATCTGTCCTGGGGATTTAGTGAAAAATACACTGATTTTTTTGTTGAGAAGAAAATACTATACTGAGAATACAACATTCCAGTGGTTACAGACCAGTCTGTCACTGGTCTCCTCTGTGTGTGCTTGTACCATCCTGCCTTGCCCACCACACGGGTTGCCTCACTCACCTCTCTCTCCATTGTAACTCCCAGGTCCTGGTTTCAGAGGTAATTTCTTCTTTTCCTCCCCCCCCCCCCCCCCCCCAGTTTGTTTCTCTGACACAGGTGTTTCCACCTTCTCTCTGCCTTTATCCAAATCTCCTTTCCAGCTGGTTTCCCCTCCTTCTGGCTTTTGTAGCGGTGTTGTGCAGCTGTGTGCTTCTCTGCCTGCTGTGCCTTTTCATCCTCTCCAGCTCTGTCTTCCATCCAGATAGCTTTGCCCCCCTTGGCTGTGCTCTTGCTTTTAGCAGTGCCTGAGAGTGTGCAGCCATTTAGTTTAGTGCAAATCTCGATGAATAGTTCTGTGCAACATGTGTGGCATTGGCAACTAGTGGAGCATATGTTTGTTACAAAACCCTTGAAACAACAGAATATAGTTACGTTAAAAGGGTAAGCTACATAGAAAAATAATCAGTACAAGTAGTGGAAATTAACTTTTTCTAGATTATGTTTCCTTGTGAGTATTTTAAAAATAATGGAAATTCTAATCAGGATCTTTAAGTTGGATTCCACCAGAATCTTGTGGCTGTGTCATTTCACCTGAAGTTTTTGCTGTAGTTTCATAGAGGTCTAGTTATGTAAGGCTTGATCAGCTTTTTTTTTTTTTTTTCCCTTTGTGGAAGTTCTTAAAATCTTTGTGGGTCATAAACTTCCAAAAGGTTTCTTTTTTAATTTATTGCCCCTCCTCCCATCTCCTCATTTAAAAATCCCTCCTTTTGGATCTGTGCTAAGACCTTTTCAAGCAGACTTAAGGTATGGTACTCCCTTAGGAGCCAGTTACTGTTGAGGGCTGTGTCCCTTGTAGGAGCTGGTTTTGAACAGTCTGTGTGCATTCCCAGTGCACAACTTGCTGTGGTTAATTAGGCTTTTTGGGGCACTTTCTCGCATTTAGTAGTTTGAGGAATGAAATACTAAATTTGAAACTCCAGTCCTCTAGTGATTTTTTGCTTTGTCTACAAAATAAGTTTAGTTGGGGCTTTAAGACTGGGAAAAAAAAAAGTTTCTTTTCTTTACCTTTGCTGTAATTCCCTCTGGAAAGCATAGCTTAAAATATCAATTGAGCTGAGAGGTGAAACAAATTAGACTTCACTGGCATGTTATTAGAAGCAGAATCCAGGAAAACGGAAAACCCAGAAATAAACTGGATTTGCCAAAAATGGCCCGTTCTGCCTAAGATTAGTACTTTGTGATTTCCAGTGCTGACAGCAAAAGTAGATACAAAATAATTATACAAAATAATTATACTCAAAATACAAAATATAAAGATACAAAATGAAAATACTCATTCTCATGACAGAAAATCTCAGTGCAAGGCTCTCTAGGAGGGGACGGTGATTTTCAAAAAATTTGAGCAGAATTATTTTTATCTGTGTGCTTCTGTAGATTTTGCTCACTGACTTCATTACAGCCATTCTCTAACCTTAACATACACATATTTCCTGAGGTGTCCAAGCAGTCTGACTAGGATTAGTTGTTGAGGTGTGGCAGACAAGAGAACACTGAATTTAGAGCTCCTATCACAGATTTTTCTTCTTGAATAATAATTCTCTGTGATTTATGCAGACACTTTGCTCAGGCCAGGTTATGTTCTGTGGTGCCATTGCTGTCTCCTTAACTGTGGTGAGGCCTGGCTTTGGTCACCACCCCAGCCAGCACCTGCATCTTTCCTATTTCACTTTTAGGGTTCTTCCTAGGATTTACAGCTGCTCTATTCAATATGACTTGCTCTACATACAGCATTCTTCTACAGCCTCATCTACTATTTCATCCAGTGCCTTTACAGTACTGCTGCCCTGTCCACTGCCTGTGCACAACAGCGTGGTAGTGCTACTACTTATCATTTCATCCAGAAGAGAAGACTTGACTGTTAAATACAGAAGTGGCAATCACATAAATCTATATTGAGACATAGGAGACATATATGGTTTATAATGTAAGACAAATACATACCTTAAAATACAATTCAAGGAAACTTCAAAGATTTTTTTAAGAAAGGGTATCTTTTAATAAAGCCACCTGTTTGTGTACCTGTAAAATATGAAGGAGTTGTTTTCCTTTAGTTTGTCAAGTTTCTTATGAATAATGGACAATGACTGATCTTAATAAGTGTCGTGGTTTTAAACCAGTAACTAAAAAAACAAATTACTTATTTTTTGCTGTGAGATATGGAATAGAACAAGAGCAAAACAGGCTTAAAACTTAAAAGGAATAAAGAAAGTTTATTAACAAACTATAATAATAAGAACACCAGAATAAACTTCCAGAAAACCGTTTTTATCTCCTACTGTTCACCATTCCCTTGTTCACATGACAACAGAGACAAAAAACTTTGGAACTTTGGTGTTTAAAAACAGTCCCAATTCTTGCTAGAGTCTTTTCATCAATCTTTGTAGAGAAACAGAAGTCTCTTTCTGCTAATCTATCGAGTTTCTCACAAGAAAACTATTTTTGTTATAGTTTTCTATTTCCCTGATGTCAGCTGCTCAGAAATGCTGGTATCAGAGCTCACTTCTCCCATATCACATCACTCTGAGGTGTATGGGCCATGAGCTTAGGGATGTCATTTTAAGGATGAGTTATTCAAAGGCAAAAGTCTTCTTCATTTGTCTCTGTGAGCTCTACTAGAAAACAGTTTTCTCATTGCCTCTCAAGGCTTCAAATCTTCCAGCACTTCACTGTATCACAATTATTCTACTTTTTACTCAAAATTTACACTTTGAACACTCTATTCCTCCCCATACTCTGTCATGAATTAAAGGAGTCTTTTTAAACTACTATTGTCCATCTCCATAGCTTTAACAGAAAGATATTTCAGCTGTAAAGCATCTCCTTATTCTCTCTTTCCTTACTGTCTCTGACAGTCCATAAAGTCTCTTTACATGCTGATCACTCTCTTTTCTTCTCTCTGGATAAAAGGATTAGTCTGCAAGTCTCATCTGGGTAATGAAAAGTTTAAAATCTTGCCCAGGCTTTGTAGATGGTTCTGTGACTTCTGCCGGTGCAGGAGCTGGAGCCGTCTGCGATAGAAAATTCCCCATGGAACTTTCTCTGGTACTACTATAGGTTGTATGGCATTGTAAAACTACTATGCCTTAAAAGTGAGTTTATGGTACTTTCTAGTGAAGTGTGCATAAAACATGTGAAATTTCCTTTTGCTTGTGAGCATGTTAAAAAGTAGCATTCCTGAACTCTGTTTTCCTCTTGCTGCAAATAATTGTGAGTTACATACATTATATTAATGGTATTTATTATATGGCAGATTTGATTTTTGGAATCACAGCAGAGATGAGTAAAAAAAGCTACTCCTTCAGCATCCTTGGTTAGTAAATGCAATACTCAATACAAGAAATAATGGTGATTCCTCTGTTCTGTCTAGCAAGATTCCTGTCCTACATTTTTAAATAGAAAAATAAAACAAAAGCTGAAACCTCTTCATCTCTGAGCAGTTAGGGAAAGGGGGGTTTTTTGGCCATTTTGCAAAGCAGGTTTTGAAGTATACAGAACTAGCTGTGAGTAGACTGTATAATTAAACTGGCAATGTTGTTTTTTCACTTATGGGTTTCACAGAAATATGGTAGGACTTGCATACTGAAACATGGCATCAGCATTTCACTAGAACATTTTAAGAATACTCCAGTTGTGTGATTTTCCTGCTTGTGATTAAAACTGCTGCACTTTATATTCTGATACATGCTGTACCTTTTGCTGGGAATTGTTTTACTAGTGATACTTAACAATATATAAAAATTCTTTTGCCATGTGAGCTTTCTCTGGGAACAAGTAAAGTTTAAGAATTTTTAAACACCGGATAATTGTAAAGATATGTTATAAAAAATCCGACACTTTCATTCTGACTTGTGTTTTATCACTGGGGTTTTGTATTTATATGCGTTAAGCTATACATCTGATTCAAAAAGATAATGCTATAACATGAATATACTTAATAAACTGGTATATTGTAGTCACAATAAATACAATTTCTGTGCATAAAGAGAAGTCATTTTATACAGGGTAAATAGATTCCAAGATTTAAAATTGACCCAGTAAGTTAATGGTATTAGCAAACAAAGCCTGCTGTAATTTGAGATAAAGACTGTAAGTAATCCTTTTCCCCCTAGCTTTTCTCTTGCAGTGTTTCATTATGGATGCCTTATACCTGTGTCATGAGTAAGCCCCTGTGCTGTTCTCCTATATAAAATCAACTCTTAATTACTCCACTGTGTGATAGGGCTCATTATAAGATATGAGAACTGGCTGGATAAGAGAGGATTTCTTCAATCTATGTTGGGACTTATACCCACTGGAGACAAATTTATACTCTATGGCTGTGTTTGCTTTTAGAAAATTGGACAGTTGTAATCATGATTGTAAACACAGTAGCTCAGCTGGGGTTTGCTTCTGAAAATCATTTCTAGGTCAGATGCTTAGTTCAGGCAGCCATTAAATACTTTGTTTCTGAACAGTGAGTTTTTAAAAGTTTGCAATTACATTTTCTATAGCTAAGAAAAGAAGCAGCTTTTCTTACCTTTATAATTACGTTTTAGAAAACACTTGAGGGACACTGTATTTTTTAATCTGTTTGAATTATGACTCTATTGTTTTGCTAATTTGATCCCCACTCACAGCAAGGTGACCTTACACTTTGCACTTTCTACAGTTAGCACTGCCTAAAGAAATGTGGGGTAAAATGTTTCTCCTTCGAAGAGCAGAATCACAGAAAAGAGAGGATTAGAAATTTGTTTTAACGTTTGTGTGGTAGACCTTGAACTCCATGTGGTATGTGTTTCTTTATGTGTCCAGGTATTGTTCTCTTCCCTCTCACAGATTTAGGCTGTTTAAATGCAGAGATTGTTTCAGAGTAGAGCAAGTCTGTAAAGGAAGGGATTGAAATTTCAGCTATACTTTATTGAGATATCAGCTGTCCTTTTTTGCGACATGACTGCAATTTGTATCTGATGGTGCCGATTTTTTCCCTACAAGGTGCGAGCTCAAAGCTATCCTCTTGCTCTCTTACAATGAGCCTTTTGGAAGGCTGGGAGATGAAGTTAAAATGTGCCTCTGTACCTTGACTTTAAACGCATGTGTCATGTCAAGAGGAGAATGATGGGTCTAAGCTGCTTAGAAACATGCCAGAGAGCCTGATTGTTTTGGGGAGAACTGCATTGTGAAGGCATCCTATCATGACCACTGTGAAGATGATGAATAACCATGCACCCGTATGTGTTTGGGTTTCTTGTCCTTACTCCATCAGTATTCCCCATGCTGCTTTTTTTGAATTTGAGAGTTGTAAAAGTCCTTTCTGGCACTCCAGATAACTTCAGTGTCTTTCCTGGATTTCACAACTCCATGGAACATTCTTCTCAATTCCAGAGTTAGTATTTACTTTGTTCTCTTCAAAGGGGAAAGAGTTACTTGCAGTACAGAATACTCATTATATTAAAACTTTTGAAAACTGTTGTCTTGTGTCAGTGTCTTTATAGTAAGCATTATATTGTATTCTTTCCTTCAGTATATTAGCACGGTATATAGGGAGAAAGTTTCTTTTCTGACTTTTTTTTTCATTCTGAGCATCAGATATTAATGCTTTTCATTACTACAGACTTTTGTCCTTTGTTTATGGGTATTGTAATCACATTAACTAGAAACAGAATGGTGTGACTGTGTTTGGAATTTCCATCTATATCCATAAACCATGTTGCCTGTATAGAAATTAGACTTATATAAATTGATCTTAAAAACAACATTAGTTTTTTTTGAGAAGTGTGTTTACATCCTTTGTAGCTCAGTACTATGAAGTATGATAGAAGTGATAAGATCAGCAATATAAAATAAAACCTTACCTAGGATTTTGGGGTTTGTTTGAGCTTTTCTGGTTACCAGTGTAGGGTACTTGTTTATATTCAGATCCATTTCTACATACTACCAAATGGTATCTAACGATTTTTGAATATGGTGGCACAGTTTTAAGAGTCAAGCAATAGGGCTAGTTATAGTTCTAGTGGATAATAAAGTGGCTTACTTTTTATTGTCTGTGAATTTGATGTCACTGTCAGACAATCTTTGAAGTGGCTGCTGGGCAATCTTACTTTTGCCTTATTTAAATGTTACCATTCTAAAATATAGCTGTAACCTTTTAAATGCTTTTAAGTATTCCTAAACAAAGCACTTTCAATTACAAAAAGATGTGTCAAAGAAAATTAGTAAATCAAATGCAATTTCAGTTTATTATCTGAAACAAAGTTCAGTGCCATGTGGCACTATTTAATGGGTGAAATGTTAATATTCACAAAGAATGCATGATGTGGAGGTTTTTGTTTTATTGCTTTCTTGTATATAAATGGGACAGATACAGCTCTTTTTTCCCTTTTTCCCCCTCTCTTTTTCCCCACTGTGTTTATTTATGTGGCTTTTATTGCATAAGGAATGTGTTTAAATATTTGAGGAAAGGTAATCAAGCAAGACCTTTAAAATTGGGCCCTGGCAGAGGTTGTGTTAGTGTTTTGGTATTGTAATTGGTAATTGGTATTTTTTTCAATGACAGGATTATTTCCTGTGAAGTAGTGAGCAAAATCCTTCCCTCTCCCCATCCCAAAATAAGAGAAAAACCTAGTCTGTTTCTGTGCATCGACTGATGTAATAAAATACTTAGATGTTGTTTTCTTTATGTTGTCTTTTCAAAACACAAAATTTTTTTGACAGTGTTGTTCACATAGAACTTGTAAAAATATGTGAATCTTGGGGAAGCAATCTTTGTTGATTTTTGTGTCTGTACAAACACAGTCCTAGCTCAGACATAGCAGTGCATCAAGAAACTCAAAAGGAGCATCAAGGCATTCAGCACCTTCCAGACTGGCTGAGAATTTAGCAGGATAAAGCTCTAATTGCATTTTCATGTTCTTTCTCTAACAGTCTCTTATACATCACTGTTGGATGTTACAGCAGTGGGGTCTGAAAATCAAATGGTCATCTTTAAACTTACACAAGCTGCTTTATAAGCTACTAAAACAAAAGTATTTTGAAAGTAATTTAAACTACTTATTGAAGTTGAACTCGATCTTGGAAGGTGTTTACATTACTATCATGGACTTGCTCACACACTTGAAAACAGTAATGAAACAGTATTTTAAGTTAAAATTATGAAATGTGAAGAATTTTGATAGTCTTGTGATTTATACCTAGAAGTTCTAATCTTTTTCGCCTCTAGTGTGTGAATATTACAGCAGCTAAATTTCTGCCAGATCTCATAGACTCGAGTAACATTGGGAATAGGTGATGTTTCAGCATTAGTGGTATCCTTAAGCTGCTAGACTGCTGGAGTCAATCCTGAAGATTGATTTAGCCTTAAAGGATGTAAAATATAGGTGACGCAGTAGAGTTTTTTAGGAGTTTGAAAGGATGTAACATCAAAAGCTGCAGAAAAGATGTATCAAGTTATCTCTAGCCACTTTTGAATTTCTTTTACTCTGATCATTTCTCTACACAAAACTATACCGTTGTAAAAACTACTCTCAACCTTTCTTTACTTTCCTTAGCTTTAAAAACTGATTTAAAAACCTGCCTCCCTCCTCAATTATCTCAATTTTTAGGTGGAGCAGTGAATAAACTCTGATAATGTAATACTATCTCCACATTCTTATGACATATCAGTTATAAAAACTAAGGCAGTGGATTATATCCAGAAATTATTGTGTTTCATCCCATTTTTCCATGCTAGAAGAAAGCCTGGGAGGCTTCACCAGGCTGAATTTCTTTTTAGATAAAGGAATTCTTGAGTGATGTGGAGCCACTGCAGTAGACTGGTGATCTTGTTTTTCACCCTCGGCTGGACCGGTGTGGCAAGGAACTGAGACTCTCAGTTTTGGAGGTTTCTATCAGTGAATAGCTCTCTGAAGGAAACTTTCGTAACAGGAATAAAAACAGCCTGAAGGGTGCAGTATTTATTATTCTGCAACAATCCAGCTACAGACAAAAGAAAGGGAAATGCATAAGAAATAGTGATCACTTGAAGCCATTTCTGATGTCCTGTGAATCTTTTAAGCACAGGGTAGAATCTGGGCCAGTGCATTAGCACAAGTTTATATTTATCTGCAAAAAAATATAGAAGGGGTGGGTTTCAGGCATTTTTTTAAGAACCAATTTTTATCTGACAGCAGGTAAGTTAGTCTGCCAACTTCTAATACTGCTGGGGTTCGTGGACTATTGGCATGAGCATGAGTTTTGGACATTAAGAGTGTCAAACTCTTGACCACAGTTGCCACAATAGCTTCAACTGTTACGAGTTTAATAGTGAAGACAGTGTTGAGTCTTTGGCATTGGCTGACAAGGTTACTTTTACCACAATTTCCCTGAGGAAAAGCAAGGATAACTGTTGAGTTTTGCATGGGTCTTGGGTCTTCAAAGAGACAAGAGCAGTTGTTGGTTGTTGTAAAGTTGTTTATTGCATGAATACATCAGTCTTGAAGGTAAAGAATTCATCTTCATACAGAGTATTAAAGTCTGTGCTAAAAGCTTTCTGGCTTAGAGTCTTGATGCTCCGAGCAGCAGCAGCTGCCACACCTTTTTTCTTCTTCTTCTGCTCTTCTTTCTCTTCTCTTTCTTTTCTCCTCTTCTCACCCCAGTACAAGGGTATTTTATTCATAAATCATCCAATTAGCTAAAGACACAATTCTAAAACATTCTTCCTACACAAATCTGAGTTTAATTCTAATGTCTGAAAGTAGTGTCACTTCTTACCCAAAATCTCTGCATATAGTTCTATTTATGCAAATGATTCTGTCTGTTCTATCTAGAAATGCAAGCAATGTTCTGCTATACTTTTGTTACGTCTGGAGCTAAGTTAATTTTGTAAAAGGTAGTACTACTGGATTTTAAACTAGACTTTAGGGCTTTTACTACTTAACACAGTCTATTAAGACACTTAAGAAATATTTCTACTTACTTAAAACTAAAACAAACACTCCTACTTCATGTCTGTGTGGGTTAATATATTTCAGTTTCTCTAAAGGCTCCAATTCAATCTCTGCATTCCTTTCTCTCTCTGAGGGACTCAGAGAGGCTTCTATTTCATGCATTCCAACAGATAACTCGAAGGGAATTTTCTTGGACAAAGGGATAGGACTTCCTCAGTTTTCAAACATTCACATATTGTGAGTTTCTTAGGAACTGAATAACAAAGATCCTTTGTGATGGGAAATTCAGCTGTTTCAATGCAGTATTTGCCACCAATTTGTCCTGTTGTGTTCAAAGAGTGGCATTGTCATCAGCATACATTTTTTAGTGAAGATAATATTCTTGGCTGGGTAAAACTAGTTGTACTCTTGACCAAGAAAGAAAATTTAAAAAATAAGGGAAATACTTTTGAGTAGAAACAAAACCTAGTATCTATGTGCTACTACAAGCCACAGCTCGAAGTAATGTTTCTACTACAGCACCTGGTTTATCATGACAATATATAATTGAAAGTTTGACATTTGCTGACATTTTCTAAACGCACTGATTTTTACTGTACACACCTGGTGTTAAATGGGTTGAATTTGTTAAAGAGAATTCAGGCCCTAGCACAAATTCTTCTCTAGTTACTTATATTGCTGATACTGGTTGAATAATGAAAATCTTCACCTTTCTCTTGAATTCCTAGCACCTTCCCTTAACAACAGTGTTATTATTGAAAACATGAGTTGACCATTTCACCTGAAGCTGATGAAGTCTCACTTGGAGAACTCTTTCCCGTTTGGGTAGAAGACATCAGTAAATACTAACATGAAAATAAGAGAGTAGTAGAAGGCAGCAGTAGGTAGTAAGAATTACATGAACAATGAAATAATTTGGTTTACTTGATCTGAAGAAGGGAAAACTGAAGCACGATATTACAAGCCTTTCATGAGGTTCTTTTAACCTCATGAGACAATGTTATTCCTTTGTTCTCTGTGTCCAAGCAAAATAAAATACAAAAATACAGAATAAAATACAAAAACTTCAGTTGCAAGATGATTACATTCAGTTGAAAGATGATTATGTTACCTTTTAGGAAAACATTTTATCACTGTAAGGCTGTTGGATCATGAGATGTCTGTTATTAGGTATTTTTAAGAGCTTGTGTAGTACCTAGAACAGCTCTGAGAAATATTTTTCAATGCAGAATAATCAGAATCTGAAGTTCCCCAACTGCAATACATTTACTGTTCCAGTCTGTAAGTAATTTCTGTGTGACAGCTGTATTCAAGCAAATGCAAGTAACAACCAAACACATTCTATGTGTAACCTGGTAGAGAGTAAATAGAGCTGGATTTATTTTTCCTTTAGGATTTTTTCATCAAGAGATAAAGAGCTATGTAACCACAAAGACTGTGGAATTTTAAAAACTTACGCATCTGTCTGTCTGTCTGTCTATCTCTTTATCTATTTATCTCTGCCTGTACTGTCACTGGAAGTTCTACATGAGAAATTTGTGCTATTGATAACAGGTAAAGGTTTTTAGTATGCACATAAATTCTGAGAAGTTACAATTTTGGAAAATTTCATAATATACTAAATTGATTAGAAAGTTGGTTAATATCTATAATTTCTCTATCAGCTGTCTCTAAGAGAAAATACTCCTAATTTGTAGATTTATAAGACTCTGTTTTTTCTCTACACTTTAAGAATTCCAAATTAATTTTTTGCTGAATTCATCTCATGTTTTCTTTTAGTTAGTAAATCTCAAAATCTCCCAATAATTGCATATTAGGGTTTTCCTTTTTTTTAGAAAAACTTGCTAAAATTGCAAATTGTGATTAATATTTTTTTCTCATCTTAACCAGCTTGGGTAAATTATCTCAGATAAGATAAAAATAAAACATTGCTAGCTACCCTTATATGAATTACAAAAATGGAAAAAATATATACATTATGGGGTTAAAAAACCCTTAAACTGAGTTAAGCATAGAAAGAAAATTGCAACTGCAGTGGTATCTGTTCCCATGTTAAGGAAGATAAGTTGCAGAAAATAATTTTTTGCAAATTGGTGAAGAGCATCTAGAGATAGACTGGGTCAAACTCAGGCCTGATTTAATTAATTCAGGAATATTGTCCTGTGAAAAGTCTGACTATACCTCATATATTGTAGTGCCAGAGAACAGCCTTCTTCTAGTAAATAGGATTAACTTTCAATTCTATGTAGTTCAAAAAAGCCTTAAAAACTTCGAGTAGCTCAAGTTTTTACTTTAGTCCTATCTCTTCAACTCAGCAATTTTTGAGGAGAGAGTCTATCTGTTATCAAGTATATTAAAACTCTCTTCTTAACTGAAAGAAGGAAATTGGGAGTTTCAGCTTAATTTGGTGCCCTTCACTTCTCTGGTTATTTCTTAATTTTTGCTTATTAAGTAATATTGGATATGAGCAATAGAAATTATTATTTACCCTGAAAATACTGTAATTAAAATATTGCAGACTGGCTTAGTCTCTGTCTTTACCTTATCAATGGATTGATGCAATGATTGCCTTTCAATAAGGAGAAGACTGCAATACTTACACAATCCATCCTAAAATGTCCTAAAATTTTAATTCTAACTTTTGTCTGTAAATAGATTTTAGTATTCATTAAACCATTAAAAAGATCACTTTGGCATCTTATGTGCTTGAAATGGAGTGTATTGCTCATGAAATTGAAGAGGTAATTGAGAACCAGATTAAAAAAAAAAAAAAAAAGAGAAAGACGCTTCTACAAATTCTCCTTTCCACCTCCAGTTTGACAATGAAAACAGTGTTACAAGTGTACAGTGTTGGTTTTGATGATAATCACCCACATGCAGTACTTGTTAACAGCAATTTAACTCTGAATAGTGAGAAAATCCAGCATACTTAGATCTGGTTGAACCTTTTATTATTACTTATATTAGACGAATATGTTCTAATGTTGGTACAAGCAAGATTGCCATATTTTCTTCCATGCTTTGATTTTTTTGGTTTGGTTCAATTTCTCCTCATATGGCAAAAAAAATTATCTAAGATTCTGCTTGTGAGAAATCCTCAGATTGCTTGTTCTTTTCTTTCCCTTAAATCTGTGTTTCAAATTCAATTTCTCAACACAGAAATTTACATTCATACTCTAAAAGATATATGATTCTCTTGTGAAATGCCATGGAATACATATGCCTAAAACGATTCTGATGCTATGAAAGATTTGAGAAAAATTGTTTTTTATCACAAACATTTTTGCAGCCAGATTGTCACAGAGACATTTGAGTATCGTTATCTTTAAAGATACCTTTCAGAAAGGAATAGATATTCCTAGAATAGGAATTCCTAGTCTAGTATTGCTGTTCAAAACACTCGCTCGCGGTGAGAGACTTCTTCTGGGTCAAGCTGTTCAGGTATAAGCAATTTAATATAAGGGCAATGAGAGGGAGAGACCTGTGTCTGCCACCAGCCTCGGCGTTCACGTGGTCGGGGGGAGGTGAGAGAGTGCGGGGAGAGCAGGAGAGGAGAGGTTAGAGATGGGGAGGGAGGGGTCAAGAGAGCATGGGAGAGATCGGGGAGAACCAGGGAGGTTTAGGAGAGAGGGGGAGATAGGGAAAAACAAGAGGGAGAGAGCAGGGAAAACTAAGAGGGTAAGGGAGGGAAAGCTAAGAGGGCAAGAGTAGGGAAAACAAGAGAGGTAAGAGCAGGGAAGAACTAAGAGATGGGTAGAAGCAGGGAGGAACTAAAAGCGGGGTAGGAACTAAGAGAGTGAAGTTCTTGTTACAATACAATATATCTTTTTCTATAGTGAATATTCTAATTCCCAGTAACCAATCACTATGAGATACACCCACTGAATAATTTACATACAGCCTATAAGCATCACCATATTAACATACAGTGTTGCATTTTAAACTGTAAAAGCTTTACATATTCTTCCCTTGCTTCTTGACCTTTGGATTCTCTATCTGCAGAAGGACATTGTTTTATCAACAGGGATTCTCCTATAGCTGGCTAGGCTATTCTTTGGTTATATAGTAACCAGTACCCAGCATCTTATGACTCAAAGCAGGCTTTCATTTCTACTTCGATTCTAGGCTTCATATTTTCAGAATCTTCAGCCAAGCAATCACATTCATAAGGTTTCCCTGTTTCCCTGTTTACAGTCTAGAATCTGTACATTAAGAATTTTTTTTTTTCACTAATATAAACATTCCTGGTTTGTTCTACTATGTGTATTACCTCCAATATCCTCGCTAAAGCCTTTTTTCAGGTGATGTTTAGTGTTATTTTCTGGTTCCTTAAAGTATGTCTGTGTGTGCTTTACAAAATGTGATTGGCTGTGTACTCAGCATCTTTCTTCCATACTCAGACTGCTATGGTCTTTAAGACTGTTGAACACTTGTTGAGAATCCAGCTTGTCTTTCATTGTTGTTGGAAGACCAAACAAATTGGTCTATGAAAATAATGTGTTATAGCACATTTTCTAACCCTGGTTCCCTCTGAAAGAGAGACTGGTACAAAGCAAATGACAACATTGATTAAAAACTTTCTTTACAGTGTTTTAAGAAACCTACATATGTTCTTCTTTTCTACATAGTAGCTAGAAAGCGAATTCCCATCTGTTTCTGTTTGTCATGGCCAAATGTACAAAAATCTGTTGTATTGATGGTACTTGTTCATCCAGACTAACATAAGTGAAATGTTCTATTTGTGAATTACAAGATATAAAATTATATAATTTTCCTGTATTGTTCAGGAAGATTATTGCAAAGTATGATTGGTAGGTGGTAAAAGGCTTCTTGCATACTACATTTTATTAGGTAAATTACTCTTAGGCAGGAATTATTAGTCAGAACACCAAGCGGGTCTGTTTCTTTGCTGTTCTGTCTTAGAGCAGTGATGATTAGCATGAACAGTAGCTGCATGTGCCTGATACTCTTTAGCTCAGGCAAAGGAGGATAATGACTTTGGCACTTACTCTTTATTTATAATACTTTGAAAACACATGTGTGAAAGCTGCCTGGCATATAGTTGTTTAGGAACATGGTGTGCTACCTAATGCATTCAGGAGTTTCCTCGTAGATATTACTCCAAAACTATTTCTGCTCTTTATGGCACATTCAGCTTACTAGGTTTTCTTTTTTCTAAATTTATCTTATTATTTTGCCAGAAGCTCATTTCATATTATCCCTTTGGAGTCATGTCTGTTTACTCTAAAATTTCCAGCCAGCGTTATCACTGGTTCAGCGGTACAGCTGGCAGGAGCAGTGAGAGCTGCAGCATATGCAAGGTGCTGAAAGCTCTTGGCAACTTTGCTTTTTCGCTTTTTCTAAATCTGCCATGGGCAAAGTTCATACAATGGAAATTTGCCTATGTTGAAGCTTACATCACTGTGGCTTTTGGGTGGGTACAGGCTGGTAGTAATAAGACTATGAAAATTCTTCTAATAAAATGTTGGTGCAAAACCAGCATGGGTTTTCTGCATAGCTGTTGGGAGCCCAGTGATAATCCTTCAGTGGCCTATGTCATGGTTGCCAAGGAAGATTTGATACGGCTTCTTTCATAGCTTTCAGCAGTGCTCTTGTCAACAGTGCTTAATTGGATAAGGAGATAGTTGAAGAGTCAAGTGAGGCAGCCTCAGAAAAAAGGTGTGAGCTGATTTCTGTTGAACAAGTTTTCTATTATGTTTAAGAAAAATGATCCCTTTTTTATAGCGCTCTATAATGGGAGAAGCTGTAAAAGCCCTGTGCTCTGCCTAATAAAAAAGCCATCTTTTGGGAGAGGAGAGCTTGTAGAATTACGACAATTGAATGATCATCAGAAAGCTACTGATTTTATGGAAACAAAAAGCAAGCAAACCTTGATATTGTAACTTCTTAGGATGTATAAGTAATTGTCATTATAATAGGACCCCACTGACTGACTCTCAAGTATAACAAAAGGTAAGTCCATTTAGGATTTAGATATTTTACAAGTTTAAAGGAAAGAATATAAGTGACCAAAGAAGAGATAACAAAGGGCCAAAATGTTTCAAAATGGAACAATAATAATGTTAGAAAGAGACAGTGGAAATGATCAGATTTTCCAGCAATATTAATTTGACCATATAATAAGAGATTCAATTTGTGGATTAAAACTGAAATTATTCAGGATAAATCCTTCTGCCTTGAATCGGCTGTCAGATTTTCCTACTTTTTTATCAATGAAACACAGATTTTTGCCTGGAATGTTTTTTCTCCATTAAGTGTAGAATCCTAATAATATACATCACATAAATCAATATGGTTTTGAACCAACCCCCCAAAAAACTACTTCGCATTTTGCAGACTAAAATAATAAGCTGTCAGTTATAATCTTGGAAATTTTTTTGAGTTTCTTGAGGGTTTTACGATTGTTCGTATTACTAAGAATTTTAACACTGTCTGCCACACTTAATTTTTTTTTTCCTCACAAAGGAAATCAGTTTCTCATTATATTATTAGGTGTGAGGGAAAACAGTACAGTGCATTTGTCCTTGAATAGTTTATTTTCCTGTTCTCAGCTCACCCCACTGTCATGGGTTAGCCTCGTTTGACGGATAAACACCCATCCATCTGCTTGCTCGCTCACTATCTGCTGTTGTGGACTCAGCTTGTGGAAAAGTAATTTAATTTGTTGCCAATTAAAATACATTTGGGTAGTGAGAAATAAGCTTTAAAACAACACCTTTCTTCCTCCACGTGTGAGGTTGAACTTCTGGTTTCATTCCTGACCCTTTCACCCTTTGCTTTCCTGAGGGTCACAGGAGAGAAAGGGGCGTATGCTCAGTGTACAGGAATTTTCTCTGTCCTTTTCCTCTGCTTCTGTGTGGGCTTTGTCCAAAGGTCACAGTTGTTACAGCCTTCAACTGCTCTGGTATGACTCTCCACAGGCTGCTGGGAAGTACCTGCTCTGCCGTGGAGACCTCTTCCCTTCATCCTCTGATGTTGGTGTTCCCTCTGCCTTTTCTCACTCTGCTAGCTTTTCCATTTGTTAGGCATGTTTTTTCTGAGTCTCCACTTTTGCTTCAGGGCTCAGTCATGCCTCAGGGCTGGTCTGTGGGGCTGGCTGGAATGGGTGATGTCCAGCACTGTGCAGCCTCAAGCCTCTACGTGGGGGCTGCCCCTGCAGTTCCCCCCTTCCAATACCATGGTGACATAGGCACGCAATGCAGTGATTTATACTGTTTAGACCATTTTCAATTTCTGCTTTTATTCTGCTTTTAGTCTTCAAGCAAAGGTTCATCATCCAGGATTGTTGTTAAGAAATAACATTTTCATGATAATGATTTATTTAGTGGTATATATGTGTTGCTGTAGTGCTTTAAAATCCCTGCATCTGTGATTTGGACTTTAACTTGTTATGCTGCTGCTGAGACTCAGATAAGCTTGAACCCTTGGAGAATTCACTGTTATTTGAATCATAGTGGCTTTGCTAATCCCCCCGCTATATTTCATTTTGGGATCTGTCTTTCCTTAAATGCCTGTCACATTTACATTTAAAAATGTGACATTGCATCTATGCTACTTTTGGCTTCGGTTTTTATTATGCTGGGAATTCAAGATATGCCTTTCTGTTCTTAGGGACAAATGCAGTATAACTGCAATTCTCTGGATACCATAGCTGATTATTAAGGTACAGCATATTCTCTGGGAAAAACAGTGTTTCTTTATGGACTGACTTGTTCTGCAGTGAAGTTTGAGGAATTGAGGGTATTAAATTTCATGAACATTGGATTGTAGCACACGTCAAACTGCAAAATGGAAGTTAATCTTAGTCTATGCTAGCACATGTGTACTTACTTAAGTGATAGTGAGTTTCTGTAATTTTAACATGACTGGGAAATGAAAGTACTTGTTTTCTCCTAACTGTGCATAGCTGTACTGTTTTTTAACTAGTGTTACCCCCTCTTTCTTTAATTTTTTTTTTATTCTGTGCTCGTTCAAGAAGGTTAGTACAGGTATGTTAACATAAGGTGCCACTGTACCTTCTTTTCCTGTATAGACACACTGAAATTTCTGGTTTATATTACAAAAAAACACCTGGTTAATGAAAGTAATAAGGGTTTTGATATTAACTGCAGTCTTAGGCAACAGCTTTTGTAACATAAATTCACAAAATTATTGTAAAGCTGCCTTCAGAGTTAGTGGTGAGGGAAAAATATATGTACTATTTTTTCTCCTTTTATGCTTTGCTTTGTAATTAATACTCTCTTTTTCAAGTCTGTTTAGTTTGACTTTTGAAATCCCTATGCACTGAAAAGCCTCATGAGTGCTATGTATTAAATTGTTGTTATTGAGGTCACTGTGCCATGGAAAAAAATGTTGAAGCTATATTTCTCTGTATTTTGCTCCTAAATGTTGTTTAAGAGAGTCTTGTATTTCCACACTAAACGTGTCTAACTGTACACAACAAATGTCCAGATTCAGACCCAGTGCTTTTTTGAAAAATACCATTGCTAGAATTGTTAGATGAGAGAAGTCTGATTTATTATAATTGTTTATTCTTGAGAAACTCATTCAACAAACTTTGTGAATCTGAAATAAAAATAAGTGCTACGTACAAAGATTGTAGTTGGATAAAAGGTCAGCTTTTTATTGTATTCTACACATATGGTTCCTGGTTCTTGTTCTCACTTGCAGTTGAAACAAACTTGATTGTTCACCTGATGGCAACAAGCAGCTCTCATGTCATTCTCAGAAGCTGAAGAACACATTCAAAACCCTGTTCTTGGTGTGCATTTGCAGCTGTGGTTGAAATGGTTCAGTTCAGTTCAGAAGTCCTATGCTGCAATATGCCATGTGAGAACTGGAATGCAGCCCTATCAGAAGCTGCATATAATGAGTCACTTTATAGAATCTCTATGCTATTAATGATACCTCTTTTCTTCAGACAGTCTGTCTTTTCTTAAAATATGTTAATTTTTAAGTAGCAATGGTTTGCATTGCTCTTAGTCAAGAGCTGTGCAATAAGAGCACTTAAATATATCAAGGATAACTACTTTATCAAAACAAAGCTTGCTTATAGTATATGATTAAAGTTTCAATTTTAATCCAAAGTATTAGACTAAATGACTACTAAAACTGATCAATTTATGATCAGTTAATTTTAGTGTACATAAGAAATGAAGACATGACAATAAAAGTCTTCAATGTAGGAGGAAAGATAGTATGTCTTTGCACTCTAGTTTATTGCAACTATACTCAATCCATGTTGACTGCTGTATTTAAATGTTGAAATTTCCTGATAGTCAGAATTGATAGGTTTTTAATTAGTTGAGGAGAAATCCTGAGACCTGGTGCTCAGAAGTGAAGTGAAGTATTCTAACTAAGCCTGCTGAGTTTTCTTGAGATTTTTTTGCTTTTTGTGATTTCACCCTTTTTCAGTATTATGGGGAAAGTATTTCCTACTTCTTCCTCTGAGTATATGCTACTCTTTAAGCTTATGGGTTTGTTAAACAATCATTCTTGCACTTTACCTTGGAAGACAACCAATCTCTTTTAATTTGTGTTTGCTAACTAGTGGAATTTATAAAAGTTAGTGTGTACCATAACTAAAGAGTTTCAAAATTCACCTTCTGTAATCACTGACGGGGAAAATTTACTGCCTTTTAGACCCTGTCGAAGTTACCGTTTTCAGTATATGTTTATAAGCCTTCTGTGTAAAAATATGTAGATGAAGTTGTCAGCTATTTTGTATGTTTCATAGGATTAAAGAATAATTCTGGGCCCTGGTTCCACTGAGGCCAGTCTGCCCTCATGGAGAAAAATTTTTCTTCTTATTTCCCATATTTACCACTTGTATTTCAAAGAATGACCACTGTCTCTTACCCTTTTATCATCTACCACTCTTACTCTGTTCTTTTGGTAATCTCTCAAGTAGCAGAGGGGTGCTGTTGGTTTCCCTCTGAAACATTTTCCATGCTAAATGTGTTCATCTCAGTCTTCTCATGCTCTTTTCTCTGACTGCTTTGAACCTCTGCTGAGCTCACTCTTTCTTATCTACATTTTTCTTAAAGGGAGGAAACTGGACACAGTGATCTAGATGTGATCTGAGCAAAAGGTGCTAAAAAGAAATTAGTCTTCCAAAGTGAAGAAAGCAGGGTGAGGGAGTACAGAGTAATTTTTTGTTTTGTTTTTGTTGTTGTTTTGTTTTGTTTGTTAGCTTGTTTTTGTTGTTCCTAGATGTCTTAAACTGGGGGCAGTAAAGCATGATGAGCTAATTTGTATTTTCCCCAGTCCATATTAACAAAACTACAACAGTGCCCATTGAAAGTGTTGCCATGGCCTTACAAAATCAGATAAGCAAAATACGTATTTTTTTTCATATGTACGAGATAAAAAAAATATTTTATGTAGGTAACCTTACATCTCTTTTTTTCCCAGTATTTTGTAGTGTACATACAAGCAATGTCATTTTTGTACACTAACTCAGGTTACAAAAATTCTTCCATGTTTGGGGAGGTGATCAACTTTTATTATATATCCAATAGCATTGGTTTATTTTACCTTATTACAGACAGGGTTACAAGTTGCATTAGGTGTGTTTAAGAAAATAATTGTATTCTGTGTGCAGAACCATTCACTTTCACTGAAGAAATAAGATGACATATTCCTCAATCAAAATTAGGATGAGGTTAATTTGTCATTTGTGTGTATTTAGGCTCCTTTGGGTGATGGACTGACGGTTTCCTGAAATAGAAAATATTGCCTGGAAATTTTTAAGTGACTTTAGATAAGTTTGGGCATTTAAGATTGGAAGGAAGTACAAATGTCTTTGGTCTGTGTTTTTGTATCACTATTCTGTGTGTTTGTCTTCTATTTCTAAGAATATTTTCATAGATGGAGTTTAAACTAGTTACTAGCTAAGCTTTGTGTCAAGCTGGGTATCTTTGAAGCAGTGGTTAACAGAAGATTCTTTTGCCATTTGAGACCAAGACACAGGCACAGATTGGCCAATTGGAATATGACTTTCGAAAATACTGGAATTTCCCTTTTAATTTATATTCTGTTACACTACAAATTACATAGTGTCAAAGCTTTCTGTAGCATAAATACTTGTCCAATCCACATGTATCTCTTGGTAGAAGTTACTCCAGTTCTTTCAATTTCTTCTGTAACTGGGACCATGGATTAAAGTAATGTGATATCATAGTTGAGCTCCTAAGAAAGAATGAAATTTCTAGTATATTAAAATGCACTGTCAGCTTTCTAATCAATTAACAGTTGGAATCTCTATAAACTGGAAAAGCCTGTTCTTGACAGATAGAAAGTACTTTTGACATTGTTGAGAAATGATATATTTAAATACACATCACCTTTGCTCCCTGTTTGTTTAAAATCTTGATTTGATTTCAAAATCACCGTCTAAATCCTGTGGAGACAGTTAATTGATCTGTGGAGGAGCACCTGCTTTATAGTAAAATTACAGATGTTAACTGGTGTTACTGACTTGTAAACAATATTAAAGTCTTTCTGTTGCCTGGTAATTCTTATAATGTACATCACCAGGTTAATGGTAGTACTATAAATGTAGTGCATCTGCACATCACTGAATTTCGTGTGAGAAGGAAGTGTTTGTTAAATGCAGTGTATGGCTTGGAATTAGGAATGGCTTTATGCTTGAACTGAGGAGTGCAAAACATGCGTGGCACCATCTTATGGTCCACATGACTGTGTTGCTGCATACATGATACTGTAATTCAATAGCAAGTATTTTAAAGAAGATAGGATGAGGCTATTGTTATGTGAAGTAAATGGATCTCCCAGTTATCAGGATAAGAAACAATGCACACATTCTTAATTGAGAAAACATTCATTCCAAGCCTAACTCGTAATGGTGTATTTTCATGCAATGGCTTGGAAACATTAATTCAGACAATTGAAATTATTAGAAAAGTAGTATTGTCAGGAAAATGAGAATTATTTGCAGAAGAACAGGCAGATAAAGAGATTGAGACTACACACATGATCTTAGGCATCTGGACTAGACTTGTGCAAAACATACCCATGGACAGTTTCATTGTTTAAACATTGTCTTTCATTCAGTTATTTGTTCCTTTAAGATTAAAACCTTCTTTCATTCAAAAGATGTGTGAAAAGCTGCATGAATTACTGGTCACAGATGGTGAAACAAGGGCCTAAAGACAGGCTGGCTAGTTAGTTTGAGCCCAGTTTGAGCCCCCTTACAGGTTTTAGCTTTGTTTCCTCTTTTGGCTAGCAGGCTGTGGGAATCATGAACTTTCAGGTTACTTCAGGGAAAGAGTTTCTTTAGCTGAAGCAGAGACAATTGATACAAATTCTTTTGCCTGTAATTATTACAAATCTACTACCTGTTTCTCATTTTATTCAAATGTAGAATATTTGCAGTTTTTCCAAGTGTAGAGAAACTTGTTTCGAGAAATCTAGAAATCATACTTAAACAAATAAAAATTTTTGAGTAACAGAATGCTAAGTCAGCTGGATGGGTAGGAAGCCTTAAGCACAAGTATTCAAACTGTGAATGAAAACTGGACATACAAAAGCATGGAGTAATGGGAGTGCCTTACTGGTAATTTTTTGCTGTTTAGCGTCATGGATATTTAAAAATTATTATTATATTGTGTTTAATTAATAAATTAATTACCACTGTTTTAAAACACTGAAACCATGGCAGGGAGGTGTCTTTTTACTAAATTGTTCTTTCTCAGTTATGCAAACCTGTCACCACCTTGATGCCTCCCCTCAAATGCAGAGAAAAATGTTGCTTTAGTCTTAAGTGATAGTGTTGTGACAGGAGAATGATGTGGCACAACTTCTGGTAGAGGTATGCAACCCAGCACAGTGTCAACACCTAAAATTAATTTGTTTGTTCAGTGATGTAAAAAGATGGACCTCTGATGGCAGCTGGGCCCTCATCTCTTAGAAATGAGCAAGATCTAGGGTTTGTGTAGCTGATGCGAACCTTACAGAATGTTATTCAGTAAAAGAAATTATAGCATTAGTAACAATTTTTCATGTAGTAGCAGTAATATAAATGTTGCTACCATTGTAGAAGACCACAGTAAAACTCAGCTGAAATACTATGAAATTCTGAATATTTGTGTTCCAAAAAAGTTATTTCAAGAAGTTGTTGACAGGAAGGAATCTTTTTTGAAAGCAAGTAGAAGAAAACACTCTTTGTTTATTGAAAAGAGCAAAGTTAGCACACAGAGAAACAGCAAAGGTACGGAAGCTGGATTGAAAAGCAAACTACAATTTTATTTTTAAATGCATTTTAGCTTTCTGATTTTCTCCATATAGGCTGGATCCAGGATACCAAAGTGTACTTGAATTGTGAGTAACCAAATCTTGTAGCTTTGTTGAAGACCTGGTGGGCTTAGAAACATTATCCTTGCAAGTATGTTAATCCCAGTACAAATATGAAAAAAACCACTTAGGCAATCTACGAATATATTTAAGCTAGCATCACAATTAAATTTTTATGTTGAGTGGAAGAGAACTTCCATATTGGGTTCTGTAAAAACAGTTTAGAATATGATAATTTTTTTTTCTCTTCTTAGTATTAGAGTGGGCAGTTGGGTAGGTCAAATGAGGAAAAATACACAGGGAGGACATACAGGTAATTCTGTGGCTATTAATGAGAACTGAAACCCCATTTAAAGGAATTAATCAGGCATATTTTTTTCTAGAGGTCAGTGCTGAGTTCAAAAGCACAAGGACATGAAAGGGCATAAAAGTGTTTGCTTCTTGTGCAGTAGATATAGACACCTTGATTCTGCTTTCATTTAGTCACTAGAACTACATAATTTCTTGGAATTGGAATTCTACTTGTTGAGATTCTCAGAAATGCAGTATGAATAAAATTTCAACCTGGTTAAAACCTGTGCCTAAAAAATAGGAAAAATTGATAGCTTTTTGTATATGAAAAGTATATGTTTGTATTGTATATGCTTGATATCTCTTTATTTTTTAAATTTTCTCCATAATTGGCCTAAAAGAAATAAACATTAGAAGCAAATGAACCTCACAATCCAGACCTCATTTGGTATGTACATGACAAAAGAGCTTATTTGTGGGAATTCCTGTGGTAACTGAAGGCATTTGTTGGATGATGTTTCATTTAACTTGATGCTGTATGAAGAATGTGAACTTTTAGTAGGGTTTTTTAGTTGCTCTGTTCATTGCAGTTGACATTTTCCATAGGAATGTTGCCCTTGAAGAAGACATAGCATACAATAAATCCACCCCAGCGCCTTCTGTATTTGCATCTTGGCTGGAAAGACAGGTGTCTGCTCTCTTGAAATGGAAAATGTAAACCACCTCCCTCTGAATAAATATAATTTTGAAATTAAGGGGCTCTCAGGCAGATATAGGAATAGGAATAACAGTTCTTTACTAGGAAAATTAAAATAAAAATGCAGTAATACAAAAAACACTTAACAGAATCAGAATACACCCTGTTGGTCAGAGTGTTGGTAACAGTCAGATTAAATGGTGGCTGCAGTCCTCCTGGAGTGACAGATGTGGTTCTGTTGAAGCAGCGATCCTGTAGAAGGGTGTTGTTTTCCTCTGAAGGTCCAGTGGTGATGTGGATGGGTCCCGTCTTTCCTCTGGGAATCCAGTGAAGAAAGGCTGATTGCAGTGTTCAACGTCTCAGATTATATCCAGGTGGGAATGCTTCGATCTTCCCCCTGGGATCATCTTACAATGGGATGATACAAGTTTATCATATCAGTCATGCAGTGAGACTCAATGGCCCATTAACAGAAGATATCCCCCTGAAGGGAGGATAAGTTGTGGAAGAGATAAAGAACACTGCCCCACCTGGTTTTAACAGATGGTAAGGGATAACATACTTTTGGTTACATCTTGCATTGCAATTTAAGACAATTTGTCTGCACAATGAAGAAATTGGAGGGGGTCATTTTGTCCTTTCAGCATGAAGGGTATATTGTTTGCTGAGTAAATGTTTCAGTGAAAAATTATTTCAGGAAGATGGGCATCTAGTTTTAGAAAGGTCAACTTTAACTACATTTTTGTCCTGTAGCACAAATACTTCACACATGCTTGTGATTAAATGGATGAATGCAGTGTTCTTGACCCAGGCACCAATAACTGGTTTTGGTTTAACTTAATTTTCCTTCTTTTTGTGACTCTCTTGAGCCCAGTTTTACTATCCCCTTAAGATACCTATGTTCACAAAACTTTTGATTCTGCAAGACATGGTGCAGAATTCGTCAGTTTCCACCCCAAGTCAACAGAAGCTGAAGAATCTTTATATTTTCTCAGAAGATAGAAGACACTTATCAGTGAATTAAAATGCATTAATTCCCAGTCCTTCTATCTTCCCTGATACAATTTTGTGATATACAAGTCTTGAGTTTAAATTGCTAGTTCTTTTCCAATTGGTTACAGTTGAAAAGAAAGTCAAGTAATGTTCCCCTTTTTGTGTCACGTCCTTCCCAGCGGCAGGTTTAGTGTTCACTGCATGTGTCTATTAAGCATTAATTCTCTAACTGTATTTAGTCGGAGAGAGCAATATGGTATGTACCAGTGCAAGAATCTTAATTCCTATAAAACATATGGCATAGAATTATCTACTTAAAGATAGAACAATCTGATAATAATTTGGTGGAGTGACATCTGCGCAATAAAATAAGATGCTGATCACACTGGAAAAGTAAACGCAGAAGTTGTATACTAAGTATTCTGACATCACCAGAAAACCATTATCGTTCCTCCATGGAATGTTAAAATTTAATGATCTAATTTGGTCTTATCACATGCAATATAAATAAAAAATAACCCTATTAAGTATTCAGAGACACTGCTGAACACAAAACTTCTAAATGATATTTTCTAGGATTTGGACTTACAACACTTACATATGTTTAACAGGAAATAAGGGAATAAAGTTAGGAAAAAAATAAAAATTCTGTGGTCATTTCCATCCTTTATTGAAGATGTTTACATATGGAGTTTTGTGCTTTCTGTAGTATAATTTCTTCTCCTATTGGCCCTGCTGTCAGGATATGTGACTTAACATCAGTTTGCACTTTTGTCAAAAAGACACAAGGACATACAGCTTTTGCCTGAATGAAATGACAGTGGTAATTCAATGAGGGCAATATGAAGTGTATTCATTTTAGGCTGCTAGATCTGAACTTGCAGAGAAAGCTTCTGCAAATGAGAACATAGACTTGTATTACCCAAATTTGTGAAAGTCTGCAAGGAAGCATCACTTTATTTTGTGCATGACTGATCACCAAGATGGCAGAGCTTCTATTTTAGGCTTTGCAGTTGAGGATTTCCCTTCCTTCATCAATTTTTCAAAGTGGAATGGAAATGCCTGGAAATTTGGACGCTGCATGGAAATGGAATTCAGTTCTGTTTCTCAAGTTGTGATTCTTAATTAAAACTATTACAGAGTGTAAACAATTGTTTTCTTTAATTGAACTGTTGTTGACTTTTTAGACATGCAGCAAGCAAGAAAAAGATCTAGTGAAATGATGAAAATGTGTAACAAATTTTGATTATTCTTCTTGAAGTGCTACATTAAGGTAGTTCTCTGATAGAAATGGTTTAATTATCTGGCTGTATAGAAAACTTTTTTAGTGCAAGTGTTTAAGAACAGATTTGATGGTAGTATTTGGGTTCTGCAGTACTGAATCTGTATAAATTGTATTTAATATAGAATTAGTCAACAGTCAATACTATTTCTTATTGATCCTTTTTACTCTTTCAAATCTCACTATCCCGTTTCAGTTTACTGTGACAAACAGCCAGGAAAAATGGCATTTTCATTTCTTAATGGAAGGGTACTGCTGCTGATGGTTTTTGGTTGGTTGGTTTTGGTTTTTTGGGTTTCTTTTTTTTTTTTTTTTTTAATTTTTTTTGTGTGTGTTTGTTTAAACCAGAAACACAAAATACAATTGGCTAGAATGAAGTTGAATTGTCTGAGATTGGTCTTTGCTGCCTGCCAACCTATAGAATTGATACCAGCTTGTTTAGTGATAGATTTCAGGCTAGCTGCAAGAGGGCATATAACATTTCATTGAAATGTATGGAACAGTTGGAAGCTAATACAGAGTTGATGCAGAAATCTCTTCCACTCTTTTGGTGTGTTTTTTGTGGTTAGTAGATTTTTCACAGATTAAAAAGCGACTAGGATATCATGCAGGACTGTTAGTTCAGTCTTACCAGTTCTGTCCCTGCCAAATCAAACCTCCTGTAGAGGCTTCTCAGAGGGAAGGTATGTAATATAACATTATTTTGCAATAAATGCAAACAAGATATTTCTGTGCAGTTAAAGACTTTAAAATTTCAATAGCACTTTCATTTATTTAAGGTGGGATGAAAGTATTTTTTAAATGGACTAAAAATCAGCAAAAAAATACATTTTGTAGTTTTAAAGTAGGAATTGCAGTAATGTGAAATCTGTGCATAATGTTTTGTGTCTGTCTGATTAAAATATTCTTAAGGATCTGGCAGCTTTGGAAATACAGTATTTAGGGTTTTACACTTTTTCAAAATCATTAGTTAAAAATACCGATATTTAATATTCTAGATAAGCTAGTTATGAAGAGGTAAATCTGATCACCTGTCTTAAAAAAAATAAAAAAATCAAACCATTAGTCTTAATGAACTATTTATCCCAGGTTTTGGGGGTGAGGGGGGAACCTAACCCACAGGAAGCGAGCCAGATTTTTGGGTTTTTTTCTGTGGAAGCTTCACTACTTTTACAAAATCCCATGACTAGAGAAATTCTTTATCTTCTGCCAGTGTTGTGGGAAAATATCTCTTATTAATTCGGCACGAAAATTGAATAAGCAGCACATCATATAGTCACTCTCACAAGAAGAATCCTGATCTTTTGTCAAAATATAAGGAACAATTGGCTGATGGCAAGTCTGATTACTTTAGAAAGTAATTATTGAAAGAAGACATATAGATCTCAAATGATCCTTTTATATTTTACAGCCACCCAAAAGGAATAATGATAAAATGACACATATTCTTTGTTGTGTTCTGGTTAATAAAAAAGGAAAAGAGCTGAAACTAAGCATATTGTTTGGTAAGAGCAAAGTTGTCATAACTACGTCATAAATGTGATGCTTTCTATATGCCTTATGTATATGCTACATAAGATCAGCATTTTTGGCAAATCCTCACTGCATCATAACTCTTTGTAGAGACGTCTGTAACCCTTCTGTCTCCATTTATACAGCCTTTTTCCCTACCTATAAGAGGAAAGTGTTTTTAAAAAGTTTGCCAGCTAGTTTAATTGTATACTGATATAAAAATACTAAAGCACAATGAAACAGGTTTTAGTTTAAGAACACTTTTCATGTCAAGAGTGATTCCTAACTATTTACTGATGAGGATAAAACTCTCTGATCACATGTTCCCAGCCTCTGAATGCCAAGGAGTTGTGATGGTCTCGGTGTATATAAGCTGGTATAAACATATTATTGGTGCAGTCATCTAGCCAAGGAAGCAATGATCCTGCTATGGTTTGCAACCACACATATCTCTGGTCATACTACCTTCCCAGCTTTGGAGAATGACTGGAGGATCTGCATGGAGTATGGGAGAAGGACCATGGATGTATGTGGTTATCTCTTCTATTACATAGATTAGCACAGGTATAATGCTCTGCAATACTTTCATTCTGTATTTCTGTATTTCCCATTCTGTACTTCTTTCCTGTTCTGTAATGCAGATCAACATGAATCTCAGAAAAAAAAAAAAAAAAAGTTTTGTTTTTTTCTCTCAAAAGTGCATCCCAAATGTGTACTTTTTAATGTCAGTGCAGTGTTATATGCTACAAGATACTTCTTGTATCAGTGATTTCACCATCTATCTTACCTCTGAATTGACTAATGGAAAGTCATTGCTTTTATTCCAAGTTATACTGGTATTTGAAGATATTAGCTACACTAGTAAGACAAAGAGTAATGGTTTGAGACAATTCCTGTTATGGACTTGTTTAATAAAATAAATTGCACCAAAAACATGGCAAGAGGTTCTGGTACCCTAGTGGTTTTCTGTTTCTTATGTAATGATGAGCCTGCATCATGTTGTATGTTTTCTTACCTATTGTAACACTTGGTGATACTTAGTCTGCTCTGCCTCTCATTTGCTTTTATAGGCTGATGAATATATAAACAAGCTGAGTGGATTTTTCTGATATTGCTGCAAGAATTAGTTTTCTGAAAAACTTAAGTGCAATAAAGCACAATGAAGTAATGTTTATATTCCCAGTCTTAGGGCATGGTAAATTATCTGAGTTAAGAGGAATGCTGGTTATCATCTTGTGTCAGGACTTTTATTTGTACATTCAGCTTGCCATCTGTAATTTGGATTTATTCTGTGTTTTAGTGCATTTTTCATCCATATTTTATAGATGTTTAGATGTTAATCACAGCTGTTTTTAGAAGTGTAAAGGGTCCAGTAGATGATCTTGCCTTATTTTGACAGGTTAATTCTGCACAACCTAGGGAGGTGGTAGAGGGAAGATTACCCTTTGCTTCAATTTTATTCAGGGTACTGAAGGCCAGAGATGGTGATTGAATATATAGACAATTGCCCAGTGCAAGTCCACTGTCACAGTGAAAAAGTTTAATCTCATGCTTAAATGGAATTTAATGAAACCCAATGCATTTCACTGTGTATCCTTTGCCTCCCATCTGTCACTGGGCTCCATCAAGATGATCCAAGCTCCCGTTACTTACTGCACCTGGTGTTTACAAAGAGTGATGTGGTTGCCATGCACCTTCTCTTCTCCAGGCTGAACCATTGCAGCTCTCTCAGCTTTTTTTGTCCCCTCTGAAGGGGACAGACTTAAGTTCCTTAAGCACGTTTGTGGCCTTTCCCTGGGCTCTCTGCAGTAGCTCCTTGTCTCTCCTGGGCAGAAGAGTCCAGAGCTGGGCACAGCACTCCAGGTGTGGCCTCATTAGTGAGGGGAGGGGTTGGGATCCCACCCTGTCCTTCTGGCAGCACTCCCAGTGCCTCCCAGGAGCCTCTTTGCCTTGGCCACAGGGCATACCACCAGTGCCATTTGCATGTTGGTGTCCCCAAGCCCTCCAGAGCCTTGCTGGCCAACTGGAGATGGATCCCACAGGAATGCAGCACAGGGGCCTCACTGCCTCTGGGAAATCTCTGCCAGCAGGGCTGGGGACCCATGTGAGATGCAGGATAAGAGTCTGTGGAGCTGCCCCAGCACTGCAAGAGGGGGTTGTTGCGGAGCTTGTGGAAATATTCAAGTCTGGTGATGGTGTATCTGGGGAAAGGACTGAATGTAGGGAACTGGGATGGGCCCAGTAAGACTCAGAGGTGGAGAGGGGTGGGAAGCCCATGTTTTGGCCCCTGGCACAGATATGCATTGCTTGCATGCCAGTCTGCTTCTCGGATGGCTCCCAAAGTCCCGGGATGCTTGGAGTTTAAAGCTTTGCTCTCCAGGAAACACCAAGCCAAGGTGTGCAGGTCAGCAGACAGTCCTCAGCAGTATCTTTGAGAAGCCTGAACCCAGCCCTCTCCTGCATTCCAGCCATGACAGTGGGGTTTGGGGCTGGAGGAGTTGGGCTGTTGCTGTATGGAAGTGTCAGAGGAAGGCTCTCAGAGGGCTGTGACAGGGGGGATGACCGAATTCATTTGGGTGTGGAGGCACCATGAGGGAGAGAGTTTTCAGCATGTCCTGTGTCCATGGACCTGGCTTTGCTTCAGGTCAGGCATTCTGGCTGATGACCACAGAGCTTGGGCAGTGATGCTCTGGTGCTTGGGGAATTCCAGTGAAAGGGGCTCTGTTGCTCTGTTTATATAAAGAAATTCACAGCACATTCTCCTTTTGTTTTCCTACACTAACAAGGCACTATTAGAAAGCATTGCCTGAAGTGTCTTTGGTTTTGAGAGAATCATGCTCTGAAAAGCTTCTGGATCTTTGTTCAGTGTCGGACAAAGCCAATGACCTTCCAGCCCCAGCAGAATGAAAGCTGGGGTTCTTCCAGCTGGAGAACCCCAGCCAGCAGCTAAGATCCGTACAGCCACTTGCTACCTCACTGGGGAGGAGTATTGTAAATAAAAGAATAAACCTTTTGAGTTAAGAACACTTTAATAATTTAAAAAACAACAATACTATTAAGACTAATAATAACAGTAGTGAACAAGAGAGACCGAGATAAATTAACACCTCCACCTAATTAGTGTATTGACATGCAATATACCAAGTGCTTGTGAGAGACGCGTGCTCCGGAAAGCCTCTGATGTTCATTCCAAGTGCATGAGGGCCATGAGCCGCGCCCCCAACATGTGCAAGAGGACGGCAGGGCCACGGGCAGGGCCGGCCGAGCGCTGCTCTGCAGCCTATCGGGCAGAGGTGCCAGAGACGCTTGGAGCCGTCCCTCGGTCCCCTGCCGCCCGCTCCCTTCTCCCGGCAGCGGGATGGCGGCGGGGCCGCGGGCGCAGCTGGTAGCGCCAGTGCGGGGATGCGCCGCGCACCCTGTGCCCGGCCGCGGCGCTCTGCTGGCAGCCGGACGGGCCGACCGCGTACTCCTGGTAGTCGTCGTCCGCCCTGACCGTGTGCAGGATGCGGGCGAAGCGCTGCCTGCAGAGCGGGCAGGCGGCGCGCACGGCGGCCCACTGGCGGATGCAGCCGAAGCAGAAGGTGTGCAGGCAGGTGTCCACGTGGGCCGCGTTTTCCACGTCGCCCAGGCAGATGGGGCAGAGCGCGGCCGGCGCTGCCTCCCGCTGCCCCCCGCTGCTGGCGGCCGGCGCGGCGGAGCCGCTCTCCTGCAGAGCCTCCTCGGCGCCGCGCGCCATGTGCTGCCGAGAGACGGGCCCGGGGCTGGAGCGTCTCTGGCGCCAGGAGCCGGGCAGCAGAGCGGGCCCCAGAGCGTGGGCAGAGAGGGGAGACAGGGGCCTCTCGAAAGGTCTCCTTGCGGGAGAAGGAGACCGACTTAGTGGAAAGTGACCGAGCAGCCCCTCGGCTGCCTTCCGCAGGTGCCTTCCCCTCCGTTCCCCCCGGGCACGGTGCCCCTTTTTCCGGGAGAAATCTGCCTTCCACACGGCTCCCGCCCAGCCAGCGGGACTCGGCTGGCACAGGCTGCCCGCAGCACAGGGTGCAGGCGGTCGGGAAGTTGGACGTGCCTGAGAACCCTCAGGTGCTGTGGGGCATCGCCAGTGCAGGGCCTGGGTCCTGCTGAAGGCCTCACAGAGGGCCAAGGGTGTGAGTACAGGAGCCTCTGGCACCTGGCTGTTGTTTGGTGAGCCCAACAAACAGCCCCGAGGGAAGAGACCCCACGGACGTATTTTGGTGGCCTTAAACCCCCCAGTTTGTCGGTCCTGGGATGGGTCTGGTGCCACTGCGTCTTGGTCAGGGTGACGCGTGCCAGCTCTCTCGGCTTTCCCTCCCAGGAGAGATGCTCCTGTTCCTTCACGGTGTTTGCAGTCCTTCCCTGGGCTCTCCGCAGTAGCTCCTCATCTCTCCTGGGCTGGAGAGCCCAGAGCTGGGCTCTGGCTGTGGCCCAGCTGTGGCCTCAGGGGCAGGGGAGAGGGCAGGATCCCTCCGTGTCCCGCTGGCTGCAGGACCCTGGCAGGGCACTGAGGCCCTCACCACTGGCCCACCTTCCTTCTGGGCCTTTCTGGCTGAGCCACTCTTGGTTCATGGGGTTATTCCTCCCCAGGTGCAGCGTTTAGAATCTCCTCATGGTAAACTGCATGAGGTTCCTGCTGGACCCTTCCTCCAGCCACTTAAATAATACTGTGAAAAGAAGAGAGTTGTTTTGAAAAAACAAGTGAAAAGGCAATCATAAAAATGTCTTGATTAAAAGGTAGAATAAAGGGGGAAGAATTATCTTTTACTTCAAGGGAGAGGTAAGAAGAAAGAGAATGTAGAACCTAAAACACAAAATGCTGAAGAAGTCTGGGTTCAGTTATATTCTCTGCAGGGTGAAACCAAGCAATTGCACTTGTATGTCATTGCTCTTTACTGTATTTCATATAGATAAGTACAGGTATATAAATATAGACGTACTGAAAATGCAATCTTTTGAAGGGTGAAGCTCTTCACTGAGAAAGTTGTGCATTTTGTGTTAAGTACCAGAGTATGTCCATCTAAATGTAGATTGAGATAAGGCATTTTTAACTACTAACTAACCATTTCAAAGTTTGTATCCTGTGGAAGTTTACATCAAAGCAGAAAATTTATCCTAGCTCATTTAAAATTAAAACACATCTTTTGCAGTAAAGATTTAATGTTAAAGATTATAGGGCTTCAGATAGCATACAACACAACAGTAGCTTGGTGACAGTTAATAATATAATCAGGATTTTTAAAAAACATTTTCATGAAGGCTTTATGATAGGAAGTCAGGATGAGTGATTAAAGAAAAAAAAGATTTCACCAAAAAAAAAAGTGATTTGACAAAAGAGAGGGATGGGAAAAGCCTGCATTATTAATATAATTTTTCCTTTGTTTCTTTGCTTGAGTGAAACAAATTTCTGTTGCTGTGAATGGTCTGTCATTTTTTTTCATTAGAGTTTAAATTGAATGCAATCTCTATTTACATTGAGCTTTCTTTTTGTCTATCACGTTTGTTAGTTGGAAACTCATATTTTCTAGGAATGAGTTCAATTTTCCATGACTATTGGCAGATGTTTCTCTAGGATCTTTAGTGACAATGATGTATTTGTTGATAACCTAGGGCTTGCTAAAAGGGACTTTGCTTCCCATCAGTGAGTCTGGTTTTTTGTTCAAGAGCTTTAGCCAACAGAAATGTACTCCATTTCTTCCAAAAAATGTCTAAGAGTAGTTTCACTCATTTTGGATGCATACTTCAGTCAATGAATTTTTGTTTGGTTCAGTTACTCTTTTCTTGCTGTAGTAGGTGAAATACATAATGCTTTGGTTTCACTTCTTTGATTCCTGTTTTTGCAAGTTATATATTTGAGTGGCTTTATACTTGAACCTAGTGTTCCAGCTATTACCTAGCTATTACAGTTTTGTTGTAAGTAGATTTCATTCCTAAATGTTGTTACTGTTTTTGTGCTCAACTTGCCACTTCACCACCCTAATTGGAACATTTGAGTTTAGTTCATAGGCCTGCAAGATGCCTCATAGCAAGACTGTGTCAGTGTCTTCACTGGAAAAATGGGGTTTAATGTCATTTAGAAAAAATTATAGAGAATTCTGTGTTTTCTGTCTTACTGACATTTTGTGCTACTTTCTCTTCCTCTACTACCACCTCAAACCTTGACAATCTTCGTTACAAAGCCTTTCTTCCCAATGTCTGGAAACAGCTTCAACACAGCACTGTTCACAGCCACATGGTTTCTGTCACTTAACACTGACAGAAACTCTTGCTTTTGAAGTTCCTCCAAAATGGATGCTATTTCTTTGCATTGTTCCTGGGAGGTTTACCTCTTTTTCTCTTTTTTGAGGGTTGGAGATACTGGATTTTCTGGGGGTGGTGGTGGTGGTGTGTTTCTGTTGTTTCCCCACACTCCCCTTTATTTGCATTTTGTTTGATGTTATGGTTTTTGTTTTTGTGCTGGCTTTTTTTGTGGTTTTCTTTTTCTTTTGTGTATGTGTTTTATGTTTTGTTGTTGTTATTTGGTAGGGGTTTTTTTTGTTTTGTTTTATTGTTGTTGTTTTATTTCACTTTTGTTGTTTAGGTTTTTTAATATCCCAATGCTTCTTTGCTTTCCTAGATTATTAAATAGAATAATAAGGTTTGGTAGAATATTACATAGCTAATATAATTCCTTTCCATTCCTTTTGTTAAGGAGTAAACTACATAAATAGCTGGAAATTACAAAAAATTTGTGATGTTTAATTACCTTAAAATACGTGATAGAACCCCATAATTTCTTTGTCACTGATATTTTTCTACTCTTCTTTTTCGTGCTCTGTAATAGCATTTGAACAGTAGGAGAGTCTTCAAAAAAACTATTTTAAGAGCAGAAAAAAGTTATGATCTCCTTTTCAGTTTAGAAATCAGGACCTACATGCGGAGCAGGAAACTGAAAACTGAATATATTCCAGTGTCAGTTCTTACTGTGGCTTGCCTCGTGACTTTAATAAATAAGCCTTTCTTTGGCCTAGTTTCTTCTGCGTTATGAGGAAGAAACAAAAGTATTTGCAAAAAATTCTGAAATTCCTGGAAGGAAGTTGCATTCAACTACAGATTTTTTCATTATTTATTGGAAAGTATATAGGTTTTCTGAATATTGATCTCCTTTGCTGAGCTAAAGTACAAATGAGGTGCCTTAAACTTGATGGAAGAGTCATTTTTGCAAAAAAGAAAATTATTCAGTAGATTGAGAATTTAGAATAAATCCATTTGGTCTTCATTTTTGTAGTCTTATAATTTGTGAATTTTCAGTTATGAATAATGCTTACCAGTTGAAGCAATGAGATTACTGGTTTATAAAGACCACTGGTTAATTCATCCTGCTGTTTCTCTCAGCATTTAGAGAAGCTGCAAGATATACATGAGTGATGAATTTTGGACATCTCAGTCTCGGAAAACATTAGCCAAGCTTTTGCAAGAATTTATCATATCCTTTAGAGAAGCTTAGTGAATATAATGGAGTTTTACATGCTTCACATGAGACTTGTCCATAACTTTTCCTTCTGATTGGAATTAATTGCATTCTTCTCCTTCCTCCAGACAGAAGTCACTATGTATTGTGATTTACCATTGATAATATTAATTGGCTGACTTTAACATCCATTAATACAATGAACTAGATGCTAAAAAGTGAAACCCAAGAAAAAATATAAAATGAAATTTTAGAACATCTCAAAATACTTAGAAAAAAATATTTTCTAAATTTAAATAAGTATTTTATAACTTTATTAATGTATGGACAGATCACTACTCCATTTTCTGTGCTGTGTTTGGACACAGCAGTGAGGAATGTCCAACAGTTCCAAGATTTATACAGTAATAGTATTTAATTTTCAATATGATTGGTCTGTCAACATTACAATCTGTAAATGCAACCATAGTTTATAATCATGGCAACTAGATTTCAAACTCTCTAAAAATCTGAGTTGTGTGGTAAAAAGATTCCATATACGCATCTGGTTATATTGGAGTGAATCTTAAATTATTGTTACACCCAAACCTGAATTTAAAAAAGAGTTCTGAAAGTCCTGACAATAATGTGGCTTGCTGTGTCACAATAACTTGTGAGATGCATCCTAACTGTGCCAGAAAATGGCCTTAAATAATCCAAAGGAGTAACAGTTTATTTTAACTGATAAATAGCTATCCAAAATAAGATTTCCTATTCCTCAGCCCATTTTCTCATACCAGGTGTATATCTTCCCCTTTAATCTGCAGTATGTCAAGTTCTAATTTGAAGTTTTCCGCAGATGGTACATTTAGAATAGGATTTTAAAATTTATATTCTATTTATTTTCTTTTGATTCTTGAGAATAGAGAAGGAATGTTTTGTTAGTAGGTATCCTGTTATATTGTTTTCTTACCATACAATGTGTTGCAACTCTCTCTTTGCTGTAATTAGTGAACTAAGAATAATGCAATTTATTGGAATTGCTGTACTTGAGTAATTTGTGAATTCCTTTTTTATGTTTGGTAATAGTAAACTTTCTGTCAGTAAATCCATTATAATTACTGTAATATTTGTTTTAAAAGGATACTGATGAGTTGATGTGTCAATATCAGGTATCAAACAACAACTTATTGTTTATAATTATATATATACATTTAAATATATATATACATGTTATTGCACAGACTGTTTCCTTACTTTAGGAATTGTTACAGAATAGGTTAATTTTGGTCTGTTGCAGATGGAGATTAATTTCTTTAAAATAAATTCTAATTCTGCATGTTCAGAATCACTCCGTTTTAAAATGAAAGAAATTGGTAGGCAGTTAAAGATGTGAGATAGAAGCTGTCATTTTATGGATCTGAGGAAGTGAAGTACAAAGGTACTAAGAAAAGAACAGATCTAAGAGAAGGATGGAACAAGAGCAGTTGACACACAGGAGAGTGTTAAAGGCTCCAGGGAGGGAGTTTCTATTGTATAGACATCAGGGATGGACAGAGAAGTGAATGTGAGCGAAAGAGGAGACGTATTCAAGCTAGAGATACAGACTGAAATCAGAATAAAGAAAAAGAGGTTAATAGCAACTTCAATAGTGACTTAATCTTTCAAGGGGTAAGACTAGTGCTGTTAAGATACCACTAAAGGATAAAGAGGAAGGTCTGTGAGGTGGAATATTTAGTAAAATATGCAGTTCTTTTAGTTGTGTCTTGTCAGTTTCTGTTGTCCAGCTTTCAAAGGAGTGGGAGAAGATTACCACATTTTTGTAATGGTAACTGATGTTGATGGAATCAATTCTACACAATACAAAATGAGTCTTTTTTGTAAGATCATGTAGGTGGCATTATGTGTAAATGTAAAATAAATTAGAAACAGGAATTAAGAAAAACATATTTTTAAGGCACTATTTAATATTGAACTCTTTAAAAATATTGCAGGTTGTTTGCTTATGCATATATGAATACAAATAATGCATTTAATAGGAATTTTTAATAGGATGTTTTTTCTATTATATAAAAAGGACCTTAAAGAATAGTGTTTTATATTTGTATTTTTGTTGAGTGTGACTAGATGTGTCAGAGAAAAGAGTGTACTGTGTATAATTTACCAAAGGAAAGCTTGCTTTCTCAATGCTTGTACAGATGGCTAACTGCTACCAAAGGTTTCTGCAACACTGCTTACAAGTTGCCAGAAGGTTAGTGTGAAAATATATCACGGCCTGATTCCGTGGCAAAGGACAGTTACTGTTACCAGGATTTATTAAATCTTGTCCTCCTAGCAAAGGGTACCTATCAAGCACTTCTACAGGCAGTCCGCAGGAAGCAGTTGCAGTCACAGCACCTTTAAAACGTTTTTTATCAAAATGCATTTTTTACATTGCTTGGGCGTGCTTCATTGAAAGTAGTGCAAGAGTGGGATGTTATAGTGCATGAAAGAATTTATTGTGTATACTTGAAGCTAGTAAGGAGAATCTAAATTATTTAAAATGTTTGTCACAAATAAATACATCATTGCCACTGTTCTCTGAAGAAAAGTTTACTCATTATAAGCAGTTAGGAAGGAGTATGACTGAGAAATACCTTGATTAAATAATTTTAGGGCATGCTTTGTATGTTGAGACTTACATAACGTAAAGAAGGCTACCAGTATAATGTTTGCCTCATCCTGCTTATTTGTTGCTTTCATAACTGTTTTGTAAAAGTCCATTCTCTTTTTACAAAGAAGAGAATTTTTCATTGTTTCCTGTGACTGTTAGCCTCCACATGTTATCCCACATGTATGTAGTTTACATACATTATGCAGTTGCAATGTGAATTAGGTAGTGCTTTCTTTCTGAAATGATTATGTAAGTGAAAGAAAAAAAAAATAGCCTAATGAAGTACTACTGTTCTTCAAATTAAAACTTCAGAACACTTTAAACTGAAATAGATTTCAGATATAGTGAAAATCACATTTTAATTAACAAAATCCAATACTTAGTGCAAAATGTTCAAAATCCTTCAGATATTTCAAACTTACATGTTAAATATTTTAACACACTGAACTAGTATTACAACTAATGTTTTGGTGGAGAAGATGCTTTTGTGAACAAAGACATCAGTTCATATCTTACAACATACATCAGAGGTGTACTTCATTGAACTAAAAGATAAAAATGCACATCAGAAAGACTTGACTCTCGATGCAGGTTTCTGTACCTAATGCTATGGTTCTAAGATATACTACTGCTCTACTACTAGTCAAATAATAAACCATCTATTTGCTTTCTGTTGTAGCAAAAGACGATACTCTCTACAGATGTTTTAATGTTAGTTTTTAAAATTGCATAATTCATTTGATGAAAGAGCTTTTCATCATTAAGTAGTAATATTAAATATGAGTTATGCAATTCCTAATGATATAAAAAGTGTTTTATAAAACCTGTTCTTTAGTTTCATGTATATTAGGTACATCATGTATTTTAGAATGTGCTTAAGTGTGTGTTTAAGTCTAGAAGCTTGTTGTATATTCTTTTATATTTTCCTGAATCAGAGTACAGAACAGAAAAAAACCCCAAATTTATTTATTTGTTTTTTTAAACTATAAAATAATAATTCTCTTTTCCATTCACAAATAGCATGTGTTTGAAAAAAATTCTTTTGGCTGTGTATGCCTCTCCTAGGTGATTTTCTCATATCACAAATATATCTCGCATTTATTACTGCCAATTAGTTTAAGTTGCTAAAGCTTTTCTTCCAATTAATACTGTAAAGGTTTGCCCTTCCTGATAAAATTTTAGTTGAATCGCTTACCTTCAAGCTCTATATATATGAGGCAGGATGAAAAATAACTGTAGTAGTGGTATCATTGATGATGTTAATAGTAAGAATTTAACAGTAAGAATTGTGAAGGAGTTTCATTGTCTTAAGTATTCTGATTGTCATACTGGTCTTTGATTGAAGAATAAGCATCAAATTAATTCTGTTTGATTTAAAAAATAATTGTTTCCAGTACATAGGTTGTTACATTTATCTATGGCAACATAGCTGCCTTTTACATGGTAGTCCAATTACTTTGATTTTGCATTTACTTTAAAAAACATTACAATTTAAAAAAAGAAAATATCACTAAGTACTGTAGTAGACAGGGAAATGTCTATTTTTTGTTTTACCTGTGAGCTTTCTTCAACAGAATCACATTTAGTTTTGTTTTAGAGACAGTCTCTCAGTCACTTTTTTAAGTTAGGTGACATAACTGTCAGCTACAAGCCAGTCAAATGAGAAATTAATTAAAAATAGTAAAAACCATCACCACCACCAACAAGAAGAATGAAAGATCCTCCTGATTATTTATCAAAGCAACCGTTTTTGTGTTTATGGTGTTGTTTTTTTTCTTGAATAATTCAAGGAAATATGAGTAGAAATTATTTTCAGAACAGATCTGCTTATGTCGTCTGATATGATAATTCCAAGTATGTTCACCCTTCAGTGCCTAGAAGCCTGTTTTCTGGTTTTTTGGCAGTGATACTTTTGAGCATGATGTTATTCTGTTACTTTTTACTCAAAAGTATACTTTTTTTGAAGTTTTTTTTAAATTTTGTTTTTAAGTTTGAAAAATAAAAAAAAAAAATCTGCTAATTTTTAAAATTTAATATTTCTAATACCTGCCTACTTGCCTGGGTTTCTTAATTCTTTTGCAGTAATTCTATTAAAATGAAAAGGAAACTGATCGAAGATTACTGTAAGATGGAAATTGTGTCCTATTTAGAAATTATGTATTTTGAGTCTTCTCATACCTTATTATCATTCCAGCATATATTTTATTTTTTGATGTATTTTCTTCCTTAATGTTTCAAGGTTTACATAAGTAATTATTTGCTATTAAAGCACTGGAAGTCTTGGTGTTTAACAGCAAAATTTTGGGTTTAACCATCATTTCTTCATCTGTCACAACAGGGCTTAAATGTGAAAAGAGTTTGTGCATTAAAGGGAGAGAAAATCCACTGTTGCTTGCCTTTATTTTACAAATTTCAATTTTAAAAGTTAAAAATATTACTGTGGATTTCTAAGCACTTTTCCCAGTATACATAAGTGTCTTCATTGCTTTTTTTACTGGTCATTGTGTCCAATCAAGGACTCTCTGAATGGAACATACTATTTAAAATATGTTTGAGTTTTTACAGAGTGTGTGTATAAGTATGTATATGCATGCTGTTTGAAAAGGGAGCATTCAGTGGTATTTTGGATAAAAACTATAATTAAAAGCAGCTGCATAAAATTATGATTTCTGCCTTGATTTTTTTTTTTCCTTCTTTCCATTTCATCCTCCCTTAGATAGCAGTGTTGTGAATATGCAGCGTATCAATGTTGACATGTTGAAAGGAGCACAAGCATTTTTAATACATCTCAGATGCTTTTTCATTATATATCTGATGAATTTCAGGAGGAAGAAGGGTGAACTAGAAATGATAGATGGAAATAGTAGATAGAGAAATTTGCATTCAGTGTGCAGAAACCTAGCTAGTAGGAAAGTTGCATTCAGTCCTTTGTGTATTTCAGCTTGTTTTAAAAAAAATGTAATAAAACTAGTTGTAGTAAACCATAAAGCCAGGCCATGCATTTACCACATTTTTCTATACATCTCTTCTTATGTAAAAGAAAATACTGTCTCAGTTTTGTGCTTTAACAGAGTTATTTATGTGTAGCAAAGTTCTTTCAAAGTTTTTAATGTTAGACTATGTTAGCCAATCAATTTGCTTTCAATTAAAAAAAAAAAAAAAAAAAAAGATTTGCTAAGGTTTTTGTGGCAAGGTTTTGGTAGAGTTGCTTTAGCAGTCGCTAATACCAGAACAGATCAGGAGCAGTCCACACACTAGAACCAAATCCAACTGACTCCAAAATGAACCTGCTGCTGCCCAAAGCTGAGCCTGTCAGTGACTCTGGTGGCATTCATGTGATAACAAATTTAGAAAGAAGAAAATTCACTCTACAGCAGCTGTGAGAGAAAGGAGTGAGGAAAATGTGAAAGAAACTTCTCTGAAAACACCAGTGAGGAATGAAATAAAGCCGGAAAAATGGGTGTGAGGCTAGCTGGTTTTAGTTTTGTTCTCATTTCTCATTGTCATAATCTCTTATTAATTGTCATTAAATTAATATAATTTCCTCAAGAGAAGTTGGAGGTGGTAGTTGGTCAGTCATCTATCTGCCTGTCCTTATCTAGATCTGTGACATTTTCCCCCTGTCCTGCAAAGGAGGGAAAATGGAGAGCAAGTTGATGGACAGTCAGCCAGGATTAACCCACTATAGTAGTTTATGTGCTGTAGACATACTGATTTACTTAATGCAGTTGCCTAGTGTCACTTTTTGAGTACTGGGTACAATGACTTTGGTCTGAAAATTGACTCAGCATCTACAGTGTTTCAAGTGGAGGCTCCTTTGCATTTTCATGACCATTAAGATTCTATTCAAATAGGACTAAAATAATTCTATTTGGATGCATAAGAAAAACAATGCAAAATTATTTGAGGGGACTAAAATCAGAGATTAGATTAAAGTTGATGAGGAAAGTATTATATGAGATTTTAGGGTCTGCATTGTACAGTGGATTGAATTACATGGTTATAGCACAGCCTTCCAGACCTCAGACATAATACTCCTCTCTCTTGCTTCCTTTTTACTCTTTGTAGAAAAAAAAATGGGCAGAACTGTAACTTGATGTGGTACTAGTATGCATTTATGTTTTGAAGAGTTAAGTACTGGGATTGTAAATACCTGTAAAGACCTTTGGGTCAACAGGATACTACGTAAGTTATTTTTTAAAGTAAAATTCTGATGTCACTCAAGGTATGTGCAGACTCTGAATTCAAGGTGGCAAGGTTTGCTTAAAATTATCAAAACCAGCTAATAATGCAGAAAGAATGCTATAGTTTCCTTTTTTTTTTGTTCTTAACCAGGAGTTAAAGAAACAACGGAGTGTCCTTAAGTACTTTAGGGAATCCTAGTGTGACACATTTGTTCAGATAGTGTTTTCTCTTGAATAATCCTTTCCTCTTGAAAATTGAGGAAGAATGATTAAAGTAGAATTGTTTTTTTAGATGTGGGATTTTTTTTCTGGGCTTTTCAAACTGCAAATAGACATATTCCAGTACTTGTCACTTAAAAATTCCTCTCTTGTCTTGCAGTGCACTTGTAGGAGAGACATGGTGTCAATATCCATGGATGTCTTTGTGAGGAAGTTTCAACCAGACAGATACCAGCTGTGGAAACAGGGCAAGGATTTATATACCATTGATCATACAAAACCAACTCCTGAATCAACACCTGAAGTAAAGATCTGGCTGCAAAGAAGAAGGAAAGTACAGAACTTTCCCAAGAGGTATTTTTGTTTCTTTATCATTTTTTCGGTTTTAGAAGACAGGTTGTCTGCTAGGGAGGGCAGAAGCCTCTCTTGGAATGAAAGAATGTAGACCCCCTCCCTCCGAATTATTATAATTCTGAAATCAAGAGGCTTTTAGGCAGAGATCTGGGTATAGGAATAACAGTTCTTTACTAGTATGTATAACCAGGCAAACAAACAACAATAACTACAGCATTAGCAAGAAAACAGAACCAGGGGCCCCGTGACAGCTTTCTCGGCTGAGACGGGAAGGGATGGAGGAGAGGCTTTGCTTCACAAACCCCCTTGGGCGGGCAGTCCCCGTGCTCCTGCGGGGCTCTGAGGAACACTCAGCTGGAACAGCAGGGATGAGCTGAGATCCTGGGCCGGTGGCTGAGGTGTATCAGCAGCTCCGTGGAGGTGCCTGGCACTGTCACAGGTCCCGGCAGGACAGAGGGTGTGAGGCCACCAACGAAGAGGGAAGAAGGAAAAGAAACAGCAGCTCTGTCTGGGTGATGGCGAAATTCCCTTCTCTCCACTGCAAGAGCTCCGCACCCAAAGTGTCTTTCTCCGAAGCTGAAGAAGGCTGGCAAACTGTCCCCACCCTCCTTTTTCCTGCCCCCCTTCCCCCCCTGGGCCGGGCCACTCTTTGTCTTTTGTCAAGCACCCACCAAATACCCACAGTTAGGTTGTTCCCGCAACTAATGGGTAAAAATTCCACGGGCAAGCCAGAACTAAAAAAAAAGGGACACCTAACCCCCAACAACCATCTATTTAATTGTCTTTAATATGATGCACCACAGAAGTGTCCTTTCTGTTTCGTTTTGCCCCTTCCTCTGACGTTGTCTTAGTTTTGGCCACAACAGATTTTATTTTCTCATAGTAGCAGTGAGGGGGTGGGGCTTGGAGCTATGTGGTTGTGCCTACGTTTTTCTCTACCACACACATCACTGCTGGGGGATAGAAGTAAGGGATTCTCACTTCTGAGAAGGAAGGGGGTGTGGTGTGCGCCCAGGGTCTGGGGGCCATAATGTCCTTTTGTTTCGGAAAGCCTCATGGCTCTGAGTTGATTGGACTCAATGAGCATTTTGTGTGTAGTCACCCGCTTATATAAAATGTAGTTATTAGTATTGTTGCTATTACTGCTAATTTTCTTATCTCACTGCTGTTTCCAGTAAATGGTTATCTCAAACCATGATCTCTGTCTTCTCTCTTTCTCTTTCTCTCTCTGTCTCTCACTGGACAAGCTGGAGGGAGGGGAATGGCTGCATGGATTTTAAAGTGACATGTAACATAGTTTCAGCTGGGCTTAAACTATGTCACATGATTTCTTCTAATTTCCTTTAGACAAAAATGATTTTTCTATTTTCTGTATTAAGATAAACCTGGGGACAAGCCCGTCTTTTTTCAGAGTGACTGTGAAAGTTTAACTTAGAAGTTTTGTGTGTACCTAAAAAAGTTAGTGATTATCTATGCATCAGAATGCATTCAAGTGTTGCACTGATAAATCTCTCTTTAGTAAGGGTTATTCCAGTATAATTTTCAAGGTGTGGATGTTGCCGTTGTTTCTTGAGATCAGAGCAACCAAAAATCAAGGGAAAAGATTCCTAAGAGCTAAAAAGGAAGTTAAACAGGAAAAAATTGATCATAAAGCTGTGATAGAATCCCACCAGCTGTTTAAAGTTTCTAGTAATAGTCTTAGCCATCACTGCCATTTAACTTAAAGGAGGTACCACTGCTTATTTGTCACACTCTTGCAGTGCAGTTGCCAAACCTTTTGTAGTTTTTGTCTACCACAGGTCAGTGGCAGATCATAATTAAGGGCTAGATCTCAGTTGGTGGTGGTAACACCACTAAGAAATTTAGGAGAATAAAGTTTACCAGCTTGTCACTGAAGCTTTGACCTATTAAAGTAGTTTTATATCTATTTTATTGAGATGCATTATGGTTTCTGTTTGCATTGCATGAACATTTTTTGTACAAATGTGTTTTTCTGTCTTACTTAATAGGATCTTTATGGATTTTCTTCATTATCCAACAAAGATCTACTTAATTTCTAGCCAAAGGTGGGCAGTTTTATTGGTATCTCGTTATTTTAGTGCAGTTTTTTGAGTTGGAGATAATACTAATTTTTTAAGATATTTTTCCTTCTTCAAATAATTTTACAGTGTAGTGGCTTTTTAAACTTGGTCTTAAACCAAACTTCTTCATTTTCTTTGTAAGCTAATGTATTTCTGAGAAGAAGATAGGAAAGTCAACCTGTAAATAAAGGACCAACTGGCACTGTAGTGGATGGAACATGATTACTGAAAATATAATACCAACTTTGTTCTGGCTAAGGGGAATTTGTGAGGTAGAATTACTTCTTGAAGACAACCAGTGAAGCAGTTGAACAGACAGTTTGTTAGTACATTTATAATGCTAACCTGGACTCTCAGAGAGAGTAGTTCTGTTGTTTAACTAGTTGAATGCCATCTTTCCCTGGAGTAGATTTCCCTGCATCTGTTGTATAGTGTAAATGCAAATTCCTACTTGGGCCAGCAGTGATTCATTTGGTAGTACCCTTATGGGTAGCTGGTTCTGAGTAAAAACAAATAATATTAACAATATTAACAATAATAACAATAACAATAACAACAACAACAACAACAACAACAACAACAACAACAACAACAACAATAATAATAATAATAATAATAATAATAATAATAATAATAATAATAATAATAATAATGATGTTGAAAGTTTTATTGCAGGAACACATGGGCTGATTTATGCACCTTGCTAAGCTAATAAACACAATTCCAGTGCTGTTTAAATCTTGAGTTGGCTTTTGTTCAGGCATGGTAACAGTGTGCATTGCAGAGGAGAGTAAAATGTTTATTCAGCTTTGTTTCTAGTGTAATGTGTTGGTTGAAATTATAATTTTGATTATGGGAATAATCGAGTTCCTGCAAAAGTGAAAATAAAAATACCATCTATGGGAATCTTCATGAATATAGTGTCAGGGAAAGCTTATCTCTGACATTTATGGCCGAAATCCATTGCTGCTATATAACATCTAAAGACTGCATGTAAATAGTAATAATACTTTCTATTATTTACAATGTGAGCTGATGGTTGTCTCATACTTCAGCAATTTTTCTGGAAATAACTTACAAAGAATGTGTTGAAAGATACGCATTTGTAGACACAATAAAATGTAAGGGATAGCAAAAATGTTTTTCTGGAGATGTGTAAAATCTAAGATGCAAGACCTTTGTAAAATTCACTTAAAACTTAATAAAATTCACTTCTGATAGTAGTGCTTTTATCTCTGCTGTGTTATGAGCTTTAAAACCTGCTGTATGATGACATTAAATACTCCTCTTGTATTAGGAATGATGAATTCTTAATACTGATTATGGATTATGAACCTTTATTTGATGATTATGAACCTATTTCTAATGGGTTTACCATTTCTCCTGCCTTAAGCGTTTCTTTATACTTCTGAGGGTGCAAAACCTTATGCTCAATCTTAAATTTCAGCTTTATTTTTTTTGACACAGAATAATTATATATATTGCTTGATACTGTAGCCTTTCAAAATATTTGGTGATCATAATGTTTACTTTTTTCAGATGCTTGTCAGTTCTGTTAAAAGTTATCTGAAAACTTCCAAACAGATCAGCTTTTACAAGGATATTTGGACTAGCGTTTTATTAGCACTAGGGTCTGTAGATATCACCTGATTTTACTGCTACTGAGAGAGTTTTGTCATTACTCTTGTATGGGTAGTTCTTTTTCAGGTTCAAAAGAATGATTTATTAAAAAGCTAGTTTGTGTACTAGTTAAGTAATAGTGACTTAAAGACCGTTTTACTTTTAGAGTTTAACAACTTTTCGATGGAATGGTGATAAAAGATTAGAAGGTTAAATCCAATCAATTGTTAATCTATCACTTAATAAATTGTACCACTATCTCAACACAAAAAGATGAAAAATTGTCAGTTTTTTACTACTTTAAGCAGGTGAAAGGGACATATATTGGTAGATTTTTTATCTTATCCAAGACAGACTTTCTACTCTGACAGCAGTATCTCCTATAACAGCTTCCAGCACACCAGATCTCGATCTAAAAAGCTTAAAACTCCAGAGGACAAGAGAGTATCTGCTATGGTAGCTGATGCAGAAATCATAATGACTGAAGCAGCTATTGATGGCTTCAAGGTCAGTGAAGAACCAGAAAAAAAAGTGAGAGTGGTAAACACAGGAGTGCCTTCTGGGGAAGAGGAAAACAGTAGTAGAATACGTCTGGATCAGCATTTATTGGATCATGTCAAGGTTGCAGGTGAGATAAGCACTGATTATGTTTCACATGTAAGTTGTAGGCTGTTTATACTCTAATGCCGCAAATCAGTGGATGTTAAACTAAAGTAATATCCTAGAGTAGCATACTAAAATACTTACACAGAAAGTTATTTATGCAAAGAAGATTGATACTTGGTAAGGAAGAGAAAATACCAAAGTTAGTGTTCTGAATAGAGAGTGATACCACCTGGAATCTTTTAATTAAGTGTTTTTTAAAGGAGCAGAAAGAGTGAGGTTTTGTAAATAGTATTTCTTCAGTGGACTCACAAGTGTTACAACAAAATGTTTTTGATATGAATATGATACAGAAAGTCTCAACGCTATTCAAACAGGTCAGAACATATATGCTTGTGAGTGTGCTACATGTATTTGCATGATGAACCTGCAAATTAGAAGTATTCTGTACCTGTGCATAAAAATGCTGTGTTTTGAGCCTTCAGGTTTCTTTTAATTTCCTCTGGAGCTGTCTGACAGCTATAAAGGTCTCGTCAAGGCAAAGATTTTTTTTCCCTCCACAACCATTTTTATTCTAATAAACTTGGTCTATTCTAGACTTATTTTATTCTGTTCCATTGTAGTTCTGATGTAGTTCCTCATTCCTGTTCATAAGGCGAACTGCAGTTTTAAGTTCAAGTTTAGAAGTGGTCCTATTTTGTTTTATATTGCTACTGAAAATTTATTTTCAAATTTCATATAGACAGTATTTTAATTATTGTGAATGGTTATGTTCGTGCATATTTGGAGGTGATAATCACCATGACTGATTTACATAAAGATACCAAGGTATTGCAATATGGTGATGCCAGCAGTGGAAGTTCAGAAAGTCGTCTACACAAATTATCTGGTGCTCTATCAAACCATTTCCAGGTCTGTTATAATAATTTATTTTTTTAAAATTACTTTACATTTTCACATAACTTTTAATAGAGGTTTGGAATGTTCATGACCACTGAGAAAATACTATTTAGTTAGCACCCATTCTGAGGCAAGGCAAGGAAAAGCAGAGAAGAGTGGAGAGCTGCCCTCTCTCCTTTGTCTTGTTAAAGGGTAGTGCCTGGACCTTTGTAGGAAAATGGACATTTTTAGATATGATAGAAGCTCCAGTACTCATGTTGAAGAAGGTAGTTTGCATTGTCTCTGGCTAGTATGGCCATTATTCTCAGTTGAAGCAGTAGTGTTTGTGCCCACAGATTACATTTTACTACTGTCTTTGTGTTACTAAGTTTTATATTCATTTGTCTTGAAAAGGAAATTTTTCAGAAAAAACAAGTTCAAATTGCCTTTGTAAAGAAAGAATAGTGAGGGACTTAACAGAAATTATTTTCTTTAATATCGTGGATGTGCTGCTGAATTAGAATTCACTTCAGTGGATGCCAGGGTTCTTTAGGGATATGTTTTTGAGTGACCTCTCTAGCCCATTGTTCTGTCTGTCCAATGCAAGCATCAGCAGAGGAAGAATTTTTGTAAAGTAAAATCCACACAATTTCACTCTTCAATATCACTAGAATATACAATTATGCTAATTTTCTGGAAATAAAATTATGCTAATTGCTTTTCATTTTTAGACTGATGCTGTTGTTTGAAAAATATTCTTGGTATCAGTTTGAAATATGTCTTTGTAATTATAAACCATTAATCTTTGGTTATTTTCATTTTTAAACAGGCATAATAGGTATAAAAGGCAGGGTATAAGGTTCAATATACCAGCCTTTTATATTTTTTTTTCATTGACTCAGAGTGCATATGGGTGATACGAATAAAGACTGAGGAAGCTACATGAATATTGATTATTTTGAATAAATTGAAGACCTGCTATAATTCAACTGCAAAATACTGCCAAAATGATCAAAACTGTATTTCATACTCTAAACTCAAACCATTTACATTTAATTTATTCTTTGATAAAACCTATGCTCCCTATTTGTGTATGCCCTCCCACCATATGGTTTACTGTATGATTTCTAAATAAGGAACCATGCTTTGAATTTGAATAATTTAGATTGCTGTGAAATTCAGTATGGTAAAGTGGGATTTATTAACAAATCATATTCTTGGTTTATAGGAAGCATCCCTTCAGACTCAATTTTGAGCCCTGTTCCTGTACTAGAGAAAACAAAAATGGAAGATGAGGACAGGATAGATTCCAGTCATTCTTCTTTTACACTTGAAGATTCTGTGGCCAGCAAGCCTGCTTCTGATAGCAGTAGAAAAGAAGAAAGTTTGAAATCTCAGAATGAATATGTTTCATCCATACCATACCATAAAGCAGAGGGACAAACTTCTGAAGCAGAAAATCCAGATAGAGAGGGAAGTGTCTCGACAGAGGATGGTATCAGCAACCTAGAAAGTTCTGGAAGTAGTTTGGAACATGGAAAAGTGGCCATTGTAAAAAAGGATGAAGAAGACAGCATGGAAATATCTTGTGTATGTGAAGCAAATTGCATCATAATTGTAATATATTCTTGATTTAATGAAATATGAATGAGCATTTTTCTAATGAGACCTGATATCCATATTAAAGCATTTAAGATTATGCATGATTTTAATCAGATGGTAGTTTGAATGTGTTTTGAAGAGTTCAGGCAAGAGTGGCAATTCTGATCCAAAAGCAGACTGTTCTTGGAGTTTGCTTATTGACATACTTTTCCCTGTTATTTCAGATATCTAGTAATTTGACTTCATATTTGTGAATCTAAAGTGTCAGCAACTATTCTCAAAGCTATTCCCATATTCACTGCCTGCCAATATGAACCGGGCTATGAGCTTCACCTACTTACTATTCTTGGATTTTGGAAATGAACTAAAATTTGTAAAGGAAACACTTGAAGGAAAAAAATTCCACTATTAAAAGGAATATATTCTCAATTTTTAAATAGGAGGTTTTAATATTATTTTCTCTTTGGGCCACCTACAATCATATGGCCTTTTTTTAAACTTGTGCTATTCTGCTATGTTGCATGGTTGGTTTTGACCCACCTACAATTGTATGGTGGTTGTCACTAGCTTTCTGAGTATTGAGCTGAATGTCAAATTGGCAGAGAGAATGCAGGAGATCCACTGCCATGCTGCGAGACTTCATTGAGAATATATTTTAGAAGCCAAACTAAAAAATTATGCTGACCCTTCCACATATATGAGTTGTGCTCTAGCGATTTTTTTCAATGTTGTAAGTTTTAATAATCTTGGCTTCAGCCTTTCCACTGTAATAAGGAGCAGTACAAACAGCTCACTGTTTTATTAACATGTATTAGAGATTTTACCTCTTCTTTTGCCTTTCAGCCACATATATTTGTATATTAGGTTTCAGATTTTCTGTAGTATTATTGCATTTATTTCTCTCTTCAGTGAACAAGTGTACTGTACAAATGCAATTTTAAAAGGTTGACAGTTCCCTTTCTACTTAATTGCTAACTGTTTTAGACCATAAACTTGTCCTGTGCTTTGACCATATTTTCTACCCTCCGCTTATCATGGTAAATATAATGTTGTTTTATGATTTACTGCAAGGGCCATGTGTGTAGTGTGCTAGGTTGGATTCAGGGTCTTGAGGCACCGAATGCTGTGGTCCATAAGGTTTGTGGACTCCATCCTTCCCACACCTCTGCCAGTGTCCCTGGGTCCTGAACCTCCAGACACCATCAGTAGCTCATTTTCTTTGGGATTCCCCCAGAGGCTCTTCAAGACTTTGAAGTCTTTGCCTTAGTTCTTAAAGCTTGAATAACTTTAAACTGAATGTACACAAGGGTGTTTGAAGAAGGAAAGAATATCTTCATAGACTAAATTGACATGTTAATCATATATCAGGACTCTTTATTTCTTATCTCAACTCCAGATCTTTTTATTTTTTTTTTTATTCTTGAGGAATTTTGGAATCTTTCATAAACGAAGCCAGTGGGTTTCTCCTTCATTTTTCTGGTTAGTTACTGGCTCTATTATACTACAGGTATACAGAATTATTTGCAGAAAATTATCAGGATGCTGATCTTCCTCTCAAAGATCACATGAGCAAAACAGGATTTATGCTCTAGAGGTTGGGAAGGGTTGCAGTAAATTATACCTGAAATGATTTGTGTATGACAGGGATTGCACTTTTAAAATTATATATTCTTAGTTAGAGGCAAGTATTGTATTGGTAAACTAAAGGTCCTTCAAGTATACTGTGGTAGTATTTACAGACTTGATATTTGTGCTTGTTTGCAGAAGAATGTTTATGTTTTTAGTAATTAATTATGCAGAATTACATACTAAATCAGTTGTGTTTTTTCCTTCCAGTCAGAGGAAGTTGAAAGAAAGAAAATATCTAAGAGCTGGCGTCATCCACTACATAAACCCCCAGCTAGATCTCCAATGACTTTGGTTAAACAGCAAGCAACTAGTGATGAAGGTGAGTGGACTATTTAATGCATTTTTCTGACGATAATTTTATGGTTTTATGAAACCATCTATATAGGCATTTAGAGAGTCACTGCTTTATGCAGACCGGCTAAAAAAATCTAAGAAATGTACCCAACATAGGGGTTTCCTTCTTTGAAGTAATATAAAAAGTAGATCTGCTTTACCCAGCAATCATGTATAGAGCCATCCAAAGTTGTTAAATAAAGCTACTTTATTCTATCAAATGTGACTTGCAAAGATTATGGAAATGCACATCCAAAGTATAGATCAAAATGGAAACAAACACATTCTTTTTTCATATCACTGTACCATTTTAGTTCTGTAAAACATAAAATTTTGAGGTGCTGTTTTCCAGAATCTCCTTAGCTAGCAGAACTAAAGTTCTCACTCTGCCTTAGATAGTTTGATAAGCTGGAGCTGATGCCATGTCTGTGACTATGGGTCTGATTCCAACATCACTGCATACTTCAGTGTTTACCTGCAATTTTTACCTGATTTTTTTTCCCTCTCAATTACATTTCAATAACAGTAGCTGTTTCTTACAGCTGCAGATAAATTTTCTTGACTTGAGAGACAGCATGCCTCTTAATTGATTCTTCTTCTTGTAACTAAGCAATATTGTATTTTCAGTTGGTGAGTAAGGCATTGTTGAGCTGACTGCTATAAGTTCAATTGATCTCTCATCAATACATCTCCCTCCTTGTTTCAACCCTGAAGTAATTGATTTGTGTCTTCAGTCTCACTAGTTTTGGAAAGCTATACTCCCTCTTTCAGTTTTCATCTGAGCTGCAGCTTTACCAGGCATGATACTTCAATTAGCTGTTAAGCATCTTTCTGAAAATTAGAGACAGCTTAGATCCATGATCAATATCATATATGAGTATGTTTGAATACCTTGAGGGCTAGACAGAGCATATTCCAGAAAATGTTATGGTAATTTACAGGATGATATTAATACTAAGTTTCATCTACTAAAGTAATTAAAGATTTAATATGTGGTAGGTTGCAGTGAAAGTGGTCTTTGTAAAATTAGAGATTATATTCCTTTTGCCTGCTGATGCTTTTTCAATGTTATGGTTGAAACATATTTAAGCATGGATTGTGTATGATATAATCTGTCTAGTTGATGATATGATGACAGTTTTGAGTCAAGGATTTTTCTAATGCCAAGACATTTTCCATCTTATCCAGTAGTTTGCCAGCTTCCCAGTGTATTAATTTTATGTGAAAGTAGCAACATCCTGACAAGAAATCATATACCTTAAAGTCTTTCCTCTTTGCATGATGATAGTTCCTCTGATAGACAAGGATGTATTTTTTTAGGAAAGTAAGAGCTGTCTTAGAATCAGGAGCCGTTAAGTACACGTCTGCTTACTGATTGAAGGAAGTAACTAAGACTTTTATTGGACATGGCAGTTACTGGTATTTCCTAGCTGGAACTGGAATTATTACTGTTTTCATGCATCTGTCTCTCACTGTAATCTAATTTATCAGATGACTTTTGTAAGAGCACCAAAAGAGAAACAGTAGCATATGGGTGAGTAGAATGTTTAAATCCAAGACAAAGATTGAAGAACTGATGAAGGAGACTGGCAAACTGTAATCTCATTAAGTTACCTGACACATGATGGCATGTGGGTTAAAGATGTGTGGCTAGATGATTTTCTGATTTTTTTCAAGATTGTTTATGTCAGATACTAGAGAAGTAATCGGTATCAATGTACCAATGACTACATTTGTCTTTATGGGGGTGCTTCATCCATATTCTGGAGTTAGCTGAAATGTAATTAAGCATTCCTACTTAGTTCTTGTTCTCTGTGACTTTGGGCAAAAATTATTCTGGTTGAGACTATGATAGTATAATCTCTTGGTACAGTAATTTCTCATTGTTTTACAAGGGAGATTTATGTATTGTAAATTAGTTTATATTTTAATTTTTCTGGGTCCAGTAAAATAATTACTGCAAACAAAACCAGGAAGAAGATATAGGCTAGTGCTTTTGTGAAAAGTGAAGTAATTGAGGCTTTATATTTCATCTGCAACTTGTATAACTTTCCACATGTTGGATAGTCCATAGCCATTTCAAATACAGATAATATATATTCAAATTAATTTATTTGAAGTTTTTCAGGTACTAGGGTTCTATTAAGAAGTTTCTGTGAATAGAGGTGATCAGAGGATGTTAATAACATGTAGGCAGCATTCTTTGACACTGTCAGCTGTTTCAGAATTGTAATTTTGCAAATAGAATGCTAGCGTATTGAACAAGATGCTTAAGTCTTAGCAGAGGCTTTCTGAATTCACTTTTAATACAGAGTTCTTTGGCAGAAATTAATTTTTTTTTCGCAGGATCACTTGGACATTTGGGTTCTGTGTTTTATTTTTATCACTATATTCTTATATATGTGTGCCTTTCTTTTTGAAAAATAATTAATTACTTGTTTGTTGCCATTGGTGATTTTTTTTTTCACTCTCCCTGAAGCCTTTCCCTATGTAATTCCACTTATTGTGGCATTAATGCCTAAAAGACTGAGCATTGAGAAATACTAAGGACTGGGGAATGAATCCTAGAAATTGTAGCCCAAGCTGCCAGTTCAAGAGAATAAGTGCAGCAGTACAGTGTGGCCTGTATGTCACACTCAACATACTAACAGTTTTTACATAATGAACCTTGGTCTTATACTCAGTGCAGTATATTAACTTGTGGTAATAATATTCTGTTGTATTTAATGCAATTATATTTCTGCTCACTTAAGCAATAAAAAAGCAAATTCAGCAGAAGGAGCAAGCATACTAACTTTGAATGCACATTGATTGGTCCCAGAGATTTCTTTCCTGCACTATTTGGTCATGCAACATTAGAAACTGTTTTTAGATTCAAGTTGACTAAAATTTGCCATTGCTCTAAATGATGTAATTATAGTGTATAGACTGAATTCAGTATGGAGCTCTTTGTATATGTTTTTTAGCATTTTAAGTATGATGCAGAATTTCAAATTCATTTTACTCTCATTAGTTGGATAAGGATAAGGAAACAGAGAACTTTTCTAAATGGGAACTGGCTTCTGCTATGAGATAGTACAAAACCTTGGTTTTTACATTCACTATTGGCATCCTATGAGATGTGCTTGATTTGATACTAGAAATCAAACCCTTTAAGGCTTGTTCAGTAACACCATAAATAGGCTAAGCCTGCTTAAATAGGGGGAAAATTGCACTTGTAGATGCAGTTACTATTCTTCTGTTTCAGACCTTAGAACAGGAGCTTTTGCTTGAAGTTTCTCACTTACTTGAGAAAGAAATGTTTTTTTCCTGGTGTTGCTTAGGTACATAAGAATTTGCTAACCAATTGATAGAGGCCTATTTATATTATCAGCACCATACACATTAGTATTACAATTTCCAGTATTGCTTTCCCTCCCATAATGTTTTGTTGAATGAAGTTTTACTTCTTCAAAAGGCTTTGCTTTTGCGTGAGTATGGGTTAATCATGCTCATAATTTATGTATGTCTTTCATATATCATTTAGCACTAAAGAGTCCAGAACTGTCTACGACTTCAACAGTATGGAAAAATGTGTTTTCTCTCCTTTTGTTTGGTGCTTACATTACTTCTGTTTTGTTTGAGCTCAATTTTCAAGGTATATTTGACATAATTACAAAAAAGTTCTGACACTTACAAAGCGTGTAAGAGTGGGTTCTGAAGATCCCAAGAAACCTTTTGTAAAAATATGGTATAATCTTTAGTAGGTATTTAGGAAAGTGATTTCTTAAAAGGTCAAATAAAAGTTTTTTCCTGAATTTCCAGTCCTCTTTTTCAACCTTGTGGGCCAGCAGCTAATCTACAGAAATGGCAAGAACTGACGGCTTTGATTATTACCACTGCCAGCTCTTGTCCCTTTACGTATTTCATGAGTAGCAGTTATCTGCCTTTCAGTGGACACCTGTAGGATCTAATATTAGCCAATATTTTGATCAAGAATGGAATACGAACTAGTTCTTCTAACATTTATCCTCATTTGCTGGACAGTGGCGTATGTTGTGATCATTGAAAAATCACTGTTCCCTAGATGAACCTTGCAGCTCTAATTGTGCTGCTTTCTTAGCTTTAAAATATGGTATTTTGCCTCATAAAGGACTGGATAGAATTGCAGTCTTGTATAGAAAGGCATGTATAATTTCTCATTATCAGGTGTGCCAAAATGAAAATGGATTTTCTGCTGCATTAGTGAAGCCTCTCAGTTGCTTTCTCAAGGGTAGCAATGGAGCTGGTAGGCAAAGTGGATGTGACGTTTACCAAGGAGACAGATACCCCTTCTGTAGGGTGATCTTCTGAAGCTGAGCTTCAGTTTCTGTAGTTATAGTCCAAAGAGAAACAAAAAACATATGACTTGCATTTACAAAGGATTAATTATTGATGTAATTCATTGATATTGCCTAATAAGTTATTCTAGTAATAACTTTAGTTTTTCAAATTAAAGAAACCCCTAGCCCATAGAATTATCATCACCTTTGTTAAAATCTGAAGCTGCATTGTAAACCATTAGTATTGAAAATGACCTAATTTTAATACCAGAGAGGTTTTGCTGTTTTTTCTTAGCTGAGAAGTGTATGTAATATATATCTTTTAATGTACAAAATAATGACATTTTTGACTCTTGAAGGAATTTAAATGCAATTGTTTCCTAGTGTATGAAGTGTCTATGGGATATTTGTTTTAGTGATCTGCAGGAACTGTAGCTTGAAGATACAAATTTATAATTCTAATTTGGGCATTGATTTGTCATGAATTTGGATCTGTGATTGAGTCTGTTTTGCATCTTCTATACTTATATGCTTATGAAGAGGTCTTGGGTTGGTGAAGAGCTTCTAGACAATCTTAACGTATTCAAATAACCTTTTTACTCAAATTTCATTTGTGTTTTGCCCAGGGGAACTTGTGCTGGAGTAGTATATTGATGTAGGTTAGATTTGTGCTGCCTGAGAGATACAAAATAACCATAAAATATATTTCCCCACTTGGTACTGTTTTTTTCCTTTAGAGTAGCATAAAACAGGAGTGTGCTGGCGATTCTGCTTTGTACTATTTCTGAAACACTCTAACAGCATAATAATGGAATATTTATTTAGTCATATAGTATTTTGCCATATGGTCAATGATGCTGCATTTTAATTTCCAAAATAAGGAAGTACCAAGTCACCCTGTTGTATCTGAGGGACTCATTTTATTAATAGGCAAGACATGCCTAATGACTGATAAGAAAGCTTTCTTTATTTCCACTTGTGTACAGATGTGTATCCTGGAAGACTATGGTGTTTAATTAGTAAATCAGTAAGCATGTATATGGGTAGCAGTATCTGTTCCTAAAAATTCCAATGTGATTTTAGTTATTGATCAATTCATACAGATTTAAGAACGTCTCCCTTTCTGTGGCCTCCTGTCCACATTTTAAATAAGTTGCCTGACTAGTGGGTCACCTTTGAGCTTGGTTTCTGGGCATGGTAAGTAGCTGTATTTCTGGAGACACTGGATAGGTTGTGGACTTTAGCATCAGTAAGAATGTGTTGCTTGTGCTTCAGCTTAGGTAGCCTTTGATAATTTGAGCCTTAACTGCTAGGGTTAAATTCTTCATTCCAAATGCACAAAAAAGTTGTGCATGCGGAATGCAGCCATTTAGGGAATGCTGTGAATGAAAGATTGGTTTTTACCCCTTGTAATTATTTGGTATCTTTATGATCTAGTGTTTCAAATAGAGAATTATGTATACAGAATGTTGCAGGAATTAGTAAGCAAACAAAAATGTTAATTTTCAGAAATAACAATGCTATAGTTCTGTAAAACTAGTTTTACAGATCATTTAAATGTAAACTGAATCTCTGTGCTATGAATCCTCAGAGTTTTCCCTAAGTTGGTTTATCAGAATCATAGCAGTGTAAATGAAATACATTTTAGTTACTTTGCAATTTTTTAGAGAGAATGATCAGGGTCCAGTACAGCCTGACCAGGGTTGTTTTACATATTCCACATATTGAAAATGAAGTATAATAGGAATTTTACTTTGTTTAAGTTATGCTATTTAACTGTTTCTTTTACTTGTTCTAATATGCTGTGTTAATTTCTCCTAATTTAGACACTAGTTCTCCTAAGTAAATACCCAGCAACCTGTGAAGCCCTGCTTTTCTCTCCTTTCTTCACTTGGAACCTTTCAGTTTTTCATATTCATCCAAAGTAGTGGTGGGATATCAGTGCTGCCTGATTTCCATGAAAAATCATGGTCAGGGTTTTCCCATCCCTCCTTTTCAAAGTTATTGGTGAGATTTTTCCAGACATTGCTAGTATTTATACTAACTTTATTTACTGTTTTAAGTGGTAGTGGTCCTTTCTGCAGCCAGTCTTAATCACACTGAGATTTTTCTTTCTAGGTTCTTATCTGTGATTAATACCAAATCAGAAAGAATGTTTTTGCCAAAGTAATCATTACTGTTTTAGTGGGTACTACTCAACCTCAGGAAAAGCCTGCTGGCTGTGCCAGTTAATGTAGGAGTACAATGCACTCTGACCAGATTCTTCTAGATATTCTCTGTGTATATGAATATATATGGTTTAGTGAATAATACAGAATATTCATATTTGAAATTACTTGAAATTGCATGTGATTTCAATTTAATAGAGTGATACAGCAATGCACTTAAATTATAGTGAAGATACAAATTATGTTTATCAGGGTGTTGAATTGTAATATACAGTTCAGTCACAATACAAGTACTAATCACATTGAGGAAAGTGGAGCAATCACAATATGCAGTTCAATCACAAAACAAATGTGAATTTCATTATGGGGCTCTAATAGCGTGCTGAAGGAAAGTCAAAGTATCCCAGTATCAAATTTTCCAAATCTGTGAAATTGTCTTTCAAAAATGTTTTTTGTTTTTTTTTTTTTTAATGCGGAATTTTTCAAACTTTTCAAAACATTTTGAGATCTGCTACAACTGATGTCTTATACCTTTTTTATATTTAACTTTTTTTTTTTTTTATTAAAGCACCCCATTACCTCGTTTTGGGAGCTAAGTGTGATTTGATCCAGGAGCTCTTCAGCTTAACTTCTAGAGCTCTGATTCAATATAGCTATCTTTATATGCAATTTTTATGAGAACTGAAGTATTAATAGCTAATTTGGCAATTAGGCTCTCTAACCTAGGTGTGTGTTTATATACTTTACAGTACTCGTACTCAGTGGTCCCATACAAGAAATGAAAGTTCTTGAACAGTACAATAAATTAAAAAGTTTTTCTGTTCGTATTTTTGCTAGGAGATCTATGTCTTTCATTACTGAAAAAAAAAGTAAAAGAGATACAATTTCTGAAACTAAGTTTGCTGATACACTGCTGGAACAGTAAAGTTTTCAAGTAGAAAACTTTTTCCCGACTGTCCTTTTTTTTTTTTTTTCCTTCCATTTAAAAAAAAAAAAAAATTATTAGTATTATTTCCTCCAGGACATTTGATAGTATAGATAATGCCTCCCAGGGCTGAAATTCTGCTCAAGTACCTGAAAAATAACAGATGCTTCTGTGCTCTTCATAGAGAATGCTGCTGTACAAAGCCAGGAAACATCAGTGGAACATAACCCCAAGCAGCAAAATCATTGTTGAGATTGGCAAAAGCAAATTGTACTGTATTACTGTCTATGGCTTTTCACATCTGCTGGGTTAAATCAGCAAATGCTGGCAACAGCCCATTCTGCAAATGGCCCAAATGTTTTCTGCCTGATAATTTGAGTTTAACTTAGTAAGCAAAAACCATTCAATGCATTAGCATTGTGTTGGAGCAAGTTTCCCACAAACTGTTAAACCCAGTAACATTAGTGAAAACAATTCATTCATTCACTTACTCACTTGGAAAGCAGCATAGTAACTGTTTAGAAATACTTTGCTATGGAAGGAGTTTCCTTTGTATCAAAACACATCCTGGGCTATAATTTTATTTTTGTCTACACAGTTTGTTTTAATGAATTGTTTCACTTTTCTTAAATATATAAAGGTGTACAGATGTACATGAATAATCACATTCATGAGAACTGCTGTTTCTGAAATTATATTACAGAGATTAATTGATCCTATAGAAATATTCTTTTCAGGTATGAATATGATAGCAGGAACTATCATCAAATTTAGCATTGCTAATCACCTAGTGCTGTCAGTAATACTGTGGCTGAGTCATGTATGTGTTGTGGTTTAAGCCCAGCTGGCATCTAAGCAACACACAGCTGCTCACTCACTCCCCCACCAACCAAATCGGGAGGACAATTGGAATATTCTTGTAGCACTCACTTTCAGGGTGGCACAAGACGCAGGAGAGGCCTTGATGCTGTGCAAGCACTCTTCAGCAACAACAAAAACATTTCTATACTATCAATACAGTTTTCAATACAAATCCAAAACACAGCTCCATACTAGCTACTGTGAGGAAAATCAGCTCTGCCCTGGCCAAAATCAGCACAATATTAATAAGCAAGATTAATATCAACAGTTATACATTTATATAAAGTTGTAATTGTATCATCAAGTGTTTCTGCTTTTCGGTTGGGAAAAAGAGCACTTGGGATAACCCCTTAGGAAACAAAGTATTCAACATAATTATGAATTGTATCTGGTAAAGTAATACTTCAAAAAAAGTATTATATTTGAAGTGAAGTAAATATGCACAGATGGTTTAGGGGGATTCAAGATCTCTGACCACTGTAAGTGGTGACTATAAAATGTTTTTACAAACTTAGGAATAGGCTGCATTACATCATCCAATTAATAAATTTTTTGACTGGTATTAATCCATTTTAGACTTCAGCATGAATGTGTGATTTATTTACAGTCAGAAGCATAATAGAAGTTACAAAAATGGACTTCATTCATATAAGAGTGTTTCAAAACCATGTGCAGACTAACAGACTTGCAAAATAAATGTGTGTCAGTGTGTCTGTGTGTTACGCATGTGTATGCAATCTCTTGAACAGTGCTGTCAACTGAGGTGCAGATTTCCCTGTCATGGCTAGCAGGTTCAAATCCTGTAATTTTCTTTTATTCTCTCTCACAGCAAGATGTGTTTTACCCTGTAGTTGAGCTGAAAGTTTCTATATGAAAGAATGCTGAGGATTCTTTATTCACTTTTGTCTTGATTGGGTCTTAATTTGAAATGTATGTTTCATGCTAAAAAGCTGGAAAAAAGCCCCCAAAAAAACCATTACACCAGAGTTCACACCAGAGAGTTATGCTGCTCATCTGTGCAGAGTCCTGTTCGTGCACTTACTGTCAACAAATTGTGAGGAAGCGTCAGTGACTTGATCTGAGTTGCAGCAGACACAGAAGTCAAGGTGGATTCCGCAGCTCAATTTCATGTGTTGTGTAAAGAAAATGCTCCCTATAGACATACTTTATGTTTCATATCACTGCATTGGCTGACCCTTATCTTTCAAATTGCTACTCTTGGGCCAGCTTCTCTTAGAGTAAGGCCAAGTTATCACAATGAAAGGTTGATTGCATAATGGTGCATATTGTGGATTGTTGTTGGTTGGCAGCATTGCATAAGTGACTGTTCATCAAAACTTGCTCTACCAGAACTGAGAGCATTCTCATGCTCTTTCAGAAAAATGCCAATATGTAGGATTATGAATGAAACATCACATCCATAGTGCTTCTTGAAAATTACATACTGGCCTTTTAAGGTAGATGCTTGTTTTTTGGAAGGGTTCAGGGGGCATTCTATCTTTCATTATAGAAACAGATTCTTCCACCACAGTTTTTGCAGGTTTTGAATATTTGGAATTTGCACTGATTCACAGCTGAAGTGAGAAGTATGTTTGCTTATGACAGTAGAGTTTCTGAGACCTTTCAGTCAGTATGTGTTGCACTATATTAGGAATGGCAAAAGTACGACACAGACTCTCTTAGCTTTGGTTGCACAAGAGAGTCTGTGTCGTGCTTCTGCCGTTCCTAATATAGTGTGACAAGTATGAACACTACAAATTGTTCTCTGTTCTTATTTTGAGAATCCTCAGTTGAGGTGGATTTTGAATGGAGCCAACTGGAGGCTACAGTTGTTTTGTGTCCTTCTAACAGACGTATCTGATCAGAGAAATGCTGAGCTCACATGAGGCCCCTGAATATCTAACCTGAAATCACATGCAACATTGTGAGTTAGGAAAGTAAATTTATTTTAGGCTGAGCTACTAATTGTAAGTAAGTAATGAAAGGAGTAATTCAAGAAAATAAAAGGAGTGAGAAGTGCTGGATAAACAGAAAAAACCCAAAATCTAAAAATCCCTTAAGTTTTCCACTGTGTTTTTGGACATAAATAGGACATTGGTATTATCAAATGAGCAAGTGAAGAAAGGCCATGAACTGTGCCAAGACAGCAGTCTTTGTTACATCAAGTAATTATATTCTCTATGCCTTCTCTCAAACAGTTGGAGATCTGGTTTTTCTTTTCATTTATTTGCCTGTTTTAACAGCCTGTTAAACAGCTTCTCAGTTTTAATTTATGGTGCATAACTTCTCTGACTACATGGAAACCAGGAAGGTACCTCCACTTGTACTACTAGAGAAGCTTTTGTGGAAATTCTTCCTCTCACTGATGCTGGTGCTCACACCAAACAAAACATAAAGTGAAAAGAAAAAAAACCAAAAAACTGCCCAAGTTCTACTGATGTAGAATAGTTACACAGAAGATTGCATGTTGTCCCTGGTGAGGAAGTTTAAGGCACCACTGTCATATTTTGTAATGGGGTCATGTACTCTGTCACTTTTTTTTTAACATAAATTTCTTGACATTTGATTATTTCAGTGTGGGTGGGTGAATGTTGATTATAAGGCGATGAACTAATATTTCTGAAGCCCTTGAAAGATGGTAATTCAGGCTCAAGGTTGCCTAGGAAATTCCTGAAGAGAACTGAAATTTATTAGTCTTAAAATAGTGCTAACAGAGTTATCAGACAAAGCTTGTAATCCTTAGGAAGGTCTATTCTGTCTTCTTTAATTTTGCATCCCGTTAGTAAATCATTCCTTTAAGTACTGGATTAGGCAGCTGTCGTAGTTTTAAAACAGTAACTAAAAAAATTACTTATTTCCTGCTGTGAGGTATGGATTAGAGCAAGAACAAAACAGGCTTAAAACTTAAAAAGGAATAAAGAAGGTTTATTCCTTTTTATACAAGAATAAGAACACCAGAATAAACTTCCAGAAAACCCTTTTTATCCCCTACTACCCACCATTCCTTTGTTCACATAACAACAGAGACAAAAACTTTGGAACTTTGGTGTTTAAAACAGTCCCAATTCCTGCTAGAGTCTTTTCATCAGTCTTTGTAGAGAAACAGAAGTCTCCTTCGGCTAATCTATGGAGTTTCTCACAAGAAAACTATTTCTATTATAGCTTTCTATTTTTCTGGTGCCGGCTGCCCGGAAATCTTGTCATCAGTTCACTCCTCCCATTTCACATCACTCTGAGGTGTGTTATGGGTCAATGAGTATAGGGATGTTATTTTTAAGGATGAGTTATTCAAAGGCAAAAGTTCTCTTCATCTGTTTCTGTGAGCTTCTCTGGAAACAGTTTTCTCATTGGCTCTCAAGGCCTCAAATCTTCAACTATTATTCTATCTCACTCTGTTCCATTACCTCACTGTATCACAATTACTCCACCTTTTGCTCAAAATCCAAACTTTGAACACTCTATTCCTCCCTATATACTCTGTCATGAATTAAAGGAGTTTTTTCAAGACCCTATTGTCCATTTCCATAGCTTTAACAGAAAAATATTTCAGCTTATAAAGCATCTCCTTATTCTCTACCTTTTCTGAAGCTTAATTCTTTTCTTTACTGTCTCTGATAGTTTATAAAGTTTCTTGACATGTTGATTACTCTCTTTTTCTCTCTCTGGATAAAAGGATTAATCTGCAAGTCTCATCTGGGTAATGAAAGAGTTAAAATCTTGCCCAGGCTTTGTAGCTGGTTCTGTGATCTCTGCTGGAGCAGCAGCTGGAGCTGTCTGTGATGGAAGATTCTTCATGGCTGCTCTGGGGAGTGTGGTCACTGTCTCAGCCCGCCGCAGGTCAAGAGCTTTTCCTTTCTTTATTCGGCAGTCTCTGGTGAATTCAGTCACAGCAAAAACTGCAGCCGAGCCAGGGACCGGCCTGGCCCGGCCAGAGCCCGGGACAAGCCCCGCAGGCCCCATCTCCCGGCCGGGAGCCGCTGGGCCCAGCCCAGCCCCTGCCTGGGCCGCATGGACTGGGCAGGGAACGGGAGGCCAGCTGGAGCTCTGTTACCTTTCACAGCCAGGAAACAAAGAGAACAAGAGTGCCCTGACTTTATATCATAAGGAGGTGTTTACAAGTTGATCTCACTTTTCAGTGGTCAAAACTGCTGTCAATTCTTAGAAATGACTGATAATTGGTCAGGAGGAAAGACTCCCATCAGCCACCAGCAGCTTTAACTACTTTAGCTCTCAAAGCTATCTTAAAGGTAGAGCTACCCCATGACAGCAGCCTCCCTCTGAAAAGAGGATGGATATTTTTCCTTTCTTGTTATGGTGAAGAGTGAGGGGTTGCATGGTGTAATATACTAGAGGATCATATTAGAGAACTTGTGTAGTGCAGAGACAGCAGAAGACTTCAGTAAGGATCATGGAGATGACAGTCACACCTCAAATGACATAGAAGGACATAGAATTCAGAATTACAGATATTAGAGATCAGAGGCAGATAAATGAGGAGTGTTTGCTTCTAGTCGATAGCTGACTGGAAGTGCTCTAAACATAATGTAAAGGAGAAAATAAATTTGTTGAAGTAGTGTTAAATTTTTATGAATTTGTGAAAGGTGGAGTCTGGTACATGTGCATATGACATCTTTTCCCTGGCTTCATTTGGAATGAGGTTTGAAAATAAATACAAAACTCTTGAAAGCAACAAAGGGCTGCTGAAAGCCAGCTTTATTCTTGTTTTTTGCATTCTTTTCAGTTTCTTGGTTGGGAAAACCTTTGTAAAGATCAAATGAGAGGGAACTGAAATTACAGAGTTTATAAGAAATTAAGATGTAAATATTGTTTTCATTAAAACCAGAAACAGTATAGCCATGAACTCAGCAGTCTGCTGTAGGCAGTGAAAAGCCAGAATGCTGTACGAGAGAACTACAGCTATCAACCCAGAATTGGTTCCAGGACTATAAATATGAAGATGGATTTTTGAATGAAGAAGAGCATTATAGGCTGTGGTTCTGGGCAATGACTTCAACTGTCATGGGAGAATTATTCAGTGGTGATAAGGAGTGGTGCAATCACGGGATGTCAGTTTCAAAGTGGATAATAGGTATGGAAGGTCATACAAACCTTCACAACAAATTCTGTGTGCCTCTTTGTTTTCTTCATAAGGGAGAATCAAGCTCTGAATTTTCTGTGAGGTCACAGTTATAATGAAAATATTTAAAATAATGACTACAAGCTCCTGAAGGAAAATAATGTAAAAGGAAGAATTAAAATAAAAATCTGTAAGACTGAAGCTACTTGTAAGATGGCTCTTTAAAGGATAATTTAAAGAGATAGGAAGAGAACTTGAGAAATAACTCTCAGAGCTATGTGTTTTACAGTTCTTTAAAATTGCAAGCAGTAGAAAAAGTATGATTGGACAAAAATTTTTAGCAAAAACTTTGTTAAGCTTTTAAATTAAAAAGTGTGTAATACAAAAAGTTAAAAAAGTAATGCTGACGTTTTATATGTTCATCTTCTCTTGTGTTCAGCTATTTTTTCGCTGGTGTTTTTTTGAAGCTAAGTTTTTCAGCAGAAAGCTTTGCTACTAAATATTGACAGTTTTTTCCAGTTGTTTTCTTTGTGCCCTTCTACCCAAATTATTGGCATATGTTTATTGAATTTATATTAGTTCTTTTGAGAAACTATAAAAAATGGATTCAAAATCACATGCAGGATATATTTATTAATTTATTTTTATGACATTTGACTGGCTTGTAGGCAAATATTTTAGTTGATATTTTATTCAACACTGATAAAAATGTTGCCAACTTTATAGTAGCATTAGCAAGTAGGTATAGTAGCAGTAGGTTTTGTAGCAATGTGTGACATCATAGGAGACTCATAAAGCCTCAGCTTTTTCATAAAGTGAAAGCAGTTATGGGCTGCAGGAATATGATGAATCAGCTTAATGCACTTAAATGTTTCTCTGTGTTGGAATTTTCTTTTGAAGTGAATGATTTTTACATCATTAGAGAAGGACTGTATGCTATAGACCATTTTTATTATCTGATAACAATTCAAAACTTTTCATATTTTCCTTTGCACATTCACATGATTATTCTGATGACACATACATGCCTTGTCATTGATTGTGACAGTTTTAATAGGCACTGTCCATATGATCCAGCATGCATGTCTCTCTGCTTCTTAGATCTAATTGTTCCCCATTATTCCTTGGGGAAAATGAGTGTCACTCTCCATGAAGAGTTTGTGAGGTGCCATCCTGTGTGAGTAGAGTGATTTGTCTGATGCTTGTCTGGATGTTGATACGGATGCAAATTGTAAACAGTAGAGCTACTTTCTTATGCTGTGTGTGAAGTGGTCAGCTCATGACACAGATGTCAAAGTACTTAATTGTGGGGTTTTCCTGACACAACAGTCACTCTTTTACACTTCTGCTTCCATATTTTCTTCTTGTGGCATTGTTTGATCTTCTGTTAGCACATGTGATAGATTAATTGTTGTTTTTTCTTCATTCCATGACTACAGTATATTCATTGTTTGCTTTGTTTTAGAACTGCCTGAGCCTACCTTAGTTGAAGAGAAAGTTCAAGAGTCAGAGGCATGGGCCAGACCTCTGGTCTACCTGTGGCAGACAAGACCACCCAATTTCAATGCTGAAAAAGAGTACAATGCAGCTTGTGCAAGAAAGGAACCACACTGTGCCATTTGCACTCTTCTTATGCCATACTATAAGGTAAGCAAGATTTGCAGAGCTTTGTTTCTGGTTGAAGCGTGAAATACATGCCTGGCTACTTAATTTCCAAAAACTATAAAAAATATGAACTTATGCATTTCATTTGTAAGAGCAGTAAATAAACTCCTGTCATTAAAATTAGAACTGATACTTTGTTCACTTGCATCTATCCTTGGCTGCAGACATTGTATGCCTCCTACTACCATTTATGCTGGATTCGTGTTAGTGTATGTGTATTTTCCCTTGAAATTACATTTATTGGTGTGGTGAACTGAAGTAGGTTTGTATCTTTTAGCTGTTTCCTTATATGTCCATCTCCAAGTACATTTTATCAGAATCTCTTTTATGCTGCCTTCTTTCAGTGTTGAGTAAGTAAGTGTCTTCGTAGTACTTAGGCCTTCTCAGTAAAAATACTCCCCTGGAAACAGTGTAATGCAGAACACTACTTAATACTGTCTTGTGGAATTACTGTGTCAAATGGCAAGTAAAAATGGTGTTTTAGTGGTACTGTGTTTATGTAGTATTCTGTTGCTAATTCTTAATGTGCTAAACTGGAATTTTCTCAGCATGAGAGCCAGGAAAAAAGCCTTTATTGCACTGGACCCAGTTAAATGGTCCAAGAGGTAACACTGAACACTGCTGCAATGACACTGGTTTGCAGGCTGAGTGCTATTCTAGATGTCACAGTTACTTGGAGCAATCAAGGTAGAATAACTTGATAAATGCCTAGAGGCAGTTAATTTTTTCATGAAACTGTTACACTCAGTACGAATGTTGGGAGGGGGGGAATAGTTTTATCATTGTCAGAAGGAAGAGTAAGACTCCCTTTCTTTTACTTAAATATAGATTTTGTTTATTTTCCAGCCAGAAAATCAAGATGAAGAAAGTCTTACTTTCAGTGAAGCAAACTCAGCAGAAACATTGATGGCAGAAAAGGAGAAGACAAAACCTCTTATTCCAGAGATGTGTTTTATTTATAGTGAAGAAAATACCGAAAACTATCCATCAAATGCCTTTGTTGAAGAAGATGGAACAAGTCTTCTGATTTCATGTGCAAAGTGTTGCGTACGAGTTCATGCAAGTAAATAATCTAATTGGTTTGTTGGCAGAAATGTAATTTTAAATTTTGCTTTATTGATAAATAATAGTTAGCTACACTTCTAGCATGTCTTTAAAAGTACTTGAAGAATATTTCCATTTGTAATGCTTCAATCACTGGCTAATTTTTTTTGAAAACTACATTACATTTTCTGTAACTTTTTTAGGGTTTCTGTGAAAATATTGAAGAATTAACTGTCTTGTAAACTTTTGATGATCACAAAATACTGATTCTTTTTTCTGTTCTAGTGATTTAATTATTCTTTTGCTTCTCTGTTTTAAATCACTGTGCAAAGCTAGTGTGCCCTTATTAAGTAGTTAGGGTGAAATTCTGGAGGATTTGTCAATATTGCTATTAAATTTAGGGATGCAGTATTTTCCTTCACTTAACATTCTTTTTTATTGGAAGAGTAACTGGTGAATGCATGTATTTTTCTGCAGTATCTCCTAAAGACTGTAGAACTGTATTAGTTAAGTCTTAGAAGTCCATGAGATACCTGGAAATATGGTATATTTGCACGGAATAAATGTCAGTACATTAAGTCAAATTTTTACTTCAGGGAGAGTTGGTGATATGATATTGCAATGACAAAGATAAGAAATTAATTGGTTTTGAAAAAAGTCTGCATCTTTCCCAAAAAATTTCCAAAAATTTGGTGATTTTGGTTTTTTGGTTTGCTGGGTTTTTGTTTTGTTTTTCATATGGGGATTTTTGTGGGTTCTTCTTTTTATTTAAGTTTTGGGAAGATATATTTCATAGACTATGAAATCAACAGTAAGCCTAGATTGTAAAAGTCTCCTTTATCACAGGACAGACGTGTTTCACTAAGGTTTATATATAATTGAATTGTATGACATTGCTGATAAAAAGGCAGAATATAATAATCAGTCCAGCTTTCTTGTTCTAGGTTGCTATGGTGTTCCTTTTCATGAAATCCATAACGAGTGGTTGTGTTCTCGATGCAGAAAAAAAGCCTGGACAGCTGTAAGTTGTTTAGCTATCTAACACACTAGAGATTAGGGGAGTAAAAAAAATGTAGCATGTGCATTATCTCATGTGGTATGCAGCCACATACTTGCTGGGGAAAAACTCTTTGTAAAATATGAATAGATTTCATTGCAAAATGTAATGGCATTTTGATAGAAAAACTTGGAGTAGTTCCACAGACTCAGGAAAAGGATTGTCTAACAGGATATAGTTTTGTGAAAAGCTCTATCAAGCATTTTCAAGCAAACAACTGTAAAGAGAGAAAAAGTGAGATTTCTCCTAAATAGGTATAATCCAATTTTCATCTTTCCATTGGTTACCCTATTACAGCTTCCTTTTCAGATAGTCATGAATTTGAGGATCTTCTGAAATACTTTCATGACTACTGTTCTAGATTTAGGAGAATATCAAGAGGAAAAGTGTAAGTCTGTTGCTATGAGCTCAGAATTTAATTATCAGTTAAACAGGGTTAGAAAACCCCACCACTCTGTCAAAAATTGAAAAATGTTAACTTCTTTCTGGGCAATTACAGCTATGATGTGGAAGTAGGGAAGTTCCAAGGAACACATCCTGATTCATGAAATACCATGTATGGCTAAATCATATATTTTTTTCTTAAAAACACTGACAAATTTAAGATGTTGCCTTGGAACCTAATATAACTGAAATATAAAAATAACACATTTGAGTGGCAATTAGAAGTCCTTGTCTTTTGACTCCAGTACATTTTTTAAAAGCATTTTTTAAAAGTCACTGAAAAAATTGTATAACAAAATCCAGTCTTAAAATTTGTTAATTATGTGTTGTAGAAAGGATTCTAAAATTGTTCTGAGGTTTTAAGGTTACAAATAATCTTGAAGTGGTCATTTAGATGGCAGCAGTAAGTGAATGATGAGAAAACAGTGATGTGTTTGATGACTCATTTATGTTCACTGTGGGTCAATTCAGGGGGGAGGTTGGTAATATGATAGAGAAAGGAAAATATTGGTGAGAAGATTAACACTTTGAACCTGACTGGAATTTTTCTTTGGTGGACTTTTAGGGGAAGAATTAACACCTGTGAAAGACATTAATTTGAAAATAATTATTCATATTTTACTGAATAAGTTTGGGGTTATTCTTATATTATACATATAAGTTTCTGATAATAAGGAAAATCTGAATTTAAGGGAAAGTACTTTCTTAGCCAAATTACTTCAGGGGATGAGATGAAGTAGTGAAAGAGATACAAAGACCATATGGGAGTTGGCTGAATTAAAGTTTTATGTGATGAGGTTTTAGAATTGGATTTTTGCACAAGCACGCTCTAGAAACTGTAGAGAGTTCACAGTGCATTTCTGTACTTCATAAGTTAGCTAACAAGAAGATAATAGGACTGAAATAGAGCACTATTTTCACCATGCAAAGGCAAGATAATATGTGTTAGGCATTTGGACTGTTTTTTTAATGTAAGCTTTACCTGTTATATATTTAACTGAATTGTAATTTTATGTGTGTATTGATTATTGTACAGTTGAATTGCTAAAGCTAGAAAGTCATCTTTCTGTAGCTCTGTTTTGGTAACCTGAATGAAATTAATTTTTACCCTGAGAGTTCTACATTCAGATAGGCTTGTGGAATAAAGTTCCATTCTTAATGCCTTAAGTCATCATTAGGTTGGGAAGTTTTAACAAAATATTGAAGATTGAATAGACCTCTGGACTATTATTATGTTTACTTATAAACTTGTCCTCTTGTCTGCTGTCTTTTAGTCTTTCTTACTACATGTCATTCACATGCAAATGTGAACTGTTCTTTTTCACCTGCAAGATGCAGGAGTAATAGATAATAGGCATCTGCTACCCAAGATAAATAGCAGAAATGCAGCTGTTTCAGGGAAGTGAATAATGCTTTGTTAAATACATACATGTGAATGATACCAAATTCACTTTTTTAATAATTGGGTCTTTCAAAAATCTTGACATGCAGATCTTCTGCTAATAGCAATCTCAGAGCTATTAGTGATTACAGGAGTTTGCAGAGTTTAGGTGAGGTGACATCAGCCTGGAAAATATATTATTGTTTTTTTTAAAAGGTGTGAAATGGGTGATCTGAGGAAGTAGGTGGCAGTTAACCTATCAGAGATAACAATAAAAATACTGAACAAGTGCTGAATCTATCAATTTCTTAAAATGTAGACAATAACAGAATACAAAGACGTATCTATTTAAGAGCAGGCCACTGATTTTTTTCTGTGGTAGATCATGGGAGTAAGGAATAAGCAGAAGATTTCATGCATCCTAACTTTCAGATGCTTTTGATGGTGTTTTAAATTCTGATATTGGCAGTGGAAGAAGAGAGGTGATGAAAATAATAGTTGCCAAACACATAGCAGTATGGATTTGCTCTCAACCTTAATATGTCAGACCACCAGCCATCATTCTCACAGGACTTTTAAAACCATTAAGAGAATCAATTTCTGGGCATTATTTGCAGATTACTTTTCATGTCATTATGGAGCATATGTGGAAATCTAGACTGGTCTACTTTAAGCTGTTTAAAATGATTGCACAGGAACTGGGGGAGACTACATAATGTGACTCAACCAAGTATTAAACTTTATTGAAAAACAAATCATATGATGTTCAGAAGAGATAGGGAGCTCATTACAAGTTCTCAGCTATGCACACCTAATATGGCAGACTCTACCTAAGCAGTCGTTCCTGTTGCCAGCTGCAGTTGTGACTACTCTGGTCACAAACCAAACATGTCATCATTTCTATAGAATCTGAAACATCACATGAGGATGCTTAAGCTTTGTACTAGAAACAAAGGCTGGAAAAAAAATCATGGAACAATCTTCCTGATCTTTTCAGCTTTGGTAAGAGTCCAACTGAAGAACTGTGTGTAACAGTAGATGTACAATGTTCAAAAAACCATGATGGAAGATACAGGAGTTGCAACTGAAATTGCAGTAAACCAGAATTCTTTTAATCATTCCTGATAGATGTCAATCATTCCATAAGGGAGGATTGAAAAGATTTAATCTTCTTAGTATAGTGAGGGGAAGGTAAAAAGAAAAAAATGTCACACTCTGTAATGTAAAATTATATGTGTATAACTAAAGAGTAGCATAAGCAATTGCCAACCTGGAATTTTTTCCTCTTCTGTCTAATGAACTTGTCTCCAGGAATAACTTATACCCACTACCCCTCGTATTTTCTATGTGACTATATGAAAGGGAATCTCTGCCTTGTCTTTTAGGGACAAGATGACTTGTAAAGGCTTTAAGCTGCATCAGCAGAAGTTAATACCAGGAAAATTTTAAATTTTTGTTTCTAAAACTAGTGAACAGAAGGGCTAGGATATATAGAGATTTTATAGAAGCTACTCCTTTAAGATTTTTGAAAACATCTTACAGAAACATTTTACAGGAATAATGGAAGAAGACTTAGTTATGCCTTGAGGCAGAATGATAAAATAGATACTGGATTTTGTTTTTTCTATAGTTTTCTTTTGCTTGTTTCAAGCAATGTGGCTGTAGTTGTCTTAGTGGAAAAATTTACTGGTTTGTTATCCAACTTAAATATGTTCGGTCCTGACATGAGCATGCTAATAACTGCTGATACTTATTTCATCCTATTTGTCATTTTAGGATAATATTTCTGTCACTTCAGACTTTGGGTGATAACCTTAGATGATCCTAACAGCTTTTACTTGAAAATAGTACAATACTTTAATCTAATTCTAGAATTATACTTAAGATAATATGGTTCTCTTTTAACCAATCTACTGTATGTTAAAAATGACAAGTTAATTAAATATACCGCTATCACAAAGTGCTACTTTCTCTTTTAAAAATCAGTGATTCAAGTTACTTGTACCAACCTGCAGCCTAAAGTTTTATGCTTACTTTGAATTAAATGCATACATTTCTTTTCTGAATAAATTTTTAAATTTTCAAAAATTTTTCATGTAATTGTAGAATAGCAGGTTGGAAAAAGACCTCAAGAATCATCTGGTCCAACCTTTCTTGGCAAAAGTGCAGATGGCCTGACATCCTGTTCAGATGAATTTTAAGTGTCCAACATAGGGAAACTCACCCTATGTAATCTCTTGGGAGATTACTGCAGTAGTTCTCACTGTGAAACTTTTTTCCTCTTGTGTCTCATCAGATTGTCTCCAGGAATAACTTGTATCCATTACCCCTCATATTTTCCATGTGACTCCTTGTAAGAAAGGGAATCTCCATCTTCTTCATAGCCACCCTTTAAATATCGGAACTGGATGATCCAGTCTCCCCTAAGCCGTCTTTACTTACTGCCAAACAAATTAAATTCTCTCAGCTTTTCCACATGTGCTTCCCAGTCCGTTGGTTGTCTATATGGCCCTTCTCTGGACCTCTCCACCCCAGGCACACCTTTTTTGACTAAAACTGAACACAGAATCTGTTCTCTATACCTGTTGTTTTACATATAATATTTTAATTGTATTTTAACTTGTAGTACCGTAAGTCTCTCTGGAGAGGGAGATGAAATTAAATAAAATTCCTTATTTGACCAATCTTTTTTTTTTTTTTACTGTAGGAAATATAGTGTGAGTGTATTGTACATTCCAAGTGACACAGTTGAGACTTTGAGTTTCTATGTATATTAAATAAAAAAATCATGTTCATATAAATTTTTGTTCTGCATAATCATTCCTAAAAAAATGCAGCTGTTGCAGAAGATCTGAAATGGATTTGGCTCTCTGTGGGAATTATAGATACGCATGCCTTCCAAAATTTATTTTTTTTTAATATCAGAAAAGTGCACAAGATGGGAAGAGTTAATTACTAGGAAATACCGACTCCCTGAAACTCCAGCTTCCTGGATGTTTGAAATTGTTTTACCTACATTTCATATTGATTTCTAGAAGAAGGAGATTTAGCTGCAGATGTCCCAGAAATTCCCTTCTGGCTAAGGCATTAAATCCTGAAGAGAAGATTGATTGGAAAATAAGGAGAAAGAAAGTTTGATGTAATGAAGAATATAATGGAAGTTATGAAACATAGGTACAATCTTATTTCAGAGTTGATTTCTTAGGAGGAAAAATTCTTTCTCCTTCCTCTGCTTCCACAAAATTGTTTTAAATTATGTTAAATTATACTTTCTTAAAATCACAGTTATGTTAACTTTATGGAAAATTTGGTCTCTGTTAGGCTTCTGTATATTGGTATTACTTTGCAAAGCAATGAAATATAAGGGCAGTGTAGGAATTGGAGTTGTCTTAATAGCTAAATCAAACTTTATTATATGTGGATCCCAACTATGAACATTGTTAAAATATGGAAATAGAAAAATGTCTGTATGGATTTAGATTGACAAAGCCAGACTTTTCCTTGATGGCTATTCCATTTTATATTGTCAGAGGAAACTGATTTTGAGATTCAGAAGCATACTGTTTTCTTGCAGTTTCAGGATCTTTAAGAAGCTGAAGTAGTATGCTTAACAATAATTTGTGTCAAATTTTCACCCTCTAGGATATACCTGCTTTCATGATACATAACTAGGCAGTAGGTCCTGTTTGATAACAGTTATTGACAAAAGAGACGAGTGATACAGAATGGTCTATGCTAATGGACAAAAATAGCCATAAATCAATCCCCCAACACAATTTAAAAAAAACAAATAATATTAAATAAGTCATCTGCATGGATCCTGAAAGTGTAACTGTATTCATACAAAGTGCCTTGATTGAGAACAAATGCCTCATTAATCTGAAATGCTTCAGCTAGCAAAAGTTACTGAAGTCAGGAAGAATAATGACTGGCATTATAGTGAATGCAACGTACTGTACCATGAGCAAAGATGTGGTCACCTAATTGCTATAATACATAAACATGGAGTACCTTTGTTATTTAGAGGACAAAGGGTTTGGGACAGGAAAGAGATAGAAAGAAGAGCAAGTCAGGGAAGAGGTAAATACACTTCAATTGCTCACTTCATGATCAGGTAGATCATGATCATAAGGCTACTAAGGAAGCTGCATGACTTTTCACAAGTGATTCTTGCACTGTTCTCTACAGCTTTACAGAAACCGTTAAGTACCTAATCTGGTTATCTGGCACTGATCCTATGTTTAAATAGTTCAGCAGAATTAATTTTTCTATAGATGAACTTTTTCATGCTTTGTATATTACTTATTGATGAGCAGTCTTTGGGTTTATTTGCATTTTATGGTTAGAGTTGCCCTTTATTTAATTTGAAGGATTTTTAGTTTCTTTTTCCCAAAGGCATCAGGAAAGTGGCATGTAAGAGTTTTTCCACTTTCCTGCTCAGGAACTACCTGATTTCACTCAACTGACAATAATTATTTTGAATTTTCTTTTTGTAGTGTTGCTTTTCTTGCTGGTACAGTGTCATTTCCATTATAAACTGCTGTTTTCAGAGCCTATTACCTACCAAAATTAACTCAATACATTTTAGTTGGTTATAGTCTTAATTTTCAGACTGATTTTTCTACCAAGCTTTAAATGCATTGTTAGTAAAAGAAAGTATTGGACAGGAAAATCTGGCTATAATAGAAAAATTAAAACCCTAAATATTTCTGTGTTTTTTTGTTTTAAGAAAAAGAAGACCTCATGATTATTTTTCAAAAATACTTCACAATTTTTTTTTAATCTGGATTTTTGCAAACCTTTCTGCAAAAATGGTGACTCATTGAGAGAGTTTTAAATGCTGATGGTAACCATATATAGACTCAGAAGTGGGGAGTATTTCTGATTTTGGTACTATACTAGTAACAGGATATTTACTGCTTGTAAAACTCTGTCTTTGAAACAATATATTTTAACAGGTTTGTAAATATGGGGTTTCTCTGATGCTGTCACAGAAACCAAACTGGGGACTGGTAAACTCAGAAAATATGTTTTTAACATAAGCGCCATAAAGCTCTAACCCAAAGATCGTTTTGACCTTTCATTCCCTTCATTTGGGTTTGCCAAATAAACCTTTTCCACTGATACCCATGTCAAAATACATAACAGCTTTAGTTACCTCAAGCTATGTGGGTATTCTCGTATCATAAGGAAGGGATTCCCTGCAGGGTGAATTATGTTTTAAATCAGATGCAATTTTCTAGTCTGACCCTGCTTGGAGATGGAATTGGACCAGAGAACCTCCCTCAATCTCATCCAATCTTAATTTATCCCCAAAGAACAAATCTGCTCTTTAAAGGTACTGCTGCAAGTCACTGAGAAGAGTAATGTGCCAAAAATAGCCAGTAGAAGGATATCCTGGCCTGCCCATTTGGTGTTATGCTGCTTTCTTAAAGATATGGGTTTTCTTCTGAAGATACTCGGGTTTAAGTCTAATATTTGCTGTCTATAATAATGTGAATAAGCCTACATATTTTTTGTATATATATATTTTTTTATATATATTAGATACACCATCATTCCTGATTTGTTTGCTAAGCATTTAATCTCAGTTTTCATGGAATCATAGAAAGGAAGGGACCTTAAAGATAATTTAATCCAACACCCTGCTATGGACATGGTCTTTGACTATACTAGGTTGCTCAGGGCCACATCCAATCTGCCCTTGAACCTTTCCAGAAATGTCTGGAATTTCCAGGAATATCTACAGCTTCTCTGGGCAACCTGTTCCAGTGTCCCACCAACCTCATATTGAAGAATTTCTTTCATATATGACCTATGCCTACCCTCTTTCAGTTTGAAGTCTTGTCTTATCATCTTCCTTTCAGCCCTCTTTAGGTACTGGAAGGTGCTATAAGATCTCCTTGAAGCTTTCTCTTCTCCAGGCTTAACTGGCTTAACCTCAACTTTCTCAGCCTGCATACCCAGGAGAGGTGCTCCAGCCTCCTGATCCTTTTCTTGGCCTTCTGTGGACCCACTTCAGTAGATCTTTTATTGGGGTCCCAGAGCTGGATGCATAACTCCAAGTAGGGTCTCTTAGAGGACCAGAATCACCTTCACTGACCTGCTGGCCACACTGTTTGTGTTGCAAGCCAGAATGTGTTTGGCCTTCTAGGTTGTGAGCCAGCTCACATTGAGCTGCCTGTCAACCAACAGCCCCAATTCTTTCTCACCGGTTCTGGTCTTGATCGATTCTCCACCCAGTCTGTATTTGTGCTTGGAATTGCGCCACGTGTTTTCCTCTGTGTAATAGTGATTTTTGCAGTCTCTCTATATTTTGCAGGAAGAATTATCAGTTTTGTTTTTTCAATGGCTAATTTATTAATGTGTTTGGAAAGTGAATCTCATTCCTTTTGACTCCTCTTTAAAGGGGAAAGTGTAATTTTTCTTGTTCAAGTGCTTGGGAAAAATTTCTCTTTCTATTGTTTCTACTGTTCTTTTTCTACTAAAATTCTAAAGAATTTTCTAGATCTGAGTGGCCAATAACAACTATAACAGAATATATTTTAAATTCAGAGATCTAATAGTCTACATTTTATATTTATGGATGTGTTTTACTTCATATATGCACATTCTAGGGAGAAAGGACATATAGTACCTGACCTCTGTCAAGTGTGAGAGTTGTAACTCCAGTTACCTGACTGAGTTTTTTGATTCTCATTTCAGTCTCAGCTTCAGTTCTCATTCCTTCTTCATCTGTGGAATTATCTCCATATTCACATTTTCCATCTTATCTCTCTTTCCTGTCACTTTGAAGTCTTCTTATCCCAGCCAGCTCTCTCCTGCTCTTCACAGTCTTGGAGATCACTGTTAATAGTGCTATGGACAGTGTAGTGAAACACTACTTGCTCTTTATACTGTTGCTTTATGTTGGCATGTTATGGGAGCTGCAGCTGCAAGGAAATTTTTGGCTATCCCTAAACATCAAGGGCAGGGCAGACTGAATTTTTGCAGGATTAGGTTACTAAACTGTGGAAATCAAGTAGATGATTATTTGTAAATTTTAAATAAATATTAGCCTCTGGTGATGTCTCTTTCATGGATTTACTCAGCCTCCATAATCAGTGTGAACTTTAATCACTTACAGTAAAAGTGAAGGTTGTGAGTTACACTGGTAGCATCTAGCAACTGTTAAGAATGGTGCTCCTTGTCAGAAAACTGAATCTGAATCTTTTACTAGATAAACATCAATTTTTCTGCAGTTTACTAGTTTTTGCAAGTATTTTGGCACTAAAAAAAAGGAAGTTCTTCATCTAACTCTGAAGGTAATAGCTTGAAGTAGATATAGTAGTGGACTTTGAATTGAAATTCCTTAATTTCAAAAGCTATTTTCAAGTAAAAAATTATTCCCTTGATGTAGAAAGATTAACATATTCATTATTAAACTGTGGTTGAAAACATTTTCAAGAGAAACACCAACCCATTTCTCTTTACACAAGGATAAATATAGACACAAATATAAATAAGCTGGGAAAATGAGATAGCTAAAATGTAGCAATGCTATATCCAAATGCACATCTGTGTTAATACTACTAGGGGTGTGACCTTGGGCATTACAATGCAATTGAGAGAAAAGATGGAAGACTAAGATATCTATTTTCAGTTCAAAGGTTTCTATCTAAAAAGCCAACCAGAATGGCTTGAAGAAAACAAAATGTGTTTAACAGCCATAGCCCTACAATTTGTATCTATGACTTAGTTGTGGCAGAGTTGAACATTAGAATACAACTTCAATCAGTTGCTTTTAAAGGAGACTAGAAAATTTGCATTATTGTGACATATCTTTGGATCAGTTGACTTTCGAAACTGTTTTGACCTCTTACTAGAAATATTTCAGGGAGAAAAATACAAACCCAAAGCTTTTCCTAGCCACTTTTCTTAGGTTTTTAGATACTAGTCAAAGTCAATTGGCAGCAAAAATAGCTGATGAAAAAGGATGAAAATACATTATTTACTGAATAGGTAGTGTCCTACTTGGTGCTTAATCATTCTCAAGGGGTAGAGACTTTAAATTACTGGAGGGTTTAGATAAGATGTAAAGAAAAAATTCTTAACCTTGATGCTGACCAGAAAAGTGGTGGATGCCCCATCCCTGGAAGTGTTCAAAGCCAGGTTGGATGGGCCTCTGAGCAACCTGGTCTAGGAAGGTGTCCCTGCCCATTGCAGGGGAGCTGGACTAGATCTTTAATGTACTTTCCAATGCAGTGCTTCAAATCACTAGCCAAAATGTATTGAAATTATTTGAAAATATTACTTCAGGTTAAATAAACTGCTAAATAAAGCTGCGACAATAAAGTTACCACCATAACTTATTGAGTGAACATAAACTTATTAAATGAATTATAAGACTATATTAGTAAAGTTGCATGATTTTTTGCTTTTTGGGATCACAGACTGGGAAAATTAAATGTATATTATATGTAATATATATTTCAATGTGTGCTTAGTGCCAAGCATTCAGATTTTCCTTAATATCTAGGTATTGTTTCTGCATGTGAAGGGTTAAATCTGCAGGTTATGTAGAACAGTAAGATGTGCCATAAGAATTAAGCTGAACTCTGTTCTAGTCTGGTATTCTCTCTTTCACAGCACGAAATTAATACCCAATGAAGAATATGTGTCTTGAACAGGCACTCCTAATGCTTTCTCAATCTCCTACAATGTGGAAATAAGAAATTGTTTTAGCCAAAGGCAGTATTTTTCTATTTCCTTAGTAAAAAGTAACCATTGTTGGATTTCTTTTTCATGAACTTAAGCAGCTTCTTTCTCAACTAGTGTAAAATTTTAGCACCCACATCTGGCAAACAGACACATACTCTGTGAAGTATCTTTCTGGTTTTTTGTTTGTTTGTTTTGAATCTACTGCTAGTTTCCTTCGATAGCAGCTACCTTCTTACTGAAGTATCTAGTCAGGCCCTTTTCCAAGCCTCATTTTTTCAGTTGCATCTGTCAAACATTACACAACCTTTTAACTGGCTGGACCAGCCACAGCCTGCGTAGTTATATCCCTTTTGCAGAAGCTGCTGCAGATGTTAGCTGAAGACAAACTTTCAGCTTATTTTTAGTGAGGCTTATAAAGTAAGGGCACTGGAAATGAACAAGATTTTAATAATGCTTAATAATGCTATTGAGATTACCTGGAAAACAAGAGTAATTAGAGAAAAGTGCAAGATACTGAAGCTAGAATACAGACAAAGGATTGCAGAACAGTGATGTCAGTTGCTGCTGTAGAAAAGATCCTGAGGATTATTGTCCATGTACTACGCAAGTCATGACTGTGTAAGCACATCTCCCCAGATGTGGGATAAAAATGAAACATATTTTGCCTGACATCACTGAAGATCATTGCTTTTCAGAAGGGAGAACGTGGCCACAGATGAAGTCAGTTAGGTGGAAAAATTGTGGTTGTTCAACTGACGTAAGGGTCTATAGGTGGAAAATGTCAAAAAAATAAAGGGATAATCTGAGTTTTTTAATGTTTATCATGCATAAAGTAAAAAGGAAAAGGCTTAAGCAGGGAGTCTACTTGCTAATTTTAATAAAAGCTCCCGAATGGCGTGGATGCCAAAGAGCTGGAAGAGATTATTAGGCTGCTTATAGAAACTACATTTTAAGAGGAAATTTTTGAAAATGTGTCAGGCACAATTCATTAAGAGTAACATATATTTTATTTTACCCTGTCTTCCACTGACATAAGCTTAAATTTCTTTTTCATTTAAGTGGATAAGCGTAATTCTTTGGAGATGCTATTGTAATTTACAGGGCCTTAGTAAAGGAGAGTAAAGCAGTTTAACAAGAAAGGGGATTGTGTGGTGCATAGTCATAGTTTTCAATAAAAATAACTGTTAAATGGCTTAATATATGTCTCTCTGCTATGGCTTGGTTGAATTCTACTGCCTTGCTGTGTCAGACAGCTTCCTGTCTCCTATGGAAACAGCTATTGCTGATGAAGTAAGTATGGGAATATGGAAGTGTGAAAACTGCTTGTCGTAAGCGTTACTGTAAATATGCCTGAGTTTTGGCAGACACTAAAAAATGCTCAAAGATAAGCAAACATATTCATTTGAAAATATAAGTGAGTGTGAACAGGCTTGGGTTTTGTGTTATATTTATTCATGCAACAATAATTAATATGCAGCTATGCCTGAGTAGCAACATACCCTTCCAAAAAAGGTGATCCATCTTTTGAATGTATGTACCAAAGGAAGCATGGTCAGTTCACACTGACTTGAGGTTTTTCCAGCAATTTCTTGAAGTGATTGAAGCAGAGAAGTGAGATTAGGGTTGCTGGTTGCAAAGATGTTTCCTTGAAAGCAAAGGGAAACATTTAGTCGAGAAACAGTGAATATGATAAATATTGTTATGAAAAAAATGCATCATTTACGCAAAAAAGCTGAAAGATTAAGAGTATGTTACGGCATAAAACTTGTGAATTATATGGAGATATTTTACTTCATACAGCTACTGGAAGAGAGAAAGCCTTCTTGTAATTCTAATGTTATGGAGATTTTTTAAGGAGATGAGCAATTTAAAATGGTCTAAGATTTAATTTAGATATGTATAAAATAATATGCTTATGAAATTACTTTTAATGCAAATACAAATGACAAAATTACTCGTTTAAAGGATTTGCAAAGTAATAATGAATGAGATATTGGATACCTTCTAAGGTGATGCTTTATAATGAAATACATTCTCCTGATTTTCACATACAGGCTGACAGGGGGCACACAGGGATGCACAGAGACACTCTTTCCCTGTGAAAGCACAGAACCACAGAATCATAGAAGAGGTTGTGTTGGAAGGGACCTTTAAAGATTGTCTAGTCCAAATTCCCTGCCATAAGCAGGGACATTCTCAATTAGATCAGTTTGTTCAGAGTCCTGTATGACCTGACCTTGAATGTTTCCAGGGACGGAGCATCCACTCCCTGTCTGGGCAATCCAGTGTTTCACTACCCTTATTGTAAAAAACTTTTTCCTACTGTCACATCTATATTTAAAACCATTTCTCTTTCTAAATTATTTTCCCCCATTTTTTATAAGCCCCCTTTAAGTATTGCCAGACCACAATGAGGTCTCCCCAGAGCCTTTTCTACTCTTCTCCAGGCTGAACAACTCTTTCAGCTTTTCTTCATCAGTGGTACTTTTGTAGTGCTGGACTACCTCAGCAGGTCTACGTCCTTCATGAATAATCATATGGGTAGTAATTACTAGTTCAGAAGTTATTTCACTGCCACCCATGGCACATACACATTTATTAGGAATATTAGTCTTTGTAAATGTCAGGTCCTCTGAGTTTTCATTAATTGTAGTAGTCAAACTAGTAGCCATGTTGCCTCAATATAGGACAATATATTGCAGTTCAGACATAATTAACAAAATAGTTTTAATGGGCTTTAAACCTGTGTTCCTACCCACACAGGTTTGCTATGAACATTGGTGAAATTTACTAGTTCTTAGGGATCTAATTGCTTATAGTCTGTGTCCTGCGGACAGTGAACAAGTACCCACTTAACACTTTCTGCTCACCTGAGATACATATAGGTGTTTTTTAAGAGGACATAATATTTGGTTCCTATAGGTCCTGCATAAGGGTAATCTTTTTGTAGCTTGTAATGAGGGTATTTAGAGCCTCCTTCTCTTTTGTTTGGGCTGCTCTCCTCCCTTTAATTTTTATTTTAATTTATATATATATTTTTTCTTATTTCTTTTTATATCTTTTTTTTTCTTTGTATTTCTAAACTAATGTCAAAGCTCTGTAGTTAGTAGGTAAAGATACAACTTTTGTCTATTCCTGTGCTATTTTAGCTTAATTTATTTGTAAAATTTATTTGTGAAATTTCTTTAAGGCCTTGCATTCTCAGTCTAGTTGCATTAGTAAGTTACATAGCAGATGATTTAATTAAAGTTTTCCATAAAAGTGAAAAATACCCATTAGAAGCAGAAAAATGTTACATTTTTCAGGTAACAAATTTTGAAATAAAATCAGAATAGCTCTTAAAATAGGAGCAAATGCCCTCTTTATTTTGAAAAGCAGAATTAAAGTATTTTTGTGGCCAGTGTTAAGAGGATGCTCAGACTAAAAAGAATTTATGATGGATCCCCTGAATATTCACATTTAAAAGTAGAGAATGAAGGCTTTTCCCTGCAAAGATTTCTGATGAGCTAGACGCATGCTCTTTTCCCGGTGTGCAGATGTTGTTTTTGTCTAAATTGTGAAAGTTCATGGTCTGAAGAACTAATGTCTTGGTTTAAGACACTTCAAAGAGGTGTACATTTTAAAATGAGTTACCTCTTCTCTGTTTCAGCCATAAGGAACAAATGCAAGTAGATATAAGTAAAAAATTTTGCTAAGAAGCAGAACAGGAACAAGCAAAAAAAATCCAAACAGTAAATAATCCGTAGATATAAAATTGCTAAATCTCACGAAGCCCTGGGGAACAAAGAGAGGCCCAAAGTGGTGGAAATAGCATTTACAAGATGGTGCCTGCCAGGGTGCCCATGTGGCTTGAAAGACACAGGGAGAATGGCATCAGCTCTCTACCCCCACAATGGTGTGTTCCATCGACCACACCATCTGGGAGACAAAGGGAAAGAAAGGTTGTGGACAGAAAGAATCTTCCTGGTGAAGCAGGAACTTTTGGAGCTGCTCTAGTGGAAGATAAGCCGCCACCTGCTGCATCCTCCTGCTGCCTCCTGGGCTCTGCTGGTGTTGGTGCTGATGCCCACCACACTGCACAAGTGTTGAGGACGGGAGAAGAGTTGGTCTGTTTGTGTAGGGTGACCTGGTCCCTGGGACAGGTGTACAGAGATTACTCCAAAACTGTTTTTATTGCAAAGTGATGTTTTTCCGAATGCCTACCATTGCAAACCCAGAAAAAAACCAACAAACCAAAACCAAGGGTAACCTCCTTAGAAGAGGAGCCTCTGCCTTCAGCAAAGGCTGCCAGCAGTGAGCTGCCTGCTTCCTGGCTCCAGCATTTAAGGGACCTTGGCAATGTCCTCCCCACATTTTCCATTTTCTGGCTGCAAGTTCTTAAAGAGATATTAACAAATTTTGGGCACAGTGACATGTGAATACAGTAACATTTTGTGTTATCCTGACAACTGCAAATGATTTGGGATCAGATCTGCACAAAGTCCTGCATGGTTCCTTCTTTAGGAGATTGTGGTATTTGTCTCTTCCAGAATGGCTGTTGCATTTTAGGTATAATTTTCAGTGCTGCTTAGGTTATTTATTTTGTTACTCTCATACAGTCATGGAGATGTATGCCCATCCGTTTTTAATGTTTTTATCTTGCATCTCCAATTTTCATATATAAAATCAACATATTGAACCCAGTTTTTTAGTATCTCACTATGATAGTGACCAAGCTGTGTTTATAAAGATAGATAACACTGGTGAAAATATATGATATTGAGGGTGACAAAATCAGTCAAAGAAAGAGCTGAAGAAACATGTTTTCCCTCTGCTATTTATAAGCAAGATTCTGAGGTGAATCAGATTGAAGATGATGCAGTACCATGCCATGTTATCTGGGGACCACTGAACACCTTGCTGAGTGCCTTGAAAGAGATGGAGTTGTACTGAAGATCAAAGCAGTGAAGGTATACTGCAGGAAAAAGAAGAAAAAAAAGAATTTGAGCTAGATCAATAGCTTAGGGGTTGATTTCTCAGTAAATTCTATTAAACTAATTATGTGCCATAGTACTTAGTTTTACCTTTGTAAAATGTACGGCAGTTTCCAGCCTTTCTATGGCAGTACTGATTAAAAGTGTTGGGGATTTTTTTGTTTGGTTTTTTGGTGTTGTTTTTGTTTGGTTTTTTAAATTACATTTCAAAGTGATTCTATCTCTTTGTCTGTAAGTAATACTCAAATACCTTTTTCTTTAGGTTGTATGAGTTGTTGCTTCTCTTTTTGTTAATGTATTCTTTTCTTCCCCTGTAAGGAAGTGCTATGCTTATAACTGGAAGTTTGTAATCCAGTAATTAATTGTATTAGCAATTTTTTATTCTCAGGATCAGATGAATAGAACTGATTCGTAAACCATCATTAAAGCTCGCTTTTTTCTACTCTATTTTTACTATTAGGAATGTTGTCTCTGCAATTTGAGAGGTGGTGCATTAAAGCAAACTACTGACAAAAAGTAAGTAATATATTCTTCAGAACTGTATGTGCCTGTTTTAAACTTTATTTTCAGTCCATTCTCATGTGCAAAGCATTTGCAAGCCTAATTACTTGACAGTGTCCCTTTAAGCTGAATTGTTGCAGAATTAAAATTACTTCTTTTGAAATGTGGCACTGGCATTTTGTTAAATAGTTAGATAGTAAAAGTTACATTTATTTTAGTATTTGCACACGCTTGCTTGTTCCGAATTTTAATCTGCTGGTCTTTGTGCAAAGAAAGTAAATGAGAGCTCATTTATCATTGTTTGCATGGGCAAGTCTTATCAAACAGCAAAGTGTATTTTCTTTGCTCCTGAAAATTATACAATACTTATGAACTTCTAAACCCAGTATTTTAAATGAATTAATTTTAATAATATTGAAATAATTTTCAGTTCTGAAGTTTTTTTTTCAAAAATAATTTGTCAAAAATAGTTTTGTTGCTGACACCATTCTGTTACTGTATATGGGTGACAGAACCCTATAGCAAGAAACCCTGACAGCTAAAGTGGAAATATTGCAGCTTAATGATTTTTCAAGCCCAATAGTAGAATAGTCTTCATGCATTTTATAATTCGTAATGCAATTCATAATTAAGTGGCTTATCATAGTAGCGTAGCAATATCGTGTAGACCTCTTTCTTTCATCCTTTGGAATGCAATGGTAAGACATGATCTAGGTATGACATCCTTTCACTTTCCAGGAAAGAATTTATTTATCAGGGGTTTGCATTTGATTTCAGAACTCTTGTAACTAATCCAGTTAGAAGGTTTTTTGTTTAACCCGGGCCATATTTTGCCTTCAGAAAACATTATTATTGTAACCATTTTAATGGACATTTTTGCCAGTGCATGAAAAGTCTCAGCTGATTCTTAGTTCTGTTTTAAATTCCCTGAAATTTGTTACTTAGTTTACTTGCTAAATAAAAAGAGAATTACAAAAATACTATCTCAGTAGAATTTATCATGCCCTTTTGATATTTGCTGTTGGTAGCTTCCAGGCTGCATCTTAAAAAATATATATATCCTTTTCTGTATATCAATTTAAATTCTTTTGAAATGTCTCATAAGTTATATTATGAGGGAAGTCCACAGAGGTCTGCATAAAATCACTTTTCTTGTATAATTATATATAAGATTCTCTCACTCTGTAGGTTAGTTTTACAGATTTATAAAATGGGATTTCTTTAAAAGCAGTTGAACTCTGTTTTTTGTTTCCATAACACCTTATAGGTACACAATGTGGAGTTTTAAATCTGTCTTTCAGCATTAGCTGTCATTTCAAAATTTTAAGTTTTCAGAAAGTATGTTACAATTTTATCTTTTTTCTCCAACAGCTGTAAAATCTCTCATGTGACTTTCCTTTGCTCTTTCTTTACTCTGTACATACTAATTAGAGATAGAGGAAGAGCGTGTCATACTTTTAGAAGCTAATGGATCAGACTGGTATGAGTGCATGCAGTAAGCAGTTTGCCATATAGGAAGGCTGAGAGTCCTTCTTTTCTGCAGAGAACAGCAATTGTTTTGAGTCTGTTAGGTTGAGAGACATCAGAGGATAAATATTTAGTTGAAGGTTGATTGAAGAGGCTTTTTATTTATTGCATTTCTGTCTCATTAAGCTTAGATGATAAGACAATGTGGTTTAGCAGGTGGGCAGGTCACAATGAAAGGAAAATGGCTGTTACAAAAAATGTTTTAAAAAGTCTCAAAACGAGACTCTTTTCTCTAAGTTAAAACAGGAACAAACTGTCAGTATAATAAAAGGATTGATCTGCAAGCTTTATCTGTTTTTATTTGGGTTGAACTGTATAACTTGCTAATTGATACATCATCTTTATGTACAGCTCTTATTTCACACTTTGACCAATACAACTTTAAAGTTGTAATTGTCCCTGTGTGTCATATTATACTTTGACACATGTTTTTGTCAAAGATGGCTTATTGAAATATTGCTGCTCCAGTGTAGGAAAGAGAAATTATTTCTGTTTTCTGCATCACCCTCCATCTCCTTCAGATTCAGCCTGTTCTGTTCCTGTTAATCTGTTAAAATGCTCGTGTAATGTGTGTTTCTTCAAAATGTACAAGAAGTGGTGTGGGGCAAGCATTCAGAGCTTACAGAAATACAGTAAATGGGGTAATGAAAACAGACATACACTAAATGACAGGGAATAAGGCAAATATGAATCAAAAAATGGAAATATTTTCCTTTATTCAGATCTACTTCTTGTCTACCCCAAAAATATTTTTGAGGTAGCCTCAGAAGTCTGCTGTTTTTTAATAGAAGTGTCATTAACTTCTCTTCTGCTTCATGAAATAACAGTTTCAACATTAATTTCAAACTTTTTAAAGTTTCTCTTAGCTTTTCTTATTTTGAGATTCATGTATCAAGATTTGGAGTGCTTTCTGATGCATATACGAAGCATGTTTTATCATCTGATAAACCTCCTGATGTTGCATTGAAGTCTTAAATTTAACGCTGGTCCTAGGTACTAGCAGGTGCATTTGCTACTAAAGGAATTCCAGCTTATGTTGGGCATTGTACTGGTGGCTGGATCACTTTGCTGCTTGGATGCCATTGTGTCTATAGACAGAAGGCCTTGATAGAGTTTACATTTAATTTTGCATTTTGATAGATACATTGATTGTAATCACATTTGTTGTGTAAGAATGGTTTCTCAGGTCTGAGTAATGCTAATAATGAGTAATAAATGCTGAAACAATAAATTACACATGAAGCAAATAGTGTGGTGTTTATGTATGTCCCTGAATCATGCACCTGCAAAAACTTCTTACTTAAATAAAAAGTAAACTATGTGTAAAAATAGTTGCACTAAAATTTCAGTCTGAAATTCAGTTGACACGAAGTGGTAGTGTTGCAAGATTTGTTAAAATGTGTTAATGAAGCTTAAGAAAGCCTAATAAGGAAGTAATTACAGAAGGGTACCTTTAAAAAAACCAAGCCAAACCAAAAGGAAAAGCCAAATACACAGAAAGGAACAGCTTAAGCATTTGTATTTCTATGAGTTTTTTTGGTGGTATTTTTGACTTGCCACTTTTCACAGGTGGGCACATGTAATATGTGCAATTGCCATCCCAGAAGTCAGATTTGGTAATGTCACAGAGCGTACTCCGATAGACACTAGCAGAATACCTTTGCAAAGATTAAAATTGGTGAGTAGTATATTAATATATGCTCCATATTTGCATTGCTATTAAGGTGTTCCAATATTTGAAATGTATTAAAAATCTGAATTGTGATGGTTATTGCCGTGTAAAGAGCTGTAAGTTATGTTTAAGGTAAGAAATAAGATATCCAGGGTTTTACCAAGATGGGCCTTTTGAAACATAATGGCAGTTCATTAACAGTGGTAGCAGTCTTTGGTATTCTATTAAATGTAATTCAAACCTCTTCTTCCCCAAGAGAAAAATAATAAACTTGACCAGTATCAACTGTGAAAGTTTCATTTTTGGAGTTGTATTGGTGATGAAACCCAAAAAAACAGGGAACACTACGCAGTACATATTTTTGAGGTATTTTTATTAGTGATTTTTGCCTTGACTGTTCATGAAGGTGAAAGGATGCATGAACTGTTTGTTACATGGTCTCTACCATCAGGTATTGAAAAATATAATGCAATAAATCACACATTAAACAATGTCATTCAGGAATACTGAGGTACTCAAGAAGAGGATATGCACAAGTGCAGAATGTGTTTTTTTGCTATGTTATACAATAATTACTTAATCTGTCAGTGTGTACATGACTGTGCTGTTGTCAGATAGAAAGAAAGTGATTAGCGGCACACTCAAAGTCTTAGAGAAAGTGTAAGTTTTCTGGATCACCCCACATGGTTTCCAGTGGTCTATCTTACTTTGAATTCACTTATTTTGAACTATTAATATTTTCACTCTATTTATACTTTAATTTCATTTTATTCCATTCATTATTTTTTTTCTTTTGTAGCTGTGTATTTAACTGTGACAATGTGGCTTGGAGTGGTTTAAAATTTATAGCCTATCCTTCAAGTGGTAATCTGTTTTTAATTTTTGTTCAGAATTTTAAAATACTTGGTTTTCTCATATCCTTTAGAAAATAATTTAAAAGACATATGTGAAGATTGTTTATGTATAACATAAAAACATAAGGCAACTTGAAAATTGTTAATTCAAGAGCTGAAAACACAGAAATCATGGAAACGTTGTTGGAAATGACCTCCAAGATCATCAAGTCCAACCTTTGACTTAATAACACAAAGCTCATTGGGGACACCTTATCTCAGTCTGCCATATCTGCTCATTTTCTGAACCCTTCCAGGGACGGTGACATCATCCAGCTTCCCTAGGGAGGCTGTTCCAAAGCTTAACCACCCTTTCAGGGAAGAAATTTCTCCTGCTATTGAACTTAACCTCTGCTATTTGGGACAGTTTGAGGCCATTATGTCTTGTCCTACTGCTTTTTACTTGGCAGAAGAGGCTACCACACCCTCATTTCAGGCAGTTGCAGAGAGTGGTAAGGTTCCTTCTGAGCCTACTTTTCTCCAGGCTAAACAACCCCAGCCCTCTCAGTGAGTACTCACAGGACTTGTACGCCAGGCCCTTTCCCAGATTTGCTGCACTTCTCTAGATGTATGCTTGAGTACCTCAGTAAACTTCTTGGATCACAGGCTTCAAGGTGTGGCTTCGGCAGTGCTGTGGACAGGGAGAAAATCCCTGGCCCAGTCCTTCAGGCTACACTGTTGTTGGTACAGGCCAGGATGTCATTGGCGTTCTTGGCCATCTGGTTAATGCAAGGGCAGGACCCAGCTCTGGGCCTTGTTGAACCTCACAGCACGGCCTTGGCCCATGATCCAGCCTGTCCAGATCCCTCTGCAGAGCCTGCCTGCCCTCCAGCAGATCAACGCTCCCACACTGCTTGGTGCTGTCTGTAAACTGGCTGAGGCTGCGCTTGATTACCTTGGCCAGGTCATAAAGGTATTAAAGAGAGATGGTCCTGATTCTTGGGGAACACCACTCGTGACTGGCCACCAACTGGATTTAAATTAATTAATTAATTAATTAATTAATTAATTTGTTTGTTTGTTCATTCATCAGATGTTGAAATGTATTCTATGGACTGTCCATGACTTAAACACTGTAAGACAAATGGGAACATTTTGGAAAAGGTTTGAATTAATTTTAAATTATTATGAAGGTGTGGACCAATGTTCTCAAAATTACGTGATTTACAAACCTAGGTTTTTTCTGCTGAATATAAACAGTTGAGGAATTCGTAGATTTTCTTCTATTCTTTCTTTCAGTGGATGGAATATTGCTTTTAGTCCTTACTGCTTTTTCAGTTCTTGATGTCTACTTCAATATAAAATTACATTGAACCGCTTATATTGTATAAAGCTGTATATAAGCCTATGGTGTCTTGCAAATATATCAATGTTTAGAAATAGAGTACTTGCCTTCCTTAAATCTGTTTCTTAAAGAAGGGTTTGCGTGGAATGAGTGTTGTGAAGAAGGAACTTAGCTGAATACAGTAGAAATGAGAGGCAGGATACTTTAGAAGAGTCACAAATGCAATACTGTGGCAGGTAGAAGACAGCCTTTCTGTAAGGGAAGGAAGCACCAGAATCCTGGTTGACTCATTAAACCTTATTATTCCAAGATTTAATTTCTGACATTAAATTTATAATGAAATAGCTACATTTATATTAATTTAAGGGGAGTAGTCAGTTTTACCATTTCAAAAGGCTCTGTGATGATGTAATGCCAATAGACCAATAAAATGTTGCTTCTTGGGTAAAGGAGCAGAAGAAATCTGCCCTAAAAACACCAGCAGAGCATCTGTTTTTAATATTTTTACTTTTGTTGCAAGTAAATTACTGCATCTGATGATTTTACTTAGTTCAGTTTCAGAGTGAGTACCCTATCTAAACTAAGTTTCCAGAATTATATGATGTTACTCTGTATTTTAAAAATAAAAATTAATATGTGTACATATTCATGTATATATACATGTACATGTACATATACATAATGGAATTGTATGGATACTTTTATTTTCTTTAAAACACTCTATCAGATACTTCTTGTAACATATTTGTTGTTTCCTGAAACTAAAAAGTGGGGTTCCTACTTTGCTAAAGAGGTTGGCTGCCAATAGCCTTTTGTGTATGTTCTAGCCTTGTGTATATATGCCACATTATTCTCAATTCAAACATGATCTCTAAATTAATCTTCGGTTCCTTACTGTGATGCTACAGAATAACAAGCTCTCATACCCACTGGCACTGAATATTTTTCCTCAGGGGAATCCCAGGGATTATATGCAAATGTATTCTTTCTGAAGGAATTCCTGCCTCTTCTTTCCTCCTCCCAACCCTACTTCATCCTTACCTTTCATTTCTTTCCATTACCACTTGCTCTATACCTGACAGTAGACAGTTACACCATCTGCCTTGCTGTTAATTTCTGTAAAAGCATAGTGAATTTTTCACACCTGGGAGTATGTAAGCAATTGATGCAGGTCAGTTTTGCCTTTTGAAATTTTAGGGACTGTCAGTGCTGCTCTTCAGCAGTCAATACCAGCTTCATAGCTGTCCTATTTGATAGATTAAGGACACCTTTGTTCAACTCGCTCCATCATTCAAGCCAGAGAGTTACCAGAGCAAGGGTGAGCTTTGTAAATAATTTTTTGATATTGAGCCTTTATAAGGAGTAGCTTAAAAAAAATAAAAATTTGAGCCGATTTTTAAAATCCATTTTGTGATAAAGCATGAGGTATAATAAATAAATGTGGGCTTCCCTACTCTGCCACCTCTCCTTTACAAAATTTAGGATGTGTTTTGTTGATTTTTTTTAAATGAACAAAACACAGTGGAAAAAAATTATAAAGGAATAGATTAAGTTCTAGCATGAAGCCATACCAAAATGATATATTACACTATAGAAGCAAATGGTTTTAGTTGTTTGAAACATTTTCTATCCCTCTCCTCCTTCTTCCTCCCCCCTGAAATAGTAAGAAGCCCAGATAAACAGAATAGCTACTATTTTCAGAGATCTGTAGAGGAGGACCTGACATTTTCTTTAATGTCGAATCTACAAAGAAATAGCAAAGGAAGTAAAAAGCAAATGTTTAATTTTTTACAAATTAAAAAGCATCTGTGCAAACATGAACATATTGGTAGGCTTTTTTTTATTGCTTAGCTAGTAGATGTAATGATTGCTGTTAAATAGTTTCAATTCACTAGAAATTTTCGGTTGAAATCAGTGTGTTTCCTGTCAGCCTTGCCACTAGTAAATATTCAAGATATACTAATTTCTTCCAGAGTAAAACTCAGTATTTGTGTCATACAAATAGCAGTTTATAGCTTTAAAATTATTTTATTTAACTGTTTCATGTTTGCAAATTACTGGTTGTTTTAGCATGCCACCATGGTTTCAATTTTCTCTAGCTTTTTCAGTAGGTTACGTGTCATGTACCTTTACTGCTGAAAACTTACATGACAGTGAAATTTTCATTAAAAATTAAATATTTTGAATTTTTTTTTCCTGAATGCAAGTAGGCAAATAGAAAATTTGGCTGCTTTTTTTTTTAGGGGAAGAAAAGAATGTGATACACTCTGGTGAAATCACTTCTATTTTAAGGGCATAAACCCATAATATTATTTGACTTCAGCTGATTTCTCATGTGAAAGCAAAAGACCTCCTAGGCAACCTCAGTGTTGAAAGCATGCCACAAAGATACTATACCTGCAGTTTTTCCACATTATGTCTATATTTATACATTTCCTCTTTTTTCCAAATATGTATAAATGGAGAAATGAGATCATTCTGGTCTCCTTTTGTCAGACAGTCAGGCTTGGTTTCTTCATGTTATGATGTTCAAATCCATCAGACAGTTTGAGTTCAAATACCCACATGGAATAACAATTTTTAATTACCAAGCTAGGAAAGAAATAACTTGATTATGGATATTAAGTACCAGTTCTAAAATGAAATGGTTGAAGGGATATACTTTATCATATCACACATTATAAACCAATATTTTTCATAAACTACAGTATGCTAACTGTTTGTGGGCACATAGTTCAGCTGGTTTCTGTTCCAGTGGTCTCCAAGCTTAACAGCAGACATGATCTAGTGTGAAAACAGGAAGTACACAAATGCTAACTTAAGTGCTTTTAATCACATGTTACCAGTGTGAAAATGTTAGGAGCAGATAAAAGAGGCAAAGTTTCTGGGAAGTGATGGCATGCAGGGGCATCACTTGAAATTTATGTAAATGTAAATGCAGAGTTTTAGCTAACGACAAGTTGGAGGAAATATGTAATTTGTAGAACTCATGCTATCAATGACTGTGGTGTCAGCTTCTATCCCAATGCTGTTTAACAGCATTGAATAATTTACCCAAAGCAGGCAAAGCTTAGGCTTCCAGCTGAGTTTAGTTTTATTTAATTTATTTTTTCCTTGTTCCGTTTGTCTTTAAGTCTCCAAGAGAAGCTTGGTGTATGCTTATGCTTTTAAAATTCCATTTTTCCTTGGCTATTTATATATATGGGGCTTTGGGTCATAGGAAACAAACTGGATTACTTTGTGTGTCAAAGTCAATGATAAAACTTAGTTTTACTTAGGGAAGGGAAAAGCTTTTCCCCAACTGCCTTGATAGTCTCTGTTCTCAAAAGAGTGTTAATTACTCAGCTCTAATTATAAATATGAATTATAGCTGCATAAAAAAGTCTCTGGAGATGAGAAATTCAGACTGACCTCTCAAATATCAAATCAGCCTTTGAAAGAAAGTGTCTCTTGTCTTTCTATTTTAATAAAGCATGGGACTTAAAACTAGAATTAAATAAAAGCCCATGCTACTATATGGCCAAGGAATTCAAGCCAACATGAATATTGAGCCTAGTGTCATTCAGCGTTGCCAGGCATGTGACTTATAATGAATGTAAACCTTGTATATGAGAGTGTTTAAGTGTTTCATCAATTACAAGAGAAATACTTAAATAGAATCATTAGCATCTGTTCCTAGACCTCTGTATTTTGAAATGACAGCTCTAAAATCATGATTTCAGTGGCATATATAACAACTTCATAGTGAAATATCTTATCTCCTTTTGGTATTTTTTATGTTTTAAAATACTTGGGTATTGAACAAATTATGAGTCAATTATGATTGACTTTGTTCTTATAGGCAGCTGCTGCAATGCTGTACTGAAACAGTGGTGCCTTTGTTTCTCTATCTTTAGAGTTTCCTATTATTTTTAAACTTGAAATACTATTTCTCCAACAAAATAGAGGTAGAAAATGAGTTTTGGAATAGCTGAAGTTGCCCTGAAGCTTTTGATGACCTCAGATTTGTATTTGACAAGTGAACCGAGTATAACCACAAGTGTACTCTGACTGAAGAACATTATTTTGAAAAGAAATCTACAGTGTGATGATGACTGATCTACAAGCCTTTCAGAATCTGGCTGAAGCCATAAAGGTTTTTTAGAAGGCTGTACACTTTAAAATTTGCACCTGAAGGCAAATAATAGTGAGCTTGAAAGCCGAAGATTATAGTATTGAAAGGTACATCAATTCTGAAAATATAGAGGTTTCTCAGTGGTATGGCACTGAAGAATGGAATCAAAGCAAACATTTGTATGAGCTTTTAAAAGAATGGGCACATATTCTCCTGCATATCATTCTGTTTTAAGGATTAAAAAGGATTAAAGACATTTGAGGACACTGCTCATCTTCTCTGTTCTAATTTGTAATGAAATTCATTTGTTAAACTACAGTGAGCTAGCAGAACTATTGCAGCTGTGTTTGTGAAAAAGTAGAGAACCACTTGCAGTGATGTATACCAGTGTTGCTATGCATTTCTGGTGATACAAAGAAGTATTGATTACTTTTCAGTGTTTCCAAAAATATTGCTGGAAGGGCCATTGAGTAGAATTGTTATGCCATAGATACAATCATGTATTAGCTAGATCAGTGCACACATTGACAGGCAATGGGACCAAAAATAGACAGAAATCTTGACACAGATTTTAAGAAATTTCTAAATTGTTTTATAACTGTTAATGAAACAGATTTTAGTAATATACTTGATTTTAAAAAGCATTAAACTGAAAATAATGCAGTAGTTGCTTACTGCAATATATAATTTATTAAAAATGTAGTGACTCATTGCCATCATGTATAAAATAGAATTTACTATATATGATTTAGTCACAGTGTTCATAAGATTTTTAATAAGGATATTAAAAGAATATATTTTGCTGGGTGTATAGTACTTACTGTCAGAATAATGTGCAGATCCTATTGCAAACTGTCAAATTTGTATCTTCCAGTGGTGTGGTACTATCAAGTCTTATGAAAGATATGGAAAATGTTAGAAATGCATTATTATAAATAATGTCTGAAGACATGAACAGAAAGAGACATAAATATGTCTGCTGTTATAAGTGTAGTAGCTGTCAAGGATTAAATGTGTCCAGTGTATGTAGAATTTACAAATCTGGAGAAAGAAAACTGGCACCAGGTTTGTATCTGTAAGAAAAAAATTTGCAGACACTATAATCTAGGAAAATTTAATCTCTGATTGTTACATGCAGAAGTTACGTGCATGGTTTTTGTTTGTATAGGGTTTAAATACATATCATATTTTTGAATGTAAATTAAAACTGAAAAATTCTTCCATAATTTTGTACCACATCTCTCTTCAGGCTAGGGACAATCCCAAATATCTATACAGGCTGATGGATGAATAGATTGAAGCAGCCTGCAGGGAATGACTTGGGAGAAAAGGGGATAAAGCTGGACACAAGCTATCAATGTGCGCTTGCAACCCAAAAAGCCAACAAGTGAAGTGCATCCTAAGCTGCATGAAAGGCAGCATGGACAGCAGGTTAAGAGAGGGGAGTTTGTCCCTCTACTCTGCTTTTGCAAGAGTACTCATACAGCAGGAGTAGTATGTCCAGCTCTGGGATTTCCCAGCACAAGAAAAAATTATGGACCTGTTGAAATGGGTCCAAGACAAAAATGATCGAAGAGCTGGAGCACTTCAGCCACGAAGACAGGCTGAGAAGGCTGAAGCTTTTTAGCCTAGAGAAGACAAGGCTCTGGTGAAAACTTACTGAGGCCTTTTCATACTTAAAAGGAACTACTAAGAAAGACAGGGAAAGATTTTTTTTTTTTCCCGGAACTGCAGTGACAGGACTACCAGCAAGTCTTTTATACTGAAAGGAGGTAGATTTAGATGCGATACAAGTAAGACCTTTTTTCTTACACTGAAAGTGTTACAATCCTTGAGCAGGCTGCCCTCAGAACTTGTGGGTGCCTCATCATTGGAAGTGTTCAAGGTCAGGTTGTATGGAGCTTTGAGCAATCTGGCAAAGTGGCAGTGGGGCTGAAACTAGATGATCTTTAAAGATCCCTTCCAGCCCAAACTGTTCAAAGATTCTGGAGGACATGAAACAGTCTTAGGGACTTCCAAGGAACAAAACAGTAATGAGGTGATCACCCACTGATGTGTGAGGAACTGTTGGGTTTTTTAAAATGTGTATATAGTCAGTAGCACAGCAAAATTTATTCCAAACTGCTTTAGACTTATATATAATAAAAAAGTAAATTTATAGAAGATTGAATAATGCAACTTTATGGTGTCATAAATGCAACAGGTAATAATTGCAGTGATGTTTCAGTTAAAATCACCTTACCCTGGATAAAAAGGTGATGCAAGATGATGGAAAAAAAAATTCTGTTATAAATATACATTTTAAAAAGGGTGCAATATTCCCTTTCCTCCAGGCAGTGGACACTTTCCCTAATTGCCATGACTTTTCAGATATGATGGAGAGTGGCTTGGCAACTACATCAGCCAATTCTGTTAGGACACTGGGATGCATCTCACTGGGTCCTATGGACTTGTGTATGTTCAGGTACCCCTGTGGTCTTGAACCTGATCTGCTCTTACACTGGGAATGACTTCCATTCCCCAGTTCCTGTCTTGAGGTTCAGAGACTTGAGTGATGTGGGAAGAATGATTACTAATGAATACTGAGGCAAACAAAACTGTCGAGTACCTCTTGTTTTCTTTAATCTTCCATTTCTGACCAACATGCCTATAGAAGCCATTTTTACTATTCTTTGTATCCCTTGCCAAAATCAGCTCCAACTATACCTTAGCTTTCTTAATTTCTTAATTGTCCCTCCACAACCAGACAGCACTTCTCTTTTCTTGGATACCTGTCCATGATTCCATGTCCAGTGCTTTTCCTTCTTGTATTTCACTTTGTCCAGGAGGTCTTTACTGAGCCATGCTGGTCTCCTGCCTTCTGTGCCTGAATGCTTACTGGTGGAAATTGAGAGATCTTGGGCTCTAAGAAAAATGTTCTTAAAGATCTGAGAGTTCTGTTCTGCTCCTGAGTGCAGTTTTCTGGGGGTCCTATACACTAATTCCTTACATAACTAGAAGTTCAGGTCCTAAAATTCAGAGTAGTGACTTTAACCTTTCTTTGGCCCATAACCCTTGGGGTCATGAATTCCACTTCATTTGAGCCCAGGCTGCCACTGATCCTGACCTCTCCAGTTAGTTAATCTGTGTCAGTAAGCAGCAGATGCATTTCTCTGTCACCTGGGGTAAGAAATTATCCTTGATGCTCTCCAGGAGTCTCCAGGACTGCTTATATCTTGCTGAGCTGCTTTTCCAGCAGATGTCAGGGACTGTCCTGACAAGTCCCTTCAGCTGGATCAGAACCTGCCAGAGTGATGCTTCCTGCAGGTGAAGTAAGAAGGTTTTGTCAACAGGGTCCCCTTGATTGAGTGGTGGGTAATAAATGCAAACGTGAGATTTCCTTTATTGGATTGGCCTCTGATTTTCAAGCTCTTGACCTGGTCATTGCTATTTTTGATGATGGGTTTGTACAATCAAGTCCATAGAAAGGGCAAGTTGCCTGCCCCTCCTTTCCAGTCCATTCTGAACAGTTTGTCAACTGGAGAGCTCCAGTCATGTGATTCAATTTCATGACTGAAACACCAAGTTTCAGGGTTTGTGATTAGATAATAGCTTTCCATTTGCACAGTCACTTCTAGCTCCTTCTGCTTGTTACTTATGTTGCATGCTGTTTCTTAGGTTTGACATATTTTAAGGATAGAATGATGAGTAATTGATAAGTTAATTACTTGGACATAATTTGAAATAGTTCAGAACTCAGCTCAGTGAGAATTTTAGGTTTCAGCTGTTGTATTTGGATTTTTAGTACTTTTAACTAATTTTTTCCTGTTGTTTCCCCTCACTTAAAGCTCTCTGCCGCAAGGCATTTGTTGGTGATCCTTGGAACATTACTGTGAGACCTGTTCGCTGAAGGGAAAAAGGTCCAGTTCAGATTATAAGCTTGAAAACTTGTCTTCATGAACAGATACTGGTTTTCCTTTAGGAAGCTGACTGCTGTTTGAAATAATATTTATTATATATATATTACTATATATATATATATAATATATATATATATTACATAATAATGTAAGGAACTGCTGAAGAAAGTAGTAAGTTGATTTGCACAGCAAATTCTGGGGATTTAAAGTAAGTCAAGTTAATGTTCATTTGAAAGAGAAAAAATGATGGCTGGGCTACTGCCTGGGGTTACTTTTTTTTCCGGTCAGCTGAAGTAGCTCTCTCAGAGCTTTCTGTATATGCAGTTTCCAAGAAAAAGGAGAAGGTAGAAGTTTTAGATAAACTTTTATTGGTGGAAAAATTGTACAGTCTCTTAGAGACTAGTGATTTGTCCTAGTGTTTTTTTACTTTGCAGCTTTTTAAACATTTAATTTATTTCATGCTGCTGTTTTGTTTGGGATCCTTTTGTTACCAGGAGAAAGTATGGTCTCTCAGACAGCCATCACTATGAGTCTCCTAAATGCCCCAAATGAGAGACAACACTCTTTTGTTTCTGGAGAGGTGGAACATTTTTCCTGTACATGTGAGATCATTTGCTAGGCACATCCAGCATGTTTAGCCGTGTGGTCTTCAGGAATGGCGGTGTGTTGTTTTCATTACCAGCAAGCATTGCATCTGTCTTGTCAGCTCTGAACTTAAGCAGCTTACTTATTCCTTGTACCTTATCACAGCAGGGCACTTGGCAAGCTGTGAGACTACACTGTCCAAGTCTGACAAATATAAATCTTAAAGCAATGTCAACATCATAAGGATGGCACTGCAGCCTACATCATCTTCCAATTTGTCCAGTAGCCTATATTTTACAGAGTGACACTATGACAGAAAATTCTCTTGGTGGAGAGTCAGTGTTACTGTCTGCTTTTTTGAGCAGAGAAGGAAGGTTTCAGAAGGTTTCATAACAAAATCATACATAGATTGTCATGGAGTTCATAAAATGAGTAATGAATATGTTAACTTCATAGTTCAGGAAATTGAACTTTATGAAACTAGGCAGATACAAGGGCATATGAACACAAGCAGAGGCTATAGAAAATACCCTGAATTTGAAAAATTATATATTCCTCAGTTTTTTTCTATATCAGAGGAATAGCAGGATTGTTGCAATGAATTGTTCTTGAGCAAGTTTACATCAGCTTGATATTAAATAAATAAGCCATTGCAAATACAAGTTTTATTTTAAAGACCTTCTTATCCTGAGGAAGAGAGAAGAGAGAGGAACATACAGCAGAAAAATCCATGTTACCTGAAACTGTATAATATTCAGCTAACCACCCGGTGTATAGCTTGTTGTTTTTCTTCTACAGCATTAAAAATAAATTCCTTGATGATAGAGAATTACAGTCTTACAGTAGGGCAGCGCTTACATGATTTTGGAGAAATTCCAGATCTCTGACTAAGAAGGCTTGACTTGTATTGCAGATGTCCTTTTGGTTGTAAGCCTTTTGCTTTTTGACTATCATGGAAGAATATTTCTATGCTTGTTAGAGGTGTTTACCTTTTATAACTGATACCTGCTGGCTGGGTAATTTTGCTGCTGTAATACAGTTTGCAGTGTAGATTTAGCATATTCAGAACCTCCTATAATGCCTGGGCACTGGCATTATATGAAACCTGCCTTTGAGATAGCTGTCATGTCTCTTTTTCCTTATGAATTTTCTGTTTGCAATAATCCCATCTAGTTCTTTAACTAGTCATGGTAAAATTTATCTCATTACAGCAAGTAGAAATCGGATAGCTTTTAAATAGAGATTTTGCAGCTCTCTTCCTGGATGTGATTTGTTAGGTTAGTGGAAAATGTAGGAGATGAACATTTGCTAAATGTGTCTGCCATTCCTTCCAGAATCGCAGAATTGTTTAGGTAAAAAAAAGATCTCTCAGATAATCAAGTCCAACCCTTGACCGAACACCACCTTGTCAACCAGACCATTGCACTGAGTGCCACATCCAGTCTTTATTTAAACACCTCCAGGGATTGTAACTCCACCACTTCCCTGGGTTGTATGTTCCAATGTTTAAGAACCGTTACCATGAAAGAATTTATCCTTTTCAACCTGAACCTCTTCTGGAGCAGCTTGAGGCTGTCATCTTGTGCTGTTGCTAGTTATGTGGGAGAAAAGGCTGACCCTCACTTGACTACAGCCTTTTTTCAGGGAGTTGTAGAGAGTGATAAGATCTCCCCTGAGCCTCCTTTTCTCCAGGCTAAAATAATCTCAGCTCCCTCAGCCATTCCTCACAGGACTTACTCTCTAGATACTTAACCAGCTTTGTTCTGGACTTGCTCCAGCTTCTCAATGTCTTTATTTTTGTGATATCTTTCTCAATACTGGAAACTACAGTTTAGTGTTTTGGGTGCTGCCTTTCAGTCTGTTTGCGTGATTTCCTTGTTTATACAGCTGAGTAAGTGTGACTAGCATACAAGCAGGTGTCAGAGGAGTACTTGCTGACCAAATATTTGTGTAATTCAGAGCTTTTGCTGTCCCAGACAGCTTTTTGTAAATTACAAACATTTGTTCCAGTATTTCCAGGTATATGTGACACAGCCCTTTTTTGTCATGATTTTCAAAATAAGTGGAACAAAATGAAAGGATAGAGATTACAAGAGCAGGTAAGCAACATAAGGAAGATATACTAGATGTTTATCCCTTGCTATCAGATTACTTTAAAAAAAAGAAAATTAAGATCAAAATCCTTGTCAACTTGAGTGTGATGAAGTGGTTAGTGAATGGTCAGTGGGATGGGGTTATGGATGAGACTTGGTAGACTTTCTGTATATCTGATCTTTATAAAAGGAGAGCTGATATTGCAAACTGATTTTCTTCTTGTTTGAGATCAGAAGGCAGAGATTGGCCTACCAATCAATATAGAACCTTGAACTGTAGAGTACTTTGTAAGGAAAGCAGGCAATGGCTAAATATTTTTGACCTTGGTGATATTGTTTGAGAGAAAAGGGAAAACTTCAAAGTTTTCAAAACTTCAAAGTGCAAATGAACATTGCATAAATATATTGAGAGGAATGAGTAAAGTCCATGTAGCTCGTTTGGGGGGCCAGATCCATAGTTTTTGAATAGTTTAGTTTCTAAATTTTTGTTTACTTCAATGCAGCAAAATCTGAGCATAAAGTAGCTGTACTAGAAATGTTTTTATTCTTAAATTATCAACATTTACAAGTATTACTTAGTTTTGTTAACAGAACTATATACATGTTAATAAATACCATCTTTATATGTGCAGTAAATTGGATTTTCCACTGTCACTATGAGAATAGCAGTAGAATTGGTAAAATGGACATCTCACAGGTGATCTTAGCTTGCTGTATTTGTCTAGCTGTTCAAAATTCAAATTTAGGGAGCACTGTTGTCGTGGTTTTAAACCAGTAACTAAAAAAATTATTTATTTCTTGCTGAGATATGGATTAGAACAAGAGCAAAACAAGCTTAAAACTTAAAAGGAATAAAGACAGTTTATTAGCAAACTACAAGAATAAGAACACCAGAATAAACTTTCAGAAAACCCTTTTATCTCTCACTACTTGACCATTTCTTTGTACACATGATAACATAGAGAAAAAAAACTTTAGAACTTTGGTGGTCAAAAACAGTCTCTGTTCTTACTAGAGTCTTTTCATCAGTCTTTGTAGAGAAACAGAAGTCGCCTTCTGCCAATCTATGGAGTTTCTCACAAGAAAACTATTTTTGTGCCAGCTGCCCGGAAATCTGTCATCAGAGTTCACTCCTCCCATTTCACAACACTCCGAGGTGTGCATGGGTCAATGAGTCTAGGGATGCCATTTTAAGGATTAGTTATTCAAAGGCAGAAGTCCTCTTCGTCTGTCCCTGTGAGCCTTCCTGGAAAACAGTTTTCTCTTTGCCCCCCAAGGCTTCAAAATCTTCACTCTACCCATTTCCAGCAACTCACAGTATCACAATTACTCTCTCTTTTCACAAAAGTCCACACTTTGAACACTCTATTCCTCCCATACTCTAGTCATGAATTAAAGGAGTCTTTTTAAACTTCTATTGTCCATCTCCATAGCTTTAACAGAAAGATACTTCAGCTGTAAAGCATCTCCTTATTACCTCTTTCTTATTTAAACTTAACTCTCTTCCTCACTGTTTTTGGTGGTTCTATGATGTCTTCTTCATGTTGATTGTCTCTCTTTCTCTGTCTTTCTAGGGAAAAGGAGTAATCTGTATGTTTATCCAGGTAGTAAAATAATTAAAAGCTTTAGAAAAGCTGCAAGAGTTCATGGTGTCAGGTTTCAGTCCAGCAGCAGAAACTGAAAACTAAGCCTGGCTGGCCTGCTCTGCTTCTCTCCCCTCCCCCCCCCGCCCCTCCCTGCGGCCTCGTCCGGCCTGGAGGGAGGGGAAGGCCAAGACAGAGCCTTGTTACCTTCTCAGAAGCCGGAAACCAAAGAGGGCAAGAGAGCTCTGACTGTACATCTTAAGGGGGTGTTTACAAGTTGACTTAACTTTTTAATGGTCAAGCTTGCTGTCAATTTTAGAAATGACCGATAATTGGTCAGGAGAAAAAACTCCCATCAGCCACCAGCAGCTTCAACTTCCTTAACTCTCAAAGCTATCTTAAAGGTAAAGCTACCCCATGACAGCTGTTTACTGATCACACTGTAAAATCCTTTTTTGTTTTTTATCTCTCACTTTACTTAGTGCATGTCATCACCCATTTAACTTAATCTAGGTATATAAAACACAGTTTTGGGATCCTAGAGATTTTATTATGCATCATATAGTTGCCTATATGTTGATGACTATCAACTGAAAAAACTTTAAAGAAACCACCCCCTTCTTTAGCTCTGCATTTTGTCACAGTGCTACTGCACAATGATAACCCTCTATGGAATATTACATAGCCATTGCTTTGAAGGTTTCATGGGATGGTGATGAATTTTGTATAAATATGGTAGCCATTATGTTCCAGGTATCTCAAAGGTATTGCAAACCTTTTCATATCAGTAAGATGATTTTATATTACTAGGCTAAATTCTTCTATTACCTTTTGTTTCCATGTAGATCTTTGATGTAGATCTCCATCGATCCCAGAGCCTTTCAAGTAGTTCTGAAATGATGTAAAGGATATTCACGTAGTACTTTATCTTTCCTCCATGGGATGAAAATTCTGAGTATGTTGTTGTAGTAATCTTTCCCCCTCCCCTTCCCCTTCCTGCCTTGTTATTATCAACTCAATCTGGACAACAACTTCTGATAGTACATGCTGTTCCTTGAGAGTAGAAAGTGGTTAAGATAGTATGTGACCCAAATTCTTAAGTGATTAAGCTGGTCCCATAAAAAACTGTCTTCTGTGTGTCAGGTTTATTGTGAGAATTTCCACTATGCACAGGCTTATGGATATGAGCTGAATTGACCCTTGGTCAAGGACATACTTGGGGTGGAAAAAGCTTTAACTTGTGCAGTTATTCTGTAGGAAAGACTTTAAAGAGTAAGGCATGACCATAATGTACTTTTAGACATGTTTGAGAGCTTATCAACATCTCACCCTGATGTTTTTTTGATTGATGTTTTTACTGACAATGAAAACATTTCTTAATAGTCTGGGATTTTCTTTAGAGCTGTATAAAGGGTTTTATGTTATGAAAAGGCATAATGCTTCATGGAAATATGGGATTATTTTTAAAGGAAAGAGAAATATTCAGTTTAAATTAAAACTCCACTTCTTTTTCAGGCTTTTAAAAATTGAAACATTTAGACTAATTTTGGTTTCTTTTATTTTTTGTGTTTAGAAGGTTCATGTATTTCATTTAGAAATTATGAAAATGACAATTGTCTGTAGGTGTCACATTTGAGAATTTTTTTTTTTTTTTTTTTTAGTTTTTATGTCACTGATTTCTGTTTCATAGGAACTTCCTGGTATTATTTAGATTTTGTAGGTATAGCTTCTCTTATAAATTTAAAATTTTCCTGCTTTCCTTAGGATTTGATTGAAAGGTCAGATTGCTTCAATGCATAATCCTGAGATCCTTCAAAAACAGAAAGAGGTGATGTTGCTAAATAGAGCAAATAGTTTTATGGATCCACATATTTAACTATGAAGAATTCACAGTGGTGATTAAAACAGTTTAATACAGTGAAATTTTAAGAGTGAGGGTTTGAAGAATAAACTATGTAAATCAAAGTCTTTTCTAGACTAAACACCAGGATGAACATAAAAATAAGTGAATATTTTTAAAATCAGAGTAGCAGTATACAGTCTTTTCCACTTTTATTGTAGGTCCTGGTCCTGTATTATAGGTGTAAACAGTAGGATTTATTTATTTTGTGATAAAGTTATAAAGTACAGAATTTTCTATACTGCAATTCCTTGGTAGATTTTTATTCTAAAATAATTAGGAAGGTGAATATATAATTCTCATCAGCAGGTTAGAGCTTGTAACTTAGGGAACGTTGGGAATGCACCACTTAGAGGTTTTGGTGAATTACCTGACTTCTATACTTAATTTGCAATGAAATTGCTTTTTATCCAAACAGAAAGCTTCAAACGAGGTCAAGTATCTGCTAAATGGCAAATCTTAAGCAGTAAACTTGAAAGGGAAAGACTCTAGATAATCAAAATGATAGCTTGTGGTAAAGTTTTTGTTAAAAAGACTTAGTACATTGTTAGATGATCCAATTGCCAAGGCAAGCTTCTCACTAGGTCCTCAGTGCAGCAGCAGATCGTGGTACACGACAGGGCTTTCAGAGGCAGGGGAGTGGCAGAGAATAGAGAGACCCACACAGATCTGGCAGCTCTCAGGAGAGATGCTTAAAAGGTCTGGGAATTGCCAGAGGAATTGCAGCCACCTCCATACGTCGACAAAACAGCCTGGGGAGTATGAGTTACCAGGGAATCGTGCAGCAGTTAATGCAGAGGGATGCTCAGTAATGGTGTTGACACCAGATCAGTTCAAACAGTGAGCTGGTAATCATCATCCTGCTAGGAGGTGTCATCCACCTGGCAAAAGCTATGTCTTCCACACTAACCAAAACTGATGTGGCTACCAAGAGTAAGTTCCCAAGAGAACAAAGCAACAGAAGTGGAGAGCCGAGTGACAGTGTAAGTCTGGTTGGGTTCTGGTTGGCATACAGTCATGCACTGTATGCCTGATTACGACCAATGAATTCTTGTGGCAGGACTTAGAAGTGTCGTCACATTCAGTAACTCATGGCCAGGTGCAAAATAGTATTGTTTACTGAGCAGCAGAAATGCAGGTTCTTATTGGATTGACAATGATATATACACTGTCTGCAGAAGGACACCTGAATACCTACAATTTGAATAAAAGAGCCAGCAATAAATACATTAAATTTTGAGATGACCATGTATTGTTAAAAGCATGATGGCAAAGACAAGCTTACTTTCTGAATATCCTGAAGAAGCACTCGGTAGAGCTGATTATTGGAGTCTTACCCAATCAGTATTCCTATGGGGGAAGAGATAGGTATATAGCCTGTTGATCATCCCAGAATACAAAGGTGGAATCTCCTGTCATCCATCTCTACTTATGCTACACTTAAGTTTTTCTGAAGGAGACGAGAAGGTAAAGTTACAGCTGTCATTTCATGTTTTGGTAGCATTTGATTTTAGGCATTAGCATATGTGAGGGTTGTGTTCCGGGGCCACAGGATCATGTCCAGAGAAGCTGTAGTTACCAGGAACCAGCATGGGACACAAACAATATGGGCTTCTGCTCAGAAAGCCATTTATTCAGCACAGGAACAAACTCAGATCCAGAGACAAGAGAGCCCCGAACCAGAGGCAGGGTGATGGGTTTTGAGGGACAGAACCAGGGTGGAGTTTAAGGTTGAGGACTTAATAGGGAGAAGGGAGAAATCCCAGGGGCTCAAACCCAGTCAGAACTCCCTGGGCTGCCACCCCACAAGGGTCTGGGGTGGAGTTTCTTCTTGGGCTCACAGGACCCATTCCCTGAGGCAGAGGGAATGCCAGGCTTTAAAGCCACGCCTCTTACTTTAACAGTGCTTATCTGAAACTAAATCTTTGTCTTCCTGGGCAGGGGTACCTCACAAGGGTATGAAAAGTTATATGTGTTTTGGAGTTAGAGAAACACAGACACACAGAATGGGTCATGTTGGCCAGTGGGTCATCTGGTCCAACCTCCCTGCTCAAGGAGGGTCACCCTAGAGCACATTGCAGAGGATTGCTCCAGATGGTTCATTTAACAACAGACCCAGCATTTTGCAATGGGGCCACTTTATCCTTTGTTTTCCTTTTGTAATTGATGTATGTGAAGTATTTACTTTTGTTGTCCTTGACATCCTTTGCTGCCTTCTGCGAGGCAGATGACCTGGTTCAGGAACAGCACGGTGACCAATCCCAGGTCACTCGATCCATTAGCACACAACACCAATATGGTGGATGGCAAAATGGCATTTATTGGTGAAGAATTTGGCACTTTATAACCTAGGTTCACAGTGTCACTCCCATCTGCTTTCATCACAGCTAGGTGCTATTGCCTAATTACGGGGGTAATTGCCATAAACTATAGAGGAGGGGGGTGACTCTATCTTTCCGTACATTCTGATATCTTCCGACCGCCGAGCCTTAGCTGCCCACATTTCCCCCCCTCCTTATGCTTAACTAAATTTGTTAGAATATAAGGTTTATTAGTCTTGAAAGTTCTAACATTATTTTATGTATATCTGTCTTTAAACATTTTATCTAACTTACCTATATTATGAAAAGTTTTAAAAGTAGATATAATAGACTTGAGTAAAAATATAAGGTGCACTATACTTAACTAAAAAGGCAAAAAACTTATAAAATAGACACCGCAGTTTTTCATTGACAAACCTAAGGCACATTGAACAGGCAGAGACCAAGTGCATTCTTAGCTGAGACAGTCTCTGTTGTTGGGTCACGATGGCAGAGACACCTGAGGCAGCACCAGCTGCTCCCAGGCTAAGCAGCATCGCTATGGTCACACCTGTCACCAGTTCTCTTTTCTGAAGTTGGGTGAGTCTCTCCGCCTGCAGGTTTAACTCCTCATCCGAGTAGTACAGGACCCTGGGAACAATCACAACTTGCACACAAAAATCATTAGAAACACTGAAGTTACAAACTGATTGGCATGTGGTAATCATTGTCAGGTGTGTGCCCATTGGCCACTGCAGGCTGGAGCCTTGCAATTTAGGGGTTATTGGTGAATGGATCCTCTGTCCCCCCTCTGTCACCCAGACTGGGAACGCTAGCGCAGCTGAAGGGACCCAGCTGTCACATGCAGCTTTTATTTCTTCCCAGTCTGTGAGAGGAGTATCCTCTCTCAGTTATTTCTTAATGTGGAGGGGGATATTCTTGTTTATCTTTGTTGTTTCCTCCTCTAAGGAATCAGTCTTGGAACACTCGTCCCCCCTGGTGTCTCGGTCGGAGTTGGAACTCGACTGGCTGGCTACTTCCGTTTTCTTGTACCTTTTTGTTGGGCTCTGGCCCCACCTATGTCCCTTGTGGGCGGGCTTTTCCCTCCCTCCTGGTTCTCCCCGCCCTTCACTCTGCCCTCTGCTCCTTTCCCCCTCTTGGCTCCCCCCCCACCCTTCTCTTTCACATTCCTCTTCCGTCTTCATTGTGCACTATCCCCGCATCTTATCTCTTTCGCTTCACATTCTCTTTCTTTCTCACATACTTTATCTTTCTCGTCCTCATTCTTTTCCCAACCATGTCCACTTGTCAATGCCAGTGTTTGTTCCCTGCTCCTACCAAGGACATTTTCACTTTGCTCTTTGTCTTTTTGCTCGGCGCCATCTTGGGGTACATAGGGCGGTAGTCCCCCCCAGGCTTTCCCCGCAGCACCCCTGGCTTCCTCTGTTAAATCTTTCCAAAAAGTTTTTGCTCTCTGCGGTCCCTCCATTGGCAGATCGGGATTTGGGAATTGAGGGGACGTATCGCCCTCTTGTGGCCCCTTCGGCTCAGCAGAGCCGCTCTTGTCTGGGAGCTGTAACATCTGGGTGGCCGCCCTGACCCCAAATTTCGGGGTGGCCAACGGACAGTTTTTTACCGCCCTCCAGGTTTCCTGCTCTTGTATAGCATTTCGCAGAGCTTTAACAACCTTCCCCCATGACTTAAGATGTTTCCCACTGCCTGAATCCATGGTTTCATCAGCAAGGGCCCTAGTACATCTCTCCCACACCTCAGGGTGGAGAATATCTACTGGCTGGTCTATGACCCCAATATGCAAAAGCCTTGCAACTGCAAAAGTAAAATCCTTAGGTTTACAATCAATACCCCACTGCTTATGTAATTGCGATACGACCTTCACAAGGGCTTCCATCTCCTTGTTGGTCCAGGATTGTCCTCCCCGCCAGGACTGGTCCAGCTGCTCTGGCTGCCGTTCCCCTGTCCAGGCGATCCCCGCTCTCTGAATTTGGTTCCTGCTTTCCAGATTTGACTGCTGGGTTTCAGCACCACTTTGCTGCCTTCTGCAAGGCAGATGACCTGGTTCAGGAACAGCACGGTGACCAATCCCAGGTCGCTCGATCCATTAGCACACAACACCAATATGGTGGATGGCAAAATGGCATTTATTGGTGAAGAATTTGACACTTTATAACCTAGGTTCACAGTGTCACTCCCATCTGCTTTCATCACAGCTAGGTGCTATTGCCTAATTACGGGGGTAATTGCCATAAACTATAGAGGAGGGGGGTGACTCTATCTTTCCGTACATTCCAATACCTTCCGACCGCTGGACCTTAGCTGCCCACAATCCTTGTCCAGATTTAATTCTACATGGGCCTTTTGTTTTCTTGTGTCATTTCTACTTATTCTGACAACCTCTCTAAATTCATTCCAAGTGACATGATCCTGCTTCCAGCTCCTGTGTATTTCCTGCTTACCGTTGAATAATGAGAGAAGTTCTTTGCCTGATTTCTTGCACATTTGGAAGCATTGTTCTTCCAAATGAGGAAGTGATTCTTGTGTATCAACCAGCTCACTTCGACCCCTTTACCCTGCTGGGTCTGTTCCTATGGAATTCTTCCAAGAAGATTCCTGTAGAAGCTAAAGCTAGCTCTCCTGAATTCTGTGGTTGTAAACTTACTTGCTGCCCTGCTTTCTCCTCATCCAGTACTGAATTCCACACTCTCATGGCCACACCTCCAGCAAGGCCTTCCCTGTTTGTTAGCATCAGTTGAGCAGCACTCTGTGATCCCTGTGGGATCCTCCACTACCTTTGTCAGGAAATAGTTATCTGTGCTTTCCAGGAACCTCCTGGGCTGTTTGTGTTTCACAGTGCTGGTTCTGCAGCAGATGTCAGGGTACTTAAAGTCTCCCAAAAGAACCAGGGCCTGTGACTTTGAGGCTGCTTCATGCTGCCTGTAGATGACCTAATTTGCTTCCTCCTCCTTCTCAAGACAGCCTGTAGCAAAAGGTTTGTGTAGAGTTTATGAAGCAAAGTTCAGCTTTCAGTCACCATTTTGACTGAAATGTCATTTCTGTGTCTTAGTTCTTAAAAGCTGCATTGCTTTCAACAGTGTGTCTACTCTTCCATGTCATGCCATCCTTTGTTGTATGTCTCTCTTGGAGTGATACATCAAACTACTTTGGTGTTGTGGCTTCTAAGGTTATCCCTGGTGAGCTATAGCAAACACATGCACTCCTTCTTGCTGAACTTTGTTTTTCATTATTTTCCCCAGAGCATTGCAAGGCCTTTGTTTAGTAAGCAGCTGGCAGTAGTGAGAACTACTGGCTCTCAGTAGTGGTGTGAGGTGTGACCAAGCACTTCTCTGTGCAGTCTGGCGTAAGAGTTTTGGGAGGAAGTATAAAGGTTGAGGAGCATTAGGGAGTCTGAGACAGAAGCAGGGAAAGCCACCAGAAAAAAACTACAAGATCAAGGGGATCCTATATCCTCTGACTACCAGGCAGAAGGCAGTAACTTGAAAGAATTATTGGAGGCAAGCATATGGTCAGGGTGCCAGACAAACTTCCTCATTGCCACCATGCTTTTCTAGATGCCTTAGTCCTTCAGTGTAAGGCTCTGGGTGTGGAAACTCATCAGTTGATGATGTGGATGATGGGCCATCTATACCAGTGGTGTTTCCAAGGTCAGAAAGACCTACATCTCATACCAAGACCACCTTCAAGAGGAAGAAGAGACAGGATATAGTTGTAGGTGACTCTCTTCTGAGGGAGAGGTTTCCTGTGTTGGATCAGCCCTCCTCTTTGCAAAATTAGCTGCCTTTTTTGGGTCTGGGGTAATGACATAACTAGGAAACTTTCTTGCCTGGTACAGCCCTTGGACTATTTATTAGGTGTTACTGCTCCTCTGTGTGGCAGTGAAGCCATAAAGTATAGTCTAAAGGCAAGCCTTAACTGAGACTTAATTGAGAATATTAAAACTGACCCTTCCTGTAGTTTTAGTTGTGATTTCAAAAGGTTGATTAGTATTTTTTAGAGCACTTTTGCTGCTCTGGATTACTGAACAATTCGTAAAATACTTCTTGAATCTATCCTCCTGTGTTCTGTATCCAGTGAGACCAATGCAGGTTTATTGATCATTACTATTTTTTTTCTTTTCAGTCCTCAATTATATGTGAGACCAAATTCTAGTGTAGGAGGTTAACAGTTGCCATTTAATTTCTTGATGATTTTTTTAAATAAAAGGAATGTTAGAGTCCTAGCTACACTGAAATTTTAATAAAATAATGAGTTTCCTGACTGTAGCAGACTGAGTTTTGTCTGATTCCTACAGCGATGAATTAACCATGTCAAACTTTGCATTCTAGCCCAGTGAAATATTTTGATGTGAAAGTTTAATTTTTGTTCTTTATTTATGAAAGCAGTAGTACTGTCACATTGTATTACTATGTAAGTGACATTTTGTGTAATTTGTTTTAATAAGTGTCACCTGTTGATATGTTTACTGATTTTTGACCCATATTTAATGCTAAAATCTCTGAGTGTACAAAATATGAGTCTGACATTATTTTTTTTTTCCTTAAATCAACACATAACACATTGGCAGTTGTATCTCATCTCAGAAGCTGTAGCAGTTGTCTAGTAAATGTGGTGGGACAAAAGAGTCAAATCTTTTTGGAAATCTGCTTTATGTGAAGTATTTCTGGAGAACCTCATTCTTATTTAATGCAAATAATTTTTTTTTTTTAAATACTCATTTTTCTAACTTTTCTAAAGAATTGATGGACATTTTTGTACTCTAAAAACCTGTATTCAGTCTTATTTGGGACAGAAAGATATAGGAGGCATTGCTTCTTTAAAGCAGGAGTAGCATTATATGAGGTATCACCTGTACATGCAGAGTGAAATTAAAAATGAGCATTTAATAGCACTCTAAGAGAGATGTTAGTTATGTTTATATTATAAGTTATGTATCTCAAGCCAATGACTTAAAAAAGGAAGAAAAGGGCTGTAAATTGTACCATAGGTGACACATACGCACTACATTTTGTTTAATACTGTTTTTTTTATTTAACAATGATAATAAAGTTACTAAAAATTACCAGTAAATGAAATTTCTTTCTTTCTTTCTTTCTACATTTCTCTCACTCTCTTGAAAGCTGGTATAATTATGCTATTTGTATCTTCAGAATAGATAGCTAAAGATAATCTGCTAATATAATTCAATCAGTGATTCATATATATCTATCTACGTATAAATTGTCATTATTATTCTAATAAATGGAGATTGCATTTTGAAGATGCAACTTCAGTTTTCCACAGTAAAGTTTTCCCAGATTCATAAAATTCTTACAATCCCTAAAATTCACTGGTAAAAAAGGGAGAATCTTCTATACATAACATTCGAATGTAAAACATTAAAAAACCAAAACAAAGTAAAAAAAACAATGAAGAAAACAGGTCTCCTGCTGGTCTGCAGGAGAATCTCACAAAAGGCAGGTATCTGTTCAGCCCTGACTAGGCTGCTCCTGCTTTGTTATAATCACTTTACCCACTGAGGACAGGGTCTGTTAAAAACTTCTTAGTGCTTAAGCAATCCAAAATATGCCATACTTCAATATATGCAGTGAAGTAAACTGTGATGCCAAGCAGCAGTCACATTCATGTTATTATTCTGCCATAATATCTCTTTAGATATGTGAAGGACAGTTATGGTAGAGACTGTCACTGGAGAGGTATGCAGGTCTATGTGTTTGAGCTGTCTGTGCAGCTCTAAGATACCTTCAAAACCTCCCTGACAATAAGTATAATTTGGTTGAATAATAGCTGTGTTGCATTTGCTGGGAATTAAGAGAATAATTCGTAAGAATTGTGTGCCTTTTGTCTAGAAGACAAAACTAGCCTTAATGATGTAAATCAATACCAGATACAGCTGGAATACAAATGAAAACCTGGTAGTCCTTCACAGCCAGCCAGGAAACAGAATGAGATGTGTAATAAAGCTTTACAAGAATTGTTACAGAATGGTTCTGAACTGATTTTCTATTTCTTTTTTATTAAACTGCATGCTAATGCTAAAGTATTTGATTTTTTTCCTTCTGTTGTGTAAAATCTTGAATTTGAACATCCCTATAGTTCTTGTTTTTGCCAAGGAATTGAATATGCAGTGTGCAGGGATTATGAAGAAGAATTTTTAAGCTTCAAGAATCTGTGCAACCTAACTTAGCGAATTATGAGGGAAACCTATTATAATTTTTGTTGTAATTTTTGTATTTCAAACGTCATAAGTTCCCAGGAGAATTAGCATGTCATGCAGCTTCAAATAGTTGATGAAGACAAAAATCTTAATTGCCATCTGAGGCTGCTAACTTATGACTTACTTGGAACTCAGATGATGAATTTGTAGAACATTATTCTTAAAAAATATATCTAGTGATCAGTGACAGGACTCAAGGGACTGACATCAAGCTGGAGAGGTTTAGGTTGGATATTAGGAAAAGGTTCTTCACCCAGTGGGTGGCTGGGCACTGGAACAGCTCCCCAAGGGAAGAGGTCACAGCACCAGCCTGACAGAGTTCAAAAAGTGTTTGGACAATTTGCTCAGGCACATGGAGTTATTCTTGGGATATCCTGCACAGGGCCAGGAGCTGGACTGAGTGATCCTGAAGGATCCCTTCCAACTCAAAATATTCTCTGATTCTATGACATACTTTTGACTTAGTAAGAAAAATAAAACTGCTGATCATTCTATTTTTCAAATAAAACATTCAGCTTGAAGCAAACTTCATTTCCTGCAATGCACAAGAATTCTAGTAATGGTCACAGAACTGTTTTTCACACTCAATTACTACAGTGTAGTCCATTGAATTGCATTATTAATACAGTCTTATCACTTTTATGCAATTGGTAATTGTTTATATTTGTAAAGTAACCCCTCAAAACAGAAGGAAAAGTAGCAGGAAAGAATAGTTTCAAATAAGAAAGATAAAACATACCATGAGTAAAACACAGAGCATATATCAATATTGGTGTTGCTGAAAACATTGCCAGTTATCACAGAGCATTCACATTCAAAATGCTACGCAAAGTATGTACTGTAACATTGTTCTGTGAGCAGTTTTACCACAGTTTTTCTTTTAAAGTTATTTTAAAGGAGTATTTTTTTTACTAACAATTTGACTCATATCAGCTAAGAATAACCTTTTCAAATTTTTACCTCAAGAAATATCCATTTCTTAGTTTTCAGGCGTCTTTATGATGAGCATATCAGATATGCCACCCTGGAAGCTCAAAATACTAAAAAGCTATGTTGATGTGAAAAAAGATGCTAAAAGACCTTTGCCACGATCATATTCCTATAAAGTGTAAAAGCTTGGATGAGCACTATCATTAAAAATTCCATATATTGAAGAATAAAGCGGCGATGTTCTCTAACAAAGGCTTCATTGCTATGTCCTCAGGGGAAGGCATAATGGAAAAGTTACTCATTTAAATGTCTGTAAATTTCTTGTACTGTTGGTGTTGTAGCACAAATAAGTACTTCAGCCAAAATGACACAAGGGCAGCAGAAAACTTCATGCCACAGAGCCAGAAGTCTTGCAGAATCAAGTTACCATGACTCGTGTCCTATAATACTGACACTCATAGCTGGATCATGGAGTGTGAGTATATAGCATAATTACAACATCTGAATATTGCCTGTCCATGTTTTTATAGCTTTTTAAAGATGAATACTTTCAATATGGAATTTTGGTTACTCCATTTCCATGTCTTTTTCATGATTTTCAATAGCATCATATGGATACAATATGTATTTTATCCGTGGCACCTTTTTTGTCTTCAGGTTGTTTATTTTGGTATTTTTTCCTGGTGTTGCTCATTGCCTGACTCTTTATGCAGATAGTAAAAATGTACTATATAAAACTTGTAGGAGCCTTGGTCTTTGAAACAGTAGCATTTAGCACTTCAGGGGTCATGAACCCCTTTACATGTGGTTTATATTCCATTCATGTGCTTACTCAATTTTTATTGTGCTGTTATTCATTACAGTTGCTGCTGAGCTTTTTTTCCCAAAACTATCCATAAAGAAATTCTTCCTTTATTTTAGGAAGCTTTTGAATTTCATATTTGTGATAAGAAAATAAAAAGGTAGTTTGTTTCTTCAAGCCATCAAATACATCCAGTCCTTTAAAAAGAGATTATAAATATTAATGGATACATTTTGCATTTGTTCTTTATCACAGTGTTGTTGAAAATACTGCTATCTTCTAGTTCTGTTACAGTATGCTAATTAAGAACTTAGGCATGAAGTCAAAATCAATAGTAATGACTACTAATGAAAATTATCCTATTTAATAAATCAGAGATCTCTTAAGGTAGACAGATTTCATGTTCTATGAGGTGCTACAATAGCATGATTTTAGAATAGAATTAAGGTACTGTTTTTAAAGGTAACACCGTGAGAAAATTTGATTTCCCTAAGAATTATCTTTTATATAATCTAAACATATTTCATACATTTTATAATGATAAAGCAGAAAAAATAGTTTTTGCCTGTTGCATCAATTCTTAGAAACACCTTTGCTGCTATCTCACCATCCAAACATGAAAAATAAACTTAAGTTATGGGGGGCAAGTGGTACACATGTCTGCTTTCTTGAAATTCATGTTACAAATCAGTAGCATTTTAAATCAAGGAAGAGCAAATTTTGGATAACCTTGTTTCTCAAACTGCATTTTCAAATAGGGGAGTAATTTGCATTATACCAGAGATCTCTTATGTCAGTATTATCTTATGTTGTGTCTAATACTAAATGCTTCTTACAAGATGTAACTTACAATAAGTATATCTTTCATAGAAGAAAAGGAGAAGGAGGGGAATCAGTATGGAAGTGGGAAGGGAGTTGTGATGGAATAGCTTACGATAGGGTGGGAAATAAGACCTCAGCAATAAGTAAACCAAACAGTTTTACAATTATTTCCCCTGTAGCTCTGTCCCAGCCATGGAGAGGTGTAGTATATTGGCCCTTTCTTCCTCAAGCGGTAAACCTGAGGTAGGTGTTACCTCGGTCTGCTGTGTGCCTGCTTCCTGGATGGAGGAGATGTACTATCTGTAGTAGTGCTGAACTGTGCACAGCCCTCAAATGCATCTTAGAAACTCTCTCACTTTTAGGAAGAGTGGGACAATGATTCTCTACCTTAGCCAGGTATCTTCCCTGGTTTTGCCTGACCAAGCTACATGCTGCAGCAAATCAACTGGTAGGAGTAATTTAATACTTTCTTCTTACTGATACACTGAGAAGTTGTGAAAAGATGAAAGCCTTCCTCTTTCAACCGCTGCTCCCTGAATTGACACATTTCTTTGTTTGCATCTGTATGATTATGTAGGTATTAGGTATGTGGGTGGACTTGTTGGCTGTCTCGGATTTCTAAGACATTCATCTTTGCAAAGTACAACTGAGGGTTTCCTAGATTGCTGCTCATAATTTCTTTAGGTGTTAATTGCTTTAGCTGAAAATAATTGCATGTAGTGTTCTTCACAAATAAATCTGTGTTCTTTCATTGTTTTATATCTGTCCTGATTTCAGGTGGAGCAGAGTTAATTTTCTTTACAGTAGCTGATGCAATGCGATGTTTTGGATTTAGTATGAACATAGTGTAAATAGCATTTTCTAGTGTCTCTTAGCAGTTGAGGAAGTACGCAAGAAGCTGTGAGGTAGCATGGCCAGGACTGGTGACCTGAGCTGGCCAAAGGGTTATTAATACCATGAAATGTCATTTCCATGATATATAAACTGGGACAGTTACCTGGAATGGGCTGATCACTGTTTGGGAACAGGTTTAGCATCAGTTAGTGGTTGGAGAGAAACCGTCTTGTTTTTCTTGGGTTTTGTATTTCTTTCTCTCTCCTTTTCATAACCATTGTTATTATTGTTGTTATTATCATTAGTACAATTAGTATCATTATATTTTACTTCTTTTCAGTTCTTAAATGTTCTACCTGAACACCATGTGTTTCGCCTTTTTTCTGATTCTTCTCCCCAGTCCTGCTGGGGAGTGGAGAGGAGTGAGCAAGTGGCTGCTTGGTGCTTAGTTGCCAGCTAGGGTTAAACCCTGACAGTATATTCCTGAAAGGAGTATGGAGGAATTGTCTTGATTTCTGGGCTGAGAAACAGTATCAATTCTTACTTAATTATTAGTAGTCAGGATATACTTCTGAACACATAAAGAGAAAGCAATTATACTAGAAAAAGGCTAAAAGTATGCATGTCCCTGTACGGTATATCCCAGATAGCTACTGCCCAACTAACAGTAACAGCATTTAACACGTTTGTGTAGTTTTAGTAAAACACAACACAAGCTTCATTTCTTCCAACAACAGAAAGATTTCACAAAGTAATAAACATCTTTTGGAGCAATTATATTTCTTTTCTTGGATGTTGTGAAGTTTTTTTCTGTTCTTGGATGTGCAGAAAAAGAGCATGGTTCAATCTGAAACAGCCATTTTAATTTCCTAAAGCACATGCTACAGAAAACATGGTCAAGAAGAAGGTTGTCAAAAGATAAAATAATGCAGGCCATACCAATTTTCTCAGGTCTTAATAAACATTTAAAGTTTTTTACAGAGATATCTGTGACCTGCTTTTTAAAATTGTTGAAATTATAAAAAGCTAATTTTTTTATTTCTATATTCTAGAAATAGTTCTGATTATTATGAAAAATTGTGTTTAAACTACTATAACTAAAAGGAGCCTTGAGTTGTCACACATTATGTCTAAACCTGAGAAAAGATGTATACTTCTAAAGTCAGTCTCCAAGTGTTCTGCAGCTGTTTAAAATTTGCAGCAAAATTGGATGCGTGAGGCCTCTCTTACTCCTTTGTTTTATAAGGACCTGCACAAGCATGTACTATAAGAGGACTTGTAACATCCTCTGTTTAGGCCTATGTACTAAATAATTGGAAATACTGTATTTAGGGTGAGTTGTTATGTGCATTTTCTCCCTGGAAACACCTGTATCATCCTTGTAAAATAAGTTTATATTAATATGTTTATATCTTATTGCATTCTGTTTGTGTAAGCTATGTCTGTCAATCAGTGAAACCCATCAGTTGCTCTCTGTGGAATAGAAAATATACAGCATTCATATCTAGAAAAACTAACTGATTTATCAAATGTAGGTATTTTTAAATTCTCCTTTGATTTCAGGGGAGATTTAGAAGGATGTATCATGAGTCAAAGTTTGAACATAATTTTCTGGGAAAAAAAATGGAAAGTATGGGGAAAAAACAATGAAATTTTTATTCATTAATGAAGGCAGCATATTAAAAGAGACATCGAAACACAATAGACACTTAAAATATTCTCAGCTTTGCCAAAGCAAAAGTAGCATGTTCCTTTTATTTCAATATCTTTTCAAAGCATTCTGTTTTCATGAAAAGCTGTTTTGCTGGAAATTCACTGTGGCAGAAAACAGCATTATGCATTTGAGCAGATGCACTGGCTCACTGCGTTAAAGATGGACACCTGGGGTCTTGCATTAGACTTGCAGAGAATATGGAAATATTGCGGATTAAAACAGATAGGTAGAAAGTAGGTGAGTGTGCATTTTCAGATTCTCTAATCAACAAACTTTTGGCAATAAGAGTAGGTGATTTTTACATTCTCTAGAGTTACTCTTTAAAATGTAGAGATTATTTTTGTTTCAATACACAGCTCTGGAGGGACACGAAAACTGAGTTTTTGTCTTAGAGGTCTCCTGAAGACCTCTGGGATCTGTATGGCTGGTAAGTAGCATCTGTAAGGAATGTGCCATAGTTATCCATTATTATCTGGTAGTTGTCATCTTATCTTTCAGTATGTTTCACTTTGTCTTAACTTTAAGCACAGGTCAGTTATTCTTAACCATACTCATCACATTAATCATCAGTTTTGGTGTTTCTGCATATTGAGAAGTGCTTAAAAATAGTAATTATGATTGCTCCTGTTTGAAGCTCCACACTTCAAACAAGCTTTCTGTGTGTATTTTTGAAAAAACAAACATTTACCCTGCTATGTGGTTTAAAGCATGCACTGTGGCAAAATCGAGTGTCTCAGGTTGTACGTGCTTATTACATGAAGGCCTGATAATTTGCCTTACACATTAATAATAAGTGCTAAGGCAGTATCAGTATGAGCAGAAGAGACTTCATGAAATGTTGTCATTTAAATAATCTGTGTTGTGGTCAGCAGTCTGCCCTGATGATCTTTCTGTCATTCCAAACTCAAGTGTCCTGGGTCAGGTTTCAGATGTGTTAGGTTAATTTATTGAAAAACTCACATTGGAAAAGCCGTGAGGCAATGCAGATTCACGATGTCATGTTTCAAGAGTCACAGTTCACATGCCTGGTCTAATGCTTGCTGCACTGCTAAAAGACAGCTGCCACTTTGTTGCTTGTTGTAATATCCAGGTGGGGTACATGTACTGCTTTCTTTGCCTGGGGTTGAATCAGTTAGCACCTAAGAACTTTCCAAGTTGCATTTAGGGACCACTCTTCTGCCTCCTGTATCTTCCAAAAGTATTTAGTAAAACATTATTTTCTTGAACAAATCCTTTTCTTTTAGCAAGCGAGCAGTCTGATTCCATTGCAATAAATGGCTGTGAGTGCTAAACTAAGCATGAGGAGTTTTAATTGTAATTTCATAGTAAGTGATAACTTAGTGGTATGTAATTCCATGCATTTCCTTCCTCATGGAGCTTGGAAAAATAAGAGAATAAAACCCCCTCAAAATATATAAATTCTGTCATATTCATTACTTCTGGTATTTGTTTTTTTAGTAAGAAATAATTATGTCTTAATTTCTGCTGTAAAAGTTATATATGGTTGTACTGGATGTATTTGCTACACATTAGTTTTTATCTCATGTTTGCTGAATTGAAAAATCTGCAAAAATTAATGTGGAGAAATTGTACCTAATCATGGACAAGCTGTATCATTTGTCTCCAGCAAGCAGAAGGAGTAGAAATAATGCCCAGCTAATGCAAGATGAATCATATTTATTCTAAACTCGACATTTTTACAGTATTGAAATATAAATACTTTAGTGAGAGCACTGAAGTACGTACTGTCGTGTTTTCACTAATGGGAACTACAATAAGCACATTATTACCGTTTTTGAGTCTCTGTCCATGGTTTTTAGGTAGTTGATCCTCTGAAATCCACAGGGCATGGAAAGACTATTAGAATTGTGAACAACCTTGACCATACATAGAAATTACTTAAACACTGAGAACAGACTTCATTAAATTATACTGAACTTTGCATAAATATAAACACACATACCTCTCCCCACCTCCCGTATTTTCTAATTATAGACTATTTATTTTACTAGGCAGGATATTATTACTTGCTTTTGTTCACTATATGGTATATAAATTTAAGTGAGAGAGCTTGATTAGATATTTGCCACTACTACCAGTAGTCTTGGTAGTCACTGAACATAGAGCTTCAATAGATTATATTTTCATAAATCCTATTATGTATTCTACCATCTTCTGGTGGGGCTTGGGGTGTTTGAAGGAAAGAATAGAAGGTCAGTTGTGAAAAACCCAGCTGAAGACAAAGAAGCTATTCAAACTGTTAATTTGTACATAAAGAATAGATTCAAGATTGTTGCACATATGCTGTCATATTTCTTTTACTTTTTATTGACAATTGAGAAGACCACATTGCTTATTAAAAATATGGTCATGTGCCATTGAAGAATGCCACATATTTTGAGTTTAAAAGTTCCTAGAAGATTTACTTAGGTCTTCACTTTTTCAACCGATACTTTGAGGTTTTTTTGTCTCTGATAAATTATTGAGGTTAAGTGAAAAGAAGATGATGATTATTATTTTTTCTCACATTGCCATTGATAGCTGATTGAAAAGTAATGTCAAGAGAGGAACTTCAATGAAAACGAAGATCTTCTCAAGTTTAAAAGGTCTTGGCTCTGTGCTTATAGAGTGAAACAAGTTCAGATTGAGATAACCTCAAATAATAAAAGTAAGTGACAGATAAAAATTAGCTGAGAAACAACTCTGAAAATTGTACAGGGATTCATGACTTCGACCTCTTTCTGAAGCATATTAAACAAAATGAAGGAAGCTAAGAAGTGTCTGTAACTCATTTGCAAACCAGTTTGTAAACTGTCAGTTCAGTATGCAAAGTGTACTGTAGTAAATACATATAAGTAGATATGAAAGTGCACAATTTCTATTGTCAATCTCAGTGCAATGAAACAAAATTCAAACTGATCAGACTAGACTCAAAATTGCCTGGAGTAGTTCATGATAGTTCACAGAGAGTTGATTTCTGACACTGGAAATGCCATGGTAGACATGGTACTGGAGATTTCCAAGAAGCTTCAACTGGTTTTGTGTAACTTATCACCACTATCCCAGAATGCACTTTCTAGAACAAAACCCAGAATTTCAATTATTTTGTTCAAAACAGATGTTTGCCTGATTGCTAATAACTAATCTCCGCTTAACAGTCACTAATTTTCAGTTCTAGATCACACAGTTCTTTATATCCAATATCTCCAGGGTGAAGGGATGTAGAGGAAATTGAAAGAGTTTCCATTTTTATTGAACATTAACATAAAGAAATATAATATTGATGTTTTAAAGAATGAATGATAATAAATACACTTTTTTTTTTTTTTTTTGAGATTTCACATTAGGAGAAAGCAGCTTTACTTTTGCTTTTTAATTGGTTATGTTCTTTGCCTTTTTCTGACTTAGTGGTAAATATCTCTGTGAACTTAGTTCTGCTAACTTCTATGTTTCTCTGGACAAATTTCCTTGAAGCTTAAAAACTGGCTGCTAATCATAAATTAAAAATACGAGTAAAGTAATGAGATAAAAATGAGAGAAATAAAAAAAAAAAACCACAGTATTTTAGAGTGAAGCAGTGAAAACAATCAGACATGGACTTTGAAGCCTAAATATAACAAAGATTCTATATCCTTTTCCTTTTTCAGCTTTCCTTTGTTCTTGTAGAAATAGTTCTGTAAAAACTTTAAACCCAGCTTTCTAAATGCGTGATTAACAAATGTGACCTCCTCACTGTTGAAGCTGTGATTTTTAGATGAAGTTAAAAATGAAAGGTGAATTATTGGTACAGAGATTTAACCAACCCTGTCATCATGGAGTGGGCAAATACCAGTCATCTACAGACTTGACTGATCTACAGGACTTTAAAGAAATCAGTTTTGCTTCCAGAGATCTCTTTGTCTTTTCTGTGGTATACAGATGATCAGTGTTGCCTCCTGTGTGATCTCAGGCTACAGTGAGCTCTTGCAGAAGTGAGTCTTAAGAGTCCTGTCTGACACTGTTCTGAGGGTGCAGAGTCAAGTACACACTAAACAAAGGTTTCTACTGTGTGTGCCTCCACCACCAGAATCAATCACTGGGATTTATTGTGTGCCCTGGTGGCCCAGAAGGCCAATGGTGTCCTGGTCTGTATCAGGAATAGTGTGGCCAGCAGGAGCAGGGAGGTCATTCTCCCTCTGTACTGGGCACTGGTGAGGCCACACCTGGAGTTCTGTGTCCAGTTCTGGCCCCTCAGTTCAGGAAGGACATTGAGACACTTGAGCACATCCAGAGGAGGCAACGAGGCTGGTGAGGGGCTTGGAACACAAATGCCCTATGGGGAATGGCTGAGGGAGCTGGGGTTGTTTAGCCTGGAGAAAAGGAGACTCAGAAGTGACCTTACCACTCTATACAGCTTCCTGAAAGGTGTTTGTAGTCAGGTGGGGGTTGGACTCTCACCAGGGAGCAGCTGACAGAACGAGAGGACACAGTCTCAAGCTGCACCAAGGGAAATATCGGTTGGATGTTAGGAAAGTGTTTTACAGAAAGGGTGATAAATTATTGGAATGGTCTGCCCAGGGAGGTGGTGGAGTCACCATCCCTGGATGTATTCAAAAAAAGGCTGGATGTGATCCTGAGTGCCATGGTTTAGTTGAGGTGCTAGGGCATGTGTTGGAGTCTGTGATCTTGAAGGTCTCTTCTAACATAGTGATTCTGTGGGGGCCTGTCCTGGCCTGGCACCAGGAGTGGCACTGGTGCCAGGAGCAGCCATGCCATCTCAGCCCACATGAGGAGAGGTGCTGAATTGAGCCAGCATCACGGTGGTGGGTGTTGCACCAGCACCGAAGGGTGTGATAAACAATTCCTTGATGCAGAGCCTGGACAGAATCAACCTTTTGGCACTGCAGAGCTCTATAAAAACTTTTCAATCAATAGAACTTGAGAACAAATGAACTTGAATAATTCTCTCTCAGGTCAGAGAAAAGGCAAAGGTGAAAACATGCAGGGAGAACAACATGGCGACACTAAGGTTGGTGAAGAGGAGAGAGGGGAAGGAGGACATGCTCTGGGCATCGGAGCAAGCCCTAGTGAAGGGCAACAAACTGTTTTCCTGTAATTCATAAAGGTGGGATATAGAGGTTCACTCTTATCCCATGAGAATGGGTGCTCACACTGGACTGCATCAATGCTGAAAAGCTGTAATTTAGTGGGAAACAGAGAGAGAAGACCCTTGCTTCCAGAGAGAGAGAAAGAGGACCCTTGCTTCCAAACTGGAACAGCTTATCCTTAAAGGATTACACTTGATGAGGGAATGACCGACACCAATAGTTGTGGGAAGACTGCTTTGCCCATGGGATGGACTCACGCTACAGCAGGTTGGGTGGGACTGCTATTCATTAAAATTAGAACCAGGTTGGAGAAATTCACAGAGAACTGTCTCCCATGGGAAGGACCCCATGACATAACAAAAGAGTCTCCTCTCCCTACGTGAACTAAAGAAAGATTCTCAGAATTTTTTTTGAGTAAAAACCCTTTGTTTGACCCCTGCAGTGTCAGTGGGAAGGGAAAAAAAAAGCTGGAGGGGGAGGGGAAGGGCAAGGGAAAGGTGTTCCAAATATTTATTGTAGTTCTCATTATCCTCTTTTAATTCTATTAATAACTTTTTTCTTGATACCTCTTAAGTTTTGAGCCTGTTTTGCCCTTAATGTGTTTTTCTCCTAATTTTTATCTCACCTCTTGAGCATTTTAATTTTTCTTTCCCCCTCCTGTGCTCAACTATTCCAGAAGAGAATGAGTGAATGATTTTTCGTGGGTGTCTGGCTTCTAGCCAGTGCCAAACTGCAACACAGTCTTAATGTTGTGTAGACCTGCAGAAGTATATTAATGATTCGCAGTTGCACATAAAGTTTGGATATCATGAGTGCCTCCATATCACTGTATTGACTGTTCCATACTGTGATACTTCAGGGATCCAAATATCCATGTCTTTTTTCTCTGGTCCTGTGTCACTAGGTTGTGTTTAGCAAATTGTCAGTGTATAGGGTGAAAATTTTTCTGTGCTATATCAGTTCCTGAATAAGCATTTAAAATGTTTTTAGGGATCAAACATAGTATACTGGGTCAATTTGAGTTATTTAGGAGCTGTAACAAGTAAGTTGTGCTTTGAAATATTATACATGTCTGCTCTTAAAATTTTTCCATTTGCTTAGACAAATGAATGGCTTGTTAAAATCCATTTTGATGGTTCCAGTCAGACTGTAGTTTATTGAGGGGTTTAGCTGAATTCTGGATAAATGATAAAGAGTATTTTCTATGATAGACAAGTTTTTAAAAGTTCACCAATTACTTGGCAGTGCTACGTTCGCAAATTGTTATTGTATTTCTTTCTGGAAATACCAGCTTTTTTATATGATGTCTTCAGATGGAGAGGTGTAATTCCTTCCTTCACCTGACTTCTGTAATGTATTATGCCATTAAGACACAATGAGGCATCTTTCAGTGGTCCATTAACAAAGGAGTTGGTTGCACAGTGTGGAGAGAAAGAATATCTTCCAGAAGTCTGACTAGCCAAAAAGAAGTTTAGAAAATTGGTGTCAAAAGTCAAGCTATATTCTACGTGTTCTTCCTGTTCTGTGATTTTTGAAATTCTGTGCTTTGATACTTTTCTACATATTGTTGCTGATAGCCTTTGGTAGGGCAGTTTTAAAAATTGCCATTAAAATTAGGTCTGTACTTAGGAATTTGTTTCCCTATGAATGAGTCCTGCATTAATGGAAATGTCTGTGATACAAATGCAGAAGGGAAAAAAAAAACTCTCCACGTTGGACAGCTGGACCAGTGGACCAGGCTAGTGCTTATTCATTTAGTGAAGTTCTGTTTGCAGTGGTAAATGGCTTATGCTTTTTGGGAAAGAAAAGTGTGCAGCCAGATGGCAAAGATGCAAAAAAGGATGTTTTAAAATTGAATAAAATAGTTTGCATGCTAAGTGAGTCCCCTAAGACCAAATGAATGAGTCAGTAAACACAGTGAACAGGTAAGTAGCTTATAAAATTTTTCTTTCTGTAATGCAGTCTTAGTGGACTTTCCATTGCAGTGGAAGAGAGACAGTCCTTCAATAACAGTCATTTCTAAATACTCACACTAAACAAATCAATTCCATGTCCATCAAGAATGTGAAGTATTTCCTAGAGCAGGAAATTGTAAAATAAAAAGCATTGAAGATAAAGATATGAGGAAAAGTCTAACTTCCTTCAAACCTAATCACTGCATCTGAAGTGCTAGTTAAAGGGCAAGACAAACTGAATAAATTACAAATGCAAACATTAGACATACATTTTTCTATATGAAACAAAATTTGAGTTGCGTAAAGGAAATAGCAGCACAAAGTCTAATACAATGTTATCCACAGGTGGTATCCCTGTTGGAATTAACCAAGGCACACATTACTTTTTGTTTCGGTTCTCTTTGAACTGTGTTATTTCACTTTTCTACTTACTTTTAGAATGAGAAATAATTTGAATGATTTGATACATTCAAATAAATAGGATTCAAAACCTCTTTGTATGAGGAATTAGAACTGATACTGCTGAAACAGTCAGTAATTGCAGACCTTTGTAATGTCTGTTCATTATTCTGATACAAAAGGAAGTCTGTGTTCTTACGTGGATTTCCATGCACTTCATTATTTGTCGCAAGAGTCTCTGTGAGCTTCTTACTGAAATTCGACATGTACATATCAGGGATTTTTGATTCTCCTAGAGGTTTCATACAGTACTATGCTGCATTTCTAGGCATAACCGTAGAGTGGATCCAAGTTTGACGCACTAGGAGGAAACTCATTTTTATTTGAATTCGTCAGAATCATATTATTAGGAATCATTGGAACATTAGTCTGTCCTTTAAGCCATTTCCCTTATAATGTCTTGGGCTCCAATAGCATCTATGGCAATAAGACACTGTATTAAATAAATATATATTTAATCTATCATTAGATTATCTTGGATGTGTATGGCAGAGTTTCTGAAGCATGTTTGAAAAATATCTATAATCTGAGTCCTTAGGACAAAACAATTTAAAATCTGTATGTGTTTGATGCAGTAATAAAATCCAATGTAGATTCTTGGAAAACTGTGGAAATAAAATCAAAACCAGTTAAAAACATGTGCTAGTTTGGCTAGTGTTAGGGTGAATATTTTCTAATGAACAAAAAATGCATTATGTGTGCAATTTAGCTTAACTGGTAATAACTTATATAAAAAGATGCTTTCTTCCCCCATTTCCTCCCTTTCCACCTTTCCCTTCTTTCTCATCACTTTATCTCCCTTCTACCTTTACCCTACTTTTATCCACCTTCTATGTTTTTTCCTTCCTTTCCTCCACCTTTTTACTCAGCTTTACCCCTGCCCATCCCCCCTTCCCCTTTCCCCCCCTTCTCCTCTCCCTCTCTTTCTCTCTATCTGCTTTTTTTTTCTATAAACATGAAAAATTCTCCATCTCTTCCCATGTCTGAGCAAGATAAATGAACTAATTTAAAATATTTTCCATGCCTCATCTGTCCACTCCAGAAGCTGTCAATGAGCTTGGATTGGGAGCTTTCATGCCAACAGTCTACAGTGAGCAGTTGTAATATTTTGAAATAAGACTGTTGTTTCCATGGCAAACTTGGAACGCTTTGCAACTATCCTGACATCCACATACTTTTAGGTTTATGCAAGAAGGATGATACTTTCTTAACCAAAGAAAGTATACAATATTTTCTTAACCAAAAGATCATTTGCTTACATGGCCACAATAAAGACATCACACTGTTATATTTTTTTAATCTCTTGAGGAAAGTAAAAGGAAAAAAAATTAAAGATGGAGGGGGGAAAACCATTTTAAATATAATGCTTCTGCATTTTTTGCCAACAATTATTTTAACCAGTAAGTATATTAACAACTAATATGTTTCGGTCTAGAGAGAGCAATTATTTGTCAGATTTTTATAATGGATAAATACTCTAAGGCAAAACTCAGCTGTCGCCACTGAAGATGAATAGATCTCATGGACACATGTCGAGGTGTGGTGAAAAGAAGAGAAAATTTATTTTTCCTCCCAGGATTTATAGGCTTTTGACCACGGCCAGGGATTGGATGGTCAGGATAACACTTTCTCATTCCACTGGCCATGAGAGATGCCCATCACAAGATGTGTAACAGAAAGAATGTACACATATCTATGTTTACAGTTACTGTCCTGGGAAAGTCCTTAGAAAACTACGTTAGCAAGCTCAAAAGCTGAGTTTTCAGGGCGACATCTCTCACCCTTTTTGGTTTAACAAAAAGAAAAGAAAAAAGAAAAATGAACAAAGAAACTAGCAACATTATAAACAATCAAAAGGATAAATAACAGGAAAATACAATACTTCATACAATCAGCAGACTGTAATTTCAGGGTGATACTCACCCTCTTCTGCATCTGATTCTTCTGAATATTTACTTACTGAAGTCAGTACAGAACTTAGAAATGACGGAAACATTTAGAAATAGCCTTCTGTTTCTGAGATACAACTGATTCATTTTAGATTGCAGAATTTTTATACTTAATACATTCTTATACTTATACTTAATACATTTTAATATGTCTTAAAGAACATCATACATTTTCTGTACTGCCTTACAACTTTTGTCTATTCAAATTTTCTGGTTAGGTATAATGTTAACATCAACTCTGCTGAAAAACAGGTTTTGACTTTTGTCTGAAAACTTCAGAAATAATAATTTCTTTGTGAGTTATTGAGTCCCTCACGCTTTCTAGGACTGAAAAGTAAACTTACTGTGATGCCATGCATGTTAAACTTAAGTGTGCCTTGACCCCATTCTCAAGCAAAAAAACCCCAAACAAGAACGAAAAAAGCCCACACCAAACAAAAAATACCCCATACAGCTCTAACTCTGAAATAGCCCTTTATTCCATGCTTTGACTTATTTGGTTGTTTATATACTATTGTTAATACTTGGAAATGGCACGACTCACATTTGCTCATTTTTCTGTAGGGATGACAGGTATTTCATGGCCAGTAACATAACTATACTGAATGTTTTTACTTATCTTAATTTTCTAGTAGTGTATTCTGTCCACAGCAGCTTCCATTTCAACGAAGAACAACTTGACAAGCAGCTGTGGCTTCATTCAGTGTGCTTCACAAGCACAATATTTTCCTTCCCAGAGGCAAAGTGCATTCACCTACATAATTGGCCATGACCCCTTTTTACCCAGAGGACATATACTGAAGTCCATTCCTGTCTTCTGATCTTTTAAGATGCAAAGCAGCATGTTACTGTCATGCTAGTAGGTAGATGGGATTTTGATATGTGTGCTTTTATTGTCATCAGAGGTTTGTTTCTGTTTGAGCCTGACAAGATTCTTGTTTCTGAGCATTGAAACTTGTGTATCTTAAATACTGTATGTTTGTCTCTCCAGTAGTATTGGGTTTTTTTGGAGTCTGTACGGAAATATATTTTTAGTTTACGGATATTATCATACTGACTTGCCATTTTCAAAAGGATAATTTATTAGATGGTGGTACCTTTAGTTTGATAAAAACTGTCTTTGCATTGCTTCATTTCATAAATTGTTTTAGGGATATTGCCAAGAATATAATCCTTTCAATGCTGCATCTTGGTGGTATAATATTAATTGCTGTCTTATTAGAATAGCAAATTTCTGTATGTTTGTATGTGTTAATATGAAATACCATAATGCAATTACTCAAAAATAAACTAAGTAGAAACTGTGCTAAGTTCTGTACTATGTATAAATAATGTTTATAACTCAGAGCAATACTTTGCATTAAACTGCAACTCGTGAAAAATTGGAGCCTGAAATGGCCATACAGGTTCTTAAAGTTCTCTATTCATTGTCTGTTAAAGTCTCTTCTGAGTTGGCAAATTCTAGATGTCTTCTCTAATTCTATTTTATGGGCAATCTGTCTCTATTGAAATTGAGTAATACAAAGTCTGCCACTGGAATTTAGATTGATTGGCTTTGCAGGAAAATCAGTGGGGATCATGATGGAGAAGTTAAATGTGAATTAGCAGTGTGCCCTTGCAGCAGGGGACAAACTGCATCCGGGGCATGATTTGTAAGAGTAATACCTGTAATACTCGTCAGGCTCAGGGTATTGATCCATCCTTCCCTTTTATTTGACTTTTGTTAAGACAGCACCTGCTCTGCCTTTTATGGACATATGGGAGCAAGTCCAGTGAATGGTCACTGAAATGGTCAGGTTTGGAGCACAGAATTTGTACAGAGGGACTGAAGAAACTGGGTCTGTTCAACCTGGAAAAGAGACATCTTTTTGCAATGATTTCACTGCTGTTTATACTGAGGTAATCAGATGCTACAGGCAAGAAGGAGAGGGATGCTTGCTGGAGGTGCATGGTGGTAGCTTGAGAGGCAAAGAACACAAATCAGAACATGGTGAATTCCAGTGTTGTGAAAAGAGTGTTTTACTATGAAAGCTAATAGTTGAACACTTGAATGGATGCTCAGCAAGGTTGAGGGTGGTTGTCTCTGTAGATGTTCAAAAGTCAGCTGGATGGGCCTTATGCTGCCTGATTTAGGTCTGCCTTGTAAGTGTTGTTTTACATGAGCTCTGGAGGTCCTCACCAACCTCCATTATTCTTTGGAACAGTTTTGCCCTTGTTTTACCCAGTTTTGTCGCTGCCGTGAACTGTGTGACTGAATGACTGGAGTGCAGAAAAGAACCTGGCCTTGACCATTGCCTTAAGTTCCAGTAATGCCTGTAGGAATTAGCTAGAAAAAGTGCAGTTACAGTATAATAATGGGATGCCTGGAGGCTGCAGCAGTGAGGCAGTGAAATGATGCCTCATCACCTTTTCAGCCTAAATGGCATTTCACAGCTTGTCAGATATTTTAGCCTTTGTGTAAATGGCAAATCTATTCAAACTGGTCTATGCAAATCAGAAGGAGAATTTTAATAAAAGGGCTTTCTTCCTGAAGAATAAAGAAGAGGAGATTCTTTCCAACCTCCTGTATTAATCTTCTTGAAACTTTGCCCTTCCAATACTATTAATCAATCATTTCTTGTTCATTTCAGGGTGCCTGAAAGATACACTGAATACAGGCACCGTGCTTCTAAAAAGAAGAGGTCTTTTTAAGCCTGTGTGTTTGTTATAGTACAAACTGGAAGATAAAAGGTGAAAACTGTGGGGGAAAAAAACCCCTCAAGGCCTGTAACATTTCAAACCTACAGGGAAAGAAAGACTGTCTGGAAAAAAAGATTTGTTTTGTCTCTAATAAAAATGCACATAAAAAAATACATCAATATGTAAAAACTACAGTTAAGATTAAATCTTGAGAGTCTCCTTATGATGTTTGGGCTCACAGTCACGTATTATTTCTGAAAGCAGATGGATATAAAATGGGTAGAAGAAGACTTAGGATGAATAAATTCTCAGTATCACCTGATATATATGAATCTGGAAGAAAGAGGCATTTATTCTTGTGTTCAGTGAATATGTGCTAGCAGAATATTCCCTATGTATATAGGGATTCTTCTTTTTAAAGAAGGTGTTGATGATTGAATGTTTTCCTTTTAGTACTTGGAAATAAAATTGAGGAGATAGTAGAGATATGTTTATATGTAATTTTTACCAGAAGATCTCTATGGTGGGATTAGAGACATCTCGAGTACTTTCAGAGTATCTCTGACAGTATTGACTGCTAATTTTGCTGCTCTAGCCTGAAAAAAGGTAGGGACTTAATGGCACTGCTTGGTGTGGAATGTTGTTTCGAAGTTGAGAACTTCAAGAATACTTAAAATAAACGTACAGCAGTTTATTTCTCAAGATACGACACAGTCGTATCTTGATGTGGTGATAGTGACACCACAGCTGAAGCTCTAACAGGGCCTTTCATTTCTTACTTTTTGCCTCACAACACTTGTTTTACTAGTTACTGAGACTGTGCATTGTACCACAGAAGCACAAACCCTTTCATGTACTTTCAAAATAAGTACTTCTTCACCAAGTGTTCTGTTTTCTTTGATTCTTTTTCTTTCTCTTTTAACCTACCATTTAATGAGTATTTCATTACAATCACACAATCCATGCTTCAGGAGAAATGAGATTTTTCTTAACTCTGCACTATATTTTTTGTCTTTCCTATTAGTACCTTAACAGTTTGATTTAAATAATTGATGGATACTGTATTTATGTGATTTTGGCAAATCCTGATAGTTTTTTATCAGCTGTTAAAATTGCATTTTAAGTCAATATGTATGTATGGCACGATTTCAATATCTTTTTCATGTTTAATTCAAAATGAAACAACTTACAAGTTCATTCATTGAAAACTATATTATCACAGTTATAGAGAGTACTATTACTGTCTGTAATTGCTACTGATGCCTAAGTGTTACGTTTACTTTTCTGCTGACATTTACAACTAAAAGAATTTTGCTGAGATCTAGATAATTTCTGCCATTTTTAATTTGCCATAGCCCTATACTATAGGCAGACTTACTGAATAGTAAGAAATCACAAATAGTTTTCTGGAAGCACTCGGGCTTTTTCCCCTGAGGTACCGGTTGTTACATCTGAAATACCAGAGGGATGCAAAATAATCTATTGGTACTTTCTCTAACAATATTTCTAGTTAATTTATATAATTGCCTGAACATGCTGAACAATGAAGTAGAATGTATCATCTAACAAACTCTTTCTTCACATGTTTGGATGCTGTCAGTTTCATAGCTCAAATACTCATTTTGTTTTAAATGAATCAGGAATAAAAGGAAACAAAAATGTAAAAACAGTAATGAGTTTGTTTCCATAGAAACATACCATGCTCTCTGCCAAAATTAAGTGCTGACTTTGTATTCTAAAAGATGGCTGTGCAGACAACATGTGCTCACTGATCTGCAGATAATGTGTCAAATGTCTTCATAGTATGCATCTTCTGACTGTGTTATGCATCGTTAACAAATCTTTGTGCCAGTAACTTGCTGCCAACCCTTGCTGTAATCTTTGTCACTTTTATTCCATGTTCTGGCTTTGGAATAGAGAAGGAAAAGATTAGTTTCACTGTGCATTTTATACCGTAAGTCTCAGGTTATAACAGCTGATAAGCTTGTGAACCTCCTTCTGTCAATATTCTCTGTAAAATCTTTGCTCTGTTAAAAATACATTTGTATCTGTGGGTACTACTGCTTACAGTAGGACTGACTTTTCATATCTAGGGTGTGGTCATACATAATAACAATATTGCTTGTCTGGTAATGTAAATTCTGAAGCAAAGTAGGTTCATTACAAAATGAAAATACGATAAAGCACACATTATGGAAAAAAAATCATTAATTTTCCTGATTTTAATGCTGTCTCTGTCTTAGTATTTCAAATGATATACAGAAGGCAAAGAACTGGCAAATAAATAAAAGAGGGTGAGACTGTGTGAATCAGTTACTAACCATCTGCAGCAGCAGAACTCTTCTGGAATTTCAGTAATATTTTTAGTAATATTTAGAAATATAGTAATTTTTAGAGACTCTCTTGAAATAGCTTCTTTTTGTAGCATTTCATGCTTTACTACAGTGATCTCCTTCACTTAAGTAATTCTGATTTCCAAGACATAGAAATAATTTTGGAAAGAAATCAATACTCAAAATTGTTTCCTAAAATCCATCCCTGGCTTTTTGCTGTGACCTCAGCTTCTGGTTATTTTCATAAATCCTTTCATCAGAAAACACTGCTATTGTGATTAATTCATGATCCTTTTAGGGACTGGAATATTATTTGCAAATACCACTCCTTTTGAGGGAAGCAATTTCTAAATCTTTAAATAAGGATGCATAAGAATTATTATAGAAGTTACCAGTGGGCTGTCTTTTGAAAAATGCTGACATCCTGTTTCCTCAAACTTGTTTTTTAAAATCCATTCTGTTTATAGATTTGCAGACTATTAACATTAAAGAGTTATTCTGTGATGATGAAATTAATTTGCAGCATTTTTCTTTTGGGGGGCAGAAAGAGGTCATTTCACAATCTAGAAAATTTCAGGACATTGTTTTGTCCTATATTCTTAATCTCCAGTTATATAAACTATTTTATTTATTCTCCAATTCATTTTACATCTGGATCTCTGATAGAGATTGATCCTCAGCTATTTTCCCCCTCGTCTCTGCTTTGCACTAATATCTATCAGTCATTAAATAAAAATGACATTCTCCCTAGCTGTCTAGAATTGCTTGAGCTGGTAGGAACAGCTGTAGTTTCAAGCTACTGAAAAACTGTCATTTGGGCATTGAATTAGCATTATTGTATTTTAGAAAATGTGTTCATGGTATGTCAAGTTTCTTCGTTTCACAAGTTGCAAACTTATGTACCTATATACAGGGTTTGCCCTGACAGAGAGGTGTTTTGACTATTTATTTTGCAGGAATAGTTTGGGATAGGTTCTGTTCTGTACAGTTCCTTCATTTTACAAACTATCAAAAGTAAGACTTCAGGAAGAGTCAGGGGAGACTGAAACCTCAATCTTCACAGCCTTCTCTTGAGATTCTGATGCCTTTTTCCTTCGGTCACTTTCAGTGAGGTTGTTTTAATTTTTTTATTTTTTATACATTTGCATCATCCTCCTTTTTTTTTTTTTTTCATGAATCACCACAATATAATAAATAATATTAACATAGGAAAAAAAGTAGAAAAACAATTCATATGTTGTAAAACCCCAAGTGAGAGTATGAGATATATATTATTTTTCACAAGCCAGGGAGGGGAAGAATTGCCAGTATGGGCCAGTCACAGCACAATTCAGTTTAGTACTTATAGCTAGCACACAATTTGGTATGTAGTTCAGCTCATGTTCTGAACATCTATGCAAAACAGGTGTTTTATAGCTTGCTCTGCTTTTATTTTATGTGATCTGACTTTATTTCTCAATTAAAGTGGATTGACTATTCAATGTATAGTTTCAAATATGAAGGGGCCTTTTCTCTTACGTCTAAATGGGGCCATGTTGCCTGATACAGTTATGCAAGCTGTAGTTTGCTTGAACAGTGGACTTCTGTGTGTACTTTTCAAAATTCATGCCTCAGTTTGAGAGTCATTGTAAAGCTGAGATACATCTGCATCATCCTTCTCAGTGTCATACTTGTACAAAGGACACAGCATCTTACATAAAATAAGAAACTTATTTCTTCATTTGTAAATCTTGTGTGTTGTCCTGCATTCTTGAAAGAGTGGCTTTCATAGTTTTTCTGGTATTCCTTAAGCACAGAGAAAAATAGGGAAGTTTTTCTTTTCCTGCATGTACAGTAACATTTTTCCACCTGTTCATATCCATGATGTAATCCTTTTGATACCTGAAGAGTGTATAAAAAATGAATGTGGGTTTGGAGTTAACTGATGTAACAACTACCCTCTTTGTATTTGGCAGTGAGATAGATTTATTGCATGGTAAAAATGGGAATTTTTTCACTTTCATCATGGAAACTTAGACCTGCATTCACAGAAATACCTATGACCAAGCAATGTTCCTTTTATATAAATTTGAAGCAACTTTACTGTTCATCAAAATTACACTAGTTTTACACCAACATGACTGAAATAAGAATATAGTCAATAGTAATTGGACAGCTTGTTTTTTAATAATTATTTTCAGTACTTTCAAGTTGAAACTGTGAAAAGCATTGTGAGAAATGTTTTCTCATACCATGCCACTTTGTCAGACATGTTTCATTAAGTTAACCTGTGCTGGAAGAGAGCAGAGAAGTCAGCGTCTCTTACAGTGGGGGATGAAGTTTTACTCTAATTTCTGAGGACTTGGCCATGCCATTTAATTTGTCACATTTTCAGTTTTCTTGACTATATTTCCAGCTTCCCTTTCAGCATTTCTTGCTGCTCTCATGTTGCTTTTATTTTTCTCAGCTTTTCTACTTTTGTAAGGTAATAAACCTTAAAATACTAATTTAAAAGAACAGTTCTACATATATAGAGTTGTAAGTTCATCTTTTTTCTGAACTTTACTCACACAGTGTAGTTTTAGATTTTTGCATCTCCCAAGTTTTTATAATGCTTTGGTAAGATAAAGGCGAAACTTAGAACCACATTGTAATGTTTACATATTTGCCCCCTTGTGCATGTGCAGCCAACAATTTAAGGGGGACCAACATTTCCTGATGTAACATTACAATTTCTTCAGTTAACGCTAGTTAAGCTGTACGTTACTTTATTCCTTTTCCTCATTCTCTACATTTTGCATTTTTGGGGTGTTTATTTCAGAACATACGTGGGATTTTTTTGGGTGTAGTCTTGGTTCTGGGGTTTTTTGTTTGGGTTTTTGGTTGGTTGTTTTTCCTTTGTTTTCAGGGCTTTTTTAATACTTAAAAGTGGTCTTTCTTCTTCCATTAATCTGATTGGTGAGTTTGTGGATATCTGTATAAAAAAGCATTCAAGAGGAGCTCTGTTATTTATGTGAACTTAATATCTAGATATTATGTTGTGGCTGGGTCCTGGAGGCTTGTCCGACCCCCAGCTTCTGCTAGCAACAGCCCAGATAGATGTCCTGGAGGGGAGATGCCATCCAGGGTTTCCAGGCAGTCTCCAGCCAGGGGTAACCCTTTGGAGCATGGGCAAAGGCTTTGGGTGATCAGCTCTTTTAGCAGTGATTTCTGCTCTGTGATCAGCTCTGTTCAGCCCAGCCAGCTCCGTTCCGGGGTTACCCCTGCCAATGCAGACAAGAGACAGGAACACCATATAGCGTTCCACAGAGAGTCTTTAATGTGGGCTGCAGTGAAGGGGGCCAGTGATGGTCTAACCACTGAGCTGGGCAAAAGCTGGGGTTTTTATAGGGAAGGGGAGAATTGGGAAGGGGACCAATGGTCTGAGACTGGGATAAGATGACCAATAGTTAACAGGGAGATAACATGGGGGGCAGAAGCAGGAAGGGGTCCACAGCTGAGTCACCATGACTAGGCAGTTTTGTCTTATCTTAGGGGGCTGATCTCCAGGGAGGAAGCCTGTCCTCTGGAATTCCCTCTGGAGTTTCCACTTAGTCGGTTCTGACTATGTATATATAAAATAAATCTCTAAGCTGCCTTGGAAACCAGTTACTCCACTTACCTGAAAATGATCTCATGCGCATGAAATAAATGCACAAGATAATCAGCATATGAGCAAAGTGTCTGAAACATTTCTTTTGATGGCAAAATCATCTTTACCTCTTACTAGTTTTTTAAACCCGATGGTGCTACAGTAGAGTGAGCTGAATTCGGGTCCTTTTAGTGAATGATAGCCAAATTTTTTTCATAAGTTCAGATGCTAGGCCCTACTCTTTAGTTTCTGCTTGTTCAAAGCTATACAGGCAGTTTTCTTTCAAAGGGTGAACATGAAGGTGGAACTTGAAGAGTATTTCACATTCAGGGTGGTTACAGGAGCTAGGACCAGTGAGCTTGACAGGACTAGCCTTGACAGGACTAGTAATACCAGAAGTATTACTTCTGTCACAAACTGCATGCCAGAAGCCACTGAAGCTATTTAAGTGCTAAATTATACAATAAAATCTCTTCCAGTTTTATGCAGAATTTGAAAATCAAGAAACAATGGAGAACAAAGTTCCTTGGTCACCTCTGAATAAGAATTAGATGTGAGTTAACAGTAAACACTTAAAGATATTAATCATGCAGCAAAAACACATCAAAATTGTTTTTACTTGTGTTCTCAATATAGGCGAATGAGTGTGTTTAACAAATTGGTGGGCAGCAAATTTAGAGGAAATGAAAGTAAGGAATATATTCCAAGAGTGTTTTATTGAATTGTTTTGTGTCATTGCATAAAATCTGTTTGTAATAGCTGAGATAATTTTGTGATAATCAATAAAATTTGCATGTTTAATAGCCATGATAAGAGCTATCAGAGGATAATTCTCATATGTGATATAAAACAGTTGTCCACAGAAGTTACTGAAGTAATTATTCTATCTAGTGTGCTTGTTAATGCCTTATAAGTGGCAAGGTTCACTTCATGTTGTGTTTTTATTTTTTAGTATATTATAACTTATTTCCCAGACATAGTTAACCTAGCTTATAAAACTTTTCATCTTTTCCTATTGGCTCATTACTTGTGTCACTTACAAAATAGTGACATTATTTTGATGTGGTCTTCATTTTGGCAAAAGGGAAAAAAAACAGTGTGCCTTGATACCACTAAGGCTGTTAACATGACATTGAGTATATGACATGAGGAAATACAACCTACTGTATTGACATTATATTAAATACTCAACCAGTGAAAACCAGGCTAAAAAAAAAAATTGTCTTAGGAACAGCCTTCAGCTGTAGAACTATGCAAATGCTTGAAATAAAGATAATGTCTCTGACTTAGAGGAGATTTATCCACTGTAACAAGCTGTCTGAGGATGTTGTAGAAAATGTTTCCTGAATGTGTTAGATTAGCCATTTTACAGAGTCTGTCTACATATATATCTAGTCCAGCTTCATAGCAGGGAACTAAATTAAATGATGTATGGAGTCCTATTTAGCCTGACATTTCAGTTGGGCCTATTCTCTTTATTTTTTGAGTCTTGCTGTTGTTTCTTGTCAAATCATGTAGATGGGTTTTGATGCACCAATTTTAGAAGAGTAGGTTAATTTTCAGAGTATGGAATTTAAAATTAAACTTTAAAATATCTATCTATCTATCTATCTATCTATCTATCTATCTATCTATCTATCTATCTATCTGTCTATCTATCTATCTATCTATCTATCTATCTATCTATCCATCTATCTATCTAGTGTTTTCTTGCTATAGCATTGGAACAGATTGTCTTCACAATTTATATGAAAAGGCAAAAGTGCTATGTATTAATTATATTACTTAGTTGCCTTGTAATTCATAAATGCTGTTCTTTTTGCTGTGCATATTGTAAGGTGAAAAATACGATAATTGGATCACAAGTAACTTTTCTGTCTGAGTTACTTGCAGGAACCATTTAAGTTGGAGTAATACAGAAAATACTCTGTTTATTTCACTCCTACAGAAATGTATCTTCTGCAGGCAGAGAGTTAAGAAAATCTCTGGTGCCTGCATTCAGTGTTCATATGGACGCTGCCCAGCATCCTTCCATGTTACCTGTGCCCATGCTGCAGGAGTGCTGATGGAACCTGATGACTGGCCATATGTTGTCTACATCACATGTTTCAGGCACAAGATCAACCAAAATGCGGTAAGGAATATGTTTTCTTATTTGTTAAAAAAATGGAGTTGCAGAATTAAAGTATGTAACGAGAAAATGGAGGAAAGGATCCACTCTACGTATTATCATAGTTCCATCTATCATATTTTCATGTATAGCACTCTTTTATAGCTTGAAGGTTTTTCCTTATGCTGTTACCTGGGAGAAGTGATACCTGATATGCCTAACACATTTTTTAATTTAAAGTCCTTGTTGAGTATATTGTTTTGACAGCCAGAACAAATCTCTGAGTTCTCTGTTTTGTTAACCTGAAGTGTATTATAAATACCCAGATCACAATTTTCTGCAAATACTCACAGATCATGTGAGATAATGGATGTGGTGTATATGTAAAATCTTCATTCTGCAGCCAAAGAGTCTCTTGAAAATATCCAGTTATAATTATTTTGTCATCTGGCAAAGTAACATTGGCATGCCATGAAAATTCATGTTATGACTGCCTTTTTATTTTTATTCTGTGCTGAGGAGGGCCTTTTAATTTTAGATGAGACACGATGAAGTTTAATGTCTTTTACTTGAATAAACAGTTACTATCTCAGTTAACAGAGAACTTTTGCTATTCATCCTGGGCTTTTAAAGCTGTATTTTGTTTCCTAGCAAACAGAAGGACTTAACATAGTCTTATTAAGGAAAGAGCTTGCTTAGTTAGTCAAGTTGCAATTTTTTTTTCTCCTTTATGCATTAAGAATGAAAGACATAAACCCAGGTAATGTCTGTATCATATATGTTGTTCTTTTAAGAGCTTGTCAATGAATCCTTGGTCTTAATGACAAGACTTATCAAGACTACTGAAGAGTAGGATTTTCTTCCAAGTATACTAAATTATAATGCTTCCCAACTAATCAGTTCTGAGTGTTCAATCTGCAGGTGATTTTTAAAAAGGGAGACATATCCCTGTTTAAAATTTTCATAGAGTTGTTAAGGTTTAAAATATTTTTGTTTTCCAAAAATGAATGAACACATTAAACCAGCCCACTTTATGTGGTTTTGATTTCTTCATACCTTTTCCAAGAAAACGAATTTAGTTTGAAAAACAAACAAACAAACTTAAACTTCTGTCTGTACAAGCAACTTAAGATACTCTCCTTGGGTTTTTTTGAAAACATTGGTTGAAAATTAATGGATTAAATTCATGGCCAGTAAGAATAGGGCAACCATTTCCCAAATGTTTTATAGTATCTTTCTGGGACAAGTCTCTATAATCTAGGTAGTAGGATTTGCCTCAGTCCCATAAATTCCCTGTTTTCTTAGTGATTTTCTTGACCTATATTAAGTAGTAGAGAAGAAAGGAAACCCCATCAACATCAAAAAGCCAGGATTTTGTGCGACTATTGTTTAAGAGATTGTGTAAAGGACATGGAAAGTGTCTTGGAATGAGACTATTACATCCTTTCCTGAAACTCAGCACTAACTTTTTTGAAAAGATTCACTGTTACGACCTTTTTTTTCCCCTCCATGGATCAGCTAAAAGTTAGGTTTGCAGAAGAGAGATTGAAGTTATGCTTTTGGTGTTTTCAATTGGGCCAAAATTTGGAAAGAATAGATATTTTGTTAAAGAATGTTTTTGTGTAAAAGTATTAGCTTACTCTTGAGACAAAGGAGATTACCATATGTTTTTAAATGCTTGGTTTTATACTCTGTCTTTTGGATAATTAATCTAATCACATCTTTAAGCCTTCGGAAGTTTTCTCACCATTGGTTTTCTTGTTATGCTTTTCTTAGCTATTAGCTATTCCTTCATGCAGAAATAACATTGCTCTTCACCATTAGGCATAGCAATGTATCTTACTTCTAATCAACTTTTTTTTTTTTTGCCTGTTTTAGTTTCCTTGCTTAGAAGCAGAACAGGGAATCATGCAGACTGAAATATTATACTCACTTAGCAAATTTTTACAGGAGTCAAATAGATTATCTTGTCAGTATGAAAAAAATCTCATCTGGTATTTAGCAGGAAACAATGTTCATAAAGCAAGAACACTATTATTTCTCCTGGTTTCAAGAAAAAAACTTTAAATTCTCTGATTTGTCATTAATATAGAAATATTGTATCTAAATGCCGACTACCTTTGTACTGACTTGGTGTTTGCTGCTTTCTTCAAGTTTAAAAAAAAAATCAAAACCAAATAACTCAACAATCAAAGAACAACTTCTGAGCATTAGGAAAAATTGTGACATATACCTATAGTGGTATTTTAATCAATGTAATGTAAATCAGTGAGGGCACTCAACAAAAAATGCCTACCCAAACAGATCACTGTGTATTATTACTATTATTCATGTATCTCTTAACCCCAGTCAAGAGCCTGTTGTAGTGATGAAGTACAATGTGCATCCAACTTACTTATGCCTGTGGACTCAAGAAGAATTTTTCAACATACTTTTATAAGTCTTTTTTTAGAACCTGGACATCAGGTTCTACATTGTCTTCAGTATTTTAGAGTGCCTTTTTGATGTCAGTCATTGAATACTCTGGCAGGGTCTTCTGAAGAAAAATCATCAAAGAGAAAATCAAAAGGGAAAGCATTAATCCTTTAATTCATCTGGTGCTGCCAAATGAAATAAATACAGAAATACTGTGAACTGGAGTCTTTAAATGTTGATACGACTTTTCAAAAATACGTTTCCATGTTCATGGACTCAAAACTAAGCCTCTGAAGGTATAGCTTTAGAAATAACACAAGAATTTTCTAGCAGGACAATTTTTCTATATGGGTTCTATTTTGGGTTATTGCTGTCATTGCATATGTTATTTTTTATGTAAATTGGACTGCCAATATGCCAGGAAGGCTCTGTGATTTGCTACTTACATGTTGTGGTTTGGGGTTTTTTTCCCTTTTTATTCCTTGACTGTGCTTGTCTCTGGGCATGAAACATATCCCTCACACATCTTTGTCATCAAAACTACAAGAACACCTGGAAGTACAGTTGAGAATAGATGCTGCAGATGGATTTGTTTTGATTAAAAGAGCCCATTCACACAAAAAACTGAGGAAAAGGAGTTGTATGCAACTATTGTAACAGAAAAAAAACACAGCCCCAAAAGATCCATATAAGCCCAGTGGATCAGAGAAAGCCAGCTGGAGACAAACCTATACTCCCAGCTGTTTCCTTTGGAAATTGAGATTAGAAGGGGCTATCTAGACAGCCCCAGTAACATTTGAAAGAATAACGATCTTTTTGGAGCTACTTCAAATTACCTTCTACTATTATCAGCCTGTTCTGAAACACTGTAGCACACAAGGGAATGAAGGGATGCTGTCCAATGGAAGCTGTAGATCCTTTTTCTGTTGAATACCTTAATGATAGAGTGTCATTGTTTGCCACTGTCTGCTAACTACCGCCAGCCCCAAACATCTCAGAAAGATTAAGATACTCTTTCAGAAGGAGGTGTTATGCAAAAATCATGAGCTGAATTATTTTAGAAACATCATATGCTGAAATTTGAATTCAAAGGAGTAAAAAACAACATGAGATTTAAGCTCCTGTATGGAATAAGTCTCAGATCTTTTAGGATCCCCTATTAAAAATTGTAGCTTGAGAAACTTTCTGGATATTTAGATGTATATCAGGTACTACTTCATGATAGATAGTTATTATGAATTCATATCCACGTAGTTTACATATTTAAGGTTTTTGCTTTCTGCCATACAGAAAATGAAGGAGAAAGTAATTTTTGCTTTTATCTTTTTGAAGTTTGCACACAGAAGTGGTGATTTTCTTTCTTTGTATTTGGTTCGTTTCTGTATTTCTGCCACTATCTTAGTTTATTCTTGGCTTTGGTACCATTAAAGAAAATCACGCTGTTTAAACTACTGCTTTCTCAATAATCTGGTAACTACCCCAGCTGTTTCTTAATCTGATAGACTCCCTTACATAACAGCTGTCCTTTCTGGTCAAAAATGACATCAATAAATTCTTAACATCAATAAAGTCTTAAGATTTTCTGTCAAGAAATGTTTTCTGGGACATGCAATCGGTTACAGATTGTACTTGTGAGTATGTTTTTCTGAGAAATAAATTAGGAATCCTATGAAGATAACATACTAAAAAATAACCTCCTTGAGCTAGAATGCATTTCTTTGTTTTATTACTTTTTCTAATGAGAAATGGCACTCCTTCTCTGAAAATGTTATCATTAAATGAATCTGTAATGTCTCTTAAAATATAATTTGCACTCCATCTTCTCTGAAGAGTTAGAAGTTCCATCTTCTTTTAAAGAAGAGTTAGACCTTTTAATAGTGCAGTATCTCCTTGGGTTTCTGTAGTATACATTATATACTATATACTATACTATAGTATATATGTATATGTATATATATGTGTCTGTGTGTATGTGTTTACATATAGTGTATATGTATACACATATATGCATACTATATATATATATGCTATGTATATACTATATATATACACACATAGTATAATTTCTACTATCTCACAGAAATAAATCAATTAGTTTACATCTGATACACCTCTGCCTGCACCAAAAGCTGGATAAAATAAAAAAATAGATAAATTAACATGTATTTTTACATATGTTTCAAGATCAGATAAAACATGCTTATGGACATTTTATTGCTCCTATGATAATATCAGTCAATTGTATTTATGTAGTTAATTTTTATGCTTAGTCTACCTATAGATAGTTAAAATTAAGAAGCAACAGTTTTGTTATACATTTAATGGTTAAATAATTTATGATTGTGCTTAGAATGTTATTTCTAGATATACTTTGAAAGACTTTAGGAATGTCATTGAGTTTTACGGTCTGAGGTGCCCTCAACTAAATCCCACAAATGTCTGTGACAGGCAGAGCTCTGACACACAGAGATTTAGTGCACTGCCTATAAAAATGGCACAGAATATTTGTACTTGGTATGCCTTTAGTTTTCAGGAGCAGAGAGGTTTTAAAATTGTAACTCCCATAAATAGGTCCAGGAAAGAAGCCCAATAGTGACAAGAAGTCAGCTCAAAAACCGAAGTCTTCACATTTATGGTGGGTTTTCCCTCTTACGCCAAAGCATTCACTTTACTGCTGGTATTTGAAATCTAACTAAAAGAACTGATGCTGTTCTTTATTCTCTTCAATTCTACTGATAAAAATCCTACAGCTGTAGGATTTTTATCAGACAGTTTTTCATAAAAAACCATAAAAGACCAGATTTTCATAAGACAGTTTTAAGACTATTATATTGACTGAAGAATTTACTGCCGTTGAAAGTTTCAAAAGCAGTACTAGGAAATTTGATAATTACTTTAGTGTGGATTGTGTATTAAAATATTCTTGCACAGTTTATATAAACATTTCTAATAAAAAATATTTCGTCCTTAGATATTCCAGTGCACATGCATCTTACATAACTAGAAACGTTCAACTGTTCAGGTATAGCCAAACTCACAACAGCTTCCCTTTACATAAAAACAACAGACCTTTGTGAGATATTGAACAGTCAAGCTCATAAGAAAGAGGTGCTTTCTGTGTGTGGATGAGAAGATATTGAGTTTATATTTCCTGGTGGAGAAAGTTGCTTCAAAAGTGGAAGGTTCATGGGTATACAATAGCTGTGAGCTGAGATATAACATTTGACTGCATGGTGTGAGCTTCTTAGTGATGCCTTCCTACAGGGTTCCATTGCTTTTATGTTTATAGAATCCATCAAGTAGTTATTGATGTAGAAATTTTGCATAGTTTAACAACCCTGCTAGTCTTCTGATTGATATATTTAGCACTGGAGGATTAGAAGTGGAAAGTGAAAAAAAAAATATTGTTGCTGATATACTATGCAAGTAACTGATGAAGAGTGATCAGTGCTGTTTAAAGTTTTAAAGCAAAAGTTCTGCACAATGTAGGTTAAAAAGTTCCTCAGATAGAGTGGTGTAGACAGCTCTTGCAAGAGCTTGATATGCATTTAATTATTGCATCTCACTGGGCAAATTTTCATTCTATTACACAGAATCATACAGAAATCCAGTACTTCAAAATCTCATCATTTAAAAAAAATCACAACCGTACTTTTGGTTCATTGCATCTTATATCTTCAGGAAAATTTGACAAATTACTCTACAAACAAAATTACAGATTTTTCTAATTATATATTATTGATGTGATGCAGAATAATTTTAAAGCATCAGTATGCATTGATTCTTCAGGTGTTATTTGTTTTCCCACAAAGTGGAGAAATTTTGTATGTAAAAGAAATTATGTTAACATGATTGAATTAATTTAATTTGAAATTTTTATCTTGAGTGGCGAGCTGTTATCAACCCTGTTTTTATACAGGGTTTATGTATTTATGATATATTTTTATGAGTAAGCTGGTATTTAAAATTTATTTTTTCTTTCAAATTCTTCTTTTTTCTTTTAAGAGAGCTAAAGTATGTGGGAAAGCCATTACAGTTGGGCAGACAGTCATCACGAAACATAGAAATACACGATACTATAGTTGCAGAGTCATAGGAGTGACATCACAGCTTTTCTATGAAGTCATGTTTGATGATGGCTCCTTCAGTCTGGATACATTTCCTGAAGACATTGTAGTAAGTACTTTCTCCAATTAATTCTGGTTTGTTTTCTTGATTTTTGGTTTTTGGAGGGGGTTTTGTGGAATTTGATTGGTTTTCTTTTTTTAAATTATAGAATTGGGACCTCTTGAACTACTTATGATCTTGAGGAAATAACATCTTAATGTTCAGTTCATGTTTGTTGCTTTAACTACTGAGAATTGTTATTTTCCAATGGGCTTCCAAACGTTGGTTGTTCTAATTAATTTTTGTCATTTGACCAAATTAATCAAGTGTAATCTTAGAAAATCTTTTAATTAAATAAGAAATATGTATTTAATAAAGGCTATGAAAGAGGGAATTCCATATATCCTTCTCTGTCACTTTGAGGTAACTTGTAAAAATTCCTTGGAAAATAGAAAACTTCTGCTGTAATGTGAGGAATGGCTCTCAAGAATCTATTCTAACAACTTATTTACTCTTCCTGATACTTAGTTTGTGAGATAACATTATTAATGATAAAAATCATCCAAGAAAGATATTAGTTTATCTATAGATAGTGTAGTTTATTACATTTTCAAAAAACAACTGAGATTTTTATTTCCCTTATGCACTTAAATAAACTACCATGGTTCTATAACTTAAAGACCACATTGTGTACTTGGCACATATGAGCAAGATTTGCAATTCAAGAAAGATTCTGTTTCCCTCTACATTTGAAATTGTCTCCATTTTGGAAGACAGATGTCTGCTAGGGAGGGCAGGAGCTTCCCTTGGAATGAAAATGTAGACCCCCTCTCTCTGAATTATTATAATTCTGAAATCAAGGGGCTCTCAGGCAGAGATCTGGGGATAGGAATAACAGTTCTTTACTAGTATGTATAACGAGGCAAACAAACAACAATAACTACAGCATTAGCAAGAAAACAGAACCAGGGACCCCGTGACAGCTTTTGGCTGAGACGGGATGGGGGAGAGGCTTTGCTTCACAAACCCCCTTGGGCGGGCAGTCCCCGTGCTCCTGCGGGGCTCTGAGGAACACTCAGCTGGAACAGCAGGGATGAGCTGAGATCCTGGGCCGGTGGCTGAGGTGTATCAGCAGCTCCGTGGCAGTGCCTGGCACTGCCACACGTCCCGGCAGGACAGAGGGTGTGAGGCCCCCCAGCAAAGAAGGAAGAAGGAGAAGCAGCAGCAGCAGCTCTGTGTGGGTGATGGCAAATTCCCTTGTCCCAGCTGCAACAGCTCCAGCAAAAAGTGTCCCTCTCTGAAGCTGAAGAAGCCCGCCAAACTGTCCCCGTCCTCCACTTTTCCTGCCCACCTTCACCCCTGGGCCCAGCCGAACACTTTGTGTTTCTCAAGTACCCATCAAGTACCCGCAGTCAGGTGCCAGAGAATACTGGCTTTGCAGCTCAAGGGATACTACTCGTAGGTGTGCTCCACATTTTTCTCCTGTGAAACCTGAGCTCTTCTGCTTTCTGTAGACTTAATATTTTCCTAAAAGTAGCATTAACTAATAGATGTATCAGTGGAAAAGATACTGTTGTTCTTAGAAGCTTCTTAGTTATTGAAAAGTCTGGTATCTTTTGAAATTATGGTATTTGAAAGGATGCATTTCAGATCAGTGTTTGGGGATTGAGCTGTTTACCTCCCAGTGGTCTGAACAGAAGTCAGTCAGCAAATCTCTCTTATACATCTTTGAAAATTTATCCTTTAATATGAAACACTGCAACAGTCTCCATTTTCGTGATCAAAGACATTCTGATTTCGGATCATCAAGATACTAAGTAAATGTAGCTGTATTGTTATTAGAAACCCCTTTGGTAAATGCCTGCATCAAGGATATGGTAGGGCAAAGATCAGGAACTGCTTGTTGTCCTAGTGGTGGAGTCTGATCTGGAGCTAAGAATAAATGTAATCGGGTCTGGATATGCCTTAGTGCTTCTCAGATAATGGATGAACAACATATAATTGTTTGATGGAAACACTAAATGAATTCCACATTCCTTAGAGAAATCTTGTTGTGTTTTCATTAGATAATATACCTCCAGCAGTTACTGGAACTGAAAAAAAAGTGTTTTTTCTTCTTCTCAGGCTAAAACTTACTAATCCATGCAATGTGCATGTCAGGTGTTAGTGCTGCTGGGAGGACTTGTTCATCAAATCTGGTGTGAAAGCAGTGTTGCTGCCTGTTGAAAAACTTATTTTTCTAATCTGTTTTCGCTTTTCAACCAGCTCACAAAGATAGCAGGAGCTTTTTCCTCTTCCAGAATGTGCAGAATCCACTACATAATTTCAGCTCAGGTCACAATAGGCCAGAATTCCAATGTTCAGACACAGTGGTTTATTTTTAAGGAGGAAAATAAGGAGCAGGGTAAGTTCAGTGTTGAAGCTTCATGAAACTGTTTACATTCTATAACAACCAAATCAGGGTATACATTATTCTCTTCTTGTATGTATTTCTCTTGGGTTGTGTTAGCATTTACTAAATATATGAGGTGGGGAGTTACTAAGTGTGTTAACTATAGACAAATACTTAGAGTTTAAAGTTCAACATTATTTATTGCTTGGGTGTTATACCTGATTGCTTAGACTAATCACTCCTCACATGCAGGTTTTAACCTATGAATTAGCTGTCTGATAGATATTCTAACCAATCCATTTTCCTTCAACCCAGAAGGTGTAAGAGGTGTAAAGAAGTATATGGATACAATCTTTTCCTGGAAGCAACAGCAGGACAAATTCCTCTTGTAATTTTTGGGAAAACTACAGCAAGGGAGACGGTACATGATATCTTAAAGGACGTGAGGTGACAACTTTGGCAGTTAGTTTAATGATGCATGCATATAACTAGGGAGTGCATGTACTGTAGTCCCGAGTAACTGATACCAGCAGACACCATGTAAGTGTGCTACTTGCCCCTTCTTGAAGTATTAATACTTCCTAACTTGTCAAACAGCCCCAAGAACAGTACTGCTCTGACTAGTAGGGCAGATGTCAGTTCATAGGTTATGCATAATTTTTCAGTTCTTTGGTCTGATCATTTAGGGAGGGTATCCCCCTCAAAAAAATTCCTTTTTTTGGGTTGTTTTTGTTTTGATTCCTAATAGCTGTGGCACTTTTGCATATCTTAGCATTTTGCTAGAAATGGTTACTCTTAGTATATAGCTAGAAGATTTGTTTCTGTATGTATTATGGCTGCCAATATGCCTTATATACTATATATAGGATTTGGATGAAGTTATTCCCATGTTACCTTATTAAAATCACAGAAGAACAGGGAGGCTGTGCAGTATGCATGTTTGGGGGGAGATAGATACCATCACATTATATTGATTGCAGGGAAGAAAATGTAATTGCAGAGTGAAGCATGCTTTGAGTCTGTCAAGAGGTCTGATTATAGAAGAGCTGAACACACATCTCCTGAAGTAGTAAACATCCTTCCAGGCACTTGCTCCATTAAGTGCCCTGGTCCTTCAGTGATGAGTTTACAGATATTTCTTGTGTTATCAGAACACCTAGGTGAACAAAAATGAGTGTAATTTCTGCCATGACACAACCACACTGTGTTTTAGTTTACTTATAAGTGTGTAAATGTTGGTGTTATCCATTGAGAAGGTAAAGTGGGTCTGTGGGTAGTTATGTTCACAACCCAAAATGAACTTTAATTACTAGAATCTATAAATGAAATAACATTGTTTTAACATGGTAGTTTATGGAGTGCTGTTGTAATTATTCCTTCAGAGCATCTTAAGTGTTGATGAAATGAGATGTGTCTGGAAGAACAATTGATCCTATATTCAGGAGTTCATGAGAATTTTTTTCAGAATCACAATTTGGTAATTTTCTGAGGTTCTGAGAATATCCAAAAAGCATCCTCTTTAAAAAGTATATATACTAGTTCTGGTTAAGACATTCAGATTATAGCTGTCAAAAGAAGGAATGGGAAATTAATTTTCACAGAATCATATAGGTGAGAAAAGAACTTTAAAATCATTGAGTTCAACCATTAACCTAATACTGCTGAGGCTATCACTAAACCATTCCCATAAGTGCCTGAGCCTCCTTTTCTCCAAGCTAAATACCCCCAGCTCCCTCAGCCACTCCTTGCAGGACTTGTGCTCCAGACCCTTCACCAGCTCCATTGCCCTTCACTGGTCTCCCTCCAGCACCTCAATGATCTTCTTGGAGTGAGGGGCCCAAAACTGAACACAATTCAAGGTGCTCCCTCACCAGTGCTGAGTACAGGGGACAATCCCTGCCCTGCTCCTGGTGGCCACAGAATTGCTGGTACAGGCCAGGATGACATTGGCCTACAAACCTGGAATGCTGACTGGCAGTGTTGTGACCCAAGGGCAGGACCCAGCACTTGCCATGGCTGAACCTCACACCACTGGCCTTGGCCCATGATCCAGCATGTCCACATCTTTCTGCAGAGACTTTCTACCCTCCAACAGGTCAACACTCCCACCCAGCTCGGTGTTATCTCTAATATGACTGACTGTTCATTTGATCCTGTTGTCCAGATCATCAGTAAAATTATTCAACAGAACTGTCTCCAGTACTGACCCCTGGGGAATGACCAGGGCTGGTCATTACATCTGGATGTAATTACATCCACTACCACTCTGAGCCCAGACTTGCAGAAGATTTTTTACCCAGTGAACAGTGTGTCTGTCTAAACCATGGAAACCCCAGTTTCTCCAGGGGAATATTGTGTAAAATGCCATCAAAGGCTTTATGAAAGTCCAGGCAGACAACATATACAACCTTTTCCTTATCCACTAAGTCATCTTGTCACAGAAGGAGATCCTGTTGGTCAAGCAGCACCTGCTTTTCACAAACTCCTGCTGCCTGGCCCTCGTCATTTCATTGTACTGCACATGTGGTTTGATGACACTTGGGATGATCTGCTCCATGACTTTCCTTGGCACTGAGAGAAAGTGCCACTTTCCCTGGCACTCAGTCTGACAGGCCTGTAGTTCCCTGAGTTCACATTTTGACCCACCTTGAAGATGGGTGTAACATTTGTCAACTTCCATTCGACTGGGACCTCCCAAGTTAACCTGAACTGCCTGAGGCAATGTGGCTCAGCAAGCTCTTCCACCAGGTCCCTGAGTGGAGGGATTTCACCCAGTCCCATTGTGTGTGTCTAATTGGTGTAGCAGGTTTCTGACCATTTCCTCTTGGATTGTGGGGGCTTCATTCTTCTCCCTATCCATCTTCCAGGTCAAGTGACTGGTTCTCACAGAACAACTGGTATTAAAGACTGAGGTGAAGGCAGCAGTTAAGTACCTCAGTCTTTTCCTCATGCTTTGTCCACAGCATGTCCACTATGTTTCCCCACAGCATCCCATTAAGGATGGAGAATCCTTTTAGCTTGACTTTACTTTTTGGCTTTAGCTTTACTTTCGGTGTGAATGTTTACCAAAATATTTTTCATTGTCTTTTATGGGAGTAGACAGATTACATTCCAGCTGGGCTTTGGCCCTTCTGATTTTCTGTCTGCATAACCTCATAACATCCTTGTAGTTCTCCTGAGCTGGCTGCCTCTTCTTGTTAAGGTGATAAACTCTCCTTTCTTTCCTGAGCTACTGATGGATCTCTCTGTTGAGAGATAATTTCAGTTCATTTTTGCATGTGTCATGTTGCTCTGTCTGACATTTTCCTTGATTTTTTTTTTGTCTACCAGTTTTTTGTAAGTGGATGCCACCTTATGTTGAGGAAAAATTCAAGCATGAAGAAAGCTCCACCAAGCAGTGAATTTTTTAACATATCAACAGTGATACCTGAATCCTTAACAGAATTTTGTTGATAATTATTGCAAGTACTTTCCTTCAGCAGCACCCAAGAGAGTCTTCAGAAGAGAAAATGAGGAGATTAAAGTCTGTCTTTCTGTGTCTGTCAATACTTTAAATTTGCCACTGTCAGGAGATGGAGGAACAGGGCTCTTGAGAACTCTGACAACCAAAGTACTTCACTGAAATTATTACAAAGGCTAAAGTTTCTTACTGTGTGCACCCAGATTTCAGCACCTAAAATTGTTACCCCCTGCTTTCTTTGTTAGAATAAGAAAGGACAGGAAAAAAAAAGCAGATTTTAGTTACTAGTATTTGAAGAAAAAAACCACCTGTCAATGTGATAGCAATGTAGTTTAAGAATCTGTTAATGAAATAAACCCCTAACAATAATGCAGATTTTTCAGTGAGGGACTTCTTTGCAATCCTCTACTATCCCAGACAACTCATATCCTCTCTTCACATCCTACAAAATTATGAAATGAAAGTTTTGACATCCCATGACCCACACTCTGTTGTATATGCACCCTACTGTATACACATATACTCTATACCCTGTGTGTGTAAAGCTGCCAATTTTATCTACTTTGGTGATCATGGACTTATTGAGGTTTTGCATGATCCTTCCTGGTCTCTATATTTGGCAGGGGTTCGAAACTGCGAAGGCATTTATAACCTTAGTAATTACCTGAGACAAGGGGAGCTAATTGGGGTAATTTACAGGTGAGGGAGTTAGGGTGAATACAGATTGTCCCAAGACAATCAGGTATTATTAGACAAATAAGAGACAGAACAGATTTACTTCATCCTCCTTTGAGATGCAGAACAAATGGGATTTAGCTGGACAGTTTTTCAAAGATTAATTCCTCCAGGCTAGCAAAAGGGAATATTAGGAGAAACTATAATGTGCTATTATTTTGGTGGGATTTTGCATGTGCAGATTAGAAAAGGTAGCTCACTTTTGAGAGCTGTGAGTGTCAGTGCTCAGGATGCAGTTTCAAGAACAAAATCTTACGTGATTTTAGGAACTTCTCAGTAATGGCTTGGTCCATGACTACTGACTTCCACTGGTGCAGGATGTGTGTGTCTGCAGATGTGATACTCAGTCAGCTTCTCAGTATCTGTTATGTTCATAAATTTGCCTCTGCTTTTGAAAAACCATACTTCTTGAACAGTACACCTTTGGAAGTATTGGGCTAGCATGTAAATCTTGAGAGTCCATTTAATGTCCACCTGTATCTAAAAAACCAGTTTTTATTCTAGCCCTAGTAATATGGGCTGTGTTCTTTTAACAGTCTGTCTTACAAAGAAGACATATGCTACTTTTCTTGTATCAACCTTACTTGGCATTTTAAATTACTAAACTCCTGACTAGTTTCCAGCATTTTTTTTTCCAGTGATTTCTCTTCTGTATGCCTTTCTCTCTTTATGTCTTCTGACAACTCTTTTCTACTTGTCTACCTGTTCAAATCAAAATTTTAAATAGTAGTGTTTGCTGACTCTTCGTGAAAGATCCATTAGACTGCCGGCATACAATAATTGCTTACTGTTCAAGTTTTATTATAATGGCATGTAAATCTGTAAAAATTGGTAAGGAAATTAGAATTATTTAATTTGCACATTTTCTGGGCAATCTATAGATTTTGGGTGCACTCCAGTATCATCATCACCAGCAGTTTCTGAGACTGTGTTATAGGAATGTAATGCATTTCTGAAGGCAACAAGAGGCTAGATTGTATTTGCTATAAACTTAGTCAAAAGTTCTGAGAATTGTTTTTGTGGGAAAAGAGATAAAATGAATTACAATAGTTTTAGCAACTTTCTAAAAGACTTCTTAACTGTGGCATTGAGTCTGTAAGCTGAATAATGTGCAATTAATGTTGGGCTGGTACAATTGTTTTTTGCAGCATTACAAAATTGCTATGTAATCAAACTTACTACTCAGCATATTGTATGATGTCATCAAGTAATTCTGAAAACTTTTGGAAAGCAAATTTGAGAGCTGTGTGACATGTCTCAGAAGACTTAAGTTTCTTCTTCTGGCTTGATGGATGTATAGAGATTGTGTAGGATTTTACATTCTTGTTCTGTGAAATACTTCAATAATTTAAATATTTATGTATGTTATGAAGAATTTACTTTGAGCTTGTGAACAGGGAAAATTAATTTTAACATACTTTTGTAGTTGTGAACTTTTCCACTAGATTTACAAGTCCCTATACACAGAATGCTATGGTTTTTACATGTGAATAATTGTTTGCATCTTCTGAATACTAATACAAATTAACTCCTGTTTTTAAAACTATGCTCTTAATGAGTTAAAACCAAGCTATTTCAAAATCAAAGACTAAGTTATAAGGCTGCAGGTTGAAGGGTTTTATTTCATTGTTTAACTCATGAAGCTACAAAGCATCAGCAGATGTAATAGTCTTATTTTAATCTAAAACTTGTACAGTAGTATAACTCTTGATATAAGTGAGTCACTTTCACTTTAATCCATTATGGAGAACATGAATAACTTTGCTTTTGCTCTTGCTTTTTTGTTTCCTAGATCAGCAGAAAGGCAGGCAACTTAGTAGATAAGCATAAAAGATGAATATTGAACAGATTGTAGGCAAATTAAAGCTTCAAATATAAGTATTATCTTTATACCATTTCCTTGTAGAATAGCCTTTCCACTTTATGATTAAATGCTTTATGGATCCTTAACAATAATGACATTAGATGAGTTGAAGGTAATGCCTCATAGCTCAGCAGGAGAAACAAAATGGAAGATAAATCATTACTTTGCAGTTCATGATAAGATGGCTGACTTGGAAGTGAGGCAAGTGAGAGACAGAAATACATTACAATGTTTCTTGTGTTTGCAAAAACAATGTGTGTCCTTGTCCGGGACCATGAGTACAGCTGCGATGAGCCTATGGAGCATAGTTAAATCCCTAGAATTTGCACAGGAATCTTTGAGATGAGGTGGGGCTACTGGGATTGGGATAGGAGCATTATTTCACCTCCCACCTCTTTTCTGAGGTAATCCAGGAATTGTAGGACTTTTTCATCTGTTATTTTAGAATACTGTTGTGAAGAAGATTATTTCCAGATTTATGGGCAGTCAGTGGAGGAAGTGTTAGAATACTTGCATTTTCCTTCATGTGTGTGTTGCATCCTAAGGAAGGGGCAGGAGCAGCACATGAGCTTGTCTTTGTACTCATCTGACTTACAGGGAGTCAATATACAGGTGGGCAGGATACAAGGTGCTAGGGTAGCATTCAGTCTCATCTGACTTTAATGTAAGCGTAAGATAGGGTTTTCTGCTGCACTACAGAAACCTTGTTCCTCATATCAAATTAGACATCCAGGTGTCCTTGGCAACTTCAACTTTCTACTGCTGACACTCAATGTTGTCCCATAAAAGTATATTGTACCCTTCAGTGTCCTCTCTACTGTACCTTATTGTGATCCTGGTACTACAGTGCCACCCTGGACATCCTAAGTCCCATTCTGCGAGTTGTTGTCTTCTGGGCAATTTTGTGTCTATCAATTAGCATTTTGCATGAATTTGCATTGCATTTGCTGAAAGGCAATGCAATAGTTAAAATAGTAACTTTCTAAGCTGAATAGAAAATAAGAAGATTTTAGATTTATATGAGAATGCATGGTTTCCAGTTTTCTTTTGTAAAAGCCTATATTCATTTTGTAGGAGAACATTCAGTAATAGTTTAAAGACTCAGTAATAGTTTAAGGACAACATATTATACATCTATTTAAAGTATTTTTATACTCCTATTCCATGATTCAAGGCTAAATTTGTTGAATTACAGTAAATATTCTGTTAATCTGGTGATTTCACTGAATTTATACCAATTCAAACCCGGAACTGTGCTCCTGGGAATCAGGCCTTCTCTTTCAAATGCTAATGCACTGTGTAAATTGCTGTTCCTGTTTAGATAAAAATCTGACTGTGACAAATTAGCTACCACTCTCCTTTTTATTCAAATTGTTGTGGAACATATGAAACCTAATTTTGTGTTTCTAAAAAATTGCATCAACTAGTATATACTATCACCTTTGGAAAGAAAAACAGTTTGACAATCTGTTGAGATTAGTGGTTGTTTCAGAGAGTTTCCACAATTTGTTTCTCCGCTTGCAGTTTAATAGTGTTGGTAGATATTAATGCAGTGTGGTATTTGTGTGTATGGCCAGCTTTTCTAAATTGGAGGTGTTGTTTATATTGCATTAGTCATGCTCCTTTTACAAAACAATCACCAGTGAGCAGGACTGTGGAAGCTTAATCAATTGCACTTGTGTTGAAAGTTAGTATTAGCTGAAGAAATGTAAGCAGAAAAGAAAATTTGGATCAAGTCCTTTTGCAGAATGGCCTTGGAAAGGCCACTTCCTGACGGTATGGCCACCCTTTGCTTGCTTCTGCAAGAAGCAACGAGAAGCTTGCTTCTCCTTCTTATCATACCATTGTCATTTGGTTTCTCTTGGTACACGGAGCACTATCTCATTATGTGTACCCTAGTAGCAATGAGGTAGGGTAGTAAATTTAACCCAGGTCTTAATTTAAGGGGAAAATTTAAAAGCTGTAGTTCAGCTAGAGTAACCATGAAGACCATCTCTGTGCAAAAGCCAAATAATCAGGCCTTAATTTTTCTTACTTTTTCATTGAGTTTTGAGTCTAGAGACTAGAAACCCACTTGAAATTGTACCAGCGAAAATCAGATGTAGTGTGTTTTGTCTGTGTTGTGAGAAGTTACTGTTAAATTTGTGATTAACACAAGAATACTCTTTTGCTTTAAATTGAGTGAATGTGTTATGAATTTAGTTTACTGTAAAGTGAATATCAGTTTCTCAAATATAAGAGGACAGAAGTGTTTTGGAGTTTTGGAGACCATGCATTAATTTAAAGTTATTTTTCAGAAACCATGACATTTCTAGGATAAAAGTCAATACAATGGCTTTCTCCATGCAAATTTTTGTTAGACTAACAGTGAGGCCTGAACTATTCTTAGATGTCACCGCACCAGTGTTTTTTCTCAGCCAGGCTGGCTCCTGGCACAGCAACAGGAGTGGGCTGCCCCCAGAGAGACAGGCAGTCCCGGATGCAGCTTGCGGGGAGAAATGTGGGTCAATACATCACACTCTATGGCTTTTGGATGGTAAGATGCACCAAGGATCAGAGTAAAGGACGGAGAGAGATCTTTGGTATGAAGCCCAAAGAGTTTATTCCCTGCGGGGAGATCAGGGACCAAAACACCAAGAATAGGGTGAAACAGTAGCTTATAAACAGGGAAGAATCAGTGGGAGGATACAATGCAGCAACCAACCAGGGAATCTTAGGGGAGGGATACAAGGCAGGGTATACATTTCACAAACCAATAGGGGAACACAGGGGGAGGGTACAGATCAAATACCTCAGAGGGGTCCCTGGCATTGGGATCGACGGGGAACCGTCCAGCAAAAATGGTAGGTACCAGGTGGGATTGACAGCGAAGGTCCTGGAATAAGGGATTGGGTTACACTGACAGATAATTGGGAAACTGAGATGATTGGTTCAAGGGGAGACTGACACTGAATGTTCTGGAACATGGGGAAGGGTTTTGGGGTAAGTGACAGTGGGAAGAGGTGGGGATAACCGGGGGCACACCAACCACAAAACAATCCGTAATACTGACAATAACAAAATGCCCTACCACACTTAGATATTTAAGAAATGCAGGTAATGGCAGAAAATGAACATTTTCTATTTCTCTGATTGATTTTAATAATATGTATAAATTTATGAACAAACACAGCATGATTTAGAGTAAAAATGATATGTAGGTACATAGGAAAGCCAAGTTTAGTGCAATTACAGAATCTGACTTCTTTCTAGTCAGTCTTTTAATATCTGCTTCTCTTTGATCTTTGTAACCTCAGGGCTAGATTATGAGTTTTCAGTCTGCCAGGAGGAGGATTAAAATACTGTGCCATGGCCCCTCCGCAGCAGGGATGGAACAATACAGAAAGGATCTGTTTCACCAGGCACACTGTGGGGCTGAAGCCAAGCTTCTGCTTGCCTCTGCCTTTTGCCATTCCATCTTGCCTGACTGCATGGACAAGAGTATACTGGAATTTGGAAGAACTTTATAATACAGAAAGCTGCAGCAGCAGAATGAAATGTATTCTTACACAGTCTTTCTGGAAGACTGCTGTTGAGTGATTGAAATACGTTTTCCTAGAGGATTTTGGTGTCATATGATACAGAAATAATGAGTGATTTTGAAAGATGAGAAATACATTCAGCTAAAATAATTGTTACAAATACTATTTTTGAGCTAACATTTGCACCAATTTTAAACTCATAGCATCTCAGAAAAAATAATCCATGTCACGTTCTATGTATTTTTATTCGTATCCATTACCATTAAGTGAAATAATTTATTGAATTTCTGTTTATCTTACTCTCTTGCTATGCTTACAGTGACATACAGCAGAAAGCAGATTAGAAGTATATAGTAGTTCACAAAACCTGTTGCAAGAATCACACTTAACCACTTCTAAGCTGTGTTGTGTATGTCAATTATAACATCAGTGGTATTTGACAACAATTTCAAAAACAGTAAGGCATTTTGTACCTTGTTTTGGAAACAAAACAGATCAAGAAGTGAAAGCCAGGAGTGTCAAAGAGATGCAGAAATGTTTGCTAAATGACATTGAGAAAAATACTGTAATTTGAATACCATTTAAACAAAATATTTTATTCTGAATATAGTCTAAACCAAATGATTTGAAAAATAACAAAGCTCAATGCTGTGTCTGCCAGTTAAACTGATAAACAGTGCTATTAGTACTAAGGAAAGTAAAACAGCAGCTCCTGAGGTTGTTCATGGGTTTGGGATTGCTCAGTTAAAACACTCCTGAAGAAAGAGGTGCCAGACAGATTTGTTTTCTGTTTTAGTTAATGCTTGATGACAGTTGACTGCTCCATGTTAAGGATTTTGTACAGTCATCCCCCTGGGACATGTGTGGAAGAATGTTAATGATATGGTAGATTTTAAAATTACTTACCTAGTTTCAAAAGGATGAAACGGTTTAGAAAAAGAGAAGGCTAGTGTGCCTATTTAGAAATTTACTTTAAATTTATGCCAGTTGATGAATGTAAACCTCAGGTTTTTAAACAGTGATGTAAGTGTTATGGTTTGACATTGTCTGAATGCCAGTGCACCCATGATCATTCACTCGTTCTCCTCTGCAAAAGGTGAGCAGGGGAGGGGGAAAGAACAATTAAAAAAAAAAGAGGGCTCATGAGCTGAGGTAAGGATTGTGAAGAAAATACTTTTAAGGGCAAAACAGGCTCAAAACCTTCAAAGGTATAAAGAAAAAAAAAATATTAACAGAATTAAAAGAGGATAATGAGAACTGAAATAAACAGTTAGAACACCATTGCCTTGCCCGCTCCCCCCCTCCCCCCCCCCCCCCCCCCCCCCTCCGCAGCCCTTTTTTCCTTCCCAACAGTGCAGGGATACAAACAACGTGATTTTTAGTCCGTTTGTCACTTTTAAGAATCTTTCTTCAGTTCACTTAGGGAGAGGAATCTCTTTTGCCATGCCATGGGGTCTTTCCTACAGGAATCAGCTTTTTGTGAACTTTTCCAGCGTGATTCTAATTTTTCACAGCTAACAGTCTGCCCAGAACCTGCTGCAACTGTGAGTCCCTCCCACGAGTTGAAGTCTTCCCACAACTGCTTTTCATGGGCCATTTAGTTACAGGGTGCATATTAAGGATGATCTGTTCTAGTATAAAAGCAAGGGTCCTCTTCCTCTATCTCTGGAAGCAAAGGCTCTCTCTTTCTCTCTGTTCGAGTTTCCCACCAGATCACAGCTTTTCAGCACTCACACGCTCCAGTGTGAGCACCTTTTTCTCAGGGGCTATGAGTGAATGCTGCACCCCCCATGCCCTTCATGAATTACAGAGAAACAGTTTGTTGTGTTATCATCCTCATCACAGCTTGCAGAAGAATCTCAGCTCCAACGCCCAGAGCACCTCTTCTTCCCCTTTCCTCCTTTTCGCCGACCTTACTGTCACCATGTTGTTTTCCTTGCTTGTCTTTGCCTTTTCCTTTTCTCTGACTCAGGACAGAGTGGGTGTCCATAGGTTCATTTGTTCTCAAGTTCTATTAACTGAAAAATGTTTATTTATAGAGTTTTGCAGCACGTAAAGGTTTATCCTGACTGGGCTCCACATTGTGGAATTGCTCACCGTGCTTCTCACTGTTGGTCAGGTGGTCCCCACCAGTGCTGTGGGAGCTGTGCCAGCTGCTGTGGTGCTGGCAACATTCAGTGCCTCTCTGCACGCAGGCTGATGAAAAGGAAAAGCGGCTACCACCGCTTCTGCCCTTCTGTCCGCAGCATGGCTGGCTAAAAGTGTCCAAGCAAGTAAAGTTCATTGCGAGCTGTGCCAGCATGGCAGCACTCATGTGGTGCTGCCGCGGCCACGTGTCCTGGCTGTGCGGCCGCTCCTGGCCTCGGCTTCTCCCAGCCTCAGCCTAAGGGGGCTTGCAGCACTGGGATGACCCCTGGTGGCATGTCCCAGCTGGACCCCACAGGGAAGGGGACCAGAAGCCCCACCCTGCACCCCTCCAAGGAGAGGGAGAAAGAGGAATTGCGTGCCTTTTTTCCTTCTTAAATATGTCATCAGAGGGGCGTTGCTAACTTCTCTAATTGGGCCAGCTGAAATGTCAATTGTCAGAGTCTTTAGGGATTGGCTCTGCTGGACATAGTAGAAGTTTTGAGGAGCTTCTCTCTCAGAAGCTGCCTCTTTGGCTTCCTCTGCCCCCACTTAAAAGCAAGTTGTGTTATCCTAACACAATCAAAAAAAAAAAAAAATCATGCTTATTCAGATGAGTTAGTGGTGAATATGAGAAACTTCAAGAGGGAACCACTTGCAGGGAATATTCACATTTAATACTATGTACTGTAAATTTCTTTTTCTTCAACACCTTTCAAAGTTGTTGGCCTTATCTTTTCATACATAGGAAAAGAAATAAATATTTATTGTATTGGGTTTTTTGTATATATGAATTTTTAGGGAATGTTCAGGGAAATGTCTCAGTAATATTCATTAGCTTTAGAGAAAGTTCTTCAGACTTGCTACTTATTGATTGCAAATGTTTTTTACCTTGCAATGTTTTATTGTTTTCTCCTCTAGTAAGCCCACTGTAAGAGCACAGATGTGAGAACTGAGTTTACTAATCTCCCACTCTTATCTGATCAAAATGAGTATTGATTTTGTTCATTCCGATAGAAGAAGTTCTACAGAATGCTTATGCAAAAGCATGAGAGGGAGGCAAAAGCAGCTCTGAAAGCAAGTACACTAGTCTAGGTTATCGATTGCAGGGTCAAGTTGGTGATCTTCATAATTATAACTCATCTATCCTCTCTTGAGTCAGGGTAGAATCACATCATCCAAGCCATAAACAACAGACAGGGGATATGATGGACCCCTGATTTGAATGGATAAGTGTTGGTGATTTTCTATTAGAATTTTGTTGTTTTCTGATGTAGTTTTAAACATTTGTCTACTGTTGGGCTTATACCCCACCTAAAAGATGCCATATGGGCCACATTTTCCTATTTTTAAACAAGTCTTTGAGATACAACAACCAGTGCCCTCCCCGACAATACACAGTACCAGACAGCTTCCTATACCACACTGACTGCAAGAAACTCCTTCTCCATAGAAGAGAGTCTCTTTCCCTGTGTGCAGCAATGACATGAGGTGGTAAAGAATAACCTCCAGGCCCTATCCATGGCCCCTCCTGGCTACTGCAAGAATTGACCCTGTCATGGCCAGAACCAGGATACCATCATAGAAGGCCTCTAGATCAGTCAGACATGATTTGCCTCTAGTGAAGCCGTTCTGGCTTTCTTGGGTCACCTCCTTGTCTTGCATGTGCCTTAATATGTCTTCCGTGAGGATCTGCTCCATAATCTTCTGATGCACAGAGGTAAGGCTCAAAGGTCTGTATTTTCCTGACTCTACCCTAATTTTAAAAATAGAAGTGATGTTTCCTTCTACAGTCACCAGGAGCTTTGTCTGACTGCACTGAATTTTCAAATGTGATAGGGAATGACGTGGAAAAAGCACTAGCCAGTTCCCTCTGGATTCTGGGTTGCATATCATCAGTCCCCATAGACTGGTACCTATTCAATTTCATCAGGTGGACACAAACCTGTGCTTGGCATACAGTGAAAAGAACACTGCTCCTGCAAGTCTGTATAGAGGTTCAGGGGTGGGTACTTGTTTTCAGTTGGCTACTTTGGATCAAATCTAAATGTCAAAGTCTCTTATAGTCTTAAAATTTTAAAAATAATTATTGAGTTTGAGATAGTTGATTTAATAACCAAAAACATTGTTGAAATAAAACCTTAGGCATCCAAGATATATCAGCTTTTGAAAGCTTGGGAGAATAGTCTCAATAGTTCGTAAAAAGTTCACCTCAAGCCAGAATATCTATACCTCTTTGCCTTAATTCAGGAAAGCATTTGAGCATATTTGAAGATATTTTCTTCAAGTGTCAGGGATTGTATTCAAATTATGGGAACATTGCAACATTTCAAGTTACTGGATTTCAGTGCATGCTTCAGGTGCAGTCTTCCTTCTATTTTCTTAGTGTGGCTCCACAGTTCCTACTCTGTGTCAACCATCATCTGCCACTGCAATTGGATTTGTTACTTGAAACATTCTCTGTCCAGCCTTAATAAACCAAATCAACCTCTCTGGTAAAAGCAACAGAATATCAGAAGAAAAGTAGAAAAAAATGTCTTCTTTATCTGTGGTGCTATTCATGTGAACTCCTTAATTACAGCGTAGAGAGCACTCCCAGTTTTTAACATGTGTTTCCAACACCTATTGCAAATAGATTGCTTACTATTTTAGTTCAGTATATATAATGAATTCCAAAATAAATGTTTCTAAACCCAGAAAGTACTACCTTTAATAAACAAGAAAACTTTCAGAATTATTATTGGTATTAGCATTAGTATTAGTATTTACAGGTTTTGCTCTTAAAGTGTCATTTTGAATGGGTATAAATTTAACACCAGGGAGACCGTATCTGCATTAATGTGTCTATTTATGGTCTTACCTGTAGAGGAAGGATGGGGACATAGAGGAGCAAATATGGAAAAAGGATATGAAAGTGATGCAGGAACTGAAGCAACTGTCCTAAGAGGGGACTGACAGAGCTGGGACTGTTCAGGAGAGCAGTATGCTCAGAAGGATCTTATCCAAATGTGTAAACATGTGATGTGGGAGGTAAAGAGGATGAAGCCACACACTTCGTGGTGATGCAGAGTGGCAGGATGAAAGACAGCAGGTACCAACTGAAATACAGGAAATTCCACAACACAGGATTTTTCTTCACTTAAGAAAAGACTTCTTCACTGTGAGGGTTATTGAATGCTAGATTAATGGCCCAGGGAGGCCTTGAAGTATTCATCTTTAGAGTTAGCTAGTTGTGGTTGGGGTTGGAGCTTTGAGCAACAGCAGGAATGTGAAACTGGACACATAAGTGAATAATATTTTCAGTACAGACGGGCACGATTTGTCCATTCCTATAAAGAAGAAAATACATTATGTAATTGTACAGGAAATGTGCATGGTTTATAAGCTGAATGTAGATTGAGCCATGCTATATGTTATTTACAGCTGGTATGGGGATGTTGAAGGTTTGCTATACCAACTGTATGCTGTCTGACTTTTCATTATATGACTGGAAGAAGTAAGGTTGCATTTTTGCCATTTTGTCAGTCTAAGAAATGGGTCTTATCATTCCCAAGAAAAAAATGGTAAGAATTATGTGTGCAATAAAAGAAGAATCTCAAATGGTTATGATCCTGTGAAAATAAAGGGTAGGAGCTCTGCTAGAAATTAATAAGAGCTAGTACCAATTTCCCAAATATTGTTCCATAGACTAAGACAGTGTGATGATACATGAAGAATGAGGTTGTTATTTGTCTGGTTATTTGCATGAGGACTCTAATTTTCCAAATGAGCAATTCCATTAGCTGTCCTAGAGTCTGTGAGATATCTTTTCTTGTGCAAGTTGCAAAGGGAGTAATTCATGCTGGGCTTTTGTTCTTGGAAAATTAATGTTAGGCTTGACATTGTTGTTGGATTGTTTGTTTTCAAGAAATTTACTCCGTTCTATGATACATTTTAAAAGTTTGTTTCAAGACACTTAGCCAAGACTCCTTTTTGCACTTTTGCAATAAATAGATAGTGGAAGAAGCATCATAATGACAGTAACTATTTTGACAATAATCACTGAGGAGAGAACAACTAAGAATACAGTCTAATTTAATTTATAGTCAGAGCTATGTATGATAGTATTTAGTAATCCCTGTCCCCTGCAAAATCATAATTATTCCACTGCAGCAGCCATCCTTCCCTCCTGCCTCCCCTGAAAATATTGGGAAGGGTAGTGCAGTAATTCCACTTGCTCCAGTGTATGGTGACATTGAAAGGATATATCTTCTCTGTTTGTCACAGCAAGCTTTGCCAGGCAAACATAGGGCATTTTTTAAAGCCTTTGCATAGCACCTGAGGGTGACACAGACAGTATTGCCATGCCCGAAAGTGTTTCTGTGAAAATCCAGCTTTTAATTTCTTTTATCCCATGTTGGATAAAATCATGGATTAAGATACATGTGATTAAAATCAGTTTATAAAGGTTGGATTTGGCTAGAATGATATTACATCAAGATAATGTCCAAGTGAGGATCACTGGAGTGCATTTTTGCTCCCACCTTTTAAGTTCTTTGTCATGATGATTGTTGGCCTCTGTTGGAAGTGAATTGTTCAGCTCAAAATACAAATATTTTTCTAAGTTATTCTGTGTAAATCTAAGAAAACAGTGATACTATTGTGGCAACCTAAGATAGTGTCAGGTCCTGCAGGACCTTGTCGCTGAGTCCTTATACCTGAGTCCTTGTCTTTATCTTTTCTCTTCCCACTGTAGACCACTTATGAGTGAGCTCAGGTAATGTGGTCACTGAGTAAGTCCTCTCACACCCAGGAGAATACCACTCAGCATATTTTACATGACAGGTCTTGTGATGTAGTCACTATGAAGTAGAGATGCCTTTGTTGGGGTGAGGATTTGAACAGAGAATTGGTGAGCCCAGTTGTGTCACATAATTTTCTGGTCCTTTGCCTTATTTCTTCATGTGAGAAGCTGCTGCTATGGGTGCGTGGTTGGCATGCTCTGAAAATGAGTCATTTAGGTCACACTGCGATGTATGGGACAAAAGAAACCATTACAAGAACGTGTTGCAGCTACTGATGCTCTGACATGCTCAATAGTCAGGCACAAAAGTTGGCCAAACCATTGGAAGAAAAATTCCTTCCTAATTTTATTTTGTAAGCCTTTGGATTCTTTTAGTGTTTCTCCATCAACTAAGAAAAAACTCATTGGCATTTTCAGTATTTATGGTTTGATCCACATTCATTTCAGTCAGCAAAGACAGCATCCAGCAAAAAATGTGCAGTGGTTAACGAAACATGAATTACTTGGATGTGTAAGCAAAAAACACGGTTGCACATGGTTTTGCACTTTAGTGGTCCTTGTTTTCAATGTGTGTTAGAAATTAATTTCGGTGGAAGTGTATCATAGTTGCTGATAGCTGTCTGATTTATGCATATGTTGTCTTGCCAATGCAGCATCAAGCTGTTAAAGAGAATGTTTCTTTGGTCAGTATTTCATTTTCTTAAGGGCTAACATTAGCATTAGCCCATTAGCAAGATTATAAAACTTGAAACATGCATGGCAATAAATCTTTGCCAATTACCGAGTTGTAAAAGCATCTTACTGGTAATTTCAGTGCAGTGGCTCATTCACTGATTTGAGAATCCATCCTTCTTGTAAATAGAGCAGAGATTGCCTAAGGCTGGGTCCACCTGCAGAGGGAGAAGTTGTCCAAGTGAAATGGCCTGATGGAAAACTGTACGGTGCAAAGTATCTGGGAACAAATATAGCTCACATGTATCAGGTGAGTATCTATGGTTATTAACATACACTTCCTTTTCAGATGTCTATTGTAAATCACTCATTTGGCTCTAGCATTGGAGTGGCCAGCCATACCTTTAAAGATTAAGAAGGCTGAAGTGTGATCTCTTATTGTAACTTTATTTATGTAACACTATGTATAATGTAACTTTATGTACCACACTTTAACTAATACATAAAGCTTTCTAACTCAGTAACAAGTGCTGTGCACTGTTTGGGAAAGAAGTTTCACTTGGTCTTACAAAATCAAGAAAATTGCTTTCTAAGAGCTCAGGTAAACAGGTGGAACATTAAGATTGAAAGATAACATTTGTTATTTTCTGGTTATTTACTTATATTTGATATCAGCTAATTATACGATTAATGACATAAAATTAAGTATTGGTATGAGCCTACAGTGAACCTGAGGCATTTCATAAGTGGTTGGAAGGGAGGGCAGTAAGAAGAAAAGCATCACATTTGTCAGAGGCTTTTTTTAATTAATTAATCGAAGGAGCATTTTATCCTAAGCAAAGGCAAAAGGGAGCTGAACACTGAAAGCAAAGCTAAAAAGCTGACTTCTGATTTCAGAATAACAATTACTGTTTTTTTATGGGGTTGCCTTTGAGAAAAATCAGTCAGCAGCTTTGAGTACCCAAGTGAATGGTAGAAACTGCAATAAAACAATCACAATAATAATAATAGCACTTCTGAAAGAATGAGGATCTAGATACATTTCTTTTATATATATGTAATCATTTTCACTTATGTAACTCTTTTCATCAGGGGACTCACATTACTGTACCAAAATGGCAAATTTACTATTATATCTCTAGATAAATTAAGGCACGGGGAAGCTAAATTACTTGCTGCATTGACCTTCTCACTTTGCCAATGACTTGCAATCCAATTCAAGTCCTCAAATGCCTAAAGCCTTGAGCTAGTCTCTAAATCTTCCTCTTCCCTTAAATTTAGCAGCTGTATTATGTTGTGAAGGTGGAAAGTTCTTTATAAAGCATAAAGATTATTCTTCTATAGTAACATTAATCTTCAAATCATTTAATCTTTTGAACGACTAGTCTTCTGAGGAGTACTTTGAGGTAAACCAGATGAATGATGTTGTCTTTAACATTTGAAGGAATTTGACATAGTCAAAACAAACAACTTTGTCTTATTTTAGACCTCTTGAACAACATGATGAAACAAGTTCTGTTTAAGGAAAATGGATAAGCATGTGGAGGCTCAGCATAGCAAGCCTAAAGGAGACTCAGAATTCCTCAGCATAACAAGCATAAATTCCTGTAAATTGCCTTTAACAACCCCTATCATGGGGGGAAATGACAAGGTTTGAAGATTAGAGGGAGTCCATATTGCAATACATAGAACTATAGAGACAAGCAAGTATTTTGTCTGCAGGATGAGAGAGGAGGCTGCCTGTGGCCACAGGTTACAAAAAGTTCATGACAGGGACAGTGCAAGATTAACTTCAAGACGTAGTAGTTCTTCCTCTGGTCTTTCTAAACAATGTCTAAAAGGTCCCAGGACTCACATGCAGACAAAGGTTTCTTTTCATCTAGTGTGACCTGTGTTGCACCTTTGAAATTCTCATACCCAGTCTTTTGTGGGATTTCTTTGATCTCATAAGGCAAATCTGTCCTAGTTGGAAAACTCTGTGATTTTTCCTCATGTTCATCAGCCATTTGTACCAAAAGTGGCAGTACTTGAGCATGGAGGAACTATGACACAATGCACCAGAATTTGTATCATACAGTTTGACATTTGTCAGCCAGTATCCTACCCAATCTGTAAGCAGGGCTAAACCTGCCAAATGAAGCAGGTACTCAAGTGAAATTACTAATGTGATCTACATCTGATTTCTTGACGATTTCTGATATTGAGGTTCACAGATGAGCTAATTAATTTATCCATTCACTCCATTAATTGCTTTCTAACAGCTTGCCCTTTATGATGTTATTATAGAAAAAAATCTCATGATGATCATAACATATCATGGAGACAGTACAGCAGCAGAATGCAAGTGAAATAACTTACTTGATAAAACTGATTATTTGAAATGTAGGATCTGCAATCTGAATTGAAATGGAGCTATTAGAGATAGTGGATTTATATTTTGCATGAATCATAATACTATTTAAAGTCTTAGAGAAGCTCTTGTGTTTGTTACCAAGTGTAGATATATTATTTCCGGTATGATATGATGGACTGTACCTGAAGACCTTCCACATACTCTTCATCGTAAATGTGCAATATATTTTATACTGTAAGCATGACAGATTCTCTAGTATGAAGCATTTGCATTGTACTGCGCAGTATGAGTAAAAACAAATATACTGACCATTTAAGAAGAGATTTTCTTATCACATGAGTGTCAGAGTTAATTTCCTACCCAATTTTTTCACCAGAGATGCAAAAAATGTTATTGCCAACTGTACTATGCAAAAACATTACCAAATGTATTGTGCAGGAAGGAGCAGGAATAGCAAAAGGACTGTTCCTGCATCCTGGACTGCCATCATTTAATTGAACAAGCTTAAGGCAAATTGACCTTTAAGTTCCTCTAACATACTGCTAACAGAGTAGGCTTACGGGGTTAGTAACAGGAGCAGAGAGGAGTAAGGATGACTTTTGTGACTTTGTTATCCATTTGTGCGCTCTGTGCATTTTAAATGCATTCCAGATTTGTGCAGCTCTATTAGTTGCAGTGGAAAAAATTGTTTTTGAATGAGTTAATAGATCATAATCTGTATCCTGGCTTTTGAGAATGGGTGTATGGATTTTTCAGCTGTTCACTTATAATCTGAAATACTCAGCCATAGCAAGCTTTTAATTTGAAACTAAAAACCCAGTCCATTTGCAAGTTCAAATGCATGATTTTTCAGTTTTATCTGTAATAATACTTTTGATAAGTCAGTATTATCCTGTGTTTATATTTGTGCTTATTCTTCTAGTCAAGTGTGCTGTTGTCATTCATATAGTCTCATTAAATCACCTAAGGATGTAGAATGGCACTTCTAATTTTATACCAAACTTTAAATTGTAGTTTCTGTGGGAACTAAACTGCAGTCACAGATAATGGCTGAAATTCACAACTGTTAGATGTAGTATTAAAATAGAGAAAAAAATCAGCAGCTACTGAAAAAGCTTAAATGCTTCAAAGCCTCAGCATTTTAACATTCCTCACACCTAGTTACATTTCCTTTCTCATTTTCTGCTAACAGGGTTCATATTGGATTAAATCTAAACCTAAGCATGATAAAGCTTTTCATCTTCTGAACAGAGCATTTAAAAGAAATTCCATCAGATTCAATAAAATTCTGTTAACTGGTATTTCCTTAGTTGTCACTCACACTTTCTTTTGACATGGTCTTCCTCAACCTTGAATCACAGGATGTTAAAATTAATTTTTTATTTATTAGAAGCAAGTAAAAAAATTAGAGACAAATAAAAATGACAAGGACATTTTAATATGTCACTCCTGCAAAATAATGTTGCCTGTCTGGTTACTGTTCAGCATTCCTAATCTAAAAAAATTTACTTCATTATATATGTGTCAGTGCTGATTTTGAAGTCTCTTTGCTTAGATATTATTTTCAATGTAGGTAATGCAGGTATGTGCTGCAATTCCTAAGAAATAACATTTTTTATGTTTCAGCCTAATTTTGTGCTAAAACAGATGGCAAAATTTCTGTATATAAGTCTTTTTTGCTTACATATGTATTTTTATCTGGAAACATTTCCAGGAACTTCCTGCAAGAGTTAATCATTATTTTATTTTCAAATATCCATTTTTTTCAATTAGGTGGAGTTTGAAGATGGTTCTCAAATAGTAATGAAGAGAGAAGAAATATATACACTGGATGAAGAGCTTCCTAAGAGAGTAAAAGCACGTTTAGTGAGTATTTGCTGATGCTAACTTTATCTATCTATCTATCTATCTATCTATCTATCTATCTATCTATCTATCTATCTATCTATCTATCTATCTCTATCTACTCAAAAGGCCAATAACACTGGATTTATTTTGGATTTTCAGTTTAAACAGACTCATTTTTTGTGAAGCTTGTACTATTCAGATGAGCTGAATCAACCCAATTAGGAGATGTGTCCATTTGCTAGTGAGATGGTTAGTTGTTCTTCTAGTACAGGCAAATGCTGTTGTCAGACATAATTCTTTTCTGCTAAAAGGGACATTGTGTTTGTCTGATCTGTCAGATCAGGAATGATCAAGTTAGTAAACATTTAAATTGACAGACATTCTATTCTTTCAGGATGCTTGTAACAGGTATGGTTTTAAAAATACTTCCCAGCTTCTCAGAGCTTTGTGATTTTAAAAACCTTGATTTAATGAAAAGGCAATTAACTTATTGTAAGAAACAGTGTAACTGATCAAAACTCATTAATGTTGATGGTAGGACTTATCAGCATTTCACTAGCCTTTGGTTTAAAACCAAATCTTTGCTGCTTTTAAAAAATTTCCCGCTGTTTCAAACAACATCCACCAGCTACATTTGTATGTATATATGCCAAGTAGCTAAGTGTTGAACCTCACAGAGAGCATAACTCTTAGAGGTTGAAAAGGCAAAGTTCTTCCATACATTTTTTGGAGGAGATGACTGTTTTTAGCTGTCTTAAAACAGTTCTTTCTAATGCAGAGTGCACTGGTCAAATATTCTGGGTTAAGAAACCTTTATGTCTGTGAATTTGGGATAAATGCACAATCTTTCAATGTCCTTACTAGGGTTAACATAGATCTCTAGGAAAATGTTAAAAGAACCATCTGATTATATTTAATGGGGGTTTTAATTTTTTATATATATATATATATTTATATATACATATATATATTTATATATACATATATATATATTTATATATACATATATATATATTTATATATACATATATATATATTTCCATATATATGGAAAGCATACCATTGCCATTTGTTTGTTCAGAATTGCATTCTCAGGATAATAATGATGTTTTTTCTATTTTTTTTTAAATTGATTTTTTAGAAATCTGTAATTCTGTCTCTGTATTTTTTCAAAATTAATTTTATTAAGGAGTTAACTATAAATTAAAAACATTAAATTTGGTCTGCTGAATAAGACACACCACAACCATTGCTGAGACCACTGCATGATTTTCCACTAGTACCTTAAATTCTAGAAATATGTAGGTTAGTCCTCAAGGCATGCCCAACACTGTTGCTGTAGGACACAAAATGATTCACATGGACACAGTTCAAAGTATGAAAGGGAAAAAGAAGGTTTTTATTTTTGTGACTCAAGTATTTATAGATTCTCGACAATGACCAGGGATAGTATAGTTAGGTTACCACCTGTCCAATCACAATGGTCATGAGAAACATCCATCAAAAGACGTTTCTCTGAAAGAATGTATAGACATCTATGTTTATAGTTACTTTCCTGGGAAAGTAGCTAGAAACTATGAAAACAAGGTCAGAAGGCTTAATTTTCAGAGCAACACAACACCTCTTTGCCCTCCTCATGCTGAACACAGTGCAAGTTAAAGACAGCCTATGATCCCCTTTCTGTCTCTTGAAGTAAAAGACACCAGTTTCTTCTAAATTATGTTTTCCTTAGTCTTGGGAATTCTTCCATGACTCCAGTAGTGTAAGTTGGTCCAAAATATTTTGCCTCTGATTTTGCCCAAACAGCTTGCTGTTTGTTGCTCCTCTGCTTTGTTTGTGGGGATTTCCAGCTGGTTTAAATTTGATGACAAATGACCAAACCGTGACCCCGATCCTTTGCAAATTAGGCAGGTTTCTTTTCAGGCATCCATGACATAGTACTGTGCATTTAAAACTTTCTTGAATGGTACAAAGAGGTGAATATTACATGATATTGCTAGGATCAAACCTGCCCAATGGCTGCATCACTTCCATGTCAATGTTTTCTCACCTAGAATTAGCATGACTGTGTGATAAAGGAGTTAATTATGTGTTTCCAAGGAACACTACTGATGTAGAGAATTTAATACTGAATAGGACATGCAAAATATGGAAAGATAAAAATTGTATGTATGTGTGATTAATGTCTGATTTTAGTCTACAGCTTCTGACATGAGATTTGAAGACACATTTTATGGAGCAGATATTATCTTGGGAGAGAAGAAAAGGCAGAGAGTATTGAGTTCTCGCTTTAAGAATGAATATGTGGATGATCCAGGATACCGCACCTTCTTAAAAAGCTCATTCCAGAAGAAGTGCCAGAAAGGACCATAAAGGAAGCAAGAGAAGAGCGGGTTCTTGATTAAAAAGCATGCAACATTATTCACAATTGGATTTCATTTAACTGAAAGTTTTACAGTGAACTAATCCATACACCAGCCTTGTCATCTGAAGTACTCGAGTTCTGATTTCATCAGTTAATGTATTTAAGAATTTGTAATATTTTGTGTCATAAAACCGGGAAAGATTTCTAAAGGATATGCTGAAGGAAAGTTTCAGTCCTGCTCTCATTGAAATAAATTATAAAATTCCCTCTGAATTCTTTGATTCACAATTCTGAGAAGGAGACCTTTTAGCAAACAAGAGATAATGTCAGTGGCTTACTTTTTTCTGCACAAAGGAAAGGACATTGAGTTAAAAATAGCAGTTTTTATAAAATATTTTTAAAATAAAACCAGATTTGTACAGTACTGAGACAAAAGAGGCTGTCCTTACTTTGTACATTTTTATGTCGCTACTGTTTTCAGTAGGATTTGATGTGGACTCAGCTATTAATTTAGATATTTTTGGCTTTTAAGAGAGGTATCTTCAGCACAGCAAGGATATTTTGTATATTTAAAGAGACAGATTTTGGGCAGTTATTTTTAAACATGTTTTACATAAAGTCTATTAAAAATGGCTACTTGTATAAATTTCTTTCACTGTGGGTATGAAAATTAGAGTTTAAATATATATGCTTAACAGCCTAATTTTGAATGACTATATTCTGGCTTTTATTTTGAAATAATGTTCTAGTAATGTAATAATGTTTTAAAATAAATAAATACTTTACTACAATTTCAACATTTTTCCTGTTGATGTGATTTTGAACCCTATTGTTTCATACCTATAGGAATCAAGAATAGATGCTGGATTTTCCTGAACACAACAGAATACATACACATACACTGTCATAGCTTAGTGTTAAAATGCAGAGTTGATAAGTACTTTCATTTCTTGTCTTTCTGTTTCTCTTCAGTCTTTGGGATCTTGACCTTTTTGGATGTTTCACAGAAAGCAGAAAGCCTGAATTTGTCAGAAAACTTGGGTGTGTGAACCTAGAAGGCAGAATTATCAAAATGACATCATCTCTTTCTTGTAAATTGGACAGTCAGCAGGATTTCTGACTGTCTGCCACAGGAAAAAGCGCCCTCCAAAATCCAATTTAAATCTGAGCAGTGCTGTTTCTAGGGTTCTGCCTTCAAAAAATTCTGAATCTATGGACCCAAAGATTCTTTTGTGTACAAAAACCCAGTCCTTTATATACTGAGGCATACAGATCTTTGTTTCACTGAAGCCTTTCCATGATTATTCTTATTTTTTCAATTGCTATGTGACACCTCAAGTCACAGTGTAAGTTTTCTGTGTTACATTAACTGTCTTTTCTTGTACCATGAAATCACTCAAAATCCCTTTAGTCTAAGAAATTGCTTAGCTGTGACAATTGGAATGTATATCTAATTGATAACACTTTCTCTAAAGGCATTGGGTTGTGGTGGATGCTATCTGGGATATTTCACAGTATCAGGGCTCTTTTTGGTATTGTGAAGAAAAGATAGAAACTAATGATGGATTTGCAAAATGCAAGATTGCTTCTGCCTTCTACAGTTATATGCAGCTGATAATCATGTTGTATGGGGTTTGTGTGACTGGATTTTTGCAGTGTGATCTACAGGGGCAGCTTCTTTGAGAAGCTGCTGGAAGCTTCCAGCAGAGCCAACGCCAGCCAGCTCCAAGATAGACCCAGGCTGGAGCAGGCAGTGCCTGAAGGACTGTACCCTGTGGAAGAGTGACACACATTACAGCAGTTTGTGGGGAACTGTTACTGCCTGTGGGATGAGCTCGCACTGCAGAAGTTCTTAGATAGCTGTCTCCTGTGGGAGGGACCCTTGGAACAGACTCCTCTCCCTGAGCAGTGGTAGGAACAATGTGTGATGAACTGAGCATAAGCTCCATTCACTGTTGTCCTGTACTTCTGGGGGGAAGGAGGAAGAACTCGGAAGAGAGGGAGATGTAAGAGGAAGGTGTTTTTAGGATTTGAGTTTACTTCTCATTATCCTGCTCTGATTTTGTTAGTAATAAATTGAGTTAAAAGCCCCAGTTTGTCTTGTTTTCCCTGAGATGGTGTTCAGTTTGTGATCTCCCCTGTCCTTAACTCATTAACTTTATGTTATATTCTCCCTGTCCAGCTATGGAGCTGAGTGACAGAGTGGCTTTGGTGCGTGCCTGGCACTCAGACAGGGTCAACCCACTACACCAGTTACTGATGCTTTGTTTCAAAATACTGTGTTCTGTGGTAAGAAAGCCTTTATAATCTTCCATTAACAACTACAGCATTATTAAATGGTTAAATACATATTAAAATATTTCTTAATTACATAGGTTATGCTATGTGGTATGAGAGAGGCTAGAAAATCAAATGAATGTTCTTTGTCTGGATCTGATACGACCTTTTATGACACTATGAATAAACCCCCCATTTCTATAGAGTGGATCTTTCTTTTCAAGATTCTTGAAATTTGCTGACTAAAGGGTTGCAAATTTGAAAAAAAACAACAAAAAAATAATGTAAAAGGTTGGCTTCTTTCTCCTTCTGCCTTTCATCAAGAAGGTCTTTATTTTGGAAGTTCTCAAAGGCACTAAAATTATTTCTGACCTTTGTAAGGTACTAGAAAATACTTCCGAGTAAATCAAAAGTGTAATTGTCATTATTGCAGTTTTGTGTCTCCTGTTTCAGGACTCATGGTCTTTGCAAACTGGATTGGCTAAACAGCTGGCCTGGAATGACAATTCCCATTCCCTTATAATTCCTGAAAAGCCACATTGTTCTGTTCCACAGCACATATTGTTATGGACCTTTCAGTTATATGAGAGACAGAATACATTGGTGTGGAATGCTCTGGGAAACCAGGAGCTTGCCACAAACTGAATCAGGCAGATGGACACCAAAGCAGGGTTGCTAGTTATCCATGTAATCAGTCCTCAATAGCCAATTTCTCAGGTAAAACATCTGTGTGTTATTTTTTTTCCCTGGTATTAGAGACAGATACATTTTTTTATAATTAAAAAGCATGACCATTTCAATTACAGTGTCTTTGTGAGGAAATGTGCAATAGGGTAGGAAGGGTGAAGCCCTGTTAAGGACTGGCTAACTGAAATGGCATGGTATTCCTAGGAGTAAAAAAAACCCCAAAACCAAAAAAAAACCCACAAAAATTGAATGCTAATAGCGAGAGTACAGCACACTCCAGGATAGGATGGGCCATGTTCTTTCTTGTTGTACTTGTACATAGCCTTATATGTACAAGTAGCTGTTCTGTGTTGCGGCAACTGAGTTTATTCGTAGTTCTAAGTTTGTCAGTTATATGGTTCATTCTTGTGCTCCCCCCTGTTCCTCCCAAGTTGGTTTGCCCCTAAGAGTTGTATCCTCCCCTGAACTGCCCTTCATTGCAAACCCAGCCCCTTATTCCCGAGCCTTCCCTACCTGTCACCACAACCCTGCCCCTGCCCCTGCCCCTGCCCCTGCCCCTGCCCCTGCCCCTGCCCCTGCCCCTGCCCCTGCCCCTGCCCCTGCCCCTGCCCCTGCCCCTGCCCCTTGTCCATTATTGTAAACCCTGCCCTTTGTTCTGGATCCTTCCCTGTCAATCCCCTAATCCTCGAGGCCCCATTGGCCTGTGTGACAAGTCCTCTCCTCCCCCTCATCCCTGTTGGTCCCTGCATTGAAACCCCCTCCCTTCGCTGGTCCCTCCTGGATTTCCCATTGGCTGTTGGTTTGTACCCTCCCACTGTGTTGCTGCTGTTTAAAATCTGGAGCACAGCTGTGCTCAGGGCTCTTTGGTCCCTGACTCCTTTCAGAAATAATCCTTTCTCTGCTGGAACCTCTCACCAAGAGCCTCCTCCTTTACCCGCTCCTTGACTGTGGCCGACAATCCTGCCTGTCGAGCACAAGGCTCAAAGGGGTACTGATAAAGCCAAGGTAGTTCCCCACACCTAGCACGGTTGCTGGTGTGTTTCTCTGAGCTAGCCGGGGCTCCGGCGTCTGTATAGTCATAAGAACTGAAGGGCATGGGTGAGAACAGAAAGTAGTGGTTTGCTCAGGATACAAAATTCAGGATTCAAAATTATTTTTATTCACTCTTATCTGAAAAATATCAAAGAAGACTCTGAAGTACTTCAGTTTATGCTGGTTTCTGAAGCAAAATGCTAAGACTCTGATTTCCACAGCTGTAAGTAAGGTCTGATAAAATCAGATTACTAGAATTAGATAAAAATTAGATTACTTCTTTTGAATCCTATTTGCTATTGTATTACTGTAGCAAAGCAATTTTGTTGATGCTTAATAGAAGTTCTGCAATATATTGTGTTGTGCTACAGTGGTTAAAAATTTTCAATTAGAGTAACAGAAAAATTCCTACAAAATATTTTTGCTTTGAAGCTTGTTTATACTTTTCAATGGTAATGCAAGTGAACAGCAGTGTTCTGTAACAGAGAACTTAATATGATATCCTGATATTTATAAGCAAAATAGAGCCAGGTAAAAGCTATCTCTTCTTACACAGTTCCAGTCTTCCTGATTTTGTGAAATGTTTTCCAATGTAGAAGATGATCAATAATAACAAAATATTTGTTATTTGTGCTAAATAACAAATATTTGCATTTGCTATCTGTGCTTCTCAATATAGCCACCTCTGTTTAGTGGCACAATCACCACTATTAAGTTTGATGGTAGATGAAGGCAAAATTATAATTCCACTTACTGGTATGAAATGCTTTTTCTTCAGTCTCTAAATTTTGTAGTGGTTTTTCTGTTTCTTGTTAGCCAGCTGAAGTATTTAATGCCAGTGTTCAACATATATTAGTAGGAGAGAAAGCTTATGTAGAATAGGCAAAAGGAATCTTTCCTGCGCATATGGACAAAAGGCATATCCATCTCTTTAGAAAATTGCAGAACTATCTGATAGATTTATCATGCACCTTCACATTTCAAAAGCCATCTCTGGGGCTTCTTGTCTTGAATTCCAAATGCCTTAGATAGCATTTTTTCTGACACATCTAGCAAAAAGAAAATGATGATGTTATGGTAGGGCATTGAAGTTTTACTGGAGTTCATTTCAGCTGTTGTATATACAGTCCTACTCCGTTGTAACTTCACTGTTACTACCACACTGAATTGTCCTAAAGCCATCCTGCTGTTATTCTCAACACTTAAATGTATTTCCTCTAAACTTAGATTTGTAGGCAGAGCTGATAGCTGGTAAAACTTTTGTAGGAGCCTGTTTTGAGTTACTAAAAACTTTGGTAGTTTAGATGTCCTACAGCTGAAATTTTTATGTGCAGATTTGTGTGAAGAAGGCAGGAAACTTTATGTCAAACGGTTTGGTCCTTCGGAATTTTGAAGAGGAGGATTAAGGATGAAAAAAATAATCTTTTTGTCCCAAAGTTTCCCAGGCCTTTATTTGACAACCTGTCTGGTTTCTTTATACAGTGAAAGTGAGTCCCTTTATACAGGGACCTGCTGGTGACTGAAAGAGTGATTCCCATTAGACTTTAGAGGTAGATTCGTGAAGTGTTTCTGTAGATATGCTATCATTTGACTGAGCTATCATGAACTGGTCTGTGGCTGGGGCTCTGAGGTAAAGTCTTGGAAGAACCTGTACCACTTCAGGGCTCATTCCACCACAGTGCCTTTCTGCAGTGAGGGGCTGGGCTGTGCCTATATTGCCACCATAGCTCAGTACTGGCCTCTCAGTCCGGGGGAGCCTTTTGTCTTTTTCTTGTTCACCCTAGTTACTTCAGTGGAACATAGAGGCAAACTCTTGTTGGTTCTCAATGGCCTGCTGAAATCGCTGCTGTATCAAAAACAGGATGGGGAAAAAGCCCAAAACAATCCAAAGAAGAAAAATAAAGAACCCCAAATGCTTCAATCCAAAAGCATTAAAAAGTTGGAGACAAATACGGAGAATTCATGGAGCTGGAAGGAGAAGAAATAGGAGTACTAGATTCCTAAAAAGAGATTTGTTCACGGTCTCTGCAGAACCCAGGATGCCTGAGGGTCAAATTTCTTGTGGTATAAGCAAATGGCTGTGAAATGTACCAGCAAATTACTGAATGATTGCCTTTAGGAACAGCTATTCCTGATGTCAATTACTGCATGAACTCAAGGAGCAGTTATCTCCTCCTAAGGATCTGGTCCGTCTGTACAGATGGGAAGTCAGTTATATGGGATGAGATTTTAATTTTTTCCCCGGATTGCTTACCAGAAAAAAACAGGTTTTGTGTTTGAGTGCTTTTCAATTACTATGCTAAAGATACAAAATATGAGGTACACAGCCAATGCCAAATTTTTCCCAGAAGATACATAATGCTTTACATTTCCTCATATATTCCTTACAGATCCAGTCACTAGAGGAACTGTAGGAAAGAATCACCATAATGACTCTCTGGAATGCACAGGAGTTAAAAGCAAGGAAGAATAGAGACAAGGCGCTGCATTCCCAAAGGCGTTTTTTTGGCACAGTACTAACATTTGATGGCAATGTCATGCTACATTACTGAGGAGAAAAGACTCAAGGTACAATGTAACAGAACAAAATTATCTTTGAGAAAATTCCATATCTAAAGTAGTCCATTGCAATCCACCTCTTCCTTTCTGTGTGGGCATATGTAGCATACATAAATAATAAAAAAAAGCTGCTAACCTTAGTCCAGTCCAGGTGTGGCAATCAAGGGTGACTTGCATGATCCTGTTATTTTTTTTTTTTTTTTTTTGAGTCCTATTAGGAGAGTAAAAGCAGGAACAGGTGAATTCATTATTATCTTTTATCTGTAAAGAGAAAAGAGCAGGTAACAGTTTCCTTTTCATATTGGCACTAAGATAGATTTCTGCTCTGAATATCTCTTTTTGTTATTTCAAGAGTTCAGTCCTCTCAAAAGAAGGGATGGAATCATTCCACTCTCTACTTATCTAGTATTGTATTGCCCACTTTGAAGTCCCCTACCAAAAAGCAGTCAAAAATGACCTAAAATTCTTCCAGTTCCAAACACACAAATTGAAAAAAGGACAACTTCCTGTTTTTCTGTGGCAGCTGTGTGGAGCCAAGATGCAAGGGACAGAGATCTCTGGAATGGGAAGGAGTTCAGTGTCTCCAATGTGTCTCCATGCTCTCTCTGTGAACTTTTACCTATCTGGTGCGTTAAGACTTGGCTTGAGACAGGCAGAGTGTGTTCTGCTTCGCTTTGTAATGCATAATGCCAGTATGGTCTGTAGATGGGGAGCTGTGATACATCAGATAACAAAATGGGTATTGACTACTGCATTTTGGAGACTACTGAATAAAGACATAGCTACAGGAAACAGTGGCTAAAACCAGAATTCATTAGGTTTTTAATGTTCTCACCCTTGTCATCCACTGATAAAAAGTGACATCATAGCAAGAGCTCACAACTTTGATGCCATCTTCCTGTTTGATTTTGGGGAGGTCTCCAGAGATTATATCTTTCCTTAGAGAAGTTAGTGGATGTGACACCATGTAAGCTGGTTTAGCAAGAGAATGTGAAAAATAAATGGAAGGTACATTGTCAAATAGCACAAAGAACTACATGAATGAAATTCTTCAGAAGCTCCTTTTGGCCAAGGGAAAGTCAAGCAGAGGCTACATGAGATAGTTGCTGTAACTGGAGGTAAATCTTTGCAAAAAGAACTTTGAGCTGCAGACTACCCCTGAGAAAGTGATGTATCACTGTGCACTTAGAGGACGAGCAGGACGAAGACACAACCATGCATGCAGAATTTTTTACCCAATATTTTGAAACACTAAAGGAGGATTTAAAAGAACCATTGAGCTTTCCAAGATATTTGTTGCCAAAGAAGGTGGATGTCTGATATGCAGTGAGTGTTGCGCTAGAGCAGTCTAAGTTTTTGGAATAATCGAAGATTGTGTCTCAGGAAAATTCACCTGCTATTTCACTGGGCTTCCACTGCTGGGGATACTGAGAAGTGCTGGAGGGGGAGCATGTAGACCACAATTCCCACCCTACATAAACATGTGATCTGAGGGCATTACTCTCAAGTTTCAGCATTTTGCTTTGTAGCACTCCCCCAAAGATATTAAACTATAGGCACTTTATAAAAAATAAACAAACAAACAAAAAAAACCAAACCCAAAACTTGTAGATATTTCCTTGTGAAGTACCCATCAAATAAACTGCTGAGATAGTAATGAGAAAATTCATGTAAATTAGTAATGTTTTAAAAAGACAGGAGAAACCAATTGAGAAACCCCAGGAGGATAATCACTTGCCATCTGAATTATTAATTTCATTATGTGTTTTAAGAGTAAGGACATGATAGCCACTAAAGGAGGCCCTGGAGGAACACAATCCTGCTATGTCAACACAATTGATTTCTCAGTGATTTAAAGCAAATTATCTTAGCGACAAGTTGAAAAGTTTTCAGTTGAAAAGGAGATGTAACTTCTGGGTCAGTGGAGGGTCCTAGATGGTCATGATTGCTGGGCAAGGAGTGACCAAAAGGGTTGGTGCAACTTACCAACTTTTTTTGCCGTTTTTGCCATTTTTTACCAGATGTGCTGGGATATATCACAAGTATACTCACCAGTTTCATAGCTTCTCTGGCTTGTCTTCTCCCCTTCCTTGCCAGCCTCATGCCTTAGGAATAAAGGATGAAATGATAGATCAAGTCTGTGACATGCATGTCTCTACTCTTTTCATGGCATTGTAGTGAAAGAGCAGCTCTGGTTCCACAGAAAATACTATTGCAGCAATTTGTTTGACATGTCTAACAGTGCTTTAAATGAGAAAGGTCAAAAGTTTGCACAGAGAGTAATACCAGATTTTTCAAATGGAGAATGGGGGCCGAAATTACTTTTAAATGCTGTGTAGCACTAATGTGAGAGCTGACTGAATGAAAGCAGCAAGTTTTTGCCCAATAAAAATTATAACAATACAGCAATTATAGCTTAGTTCTGCTATGAGAACAGTCTCTGGCATCCCCTTACTGTTGTCAGGCCATGTAATCCATTTTCTCTAGTGAATTATGTGGTATTCCCTATGGCAAGAATACTGCTTTGCATTTTGCTCCATTTCTTTTTATCTGGATTTTGTGTTTTATGCTTTGCATATAGCCCTTAGCCAATATAATTTTCTTGTAGGATCTCTCCCTTCCTGTCTGGTGCTCCCTTCCATAGCAGTTTTTAACATGCAAAGGGCACGGTAGAACGGACGACTGAAAATATTCTTACCTTTTATACAGCTCTCAACATACTTCGGTAGTGTCTGCCATGGACTCATCCTTAGTTCCCATCATGAGCTTGATTTTCTCCTGACTTGCTGTGCAGTGAGTTGAGATTTTAAGTGTGTATTCACATCATGTACTATGAATCTTTCGGAATTTGTTAGGATGTAATTGTGGGACTGAAGTTCAGACCAGAGTGGAAAAATCTCAAGAATCCTTGCTAAATTAGTACAGCACATGAATACCCTTCTTGTTCTACTTTTAGTCTTTCTGTGTATATACTGCAAGAATATTGATCCATAACTGCTAATAAGAACTAATTGCTTAGCAATTTTTATGTAAAGAAAAATAAGTTTTGTAAAAATTTTGTAAACACTGTGAATGATTAAAAGGTCAGTTTTTTTCAACATTGATTTTTGCAGCTTGATATGAAAATATATCCAGAAAAAGCAAGTTTTTCCTTGTTACTTTCTATCACAGTACTTCATGAACTGAATTTTACTAAATTTATTCCCACATATCCAAAGAAGGACCTAATTCTAATGCAAAATTTTCATAAGGAAAGAGTAACACAAGAAAACCCTAGTTCTGTATCTGGACATTTGGAGCAGCAGCCTCTGAATGTAAAATATACTTCAATGTGTATATTTTCAGATAAAATTCTGAACTTCAGAAACTCATCAGTAGTATAATCTTTTGAACTGAAAGTCTTTTAGCAGCTTTCCCAGAGAGTTAATGGAAGCTGTGATGGCATTCCATTTGATAGTGATTTTGTCATTAGCCATCCTTTTAGATAAGGGATTATGCTTAGCGACAAATGGTCACCTTTGCAGAAATAGAGCATTAATTTAGCTCCAGTTTCTAATTTTTGATTTGTCTTTACATGTAAAATGCAGTAAATTACTCTCAGATGTGAGATCTCTGGTACAACATCTGAGGTAGCTGAATTTCTAATTAGATGTGTTCTGCAATGTAACACACATCATTCAATAGTAACCTGCATACCTTTACTCTAACCATGCAAGGCAGTTGTCTGAATACTTTGTTTCAGTGGATTGTTTGTGTTTGGAGGTTTTATTTGATCGTTTGTTTGTTTATAGGAAAAGACCTGGCTGCTGCAGATATTAAGACAACTATTTGCAAGTAAAATACGATGATTCCTGCAAAATAGGGTACCTCCTTTTTCTCTCAAGCTTTGAAAGCATTGAAATAAGAAAGCAGGAGGATATCTTATAGCACAGCAGAGGCTCTACTCAAACATACATTACTGAAGAAATAAAATAATGCATAGATCATAGAAGGGAACCAAAGTCTTTGGAATAAGTGTTCACTGGATTTTAACTAGAATTTATGTATTCATAAAAGATTCTCTGCTCTGCAGCAAAATTAATCCTGATTATCTGCTGTTGAAGCAAAGTAAAACAAGGGAATACATATGCTTCTTAGTCCTATCTCTTCTAATCATGTTTTTGTAGCGTGGAATTGAGCATTTCAAGTGCATAAATGGAAAGTAATTTTTTCCTGAATGACTGAAAATGCACATTCTAGAAAAGAAAGTGTAAGGCAAAATAATTCTTAATGATTCTTTCCTTTTAGATTAGCTGGCAGATGCAATCATCAATTCTTTAGTCGTGTAGGTTTCGTAAAAAAAACTTGAGAAAATGAGAGTAATCTCAATTAAGCCTTACAGACACAAGGAATGTACTTAAACTACCTATTAAAAAAACTAACCACACCTTCAAAAACTTGTCGTGCAACCGATAGATCAATGCACATCTAATTTTGAATGAAAGCCCATTCCTGTTTTCTTTTTTCCATGCAATATGGAAACACATGATTTAGGTAATTTGTGGCTTCAGTTGAAATGCTGAAAATACCTTCAGTTAAAATGGAATGAAAATATCCCACTAAAGCTCTAAAGAAAGTTAAATCTCCTCCCTTGGTGAAGGGTTTAAGGCTTAAATCGTAGTGGCTGCTACTGGTGATGAATTGGAAGCTGTCTTTCTCACAGTGGCCTGTCATCACTCTGCTCTCTGTTCCTCTTGTGATTTGATTGTTGGTTGACTGGAGGCATGAACAGGATATCTGCTTAATCTCATTGGGATTTAGTAAGATTGGATGTATTCTTCAATGAAGTACAAGGAACATAGTCTTACATGAAAGCTTCTCATCATTTAAAAAAGAAGTATCTGAAAACCTAATTTTAAAGCAGACTTTTAGCTTAAACAGTCATTGAGGCAGTAAATGCTTCTTCCCCAACAGACTTGCAGGGACAGCTTCAGTTTTGAATTTAGGAGGAAAGTACCAGACCCTGCTTAATAGTTAAATCCCCAGTTATGGTTATTTTTTAATAGCTTCTTTGGTTTGTAAGCATTTTGGAATAAAATCAAACTTTTCTCATTACACAATATGTGTAATTTGGATACATTTGGATACAAAGTTACTACAAAGATACTGGGAACAGGGGGAGCTGCATTCACCGAAGGAGAATATTTCTTCCAAACTTACTTAGCGTGAAGAAGTACTTGTTCCCTGGGTGAATAGAAATCCTGAGCAGTTAATCACGAATAGTGTGACTGGAATACTACTTTCCAAGGGAGAATCCTGCCTAAGGAAGCCTGGCTGGATGTTAATAGCTGTGGCATGGCTTTGCTGGCAGTTCCTGTGCTAATTAAAGTAACAACATGAAGATTTATAAAATGCACAATAAAGTCCTAAGCACAGATGCCAATGGGGATGGAGATTATTTTAGTTGAAATCACACAGGTTACCAAGACAAGTTGGTCATAAAAGACCCTGTAGAAATGCAATTTTAGTCCCTTGCTTTTCCTGCCAGTGGGGGGGCAGCTCTGTTAAGATGGACAAAGTGCTGTGACATGCACTGTGAAATCTCTGTTGTTGAAGGTCTTTAAGAAAACTTTAGACCAACATCTGTCCAAAATAGCTCAGAAATAGCAAGACCTGTTTTGAGGCAGGAGGTGTGTTTCTTTCTGCTGCAGTTTTGTGCTATAAAAAGAATGGGTGCTTCAAAAACCTCAGACAAAATAGGGCTAGCTGTATGTAAGCTTTGAGTATAGGGTGAGGACTATGGAGCAAGTTTTCTGTGGTCTGAAAAGGAAAGTATTCTCAGTAATAACATTAAGGAGACATTTACCATGAAAATCCTTTTTTTGGAAAGAAGATGGCTTTTCATTTTATCTTCAAATGAAGTCTGTTTATAATGACTCTGGTTAAAAATATCTGAAGTTTTGTTTGTAAAATTTCATTGTTTTGCTAAATAAAATGTCTGAATAGGGAATGCCCCAATTCCATGTAAATAAAACCATTCTGTCAGAGGAAAACAATCATACTATAAGATATATATATTAGAGTTTATTTAGATTATATAAGAGATATTATATTTCAACTTTAATATGGCTGTACTACCTCAATGCTACTGTCTTGAATTTCAAATTAATTTGAGCTCTTATTAATAAAATTAGTTGTCCTAGTGTAATTAAAATCTCAACTGAATGGTTTAGCAAATGAATGTAATGGTAACTGTGGCTGGCTTGATCTTTCTGCAACCTGAGATTCTCATCTGCATCTATCCCTTTCCCTGTGTAAAAGATAGTGAGTAACCCCAGAGACTGGGTGCTGGAGCTGCTCTTTAGTGCTACTTACTGTAGCAGTCTCATTGCAGGACAGATGGCAACACTAGTTAAATGAAAGACTGAAGAAACTAGCCTTTTACTGGAGACAGGGTGGAGAAAAGTCAGTGTTAATAATTGCACAGTGCTGAATGCCTTTCCATATTCTAAACAAAAGCAGTGACACTATGATTAATTTGGTACTTTGAGAACTGAACCTTCACAGCTCTGGTTATGAAATAAATATATGAGCTCAGAGAGCAGTCCTGGTCATCTTTGTGAAAAGTATCTTTGTGATTTAATTTTCACAGAGAATCACAGAATGGTTTGGGTTGGAGGGACCTTTAAAGATCATCTAATCCAAGCCCCTGCTATGGGCAGGTACACCTTTCACTAGGACAGGTTGCTTAAAGCCCCATCCAGCTTGACCTGGAATGTTTCCAGGGATGGGGCATTTACAACCCTTCTGGCGGTCCTTTTCCACTCTTTCATTACCATTATTATCATATGATGTAATTTTTCCACCCTAGTCATAGCAATGTAACAATTCCTTTGTTCTTCTCTACTTCGGGATGTAAGCTTGTCTTCATTTAATGAAGACGGGTTCTAGAAGTGTGAATATGTATTTGATGTATCATATGATTTCCTAAGTTCTCAAATTTTACTTTCTCATCATTTAATAATTTAATAAGTCATTTAATAATTACAAACTCAGGAAGGGATAGCCCTCCTCTGCCACCCAACCCCTTCAGCCTGCAAATATTAGCAATGCCTGAGAGAGCTATGTAAAAGGAATAATAACAGGAAAAGTAGTTTTGAACTCTGCTGTAAATCTCCTGTTCTTTCACTTTTTCTATTTGGACACATCATACACCCTGTGTTCAGAGGTTTTCCTTTATTTATCAGATCCTTTTCCTAGTTTGACATAACCAACCAGAGCAGTGCTGTGCAACTGAGTGTCCTGCCTCAGACTTGTCTACTCTTTGATTTGCTGGCAAGTAGAAAGCTTTTCTCTGTTCTTGCACGTGCAGTGACATCACTTCATTAACCTTCCTTACTGATTCATTGGAAGGGTGCACTAGACCTGGGGCTATATGTTATCAGTCAGAAAGTTTTTCCAATTAAAATCTTGAGGAAGTTGGATATCTGGAAGTTGGATGTGTCAGTCAGTGGAGACACCCAACAGGGAATTCCTAAACATACCCTGTCTGTCAGAACAGGATAAGGAGAATGAAGTAATACTCTTTTTTTGTTCATGGGGTTTTGTTGTGGTTTTTTGTTGTTGTCTTTATATTCTGAATCAATAAATATGCTTGGAAGAAGAAATACAGAAATCTTGCAGTTAGGTAATGGCTGTGCCTTCTGTTCTTTCCTAAAAGGCAAGCCATAAGCCTGAATGTATCTTGACTTTCAAAGTGAATTTCGTGGTGTACAAATAACCTCTAGCTGGGCTGGCATGTTATCTTAGATGGAGGTAACTAAGACTTTTTGCAATTATGTAACTTGCTAGAGGTGGGGGTCACAGCACTATTCTCGGCTTGCTCTTGTTGCTGTTTCTGCAGCATTGCTGTAGCTACTATTGCTCTCCCTGGAAAATAGATTTGTCTGAAGTAAAAAAAGCTGACTGCTCTTTGTGTATGGAATTTGACAACAAGATGGTGTGTTGTCCCTCCCACCCAACAATAGAATTTTTCAGAATATTAGAAGGTATGACTAACAACACAAGCATGGTGTTTTCATGTATTGCTGGCCATGATTTTGATTCATTGCTTTAGGTCCGTGTCTAAAATTTCAAAAGATACATATGTGATTTGTATATTATCTGAATTTTACCTCGTTAGATTTAGTACAGCAGAGAAACAAAGCAGATAAAAGAGCTTCATTTTTTCTTTAATATTTCCTAAAATCATCAATAAGAAAGTATGAAAAAACATGCACAGACAGCAATACAATAAACACAAGCAAGGAAAAATGTTGCTTTTGATATAGTGGCATGGATTTCCTTTTAACCCTGATGCATCTTTTCATACCCTCCTTTGACTGCAGCATTTCATCCTCTCAGAAGGTGTAACACTAGTGCATTCAATGTGTATTGCTGGTTATACTTTTGGAACCAGCTATGAAAGTAATTGTGCCATAATAGAGGGTCATCCTTCTTTCAGCTGCCTTCATGAGTAATTCTGACATCTTTCTAGTACTTGAGCAATGCACTGAGAATTTTTTATTTTTCTGTATCTGATTACATGGCCACCCTTTGCTTTCTAGGCTGTTTCTTAGTCTATCCCAATACAGGAATGTCATATGTTGGTTCCAGACAGGGAGACCACTCACTCCTGAAGGTCTGTACATGAAATAGGAATGGGAAAGACAAACCAAGTCAATTGGAATTCCTGAATGTTCCTGGGTAGCAATGTAAAATATAAGGAGCACACATATCTTTGTGCTGTGTCACTACTAATTGATATTGCAGCATGGAGACCAGTATTTGTAGCATAAACACCTAATGTGAAAGGAACAATCCAAATGAAATCAAACCTAAGCACCAAATACAGGCAAAAAGAAGGAAAAGTTCCCATTGTTACTGCTTTTGTGCTCAGAGGTCTTGCGCAGAAGCAAGGGATCTGGTTTCATGGAAATACACAACAAATTACTCACAGCTAGAGGGGATAAACTTTAAGAACATGGAAAAAATAACTGATTTTGTTGGTTTTTGAGCATCTGAATAGGTATGAGTAAATAGCATATTCATGCAAATGAAAGAGAAATGTTATAGACCTGAATTTCCCTCAGGCAGGTCTCTTCTGCAGGCAGAGAGCTGAGAGTAAGGCTTGTGTTGGAACAGTTAGAGAAGTTACATTCTTGCTCAAGTTGATCGAGCAAAGAAGTGTCCTGACACACTCCCCTCTCTATGTTGTCTGTATGCAGTCTTCAGGGAGTGTTTCCAAGAAGATGCCCCATTCTGGCTACAGTTCTGCTCATTTCTAAGTTCATTATATCAAGATAAATTTAATGCTAGATGACTTTGGTTTGTTTGGAAACATGAAAAGACAGTGAGGCATGAAAAGCAGAAGAGAGCCTTTACACCTGGGATCTGCCATGGCTGACAGGGAAAATTCACATTTGGTCCAGAAGCCTGAAGGCAGACCCCAAAACCCTGAGTAAATAATGGCTACTCACTGACTGCCCGTCTTAGCTGGAAGATATCTGTAAGCAGAGGTTTTATCTACACACCCCACATAGGACTGATGTGGTTTCTCCTGAACTGTCAGTCTAGCAGCCGGCGTGGCTCCTGAGAAGAGTATAGATTTCTTACCAATGGATCCTGGTAGTGGGAAGCAGTGCTGCATTCAAGGAGTGCCAAAGTAATTAATCCCTGAAACAATACCAACCATACTCTTTCTTTCTCTTGCATTCTGAATGCTACACTCTGCAAGAATCCAAATCACATATGGGAGTTTTTTCTTTATTTTCTGTGAAATTCCAACACTCCTTCTCTGGAAGTTCAGTAAATCCTCTGAAGCGGTTTGTATTGGATTGCTGCAACGCAGTGATTCACAAAGCAATTCTATTTATGGGCCTGATCAAAAGTGCATTGAAATTGTTCCATTGATTTCTATGGGCTCTGAATCTCTCCCATAATAATTAAACATGGCTACAAAGTTGTGGATTTTTTTTGGCATTAAACAGTGTTTTACTCTTTTTCCCAAGACCGATCAATTGCAACTCTTTGTTTGGAGAAATAGCATATTTGCTATAGCATCCATTGTATGTAAAACTCCTGCTTTTAAAGATTTGACTCTAGCAATATGGCTATGAATTTGTCATGCTATCCACCTCTGCCTGCCTTTTATGACAGGAAAAAGATTGGCTAATTTGCCAAAGAGGATCTATCAGAAATGAGATTTCATGAAATCAGAAGAATTTTTTCATTATGCTGGCAGCCTGTCACCATAAACATGGGCAGAAAGGTGTGGTGTTATCTGTTTTTGTATAAATGGACAGTCAGGAGATAGTCCAAAAAGTCTGAAAGTTGAGTGTTTTGTGACTTTGATAAAACCACATCATTAAAGTTCATCCAGTGATTCAGTTCAATGTAATGGAAAGGAGTATATATCTGTGTATAATGAGTTAACTAGGTTAAATCCTCTAAGAAGGGGACTACAGGATCCCATAGCTTATTTAAAGAAAGTCTAGCTTATTCACCCGTGTCAGAGAAAATCCATGAATAGTATGTCACTTCTCTAAAGAAACCACCTAGGAACATTGAAGGGTAACATGCTGAGAAAATGGTTCAGTTTAGACACGAATTTTCATTGTTATTATGCTAGCCCTTTCATGTAATAAATGAGAAAAAAAACTAGCATAAAACCACTAAATTTTATCTTTATGTGTCAGACTCAGTTTGACAGAGAAAGCTACCTGAATTGACAGAAATTAATCACATTTGCAAGATACCTCACTCTTTTCTATATACCCAAAGGGATTGTACTGCTTGGACTACAGATGGTGTACTGAAACAGTACATTCAATTTCTACCAGTCTATTAGTAAGGTAAATATCATGAAAAGTGCTGTTAACATTGCATTAGAACACGACCTGTGCTTTTTTTGAGGAGTCAGACATTGTTTCATTTTTGGGCTTCATCTGTGATTCAGAACAGGAACTCTGCTACCACCATGGTTCCTTCCAAGTGTGGAAGGACAAATAAACATGATGTTCATGTTACCCCTACTAATTTTACTATAGTCTTGCTTTTGAGTCATGGAAGTATACGATGAAAAGGGGTTAACATGGAAAGAACAGTTCAATTAAATATATCCCTCACCATTTCCAGTCAAAATTCATGTAAGTCTTACAGCAAAATTCTATACCTACAACTTACTCTCTCAAGCTGCTGGATTCAAGTTCTAGGAAAACCTCTAAAGTAACTTATAATTTGGATTTATGAAAAATCTTGTTGATCAGGAAATATTTATGGTCATTGGCTCAAGGACTGAAGTGCCCAAATTGTCACTGGGCATATTGTTGGCACCATGAAGTCCTGTTTTCTCTTTTAGAGCTTTTGTGGCTTGTCCTCTTTTGAGGCATTGTCTTCAGTGTTTGTTATCCTATGTAATTGCATTTGCATTTTTTATGTTTTTTAATAGAAGAACAATTTATGACACCATTTTACTTGGACTTGTCTATGCCAGCTTGGCATATCTAAACTTTTTTTTTTTTCTTTTTAATTTTCCATACAAGGATTTGTATATGCTTGTTCTGTAACCTTCTTTCTTTGTATGCATGTCCATAATGCTAATTGTTGTCAAGGAGAGATATGTGCATGTAAGAAGACAAAATTTTATTTGTTTTGTCTAACAGTACTCTTCTTGGATGTTGCATTTAACTGTGCAAATTATGAGATGTTCCCTGCTGTATATATTCAGCTGTACCTTGCTGGATAAAATCTCATGTTTTTTAAACCTTCAGGACATCAGATTTTGTTGTTTTACGTAACTCTGCCTCCAAATCAAAACGACAGAGAAAACTGGTGATTTATCTGTCCTTCAATATTTTGGCCCTATGACTGCAGGTATGCGAAAGCAAATACAATTCATGAAAGAAATCAATTCCCAGTAGTATTTTAATGCTAAAAATGTGCTGTCAAGGATGCTACTGAACATGATAAAACATTTCAAATCAAGTTATTTTTAGAGTTACACAGCTTTAAAGCTTTGGACAATGAAAACAAATTCAATTGTTAATTATGTTTATGAAAATATTTGTGAAACAATTTTAAATTGTTTAAGAGTACTTTATCAGGGAGACTATGAAATATTATTAAATCAGATTTAAAAAAAAAAGTAGAGATAGGAAAAATAGGAACAAGATAAAATGAATTTTTAAGACTGGAGGCAGCTAATACATATATATGGAGTGGTTATGAGGCACTGCTCTGGGGTTTCTGAGTTCCTAACACCCTAAATAATTTAAGTAGTAGTTGCAACTAACTTTGCTTTATGATATATTTTAAAAAGAAGACTGACTCAAAAATGCAATTGCTTCAAAGTTCCCTAAGTACTCCAAAGGAAAAACTAGTATCTCTTAAACTGTAAAATTTTAATATTGAAGAGAATTTCCTGAAGTTTTTAAACCAAGAGCATTTCCTTCTATCAAAAATATATTAGCAGATTCTGAGCATTAGTGGGATTATTATTAGTGGGCCAGCCAAATGTTCTATATAGTTAAAAAAATGTTGACTTCTATTGTCTCCGTAATGATATTTACATATTGGTGAAAAAAATAATAAAAATAGGGAAAAAGCAAAGTTAGAAGGAGAGAACTTATATTCCAGGAAGCATAGAAGTTTTGTAAAAAGCACCCATCTCAAGAGACCATATGCTCTTAAATCTCTCCTTAGAGACATGCAGATGCAGGAAATTGCATCAAGTGATGTATCTGAGTACAACTTGAGTGGTCTCTTCTGATAGGCACTTGCTACTGGCAGCAACATTCCTCCTCAGAAAAGGGCCACCAGGACGTTCATTTTGAGAGAAAAATGCAAACCCCCCAAAAGTTTGCTCAATCTTGGCCTACTAAACTCTTCATTGTCCCACCCAACAGGAAGGGAGGCTGCTCCCCTGGGTTGACAGCAACTCACTTGGGAAATACTGCTTGCATACTTTGAACTACAATTATGCTAACATAAACCATCTTTTAATGCTATCACTCATGCGAATATTAAATTTCAAATTTTGAAATGTATTGTGCGGCTGGCACTAAGGGAAATCTGGCCCAGTTTGCCTTGGATTAGAATTTGTTAGACAGGTCTGTTTACCGAAGGACTTTTGAAAGAAAAGTGAAATCCGATGAATATTAAGAACCCAGAGTAATGAGCTCTTTTAGAGCTAGGATTTCAGGTTACCTGAGGCTTACAGTGTTGGTTTATTTGTCCTCCAGAACTGGAGGATACACATTTATATGTTGACTTTGCACTGAGAGTTAACAATTTCAAATGCATGGTCAATCTGCCTATTTATGTGGCTTTACTTACAGGATGTAATCAACTTAAAATGTACTCCCCATTATGTGTCTTAAACTAAGGAACAGACAATTATGTATGTGCTTGTTTCTACAGAGACAGTTTTCACCCAATACTAAAATGAGTGCTTTGCATCTGTGGGACAGAGACCAAAATGCCATGTTGTGAGCCTGTAGATTACTTCTCCCAATATAGAATCAATTTCCCAAGGGTTTGGGTTTGGTTTTTTTTTTTTTTTTTGTGTGTGTGTGTATCTTACATGCACTTACTAAACTGTTACCTGTTACATATAGAGAACTAAAAATTACCCATCATGTATCAGGATGAGTGGATAACTATTGTTATTGTTGTTGCCTCCCTCTTGTGTAATACATTATTCACAGTCGAGCCACTCAGAGACCACTAAACATTCAACCTTTGCAACATCTTAGCTTTATCCCAAAAGATATTTTATAGAACTATGTGCATATTTGATTTCAGAAGCACATTTAGTGTGGCCCCACAAAAAAAAGCTTGCATTTTTCTGTTAATTGTTGTTAACATGGAACTGAAGCATGCCTTTGAGTTACAGGTTAAAAGAATGAAATTAGTTTATTTTGAACTGTAGAAAAATTCAGGTATTTTTAGCAAAGTTTATTAGCTCGAAAGAGTGGTCAACAATGAACTGTGTTCAAAATATGTTGTTTTAAGAGTAATCTATTGTCTTTGAACAGAGATTTGTGTAACATTATAATTTCAAGGTAAGAATTTGTGAAAGTAATTAATAAAGATTGATTCTCCATGTGAGAATCAGGTTCATGTCAGGTCTGCAGTTTTAATCCCTTTACCACAATGTAGCACTTATTTTATTTATATGATGAAGTTTTTTGTTCTTTGTAATGTAAAATACAGGATCTAGACATATGAAAATGAATCAAAAAGTCCAGTTGTGCCTCTGGAAAACCAAAGGGGAATGTAAGGCAATAAAAGAATTTTGATATTTTAAATTTTTTGTTATGTCATTTTTATATTTTTTATATTTTAAAATACATAAATTTTAAAATGATAAATATTATTTTAAGAATAATATCCAATTTGTGTGTGTGTGTGTAAAGATCAAATCTCTCATCTCATGAAATCATTTTTTTCCTTCAGAGTGGAGGATATGTCACTACTACTTAGGCTCATACACAGCACTTAAGAGTGCTTTATTACTTGATCCATATTGCATGCTTTCCAAAACACAGTTAAAGAATCCAGAATTGTAGAATATCCTGAGTTGGAAGGGATCCTTGTTGCGTCCAGCTCCTGGCTCTGCTCAGAACACCCCAAGAGTCACACCATGTGCCTGAGTGCATTGTCCAAACACTTCTTGTACTCCCTATGGCTGGTTCTGTGACCACTTCCCAGTCCTCAGCCACCCTCTGGGTGCAGAAACTTTTCCTAATATCCAACCTAAACCAAACCTCCCCTGACACAGCTTCAGGGTATTTCCTCAGGTCCTGTCACTGTCACCAGAGAAAAGAGATCAGTGCCTGCCCTGCTCATCCCCTCAGGAGGAAGTTGTAACTGCAGTGAGGTCTCCCCTCAGTGTCCTCCTCTCCTCCAGACTGAACAGACCGAGTGACCTCAGCCACACTTCATACACCTTCCCCTCCAAACCCTTCATCATCCTCATGGCCCTCCTCTGGGCACTCTCCAATAGTTTTATATCTCTCTTACACTGTGGCACCCAGAACTGCCCCCAGCACTCGAGGTGAGGCTGCCCCAGTGAAGAACAAGATGGAACAATTCCCTCCCTTTCCTTGTCTTGCCTGATGCATCCCAGAACATGGTTTCCCTCCTGGCTGCCAGGAATATGCCAGAAATGGCTACCGAGAACTGTTTGATACTGACACACATAGTGGAAAGCAAGAAATTCAGTGTTCCATTTCAAGAAACATAGTTTCAGCTGACTTATATTGTCTGCTGCAGAAATCTTGCTTGATTATAAAGATAATTTTATTCATTGAGTATCTTACCTGTTGCTACATCTGTTTTACGTGCATACTCTAGCAGGGTGGCTCTGAAGTTTCTGGTTCACAGATTAATCAGGAACTGAAAAAAAATCTGGAATTCAAGTTCTAGTTAGATTTCATATAGAAACTACCATGACTACATGGGTTTTCATTAGAAGAAGCTCTTATGTCTCATTTGCCTCCTGCTACATCCAGGATTTAATCTGGGCTGTTGTTTACTTGCGGCCTTTGTACTGAAATGGGGAAACTAGCTGCAGCTGTTGGCAAAAGCTTAGTTTGGCTTTCATAGCTTCTAATATTCTTGATGATACCAATGTTTATACATCTTTCAAGTCTAATGTTGTTTCAGCTGTGCTGGAAACCTGCTCATTGATACCAAGTGACAGGAGACAGAAAACTGCCTTCAACTATAGAGAAATTAAATAAGAACTTATTTTTTATTGTTCATTACCAGGTGGTTCATTAGCCATGTGAATACTTGATCCTTTGTGTTTGGAGTTTTAAATGGCTTGATCAAAAGAAATTTACCATTGTTTCTGACATCTGAATACTATTCATGTGCTGATGGATTACCTGAGCAGATTTTAATCTCTAACCTATCTAGGCTTTCAGAAAACCGATGTAGGAATCCATTTTTCTCTTTGTGTGGAATATGAAACCGAAAAAATGTAGAGACAATCAGCAAGAAAGATCAAAAAGGGTTTAGGCAGCTACCTGCCACTTTGTCTAAATCTGGAAGTGCAATCAGTAGCTGCTGCTTAGCCTTGGAGCTTCTGAAAGTATGTGGGTAGGTAATTCTTAAATCACCAGGAAAGTTCTGGTAGGACATAATGAGAGAGATTTGCATTTATAAATAGCCCCATTGGTGCGTAGCTAATGACTTTAACTTAGGTTGTTTTGTTCATTCCTGTATGCTAAAATTTCTTGAGTAGAAAAGAAGGCTGTAGAAATATTTGCTTGTGGGATTCACTGCTAGAATTAGCATCAGGGAGCAGGTAAGATGCCTGCATGTACAACACAACAGGAATGTTCTCGAATTTCTCTGTCTTAAAAGGGAGTTTTTACTAGCCCATAGCTCAGATTGTTCAAACCTGAGAATGGAGATAAGAGTGTTGACCGCAGAGTGCCTTCTTTATGTGGATTTGTAATAAGAACAATAACAATTCACAGGAGTGTGGCCCTTCCTCTAATGTGAGAGTAAATGGTGAAAGTTAATGGAGTTATAACCAATTTATGGGAATCAGTATAGCCATCCTGGTGTCGTTACATAGTTTGATGTCTATGCCATCCTTTCATCTGTATCACTTAAGAGACTCTTTTTATTAATCTTATGAGCATGCTTTACCTCAAACATCTTTGATAACAGGTTATTGTTTTCCTGGTGAAACAGTTTAGCCCTATTACCAAGCCTTCCAGAATTCAAGAAGAGTTTGGATGACACTCTCAGGCACAAGGTGTGATTCTTGGGGATGTCCTATCCAGGACCAGGATCTGGACTCAATGATCCTCTGGATCCCTTCCAACTCACAGTACCCTGTGATTCTATGATCAAGGGAAAAACTGTTTGGATCACTTCTTTTTTTGCAAACATATCTAAATTTTAGCACAAGAGCATATTTTCATGTCAATTGTTGTGTTCTAAATGTGGTTTGACTTCACAAAAATATGTAAAGATGCACTTGCCAAAAATACCCACCGAATATAAGAGGAAAATTCGGACTTGGATTTTGGTATATGTTTTGACTCACAGTGATCCTCAGCTTTGAATGCATCATATCTAGTGTGCTGGTTTCAGCTGGGGTACAGTTAATTTTCTTCACAGTGGCTGACATGGCGTTGTGTTTTGTATTTGTGCTGAACACAGGGTTGATAATACAGAGATATTTTTGTTATTGCTGAGCAGCGTTTGCACAGAGCCAAGGCCTTTTCTGCTTTTGGTACTGCCACACTGGGGAGGGGACTGGGGGTCCCAGCTTGGGAGGTTGGGAGGTGACACACCAAGGACAGGTGACCCAAACTGACCAAAGGGATATTCCAAACGCTGTGACATCATGGCAGTATATAAAATGGGGGGAAGAAGGACAAGGGTGGTAAGTTTGGAGTGATGGCATTTGTTTTCCCAAGTTCTCACCATGCATGATAAGGCCCTGCTTTACTGGAGGTCACTGAAGACCTTCCTGCTCATGGAAAGCCGTGAATAAATCCCTTGTTTTCTTTGCTTATGTGTATGGCTTCTTCTTTCCCTTTTAAATTGTCCTTATCTCAACCCATGAATTTTCTGTGTTTTACCCTTCCCATTCTCTTCCTGCTCCCCCTTCTGGGAGTGTGAGTGAGAGGCTGTGGGAGGGCTTGTCTTCTGGCTAGGGTTAAACCATGACACCTGGTTTTGCTCAAACACCGTTAGTTGAATTACTTTACTTTTACATAAAAGCACAAAAAGTGAATTTGGGAAAACAAATGTGGCAATTATAAAAATGACATAGCAAAACCCGAAAATTTCCATGTGGTTTTTGCAAATAATTTGATTTAAATTCAAACTCCCCTTTTTGTTACTAGCTGGAAAAATATAAATACAAAGTGTAATTGGTGAGATAAGAAAAAATGCTACAATTTCACCTCAAAAATAACACTTAAACCTAATGTTTTCCAGCCAAACTGGAAACCATGAGTAATATATGTAAGTTTTAACATTTTTTTTAACATAGCAAGTCTGACAAAGAGTAATATGCAGGTTGATCTCAAGATTGGAAAAGCTGCAGACAAGAGTAGGAAATTGAAATCAGTTTTTCAGAGATGTGTGCACATAAGCAAATGCAAAAAATCTTAACATGTATCATATGTGGTGTCAAAACTCTTCCCTCCCTTCACCCCTCACAGAAAAGTGTGTGCGGTTTACATTTTATTTATTTATTTATTAAAATGAAAGCTCTGCAGCACTGAGTCTATTATCAGAATGAATGGATTCAATATCTGTTCAATGGTGCGTTCAAAATGAAAGCAACATCGTTAAATGTCAGAGATGTCATCAGCACATTTTACTTCCTTACCGAATGAAACAGGCATTATCTCCCCGGGAAGGCGGCGGTGGCTGTGCCCAGCAGGCAGCGGCCGTGGGGCACCGCCGAGGGGCACGCACAGGTACCACCGCCACCGCACACCTGCGCCCGTGGTTGTTACCTCCAGGATCCTGATGGATGGCTACCTAAACATGGATCCTGTCCTGCTCCTGCCATCGCAGGCCATTAGCTTCCTGAGCCTTTCTTCCCCTCCTTCAATAGGCATAATAAGGGAATGAATGCAAGGGCCTGTTAGCAGAGCAAGGGTGCTGACTTGTAGCCCTGTAGCCATATTCTACAAGGGAATGTTATAAACTTCATCTCCTGGAAGTCTCCTATCTGTTACATGCCTGGAGCTATTACCCACTAAAGGACTTCACATTTTTGAATACTTAAAACTGAAAGAAACAGATATGGGAGAAACTACATAAATCCATTATTGCAGCAGGAATATCTTTCTGCTTCAGGCAGAGAAGATAAATTGCCACCAAAGTGATATAAAGTTGGTTTGATTATTTCATTGGATCAAATATATCATGCTGTCTTGAAATCTCTTTGCTTTTAAGTCAAAATTAAAGAATTTTACCATAACCATATTAGACACTATAATTTGCATATTTTTCATCTCAAAAGAGACTTTTGAAGTTATGTAATTCTTAAGTATTTAATTGTTCTTCACATCATTGAAATATCAAATTATATCCAGAAACTGAGAGGATTCTCTTGCTAGATAGGAGTGATTGACTTTCTATCTGACAAGAACAGAATTTTTGTGTCAGGGAAAGAAACAGCATTAAGAAGGTAACTCAAAGAGCACCAGCTCTTATTTGGTTCAACACTGGGATCTGAGCATTCTATCTGTTTGCAGCTAAAAATGCCAATATTTTGTGCTTGCACAAAGAAACAGTCATTGAGTTAGATACTAATTTATTCTGTAAGATCACAATGGTGACGTTCTTGCTCAAAAAAGGGTGAAAGCCTGCTTCTGCCTGGATTTCTTTTGCATAGCTTATCAGTGACATTTTGATTTACTTGCAAATGCAGATGAAATAACGGCACAGCCTGGGGCTATGGGAACATTCGTAAATTAAATTCTTCCCACTAAAATTTTCCAAAAAAGGTTTAAGTTTGTTTTAACTACAGAGGATTAAGAAAAAACAACAACAACAAAAAATCCTAAACCAACAGGAAAGTTCACAAAATCCTTACTGCTTTCCAGATGAATTTATTTCAGCTTAATTGTTCTCTTTCTACCTAATTCTGCTTTATGCAGGCATGATACAACCCAGCAATCAGAAACTGTAGCTGTTTTGTTTGCAGTTAATTCAGGTCTTTCTCGACATTTTGCCAGTGATGTTATGGATGAGATCATAAATTTTGGTTCCAGGAGCTAAGTGAGGTGCAGGTACCAAGAAGATGTTATCTGATGCCAGCATGTGAGGAAGAGTTAAATCTTTTTGACAATTCAATGGTTCCCTTTGGGTTTGCACAAATGGCACCTGTTGTTGAACTCAATAGAGCTTACAATTTAATTTCATCTGCCTGCAAACAATCTCACTCATTAGGGGGTGAAATGATGATAGAATTCACTGAGGCGTGCAGTTTCACTTTCTACAGGGCACTACGTAAGTACAGTCATCATTTTCCGTGAAGGGAGGCACAATTATATTGGAAACTGATTGTAAAGTAGAAGAAAGAAAAAAATATCTGGGAAAAACATCATAAAAATTCAGTATCACTATATTTTTCTGCTGATGCCAATTTGCAATCTAGTTATTATACCTAACATGATATGGAAATAGAGAAATCAGGAAGAAAAAGGAGTACTAATATATTTTCCTATGTATTTCAAAATGAACTCACCTGTTTTGGACAACAGGTACATGTAAATAAATATCTCAGTGGGGATCGAGGGTTAATTCACCCCAAAATTAATTTATTTGCATTGAAAATACCTGCTCCTACTTGCTGCAGCTCTTTAGATGAATTAAATGGCCAGATAATGTGTTTCCTATATTTTAGTGCAAAGGGTGTGAACGTAACAGCATATTAAGGTAATGGGGCCCAACATTCCCTACCTCACATTAAATTGACCAACTTTCAATTGGTATCTCCCAGAATGCTTTGCATCCTACGAGGACTATCTGATCAATTTGTCAATGTGCCTCAATTGCTTTTGTGTCAAGCTGCAGTATGTCAGCTGCTGGCTCACATGTTTGGCTGTAGCAAAAATTTGAGTCATGCTTCTGCAGTCAGAATCATCACGATGTAGGAGAGGTCATGCCCACCCACATGTACCTACCTGGGGATGTGCTGACATCCTCTGCTAAGGTTCAGTGAGGTTCAACAAGGCCCAGAGCTGGGTCCTGCCCTTGGGTCACAACAGCCACAGGCAGTGCCACAGGCTGGGGCAGAGTGGCTGGAAAGCTGCCCAGAGGAAAAGGCCCTGGGGGTGCTGGTGACAGCAGCTGAACAGGAGCCAGCAGTGCCCAGGTGGCCAAGGAGGCCAATGGCATCCTGGCCTGTGCCAGCAATAGTGTGGCCAACAGGAACAGGGCAGGGGTTGTCACCTTGTACTCAGGGCTGGTGAGGCTGCACCTGAAATCCTGTGTTCAGTTCTGGGGCCCTCACTGCAAGAAAGGCCCCAAGGTGCTGGAGCATGTCCAGAGAAGGGTAATGGAGCTGGTGAAGGATCTGGAACATAAGTTCTGTGAGGAGCAGGTGAGGGAGGGTGCGGTTGTTTAGCCTGCAGAAGAGGAGGTTCAGGAGGTACCTTATCACACTCTACAACTGCTTGAAAGGAGGTTGTAGTCATGGGGTGGAGGGTCAATCTCTTCTCCCAGAAAACTAGTGATAGTACAAGAGGAAATGGCCTCAAATTGCAACAGGGGAGATTCAGATTTGAGATTTGGGAAAACTTCTTCACTGAAAAGAAAGACTGGTTAAGCACTGGAACAGGCTCCCCCAGGGAACTGGTGGAGACCATTCCTGGAGTATTCAAAAAACTAGTAAATGTGGCAATTCATGGTATGGTTTAGTGGGTATAATGGTATTAGGTCAAAGGTTGGACTTGATAATCTTGGTATTTTCCAACCTTAATGAATCTATGATTCTGTGATTAAGGTAATGCTGTATAAGGACTTAGCAGAAAAGAGGCAGCTGTGAAACTATCACAGAAGTAGTCAGGGAATATGCTCAAACCCCAGCTGCAATCCCAGATAAAAAGAAGCTGAAATCAGTGTAGAAGCAGTAGAGGAGAACTAGGGCTCCTTTGGCAGAGATTGTGTTATCTACCTTTGTCTTTCCAGTAAATGAGCAGGATTTGTTTCTTGGATGCCATTCTCCAGATGCCATGACCCTGAAAAGGCAGAGCTTTTGTTTGAGGACCTAACGCAACCTCTTTATAAAAATACAGAAATCTGACTTTGTCTTTAGAGACCCTGGTGGGAGGAGGTGGAAACATCCACAATGGCCCAGATTTCTTCCCTAAGTCACTTTTATTCTAAGCAAGAAACAGAAAGTGATTAAACTGTGTGTACATCTGTTCACTTCTGTTGGATTTGGCAACAAAGTACACAATCCAGCTAGCAGTTTTTTCCAATGTTCTCTTCCCCTAACCTGTTTATTCAAAAAAACAGTTGCAATAAAGGAAGGAGATGTTTATGAAGGGATTACATGGTCTGTGGTCATCTGTATATCACAGATCATAGAATGGTTTGGGTTTGAAGAGACCTCAGAAATCATCTTGTTCCAATCCAGCTGCTGTGGAGAGGCACACATTCCACTAGACCAGGTTTCTCAGAGCTTCACTGACCTTCATCTCTCTTTCACTTCTCATTTCTGTCACTTTCCTGTTATTGATAAGATTTCTAGTCTCCTCTTTGTCAGTGTTCAGCTTTAGTCCACGTTTTCCAGAAGACGAACTTGATTTTTTTATCTCTCATCCCCTTCCTTGGGCAATAACAGGTCTTGCAGTGTGAATATGCTTGTGGCATGCTTTGAGACCTAGCCACCACCACAAACAGTTGCTTCTTTCACTGCTTTATGGCCTTCTTGGGTTACAGATGTTTTACCATTATATCACACATCCATCCATTTCCACAGCCTAACAATCTACCTGAATTAATGGGATTTAATAAAATAAAACCATTATCTGCATTTTCTCAAGAAGTATTTTGCTGACTTGCTTGTTGCATACATTTTATTCTAGGTCAAGAACATTAAAATTCCAAATTCTTATGTAGAATTATATATTTCTAGTTGATATCACATGTATCTACAGTCATGGTGAGTGACATACCATTTCCACAATGCTGAAAATCAGAATAAAACTAAGTTGTACAAAAATTACTAGGTATTCTTACCATCAAGATGTCAGCACAGCCTTATGTTATGTTATACCTTCCCAAGTGATGCATTCCATAGGTGGCTATCTACTGGAAACCTCTCAGTGTATTTGGAAGAAAGAGTATGAAGATGGATGCCTGGGAAAGGCTGAGATATAGAGATAAGTCAGTATGGGCTAGCTGGTGAATTTATGTAGTTTGCAGAGCAGAGATTTAATGAAGAGAGGAAAAGCTCTGCTGCAGCTCCCCCATGTCTGCCTTCTGCCTGAGTCTCCATAGAATAGGTTTCAGACCAGTTCCACAGTACTTTCTTGATACCAGCTCCACAAATAATGCAAAGGAAGAAATCTATTTCTCTGCAGGAGATAGGAAACTAGCTTGACGGTACCAAAATCTTTCTGTTTTGTCTCTTGTTCTGTTCCACTATTTTCTTCTCCGTTCATCATCACCTCCCAGGTGACAATATGAATACAAATCTCAAAGTGAATAGTAATCTATAAAGATCCATTTTTTACTTCCTTATAGAGTCTTATCACCTCAAAGAAATTGTTCAATATAAAGACAGCTGTAATATGCTGTGTCTGGCTGGAATGGCATTAATTTTCCGCACAGCAGCCTGAATGGTGCTATGTTTTGGATTTGTGAGTAAACCAATGTTGATAACACACCAGTATCTTGGCAAGTGCTCAGCAGTGCTCGTACAGCATTAGTTTCTCTTTTTCCTATTCTGCCCTCAGAGAGTAGCCTGAAGGTGGTCAAGAAGCTGGATGGGAACACAGCCAGGACATCTGAATGAAACTAACAAGAGGGTTACTCTGATCTATGTAATATCATGTTTAAAATAAAAACAGAGCAGAGGGTTTCTCTCCAGAGGGAGAGATTTTCCAGAGACTGGCTGGACATTGACCATCTTGTGGGAGATCTACATCTCTCTGGGTTTTTTGTTGATTATTTTCTTCCTTTTTACTAAACTCCCTTTATCATAACCCATGAATCTCCTGGTTTTTGCTCTTCCTAGTCCCTCTCCTGTACCCTCAGAGGTGTAAGGGGAGAAAGCAGACAGCTGTGGGGTGCTTAGCTACTGGCCAGAGTCAATCTGCCACTCATAATATGTTCTCAAGCAATGACTGCCTCACTATTTCCTACTTTTGTGATGTCCCCACATTTCAGTGTTACAAGTCTTCCAAAAGCTCTGATGTCTTCCACAGCTATGGTATGTGGCTAAACATCTGTCTAGCTGCTGACCAACTCCCCTACCTTAACAGGACAAGAAGACAAAAAGGATGAAAAATCTCCTGGGTTGAGATAAAGTCAAGGAAATAATTTACCAACTTCTGTCAAGGACAAAACAAGCCTGATGGTTGGTTTGATTTATAGCCAGTTAACATATGTTTAGGTAGTGAAAACCAAAGTCATCTTCCCAGACTAAGTTCCAATCCATTGCCAGCTCCTCTCTTCCAATGCTGAGCAGAGAGGGGGGATAGGGAATGGGAGTTGTGGTTGGTCCATAACAGTTCCTCTCTACCACTCCTTTCTCCTGACATCTCCTTTGCTTCAATATGGTCTCCCCTCAGGCTGTGGCCATAGTTTAAGCCCAGTCCTGTGTTGGCTGTCCATGGACAATGGGGAAATACTTGCTACACCATGCTTGTGCCTTGCCTCCACCATGGGAGGAACTTCCTTCCTCCCATTTATCTTTCCCTGTCCTGAATGTTTCCTTTTTTGTTTCTCATTCTTTTTTTCCAGTCCTCTTCTGACTATCTGGCACTTCTTGCTCTCTCTTAAGTTTCTTTTCCAAGAGGAACCATCTTGGTCTGGGGTGGATTTTTTGGAGCCACATGACATCATGTTTTTCTAGCATGAGGCAGCTCCAACCTCTCCTCACACAAGTTGCCCCTGCACCCCCTGGGCATATGAACCCTACACAGATGTGAAGGAGGCAAATCTCACATCTATGCACTGGGAAAAGGGTCTTTGAATATAGCCTCTAGGAATGGAATGTAAATTTAACTTGTTCATTAATTTGTATGCAAGGTATAGCCATTATAGGTGTTATAACTATCATGAAAGTTTCTATATCTTTATCCATTATCACACTGTGTTCTCCCAAAACAGGATAGGTATTTTCTGCATTTTTATTTGCTTTCAGTTTTCTTTAAGACAGAACTTACAGAAAATTTAAAAAAACAACAAGCTTCTGGCATTTTAGGTCACAGACTGGGCCTGCTTTAACATGCTAATCATGTAAGTAGAAGTCTGTATTTCTTCTTAAATTTACTATTTTATCATTGAGGGACATAAGTATTAAGTAAATACAACTTGCTATTGAAACAGCTTACCAACATTAGAACTGAATTATCCTAACTGGCAATTTTTTCATCAGAATTAGTTGCTTGTAACAGACATGCTTCAGCTTGTACAATAATTAATTTTGTGCCCAGTGTTATTTAAAATAAATCAACACTGTTCCCTTTTGTCCACAGTCTATGAAACTTCAGGGAAAGCCTGACTCCTGTGAATGCATATACAATTTTTTTTATTTTTATTTTTTTTCTTCTGCATGGAAGAAGACAGCAAGAGAGTGCTTTTATCCCAGAATTGCTATATTGCTGTAATACTTTGGAGGATCTTCCTGGCTGGTAAGAAGCATAAATACCTCAGAGACCCTCCTGGCTGGTTTCCTGAATTCAAGAAAACAATGTTGGGCAATTGGATTTATTACTTCTGTATCTATGTTTTAGCATGAAACTATGGTATTAGATTCTGCACAAGAGTGTTTTATAAAGCAATAATCATAAATAATGCTCTAGACATTTTTTCTTTAGCTGTGAACAAGTTTACCATCAAGCATAACAAAGTCCCTACAGGAAAGGAAAACAACATGTTAAAACTTAGGCTTCAGGACACAGAAATGAAAAGACAGCACATAAAGGTGAAAGTCAGGAGTAGATTTTACTGCAAACATTACCTTGGATTTTTTTTTTTTTTTTTTTAATTTTTCTGTCCTTTGTTTTAGATAAAGAAGAAAAAAATTAGAGTTCATGGAAGAATAGATACAAATAGGTCTAGAATAATTGTGCTGTCTTTTAAATGCAGCCTATAGTCTTAATTCCACCTCTGTTCTGATATATTTGCATCCTAGTGAGATTGCTGACGTGTATGGAAGACCACTTTCTGATACAACTGTTGAGTGAAAAAACTAGGGAAGGTATCCCATTGTGAAGAGAGAAGGATGTATGGGTGATGTGATGGTTGGAAGGTTAGATATAGGAATAATGAAATATTACGTTTTTTGATTCTTGGAGTTGTAAGGAGGCAGATCAGCAGAACTGTTGCCTTGGACTTCCAGTACAGGATACTGGTGGCCAGAGTCCACTGGGAGGCAGTTCTGAAGGGCAGAAGTATCCACGAATGTTGGAGGTTTTTCAAGATGGAAATCCTAGAGGTGCAGAAGCAGGCCATCCCCATGTGCTGAAAGACAAGACAGTGGGAAAGAAGACCAGCTTGGCTGAAAAGAGAGCTTTGGCTGGAATTTAGATTAAAAAGCAGATTTTATGACCTTGGGAAGAAGGGGCATGCAACTCAGTAGAACTCCAAGGATGTGAGGTTATGCAGGGAGAAATTTAGTAGGACCAAATTCCATCTAGAATTTTATCTCGTGACTGCCTTAAAACATCATTAAAATGTTTCTATAAGCACATTAGCAGAAAAAAAGGACAGATTCTCTCCATCCTTTATTGGATACTGTGTGGAAGTGTAGTGACAAAAGATAAGGTTGAGGTACTTAATGCCTTCTTTGCCTCGGTCTTTAATAACAAGAGCAGTGTTGTTCTGTGAGGACCCAGTCTGAGCTGGAAGACCGGGATGGGGAGAAAAATGAAGCTCCTACAATTTCCCAAGAGGAAATGGTCAGTAACCTTCTATACCACTTAGACACACACAAATCTATGGGGATCAGACAAGATTCCTCCAGGAGGCACTGAGGAAGCTGGTGGAAGTGCCCACTGAGCCGCTTTACATCTTTTACCAGGAGTCCTGTCTAACTTGGGAGGTCCCAGGTGACTGGTGGTTGGCAAATTTAATGTCCATCTGCAGGATGAGTCAGAAGGAGGACATGGGGAGCTACAGCCCTCTCAGTCTGGAGCAGATCACCCTAAGTGCCATCACATGACAACTAGGGGATCAGGCCCAGCCAGCAGGGATTTGTGAAAGGCTGATCCTGTTTGACCAACCTGATCTCCGTCTATGACAAGATGAACTGATTAGTGGATAAGGATGTGGATGTTGTCTACCTGGAATTTAGTATTGACTTTGACACCATTTTCCACATCATTCTGAAGAAACTGTCAGCCCACAAATGTAAAGGGTGTGCTGTTTAGTGGGTAAAAACCTGGCTGTATGGTCAGGTGCAGAGGGTGGTGGTGGATGGAATTACATCCAGGTGGCACACAGTCACCTGTGGTGTTCCCCAGGGCTTAGTATTGGGGCCAGTTCTGTTTAACAACATTATTGATGATCTATACAAAGAGATCAAGAGTATCCTCAGTCAGTTTGCAGATGACACCAAGTTGGGCAGGAGTGCTGATCAAGAGGGATCTGGACAGGCTGGCTCATGGGCCAAGGCCGTGCTGTGAGGTTCAACAAGGCCCAGAGCTGGGTCCTGCCCTTGGGTCACAACAGCCCCAGGCAGTGCCACAGGCTGGGGCAGAGTGGCTGGAAAGCTGCCCAGAGGAAAAGGCCCTGGGGGTGCTGGTGACAGCAGCTGAACATGAGCCAGCAGTGCCCAGGTGGCCAAGAAGGCCAATGGCACCCTGGCCTGTGCCAGCAATAGTGTGGCCAGCAGGACAAGGGCAGGGATTTTTCTCCTGTACTCAGCACCCCCACCTCAAATGCTGCGTTTAGTTCTGGGGCCCTCACTGCAAGAAAGGCCCCAAGGTGCTGGAGCATGTCCAGAGAAGGGTAATGGAGCTGGTGAAGGGTCTGGAACATAAGTTCTGTGAGGAGCAGGTGAGGGAGGGAGGATGGGGCTGTTTAGCCTGCAGAAGAGGAGGTTCAGGGGAGACCTTGCTCTGGTACACTCAGCTGAAAGGAGGCTACAGACATGTGGGGACTGGTAACAACAGGTAGGACAAAATATTAAAACAGGAAAAATTTCTTCATTGGAAGGGTTGTCAAGTACTGGAACAGGCTGCTCAGGGAAGTTCTTGAGTCACCATCCCCAGAAATATTAAAAAATGCATAGTTGTGCTACTCAGGAATATGGTTTAGTGGTGACCTTGGCTATACCAAGTTAACAGTTGGACTTGAGGATCTTAAACATCTTTTCCAACCTAAATGAGTCTATGATTCTGTTCTGTATTACAGCTAAAGCCCATAACCTCAAGCAGGTTACAAGAAGGTGAAGTAACCTGTTCTGGGTTTAAAGCAGTAACTAAAAAAATTACTAGAAAACTTACTTATTTCTTGCTGTGAGATACGGGTTAGAACAAGAGCAAAACAGGCTTAAAACTTAAAAGGAATAAAGAAAGTTTATTAACAAAACTACAAGAATAAGAACATCAGAATAAACCTCCAGAAAACCTTTTTATCCCCCACTACCCACCATTCCCTTGTTCACATGACAACATAGAAACAAAAAGCTTTGGAACTTTGGTGTTTAAAACAGTCCCAATTCCTGCTAGAGTCTTTTCATCAGCCTTTGTAGAGAAACAGAAGTCTTCTTCTGCTAATCTATGGAGTTCCTCACAAGAAAACTATTTCTGTTATAGCTTTGTATTTCTCTGATGCCAGCTGCCCGGAAATCTGTGATCAGTTCTCTCCTCCCATTTCACATCACTCTGAGGTGTGTTATGGGTCAATGAGTCTAGGGATGTCATTTTTAAGGATGAGTTATTCAAAGGCAAAAGTTCTCTTCATCTGTCTTTGTGAGCTTCTCTGGAAACAGTTTTCTTATTGCCTCTCAAGGCTTCAAATCTTCAACTATTACTTTGCCTCACTCTGTTCCAGCACCTCACTGTATCACAATTACTCCATCTTTTGCTCAAAATCCACACTTTGAACATTCCATTCCCCCCAATATACTCTGTCATGAATTAAAGGAGTTTTTTCAGAACACTATTGTCCATCTCCATAGCTATAACAGAAAAATATTTCAGCTTATAAAGCATCTCCTTATTCTCTCTTCCATCTAAAACTTAACTCTTTTCTTCACTGTCTTTGATAGTTTTATGATGTCTCTTTCATGTCATCTCTCTCTCTCATCCTTCTCTCTCTCTCAAAAAAGAAGTAATCTGTAAGTTTTATATCCACATAGTAAAAGAATTAAAGTCTTGGAAAAGCTGCAAGTGTTCATGGTGTCAGGTTTCAGTCCAGCAGCAGAAACTACAAACCAAGCCAGGCCGGCTGCTCTGTTTCTCCCCCCCACCCGCTCTCTGTGGCCTTGTCCGGCTTGGAGGGGGGAGATGGCCGAGACAGAGCCCTGTTACCTTTTCAGAAGCTGGAAACCAAAAAGACAGCAAGAGAATGCTGACTTTACATCTCAAGGTGGTGTTCACAAGTTGATCTCACTTTTCAGTGGTCAAAACTGCTGTCAATTCTTAGAAATGACCGATAATTGGTCAGGAGAAAAGACTCCCATCAGCCTCTCGCAACTTCAACTTCCTCACAGCTCCCAAAGCTATCTTAAAGGTAAAGTCACCCCATGACACCTGCTTTAAGTTATATGGGAGTATTTGTAGAAGTACTAGGAGTAGAATTAAGAATTAGTTGCTCCGGGCATCAGTAAATACCTAGAAGACTGGTGAATTCCAATATTTCTGTGCTATGTACTCTCTACTCTCACTATATGTGATATGTGATGAAAACATTGTTTGGTTATTGTATATTTATATTAGCATAATCTGATCAGATGGTTAAGCTTTTGAAAACAGGTAAGATCCATGGATAAATAAGTGGCACCTAATTGTGAAGGGTTTTTTTCCCCCATCTTTCTTTCCCCTTTGCTCTTCTAAGATTACTGATGTTTGTGGATGTCACGTACTGAAAACAGCAGGCATCTGCATTGCAGATAGGCACTCCTGCAGTGCTAGTCTGGGAGGAAGATTTCCTCCAGTGTTATTACCAACCATCCACAAATTACTAAAAAAGTAATGGCATGAGGTGAGAGATGCTCAGTTTTGCTACTAAGCTTAAGGAATATTTGAATGGAGAGGACATGGAGGGAAACTTCTCTGGAGGATCATATTTACTAATTGTTTTTTAGTACATTAAACTTGATGGTTTGTAAACTCTGCATTTATTGTACTTAATGCCTAGGAAAGAATAGCAAATGCAAAGTACAACTTTAAGAATTGTGTTAGTCTCTGATACTTTGTGACTTCAACTAAAGAAGAGGAGTTGTGCCCCACCTATCCTCTGGGTGCTTTGCTTACTACAGAATTAGTACTGACAGCAGGTGGCCCAAAGAAATTGCAAAACAACAGCTGATCTGAGTCGGAGCCGACTGTGGATCCCTGCAACAGAACAGGAGGTACAAACTCTATTCTATTGCCTGCTCAGTCAGGAGCCTCTACCATCAGTGCTCAGATGCACCCTTCAATAGCATGAGTCTTCTCAGATATAACTCAGTGAACATTATAGAGTTTAATTTAACCCCTTCCTTTAAACAGTCTTTGCTTAAGGAGTGACAAGGGGTTGAGGTCTGGTTTCACAGATTATGTGATTTTCACCTTGCTATTAGTGTTAATGGCCTTTGTTGTTCAAAAGACAAATTTGGGGTAAGCTGTGCAGAGCTGAGACTCGTGTGGGAGTGTGTGTGATAATGAACTGTGTCAGGACTGTCTTCAGAGAAGCTGTAAGAACCATGCTCCCATTGCAGCTGGACACCCTGAGTGAAAAACTATTGAATGAAAGAACAAAGTCCCATCCAGGGAAGGTAGTTATTTTGCTGGTTGTCAGTATGAGCAGAACCAGAGGGTTATTTTTTTTTTTTTTTTTGAAGCCCAGTTTAGCCAGAGTTGGTAGTTTGTTTCATAATCTTCACAGCAGTCTCAGCAAAACAGAAATGGTCATGATGAAATGTAACTACTCAGTCTTGTCAGAAGCTGAAGTTAGCTTGAGGACTAGAGAGATGCTGTACAAGACAGGACAGAACTAAGGGATAGTACTAAGAAGAAAAATTTGTATATGGTTTGTGGAGAGCTGGACCTTGGAAAAGGGACAGAGAAGTTTATATTCAAATAATATGCTTTGGAAAACCACAGTCAGTAAAAATACTCCAAGGCGTGTTTTAATATCCCTCAGAAGAGGACAAACAGGGCATTCTGCCCTCTTTATTATACCCAAAATCCATATTACCAAACACCTAGCCCTGGTTTGCCAATCTATATGCAATTCACCTATGCATCAGAGGTGAAAAGACGGGAGCATTTGAATGCCAGGAGTTTAAGTAGTCAGTTTTGTCTGGGAATCAAGCAAATTCTAGTTTCTGGATATATCTACATAATGAATTCGTATCACCTATAGCTTTATCTTAACAAATGCATCTGACAAAGCTGCTTGGTAATACCAATGACTAGAGATTGGTTTGCAAAACCCATCCTGAAGATGTTTTGCTGTTTGTTTAGAAGATAATTCAAGTGTATTTTGGCACAAAGTCACCACATTTTCTCAAACAACTGTAGGTGTACCTGGGCATCTCAAACTCCTCAGTTTAATACATTCTGTGTATATTTGAAAGCTGAACTATAAAAATATTTATTCTGGTGCAACAACTTATAGTTAGGTATAATGTAGTTATGTTTAGTGGAACTCATGGTAATTTTTATTCAGGCACTACTAATATAACGCCTTCAAACACAAAAAGCCACTAATTTTGGCACACCACAAACTCACAGTTTTAATATCTTAGATATCTTTGGTGTCCTTACACTGAAATTTTAGCAAATCCAAAGATCAAAAAACTCCACATTGTCCACTGTAAATGTAAAAACATTAAAGTAAAGCAGTAGCAACAAATGTGCAGCAAACATTGTCTAAGTATATTAACAATTTCAGTATTCCCACAGGTATTTAAAATGTTTAAAAATCCGTTATTCAACAAAGCAGTCAGTAATTTTAAGTTACCACGTTGCTTGAAAAGAAAATTTCCTAAATATCCCATATCCCTTTTCTACAAAGTAGTTTGATTTAAGACCAAAATTTGATCTTTCATTAAATTAAATAGTATTTTTCAGGACAGCAAAATGTATTTCAAATCACTTAGTTTATGTTTTATCTGGTTTTGATAAGATTATGATGGGGAAGGGAATGTGCAGGTGGAATGTGAAAACAGAGTCTCTGCCCAGCAACTGATACACAGAGTGCTGCTGGTAGGCAGTATACTGTTTATGCTGGAATAAATATAATTTCATTTTATATATATATACAAACTTAGATATAGCTATACCTATATCTATATCTTTAGAGTCAGTGTAATTTTATCTCATCTAGATTTCTTGAAGGGTAGGGTTTTGTGTTTGTGTTTGCATCATTATCTTCTTATCCATGGAATTCTATTATTTTCCTATGGAATTCATAATAACATCTATATGGTTTCAGGTGAGGGTTGGTTGAAAGTACTTATCTAATTTTGGTGAATTAAGTAATTGTAACCCATACGAGTAGTATAACATCTATCAAGTTTCTGCACATTTTAGGAAACAGATAGCTATATTTTCTTGAGAATCATTACCACTGCACACTATGAGGATCATATTTGTGCTATTCAAAGTCAGGAGCTGCTTTGCAGCATGGTAACTTCTGTTGGTAATGAATGGACTTGGGCTAGGCTGCAGAGAGTCATCTCTCCTCAGATTCTAATTTCTTTGTTCCTGATACAGGCTGAAAAAAGCCTGTTTAACAATTTGCTTGCATGAAGGTCCAAAGTATTGTGTGTTCCAATCAACTAGAGCACTGCGTGTCGCCACTTGTTCTTTATGCAGCTGTAGTCTAATGGGTCATGTCTCAGATAATCACCTTAAAGTTATAGTTTATGTGTCAGTGATCAGGGTGAACTTTGGCAGAAGACTTTGGGTTCAAAGAGATTGCCATTTAACTAAACTTTGTGCTTCTCATCCTAGTAATTGCAGCAGTGAATAATTCCTGGGTTAGCTAGAAAGAACATTCATACTTCTGATATTTCAGAGAAAGCTTTGATGGAATTTCTTCTGAAAACCATAGCAGAAAATCTAGTTTAAAAAGCGTTATCAGAACTTTGTAGAAATAGCTGTGGTAGCTGGGGCAAGCTAGATTCTTGAAGCAGCTGTTTGCAGGAATAAAGAATATGTTCATAATGAGCAATATTACCAAAAGTCTACCAAAGTCTGAAAATGCTCTTCTAGTAAGCGATTGAAACTCATAGAAAAATTTATCTAATCTATTGAGAACACATAGTGTATACATGGTTTGCAAAATTAGAATGAGACATGGCTATATTGGGTTGTGCTGTTACTGTTTCTAAGAGTTGTTCCAGACAATGTCCCAGATGGCAACTTCCCTCAAAGGGAAAAAAAAGTCATAAATTCTACCAATTAGGGAGCTCCAGTTCTTCCCCCCTGAGTGCTAGATAATTGGGCAGGGGAAAACAGTATGATGCCACCAATGAAGGTGCATCTGAGTCATCCTGAGCCTTTGTTCAGCAGCTGACACAGGACCATATCACACAATAGCCTTAGAGACAGGCTCAATTTTCAATAATCCTGCATTTTTTAAGGGCAAAAATAATATCTGTAGGGGGAAGTATTGTATCTAATTACTATCAAAATGAAGTAAATAAGGTAAAACAGAACCACAGAATTTTAAGGTAGTTGAGTGAAGTAATTTAATTCTTAAGTTGCAGGCCTTCTCTTCACTCCTAGGTGCTAGATTCTATTTCTCTTTTATATCAGTTCCTACAAGTTATGATAGGTGAGAAGTAACTGTAAAACTAATTTCCTATTTTTTCTACCTTCTTTTTCTGCAGTTGGGTTATAGACAGGTTTGCAGATTTCTAATGTTTTCCCTAATTTTATGCCTCTTTTTCAGGAATGCAGCCCAGCTGCAGTGTATTTGTTGCTGTTCAGTATGTTGCACATACCGAAATTTACATAAATTCTTATCTTTTTGTTTTTCACAAGTGCAATTTTCAGTGCAACATATACTTCTCTTTCTGATCCAAGCCTAGGAAATTCAGATATTTATTGCTTCTGTACATTGTATTTTCTCACTTAAATACTTCTAGAGAAGCCTAGAAATCGACTCAGTCTGTCTCTACTAAATTATTTCAACAACAATACAAAGGGCTCATCCCATACACCCCAGGTTCAGCAGGCTGAATTTTCTATTTAGTAGTCAACTCAGAGCCCTTATTTCTTCGATGGTTTCACTTATGGCTACACAAATCTTACTAGTTTTCAGTAGTGCTCCTTCAGAAACTACACCTTAAACTTGAAACTTATTAATTGGAAATAATACGTATATAAGGAAACACCAAAAGAAATGATAAACCAAAACTGGCTTCAATCAAGGTCCTTTCCCTGGGAATGCAATAGATCTTACACAATTATGCAAAATTCTATTTACATACACAGTTATTTTAGTTTTTGTCTATCAAGGAAAGCTTAATTCTTTGTATCCTCAAATCATACCAGGGTAGAAAACAGACTGCTATATTCACAATTTTAGCTTTTCAAGATGATTTTCAGTTTCTTTTACAGTCTAAGATTATCTGTGTCTAGGCTTTCACCTCTTGTTGTCCTCAGCCTGAGTGCTTTGTAACCTCTGTATTTGGCTGAATATTCTGATGGCGTGATAGACAGATATTTTACAGGTTTTTTTTCCAGAACTCTGTGTTTCTTTTATGCTGAAGTTGCTCAGAAGTATACCTGTAGTTCAGCTGTGCTTCTGGATGATCCAAATGGGTTTAAAAAAATAAAAAAGGCAAGATTTTAGGTATTTTTTTTACTTATCATTGAATGAATGTTTTCTGACTAATAAATAGGTACAACTGAAAAATGTTTCTTTTGTATTTTTCCTTTGGACAAATACTGCATCAAATATTTTCTCATATCTCTTGGTGAAATGAAGTAACTCCTTTCTCAGCTTCTTAAAATGAAACGGAATACTTCTAATACTTGAGTGGTCTAATAGTTGAATGCTTCTTAAATATTGTACCATGTTATAAAAGCCACGCACAAATCAAGGAGATGATTTGGTTATGAACTGCATCTTTTCCCTGTATCTGCTGCTTGTTTTGGCATGTTAATGAAAATCTGCAGGGACTGCTTATATAAATGGAATCTGAGGCTATTACAGGGATGCAAGACAGAAAATATAGATACTGAAATAACTACTGGTAAGAGTCACACTTTACTAGTGTGGTTAAACAGATGACCTTGAAAATCTTTGTCTCTTGACCAAAGCTGAATGACAATATTCTGATTACTTCCTATTGATACGGATGAAATTACAGGTAGGATATACTGTGAAAACATTTTAAAACGTGCAATTAACGTGTAGAAGCTCCCCAAAATCTCGAAAAAAACCCCAAACAACAATCTTTCCATGTACCAGCATTGCAAACAGTTTACTGAATGAGAAAGTAGATATTTGAGGCAAAATATGAGAGCTAATCAAGCCCACTAATTGCAGAAAAGGGGATATAAATGCACAGAGCCTGCTGTTACGCCTGCTTGCAGTGCAGTCCTCTGTGCATATGTGGGTGCATCTGTTTGCTGAAGTAAATGGTTTTGGTTTTTTGTTTCTTCTTCCAAAGCAGCTTGAATACTATTGCTAGCATGAAGCGACTTTGCGTAAGTGGAACTCTCTCTCTGACACCTTCAGGAATATGATGCTGATGAAGGCATGAACTGCATTACTGTTGGGATGAGGACAAGGTGTTAAGACCACCCAAAGACCTGTGGAAAAGGGGCATTGATAAAAATTTCTTCTTTTTTTTTTTTTTTTTTTTTTTCCCTAGAGCTCACAGGATTTGAAAGTTGTTAGGTGATATCTAATAAATACATGATTTTTCAAGGGTCTGAAGAGACATTCATTGTGCACAGTGCTTAAATAAGATATTCTCAATTCTTTGTTTAGATGGGTTTTCAGTAATTAAAGAACATAAGAATTTTATTTGGATCCAACATTCTTCATTTGTAATTATCCTCTTGAAGTCCCTTTGTAATTATTCTTTTTTTATGATCCTTTACATTAGCATATTCAATCTAAATTATTTAATTAGATGATAGTTTACTCAAATTACAGATGCATAAGTTTTCTCTATAAAGTGAAGAAAATAGAGAGCTTTTGAGCTTGTGATAAGCTAAGGAGAAAAAAAAATATTGTATTGTTGTTAACTGCTAATTCAAATTTACTCTTTTTAAGCCCCTATTCTATTTACTCTGAGTAGAAAGAAATCCTGTGCTATTATTTAGATGACTCCTTAGTAAAATGGGATTGATATGTAAAATACAGAGTTATGAAACTATGTACAATTCAGATTTTTCAGGTTAGGATGAACTCACTGAAAAAACTTAGTATACCAGGGAGACATAATGTATGCACATCTGCATAAAAAAGAAAAATCTCATACCTGTCTGTTTCATGATATCAAAATATTCAGGAGCATCTAGAACTATCTTATAGCCATAAAGCTGACTTAATTAGCTGACACATTTATTTCATAATTGATGATAAACTGAATATTTTTCTACTTTTGTTTCCATGACAGCCAGTCAAATTCTTACCTTAGGAGAGGCCAAATATGAAGGTTTTACTTGTTCAATACCCTGCCACTTTCTAACAATAATTTCAGGAAATTTGAGAATCAAAGTATGAAGCTAAGAAGCTTAGGACTTTCATGAGGAAACTACTGACTTAACCATTACCATTTGATAGTTATTTAGTGTGTTTGCACTGAAAACTGCTGTGTGATGTTTGAAGTAAAGTAAGCAGTACCATCTTTCTCTTGACTGCTATCTCTGAACTCTGCCAGCTGTGGCTGTGAGACAGGTCAGAGTGAAAGAAATGCCATGAAAGGCTGCTTGTCAAAAGTTAACGTCATAAACTATTGCATGTCTCGCTGGCAAAACAGTAATATAAGACACAATTTGCCAGGTAATAAGGCACCTGTTACAGCCGTCTGGAAGATTCCTACTCTTGTAATGGCCGTCTCTGTCCAGTAGGTAAGAACAATGCAGTCACTTCCCCCATCCTGTTGGAATAGAAGAGAGAATAGAAAAAGCAAAAGCAAGAAGGGTTGTAGTCTGTGTGAAAGTCAGTTTAATGGATTAAGGAAAGCTGAGCATGCTAGCAAAGCAAAATTGAATTTTTTTTCTTCCTATTGGCAGGGAGGTGTTTAACCTATTACTGAAAGGCAGGGCCTCAGAGTGCTGTAGTGGTTGCTTAGGAAAGCAAATGCCCGAGAGTGTACATAGTTCCTCTTCCTTTCCCCCAGCTTTTATTGCTGACCATGATGTCACATGATACAGAATGTCTTTTAGCTTAATTTGGGTCGAGTCTGCTGGCTGTTTCCCCTCCTCTTGCCTATTCACTGGAGGAGAGAGGATGGAAAAAAGAGAAAAGCTCAATGCTGTGCAAACACCACTCAGCAGCAGAGAACATACTGGTGTGATATCAATACTGGTTTAGGGACAAATCCAAAGCACAGCAGCATACAAATCCTCTGAAAGAGATCAGCTCCATCCCATCCACCCTCAGCCTGCTGTTAATGACTGAGTTACCTCATCAGAATCACAATACTGTAAGGACCATTAGTGAGTTCCCTACTACATGATGTCAATAATAAGTCCTGGATGCCTACCTGCATTCAAATAGAGAGATGAGACCTTGTCAGATGACTTGTAAGAGTGGAAGACACATACAAAATACAAATACAAATAGGCTAGTATATAGTGGGATAGTAGAAAAGGAATTCCAGAAGGCTGGGTACAGGGGTGTCCACATGAATTTTACAAAGGAAAACATCATTGCAATAGAGATTTAATTTAAGTCTAAGGAAAAGTGCTCTCTGTGACAATAAGGCAAAACGCCTCTTATTAAAATGGTGTATTCTATTGCTTATTACCATGTAACTGCTGGGTGGAAGCAAGGTTGTGACTGAAATCCTTGGGTGAATGCCAGGAGAGGAAGTAGGTCAAATACTCGAACTGGCCCTTAGCCCTTTTGGCTTTTCAACATCCCAGTTTAACTTTTCAAGAGTAAAAGAGAAGACTGAGAAGGATAAAAAAAGTCAAATAAAGGTTCTTACAGGCAAAGGGACAGCAATGACCTAAATCCACTGCATACAAGGCAAAAAAACCCTCAAAACAACCATACTTCTAGCAGAGATTAGTGTATTTAGATTTTCCAGTTCTGTGGCAGAATTCATATTGATCAGAAGCTGCTGCTATTAGGTCTGTGAAATTCTTCTTATTTCCCTGTCTTTCCAGATTCCTTCCTTATTATAAAGTGCAGAGTTTTTTGCTGCATGTGTGTTATATGCTGTCTTGGTTTAAAAGACAAGTGTGTCTGCCAAGGAAGTGGGAACCTTCCTGGAATGGAAAAGATGACCCCCTTCCTCCAAATTATTATAACTCTGAAATTACGGGGCTTTCAGGCAAAGATATGGGAAAAGGAGTAACAATTGTTTACGTATGTATTTGTGTGTGCGTGTTTAAACATACATACATACATACATACATACATACATATGTATATACACACACACACACATACACGCATATACATATATATATACACAACATATATTGATATACATATATATATTTATAACCTACACACATACACATATATGAAATACAAATACATACACATATACATAACTCTAAAGCAAGACAGACAAACAACAACAACCGGAACAACTCGGACAGGAAGGAAAAGCCCATCAGCAGAGTTTCCCCACCTCCCAGGTGCTCTCCCCTTCGGTGTAGTTCCAACCCCAGCTGCCCGGGGGTGCTGTGCCGCCCTGTGCACCTGCAGTGAGACCCCCGCGGCTGCAGGCGGCGCTGTTGGCTCTGGGCCGCCCCACGCAGGAATGGCAGCCCCGGGGGGACATAGAGGGGAAGGAGGAGTGATTCAACTTTCTCCTGGCTCTCGTTGTCCCACGTGGTGTTCTGGCAAGGTAGCAGCAGCCAGGGCTCTGGTAAGCAGCTGGGAGGTGCTTCCTTCAGAGAAAGGAAGGAGGTGGGGGCCTAGGTTTTCCCTGAGGCACCCAGGCAGATGGTGAGGGTCTCTCTTCCAGCAAGGATGGATGTCAAAATGTCCCAGTCCAATGGCAGCTCCTGTGAGCACAGGCCGACTGACAGCAAGCAGAAATGGCAAGGAAGGCTCAGCTGTAGCAGTGAGCCCCCCTGGGCAGAGAAGTCCTGCTTCAAAGCCCCAGAGCTGTCCGCCCTTCCAACCAGGCAAGGATGGACCCGTCCCCATCTAAGAAACCACCAAAGGCTGCACCACTTCTCCTCCCCTCCCAGGACCACTTCAATGGTATGCCAGAACCCTGGCTACATCACCATCTCTATGACAATACATGGTAAGAAAAAGAGAAAACTTAACCCCCAACATATGCTATGGTACCTTTGTTGCTATCCCTTTCTCTTGAGCTTAGTCTTTTTTCTTTGCTTTGGTAGGCAGGCAATATCAATAAATACACAAGCTAAGGCAACTGGAAATGCCTGCCACTTTGCCATGTCTTTGCTGTTGGTAGCAAAGCTGATTCCAGGTTAGATTCAATCAAGAGTCAGGAATGACATCATAGTGGTTTCCATCTGATTCAAGATGTAGTTGGTACACAGTCGGGAACATGATACCAACAGCAGCAGTATGATAAAATGCTGGGGCATGGACTTGTTATTTTACCTTATATAGTGGTCTGAGTAGCGTGCTCCACAAGGCAGGTACAGCACACATGCAAACGTCTTTACTTGTCTACAGAGAAATGCCCCTTTGGATTTTCACAGATCTAGGAGTTTGGAACTTTCTTATTAGCAGAAAGAACATTAAAAATACTCTTTTGCATATGAGCCTTCAGTGTCCTAGGGTGGCAAAACCAGAAGCACACACAACACATCTGACAAAAGTGGTTTTGAAATTAACTGAATGTTTATAAAGCACACTGAGCATGAAAGTAAATGTATTTTTTTTTATTTGACCTAGATAACCTGTATTAATTCTTTGCTAGACTCTTCAGAAACAGTTAAAATAGAAATCAGAAATAAAGCTCAAGCGAGATATCTGGGGAAAAAAAAGGTATGTTTCCAAGAGATGGTTATGATATTCCCCTTTTTTCTCTCATTATTCTACATGATAAATGCGATATAAAAAATGTATACAAATAGTGGAAAATTACTATTCCACGTTAAAAATGTGTTGCAGTAATATATAACCTGTTCTGATGTGAGAAGATTTTCATTCAATTTTTATAGAAACTTTATGTAGAGTTCATTCTTAACTGTAGGGAAGCCCACTCAGAACCATTAAACAAGCAACTCAGGAATTAAATTACCCCCTAGCTATCATAAGCAAATAACCTACATGGGACATTGTGTTATCTAACTGACCAGTTGATGCTTTGCTTTTTCTAGCTTTAAGAAAGAAATGAAATGGTATGGCAATGTATTACTCTCATTTCCAATCCTCTGGAGCAGATAAACATTATCATGAAACTGGCCAAGGATGAAATTTAAATAAGTAGTGATTGGAGAGGATGACAGGAAGAGTTTCCAAATTACAAAAACTGAAAAATTAGTTTAATTAACTGCATATTTTGGAGTACAAGGATATGGGGGAATTATTTATTTTGATGTGTAATATATACTCAATATTTCTGTGAATGGATTAGGGTATAGAAACCCTGCCACACAGTTATTCAAAAAAAGAAATAGGAAGAAAAACTGGAGCTAGCTACACTTTTTTTTTTTTTTCCTTTTAAGTCACTGTCATTTTACAGTTCCAGTGTGGATTACAGATTCATTCTGTTTTGTCTGAATTTTCTAACAATCCAAACTGCTTCTCCAATGCACCTCTAAACAGCCATACAGCACAATTCTGATGGTTGTTTAAGCACACTAGACACCCATCGTGGATATAAGATTATGAGTCTCATATCACAACCATACTCTTACAGTGTTAATTTCCTGCTAAAAATTCTGGATTGTGTAAACATTATCTGCCTTGTAAATACAGTACCTAGGAAACAGAACAGGCCATATGCAACAGAACACAATGGAACTTGAATCTGCTTTTATAGCTGTATGAATTACAAAATCTTTTGTTCTGAGGTTCACAGGATCACGGGATCACAGAATCACAGAATCACAGAATGAGTTGGGCTGGAAGAGAACACAGTGAGTCATCTTCCTGTTCAAACAGGGTCATCCTACAGCACATGTCACAGGATTGCATCCAGATCATTCTTGAGTATTCCACACGAGGAATATTCCATGACTTTGGTGTCAGTCTGTTCCAGTGCACTGTCATCTACACAGTTTTTTCTCATGTTAAGGTGAAACTTCCTATGCAACATTTTTTGCCCATTGCCTCTTTTCCTGTTGCTCAGAACCACCAAAAAGAGCTTGGCTCTTGATGTGTCCTGGTTTACATAATTTTTAAGGTATTTCTAATACTTCTTGAGGCTGAACAGGACCAACTCCCTCAGCCATTCATCAGAAAGGAGATGCCCTCTTCTTCTCATTGTCCTTTTTCCCCTCCTTTGAACCTTGCTCCAGGAGCTCAATGTCTTGCTTGTTCTGAGAAGGCCAGAGATGGACACAGCATTTCAAATGTGGCCTAACCAGGGCTGAGTAGAGGGGCAGTATCACCTCCCTCGACCAGCTATCTATCAGCACTCTTCCTTTTGCACCCCAGGATGCCATTGGCTTTGTTGGCCACCAGGACACACTGCTGGCTCATGGAGAGCTGTTGTCCACCAGGCCCTGAGGTCTTTCCCCACAGAGCTGCTCTCCAGCAGATCAGCCCCCAACCAGTTGTGGTGCCAGGGTTATACCTCCCCAAGTGCAGAACCCTGCATTTGCCTTTGATGATTTTCAGACCATTCCTCTCTGCCCATCCCTCCACCCCAACAAGGCCCTTCTGAAGGGCTGCAGGGCCCTCTGGGATATTGGCCACTGCTCCCAGCTCTGTGTCATCCATGAACTTTCTGAGCATCTGCCCCTTCATCCAAATCACTGATGAATAAGTTAAACAATACTGGACCAGTATTGAATACCCAGGGATACCACTAATGAGAAGCCTCCAACTAGACCCTATGCTGCTGACCATGACCCTCTGGGATCTGCCACACAGCCACTTGTCAATGCACCAAGCTTCTTTGACCTCTCAACAATTGTAAAAAATGCTACTGGAGAAAAGTCAGTGTAGCAATGCATGCAGTCAAATCACCCACTTGAATTTGGTTCCTTTACTTTTTGTGCAGTCTTAGCATTCTTTTCATAATGTGTTGGGCTTTAGGGTAAGGAAATAAGTTACTGTCGTGGTTTTAAAGCATTAGCTAAAAATCACTAGAAAACACACTCATTTCTTGCTGTGAGATATGGATTATGAAAAGGGCAAAACAGGCTTAAAACTTATAAGGCATAAAGAAAGTCTATTAACAAAACTACAAGAATAAGAAACCAGAATAAAACCTCCAAAAGCCGTTTTTCCCCACCACCCAACCATTCCCTTGTTTAATTGACAACATAGAGACAAAACCTGGTGGTTAAAATAGTCCCAACTTTGCTATAGTCTTTTCATCAGTCTTTGTAGAGAAAAAGAAGTTCTCTTTTGTGAATCTATGCAGTCTTTCACAAGAAAACCGTTTTCTCATGGCTTTCTATTTCTCTAATGCCAGCTGCCCAGAAAACTCTGCCATCAGTCGTTTCCTCCCATTTCACACCACTCTGAGGTGTGTTTGTGGGCCATGATTCAAGGGGTGTCATTTTAAGGATGAGTTATTCAAAGGCAAAAGTTCTCTTCATCTGTCTCTGTGATCCTCTCTGGAACCAGAAGTTTTCTCTTTGTCTCTGAAGGGCCACAAATCTTCAACAACTCTCTTTTCTGTTCCAGCATCTCATAGGATCACAACTACTTCACCATTTGGTCAGCTCTATCAATTAATTACCTTTGCTTAGATCGACACTTTGAAATACTTCACCCCCCACCCCAAAATACTCTTTCATGAGTTAAAGGAGTTTTTTCAGAACATTATTGTCCATCTCCATAGCTTTAACAAAAGAAAATTTCAGCTTATTAAGGCATCTCCTTATTCTCTTCCCATCTGAGGCTTAATTCCTTTCCTCACTGGCTTTGATAGTTTATGTTGTCTCTTTACATGTTAATCATTTTAGCTTTCTTCTCTCTAGAAAAAAGGATTAAATCTGCAGGTCTCATCTTGGTAGTGAAAGGGTTAAAATCTTGCCCAGGTCTTGTGGACGGTCCAGTTATCTCTGCTGGGGCAGCGGCTGGGGCTGTTTGTGATGGAAGATTTTCAGTGGCTGTGCTTGGGGAGGGTGGCTAGCATCTCAGCAGCCAGGCTAGCCCTCAGAGGCAGCACACCACCGGCCGATGGCTTCCCTCCCCCTACTTGTCAGTCTCTGGTAAAACCCAGCAGCAGCAGAGTTCCAGCCAAGCCAGGGACCGGCCTGGCCCAGCAGGCCTGCTGTACAAGACACAGTGAGCCCCCTGAGGGCTCAGCCCCTCTGGGAAGGGTCTCCTGTCACTTCACAGTCTCCATCCTCCCCGGGAACCGCAGAACTCCGGCCAGCCCTGCTCCCCTCCCCACAGCCTTGTCCAGCCTGGGGGTGAGGAGGCTGAACCAAAGCCCTGTTACCTCTTCAAAACCAGAAACCAGAGAGAGAAATTCCCGGGCTTAAGTTTTAAAGGGTGGTGTTCACAGGTTGATCACACTTTTCAATGGTCAAAACTACTGTCAATTCTCAGAAATGGCCAGTTATCGGCCAGGAGAAAGAACTCCCATCAGCCTCCAGCAGCCTTAACTTCCTTAGCTGTTTCCTTTTTTTTCCCTTAAATGCCAATTTATCAGTTATTTTGTAATTTAAGGGATATATATTGATGGCAGAACAGAGTAGTAAATGAAGTAGAAGCTTCAACAGGAATTCTCCAAACATTTATCTCAGAACTTTTGCTTGGACAATCCATTTGCACTCACAGTATGTCCCTTTCCCTTTTCAGGTAGTGTAAGTACCTCAAATGGACAGGATAGTATCATCTAATTGTTGGCTGCTCACTGTTTTGCTGCTATGAGGTTCTAATTGCAACTCCGGTTTCTTGTTCCAGTGAATTTTATATCTACAGAACCAATTTATTGGCTTGGCTAGTGGAAAGAAAAAAAGTGAGCTCTCAAACTAGCATCAAATTTTAGGGCAGGTTGATCTTAGTTGTGCTATTAAGGCACATTGAGCAGAAGAAAGAATCTCTTTTTGCCTTCTAGGTACCACTGCCCACATTTAATATGAACACATGGAGAGCATAAATTTTAATTATTACTTTATTTTTCCAAAACAGAAAGGTTTAGGTCTGACTTGAAAAAGAGCAACATGACTAATAGCACAGCTCCATGGTGTCAGGTGTATATGAGTAGGATTACAATGTAATGGAGCTTGGAGTTTAGAATGCATGCACTCATAGTTATAACTGTGAGAAGCCAGAGTAATAACTGCTTTTGTTTCACCCTTGACATTTCATGTTACATCTGATTTTCTGTGCCCTGAAGTCCCCTCATGAATTCTGCCTTTTGCACTTCTGTGATGATTTCAGAGGTGAAGATTTATTCACATTTCAAAGCTCAGTTTAAGAAGTCAGGTATTATAAAGTATCTTCAGGGTTTTTATCTTGTTTTTTTTTTCCTCTTTAATCAGATGCTGAAGGATATTGAACAAATTTACCCTAAAGTGTGAGAGGAGAAGCTACCTGACAAAAGATTCCAGATGTTTGGTCTTGCCTGGATCAGCCTCTGGGCTTTCAGCCCATCTGTCAGGTTAGCTTTGGTGATGAAGATGAGTGCCTGTCAAAAACAGAGGTAGTACTGGGTGAGGTAACTCAGTGGCTTCAAGGAGACCTTCCTTTGAGCTAAAAGGCTGCCTGCAGAGCATGTTTTTCTTCTATAGGTCAGTAACCCAATGTAAGAAAATAACTGAAGTTATGGACTGTCTTTTTATCTTTGAATTTAATCTACTTCAGCAGCTCCAGGTAATGATGTAAATCAGGTGGGGTTATTGGTGATTGGATGGCATAAAGAGACAAACCGGGGACAGTTTTTTCCTAAACGCTACCTAAAACCCACATAATTCAATTCTGTACCAGCATGGGAATAGGGTGTCCTGGAATACATGTGAATGGTCTAAATGAAAGAAAGTGCTGGCAGAAACAGGAAATCTTGCCACACTCTAATCTGAGTGCAGATTAACGTTAAATGCTGCTATCAAATAGTTTACAGGCTTCTTCTCATGGTTCTTGAGATACGGTTGAAGAAGGCCAACTAGTGCCCTAGAGGCACTAAAGGGCCAAGTAGTGCAGCTCACAGTGTGAAGAGCCATGAGATGTGTTGTTGGTAGTCCCCTCAACAAAATCTAATTTGATGCTTCTATATAAACATTTGCTTGTTCATGGAATCATAGGATATTGCAAGTTGAAAGAGACCCATAAGGATCATCAGGTACAAATCTCCTCTCCTTCCAGAACTAACTAAAGTTAAACCTAAGATTAAGAGTGTTGTCCAGTTGCAACTTGAAACCTGACAGGCTCGGTGCCCTGACCCCTTTCCTGGGGAGTCATTCTCAGTGACAGGTCACCTTGCTGCTGTGGATATTTAACAGTGTGTTTGGTCTTTCCCTCTTGAATGATTTTCAGGAGAAAAGGCAGCTGATTTTTAACACTGGACTTGAATAGTTCATGTTCATATATTATGGACTCAGTAAAACAAAAAAACCTCACCCACAACTCTGAAAAAATCTATTTATTTACCATCATAGGTTTTCTGTTTTAAAGATTCATAGTGCTTTATCTTGGTGTTGTAGATTAAACCCAGGCAGCTAAGTGTCACAGATTTTTCCTCACTCCTCCTACCTTTCCCATGCCCAGTAGGATGGTAGGAGGAGTGAAAGCAGGAAAACTCATGAGTTAATGTAAAAATTGTCTGATAAGCTAACAGAATGTGGAAAAAGAGAGAAAGAAAACAGAACAAAACAAGTGGTACAAAGGCAATTGCTCACCATCTCCTCTTTGCAAACTGATGCCCAGCCTGCCATCAGCCCAAAGACTTTGAGTTGTTGCCCTGAAGCGGTGCACATAATAAACATGGAGTAAATTGAAAAATGAGAGAAACATTACTAAAGACCTTTGGTTCTTCATGTACAAACATGAAAAGCCATTACTTTTTAATAATGCCAGAATGTACTTATTAAAGATATCTGAAAAGAGAGCATTGATTAAAAAAAAAAAAAAAAAAAAAAAAAAAATTAATTCTCTTTCAAAAAGCAGTAGTAAATTTATAAGGGTACATTTCACAAACCCTGTTTTGGAACAGAGCTTTCCCACAGACACTAAGGTTTACAGTAAGTTGTTTTTTTTGGCTCACTAAGGGTGTCAGCTAGGATGAGATTCCAAACTTCTGCTATATCCATGTGAGTTTCACTATAATTTGCTCTTGACACCTGCTGAGTACCGTAGCGGAGGATGAAGTAGAGTTACTCACAGTAAATATCATCTGGATTGTCTGTTTACAAGTTCTAAGTGATTACTATTCTAGGTACATTGAAAAGGTCACAAGACGGCAACAAATTCAGCCTTCTCTGTTTATTCGTGAGACTGCAGTGCTTTCACCAAGCTACGTGTGAGCTACAAGTGAGAACATTAAATTTAAGGTTGCTTTTTAGTCCTAAATGTTTCAAGCCCCTTTGTAAATATGCCTTCTTAGGTCTAAAAATCAAGATTAAAGAGGGATGTACTAGGGGCAAACTATGGACATTCATGAGAACACATAGACTTGAGAATATAGTTACCGGAGTGGTCATCTATGCCTTCTTCTCTTTGAGAATAACTTGGCAGCTGCACAGCAACATCCTCATTGCAACGTTCAATTCCTATGAGTTTGTTGCTTTCTACCTAGTGCTTATAATCTATTCCTGCACACATGAGCTGCTTGCACTTAAAATTCTTTTTGCCTTCCTGACTGGCAACTAGAAATTCAGGCTGCAGAGCTCTAGCTCAGTCTGGGAGCTGCCTCCAGTCAATTTATGGCCTAATTTTATGCCAAAATGGGAATTGTAAAGCCTTTTGAAAATCCACTGTGAAAAGAACACTTGGCATGTGCACATCTTATACATTGTAGGCCATTCGGTGATGTGCGTTGTTTATTCTTTTAGAACATAATAATGTGTCATGAAATAATAGTGTCAGTATGGGTATTATGAAAAAAAACATTTTAAATCATCATTGGCTAAAGTAACTGGAAATTACTGAAGCTGCTGATATACAGCATGCATCTAGCATAATCTCTGTGTATAATTAAGTGCTTATGAGGAAAAATCTTGATTTAAATACCAAAAAAACCTTCTCTGAATGCCTGCAACTCTCTACCAATAATGGTTCTTGATCTAACACCGTATAAAGGTTTTCACAAGGGTTTCAATGCTATCCGCTTCAATGCTATCTGAAAGTATTCTTCGGAACGTTCTGTAAAAAGAGCCTTTTAACACATGCAGAATACTTGTACTTCTAAAGTGTGTTTTATTTACTTAAGCTCATGAATGTGAATAAAATATTGGTAAAACAAGTGGTTTAGGGCCTCATAATCTTAAAGGCTGATCTTGGAAAAATATTCACAGGCTGTTGAACAGTAAACATTTAAAATTCCAGAAACAGCCCATGAAGTGCTGGGACATAAAATGAATTATATTGTCTAGGGAAGTTGAAAGTTAAGTCAGTTTAGCGTTAGAATAACTTCTGTGTTTCAGTTCCTGTGCACAATTTACTTTCTGCAGAGTGATGTGAACCCATGCAATAAACCTGCAGTCTGCTTGGCTGATGTCGTAGGTTCCAGTTTATGTCAGCTTTGATAGGTGCACTTAAAACATTTTGATAACATGACATTCCCCAATGTCCAAATACAGCTGAAGCAGAGTGCACCAGCTGTTACTTTGACTGGTGATCAAGAATCTTCCAGATGAAGGCAATCTCATGTAAATCTGCCATGAAAATGGAAATCCTCCGATGTGACACTGTATTTTTCCAATTACATTGTGCTATAGAGGAAAGTCAAAAAACGCATACCTGAAAGCGCACATAAATAAAAGTTGTTCTGAAAATGAAAAAAATAGTGTCCCCATTAGGATGGAGTCCTATCTTTCTGGTTAAACTGTTCTGCCAGCTAAATAATCAAGAATTTCAAGAGCAGATACACTTTTTAAAGTTTAGTGTATTTGTAGAAAGTCTGCTGATATGTGAGGGAAAATTATTTTCTCTCACCTTCCACAAATTGCTGTTCCTTGCCTTGACTCTTTGGCTGCATAAAGTTTATGTGGGCAGATGTTCCCAGAATTCCCCTCTCTGCATGGGACCTCTTTACAACCCCAGCAGGCAGCCAGATTTTGCAGTGCAACCTAAACATTGAGACTTAAACTGCAAGCAATCTGTTACACTCTAGCTAAGGAAATAAAAGTTCTTCAGCTGTCAAGGAGAGATGTATTAGTTTGGCCATGCCTAAAATGCTTTGGGAGGTTTTCTGAAAATAAACATGCCAATCTAGCTCTGAGCCCTGTCGTATGGGAAGATTTGAAAACGTATGGGTTTTGTTTCCAAATTTAATGCAGCCAACAGGTAGAACCAATTCAAAAGGACTTTTAGTTTTTCCTAAGGGGCTGGGAGTTCATTAGAAATAATTGCACATATACTCTGCTGGAGTTAACAAATGCTCAGCAAGCTATTATAGTGTGTAACAGCAGCCTATAGTAATTTAGGGGTACTGAACAGCCCTAAGATTAACCACAGTCATTGATCTTGAATTTAGAATTTTCTCTTTATTTTTTAAGCTATTCCTTGATAAACTGTTAGACTGAACTGTTTGTATATATTTCTTATATTGTTAGGTGAAACAAAACAGGGCACCAGTTAGAATCAGCCTGTTTACCCCTTACTTCTGAGCAATGCATCTACTTCCTTTCTGGCAAGCATTCAAATTCTGAATTTAAAAACTTGTAATCTATCTTGTCATAAGTAAGGAAGAGAACATGTTAGACCATCATTTTGATCTCAAGCTGAACTTAAATTTGTCTTCTCCCTTCTGTATCCCTGACCAAAGAGCATTCTAAGGATTGTAACTAGGGATCATTCAAAAAAACATGAATGAAATGTTATGACATAAGATGTAAGGTCTCATTGACACAGATAGGATAGCAGCTGCTTTTGTAGCTGGAAATGTTGTTCTACTTCCAGGCCTTTGCAGTCTTGTCAGTATGTGGTAGATGTCCTTTGCCCACTAATTCGTAAACCATAAATATACTGATTGAAAGCTTCAGGCAATTCCAACCACTGAAATATATTGTAATATGGAATCTTATTCCTCAGGCAAAATACAAATATTCTATTTTAGTAAGCTCATTGCTGTCAATTCCACTGCCCCCAATGCCCTTCCCCTCTTCTATTGCAAGCTTTTCATTTGTGGCAGCTTGGCAAATTATGTATGCAAAAGTATGCATCTCAGCACACTGGCAGAACTTTCTCTCAGCTAGGTATATTTCCTTTATTTTTCCTTTCCCCTTGCCTTTCCCCATCCCCTTCCACTTTGCTTGATGAGATGTGAGTGTGTTCTTTTTTGCTTATTTCTGTACTTTTCTTGCCAGTTTTCTTCACCTCAGTGCTTAGATTATCATTCTCTTTCTTTGTGGAAAAAGAATAACCCACAGAAATGTTCTCTTAATTTGTGTAGTGTCTGTTTTTTTTCAGTAATTTGTGAATTTTGTAAGAAGTTGTAGTTAAGAATATTCTGTCTTAAACCTGATATATTTAATAAAGCTTATTGATGTTTCTTAGAAAAAATACAGCAAAATGACATCAGAGGCTGTTTCCCACTAACCAGTTATATTCTTACTCTGCAGCAAAAACTCCCTTTCTCTGAAAACAAAGCTAATTAGTCTGGAAAACTACAATGTTAAACCCCTGTTAAGAGCAAGGAAAAGACAAAATATTTTCAGAAAAATGTTACCTCACAAAAGCTCAATCATAAGTTTTTCTTTTAAAAATGTTTTTTTTTTCCTTAAACATTTTATATTTTCTCCTTTAAGACTTTTTCATGGGTTTGAGGAAATTTTCCTTTATTTTGATCAGGGAAGGCTTTGCCTTAATGTTTTAGACCTGATATTTGCAACTGCAACATTCCCTAGCATATTTCCTTTAATTCCCATTCACTCAAAGAAAATTAGAAGCAATATTCCTCCACCTCGTGCTAAGAAAGCAATCTTATCCTCTGGTTTTTTAATTACCATATTTTAAAAGTAATTTTATAATTAAAGCAGTAATGAGAGCAGATATTTTATAAAAAACATTTTTATTAAAAAAATACACATGTTTTTCAAAAGCAGTTCTTTGCCTTCAACATTGTTGAAATTCTCTTGGGCATGTGTCCCTTTAAACTCATTTATTTAGAGATTTTACTTGCATTATATGATATTCTGTCTGGCAAATTTTCCTCAGAAACTGAATTAGTATCTTAAATGTTGGCCCCTTCCTTCATGTGAACATTCAGTCTTATTTAGTAGGTAAACTCTGGGAAGAACTGTTGCAGCTAGACAAATATTCAGTGCTCCCTTTGCCATAATCATTGCTGTAACTGTTCTCTGATGACTGGCCATCAGTTTTATCAAGCCTGGACCAAAATATCCTGTAAAAAAAAACCAAAACCAAAACAAAACCAAACAAACAAAAAACCCCACCAAAGTCCTTCTAGCACCTCCTCTCTCTAGTCCTTGTGGCTTCTTTGAACTCCACATTGAATGTTACTGAAGCCATGCCTTTCCCATGAGGACTGGCTACTCCATGTAGCAGCTGAAACCCAACCTTTAAAAATGAGATAACGACACAGCCAAGCTGGGCCATGTCCGTTTAGCTGTTTTCATTTGTTAGAATGAAATTTGTTAGAATTTGTTAGAATGTTCTGTTGGGAGATGTAGGTTTTCAAGCTGGTTTGTCACTTCAGGGTTGTGGTGTTTTGTGTTTCTGTCAGCATGTAATTGGACATTGCCAGTAGCACTTACAGTTACTTGGTGCAGATGATGCTCCAAATCACTGCTTCTAATCTGACACATCTCAAAGGACTTCCTAAGTGTTTTTTTGGAGACAGCTGGCTAGGTTAGGTTGACCCACTGAACTTTTTTATCTCTAAAAGGTTCTTGAAAGATTAGCAGCAGCTGTAGGCTAGTGTTATCCTTTAGACATCATCAGACATGGGTGTCTCAGTATGTAGCTCTGAATGCGGCTACTCAGAATATGTCAGGTAACAAAGGTCTTGAACTATCAGCTATCAGAAATTGTCACTAAGTATTCCTTCTCTACTCTGTAGAGCCAAATCTATACAGGTTACATCTTTCTTTAACACAGCCTTTTTGGAAACATTCAACTCCAATTTACTATCAGTTACTAACACTAGCAAGGGACTAGCAAGTCCCTTGTTCATTTCCACACATAGATGTATGCTTGGGTTGGATGAGATGACCGATACACTTTCCTTTCAAAAGTGATAGATGGAAATATCATGCTACCAGCCTTTACTTAGTACAGCAGGCAGTTTCTCATAGGTAGATATAAACAGGCAGGCAAATTGAGTTCTTTTTAGGACAGCTATGCTACTTACAGGCATGTCATATTGTCACTTTACATGACAGTTTTTCTATGTTGCTAGTTGCTGGGCTGACAATTAAGCTGTGGTACTATTCTCCTAAAAATTTGTTGGATGTTCCAAGTCTGAGGGTTTTTTTTACTTCTTACGCAGAATTTTACTATTATTTTGCCTAAAACCCATCACAAACTTCCAAATACCCATATATCTAGCAAAGACTAAGCAACAAATTCTTGTTTTGAGTTTATGCACTTACAACTCCTGCTACAGTCCACTGCAGCAAGACCATTTAAATGTGTTTGTATTAGACCTTGTGATGTCAGAAGTGAACTCTGATGCATTTTTTGTTTTTACAGACTTGTTTTAGACTGTTTTGTAAAGCATTTTTATTGATTGTATCACTTATGAAGTGTTAAGTTCCTTTTACAAAGTCACTGTACACTTTACTGCAACTCACAGCAAAGACAAGAATGAAAAATATAAAAAACTTAAGGAGTGGAGAGTGAAATGCAACTTATTTAATCATGTTTGGATGGAGGTCTGTATGACATGAAATGGAGAAGGTGTCAATGAAGGGTGAAAGAATGAGCAGTAAGCCAAAGCAACCACAGAAACCACGCATGGAGTTGCAGCAAGGGGAATACTCAGTGTGCTGTGCAGTGAATGGTCAGGATATTTGAAACTGTGATTGAAGTAAAGATCTCCAGTTTTGTGATTCCTTCAGCGTTTGGGGAAATGGGATGTTGTGTTCTTTTCAGATAACTGATTGCTCCTCAATGGCTCTAGCTTTTATTTCCATTCTACAGGTATGTAGAGGTTTTTCTCTTGGTCATTCTTATTGCTCAACAAATGTGAAGGGTCTTATGGATAGTTTATCTTCCTTTATTGCCCTTTACATTGTTATAAGTTCAATTGCCAAACAGTTCCCACAGGAAGAATACTTAGGGATAATATTTACCCTATTACTGGTATTTTGTAGTGTAGTGGGACCTACACTATTTATTTATATAATTTATACCTACACTATTTATATATATTTTACACTATTACACCTATTTGGTAAGAAAAATGCCAAGAAAATACACAGCTTGGTGTTTGCAGCATTCCCTTAGGATATAACAGATGCCTGAATTCCTCAGACTGAGAGGCAGGTCCTCAAGCTTCCTATATCCTGAGGTCAAAGTGACTGTTTTGTGTGTTTATTCAATAGTATTTTTAACAGGAAGGATTCTGTGGACTGAAATAGGAGGAATGATGACTGTTCAGTGTGCTGAAGTACCCCAGAGTTTGTGTGCTTATTTTATACTTAACTGGAATATCCAAAACACCACAGATTTAAGAGATGCCAAGCAAGCAAATTTTCACCTGACATTTTAGAATTTTTGTCCTGACCCCATTTGTAAACTTCTTGTGTAGGGTTGTGGAAATCAAAACTGAGATATGAGGAAGAGGAAGCACTTCACACATTGTAAAGGTCAAAGAAAGTTATCCTTGCTCTTTGACTAGTAGTATGGAATGGTTCTTACTTTATTCAAATTATTAGCATGCCTTACACTGAAGGTTTTACTGGAACAACCCCCGAGTTTGGTGTGTTGTAATTCTTTCTCTTCCTCTAAAGGAAGTCCAGTTACATGAATTGTTACTTCTACTTCCTATGAAAATGTGGTGTTTTCCCCAGTCTTTACCATTCTGGGGCAATATTTCTGATCCAGTGTAATGCTTTAAATCACCAGACCTATTTTGCATTGATTGGCCACTAAATAGACCTAGACAAAAGCCATCTATACCAGAGCTGGACAATTCAGAATCATTAATCAAAGTGTGTTTTTGTTACCGTTTTACTGCCTCACCCTGCTATTAACTTGTCACAGCTGGGTTGCTTTTATGTTTTCACACACTATGTGATGGATTAAACTAGTTAGCTGGCTAGATAGATTATATGCATTAACACTTAACAGCTTTGCTCAAGCACTGGCTAAGGCATAAGGCTTACCTTATATAATGCTCTAAAAGATCTGATTTGCTGTGGTTTACTTTGTGTTCATTCTTTTCTCCAGCCATGGCTGAAAAAATGGAAATAAAAGCAAATTTGAACTGAAACATCTGATTTCATTTCTCAGGAGGTTCTTACTGAGGTTTAATGATAGTATCATTGAGCTTCCACTCTTTTCCCCAGTCACATTCTTATTTTTAACAATACTAATAAATTCCTGAATGAACCTAATTAAATTGGGAGTCAGTTTGCTGCTTCTAATTCTTTTCAGGAATTTGGCAGCATTTTTACTCTTCAGGTTGTTGATAATACTACCTAGTTTCTCACAATTTAGTTGTCCATCATCCCACAAATTCACTAATATGGAATTTTTTGGGTGAAGTCCTAAATGTTTAAGATTTACGATCCTAGGAAGCTGACAGACAACAACAATGAAAGATGCCACACACTAACTAACTGCATGGGCTCTTCTAGCTGTCCTTATTCTACCCTGGATATATAAGTTGTGGTTTAAATATTTGTTTTGAACTGATGTTTATGTCATGTTCCATGAAAACTGTGAGTTCTTTTAAAAATAGATGGTCTAGAACTTAATTAAGTCAACTGACACAACATTGTGTTTGAGAACCATGTATTGGTAATGAGGAAAAAAAAAGGAGTCGCCCTGCTAGAGAGGGTTGGAAAAGACAGAAAAGGAGGAAGTAAAATGGAAAATGATGGGGGGGGCGGGGAGAGAGAAGTAAGACGGGGAGAAATGGGCATTACCATAGTGAGGTCAGGGGCTGCTGCAGCGGGGTGTGCTGACGCTGCCTGCAGCTCTCGCACGGAGCGGCTCCGCAGGCCCGCTCCACAGGCCCAGCTCCCGCCGCCACCGGGGCTGGGCTCGGCTGAGCGGGGATCCTGTAGGACCTGCGGGAGCCTGGACAGGTTCGCGGCGGGGCTTGCGGCGGTGACCTGGGTAGGAGGTAAGGCAGGCTTAGTCAGGAGCACAGGGACGAAATGACGGGGCGGTGGTCAGGGACACAGGGAGGCAGGACAGGTTGCGACCGGGACGGGCAAGGGGATCGGGCAGGACACAGGCTACATATGAAGCTCAGAGGTCAGCTGGTGAGAAGCCGAGTGAGGAGTGAGCGAGGGCAAGCACTGGCCAGCAAGGGGAGAAGAGCCAAAAAACAGGATAGAGCCAGGGCAAAAAGGACAAGAAACAGGCTAGAGCCAGGGCAAGAAGCAGACCTTAGCAGGCAGGAGCCAAAGCAAAAGCACAAGACTCAAGAGGCCCCCAGACTCAAAAAGCTCCTACTCAAAAAATCCCCCAGAGGACAAAACTCAAAAAGCCAAAGCCAAAAACCCATAAAAGGCAAGTCTCAAAAAGCACAAGTAAAAAATCCCCCAAAGCTTGTGGTGCAGTTACTTTTATGACCCCTGGCTCTTCCCAAAGTCTGCCTGCTGATGGGAGACCATTGGCCCAGTCTGACATTGCAATCCATTGATGGAGACTTTTTGCCATCTGACTTTAGAACCTCTCTGGGGAGTACAGGGTCCTTGGTGGTCTCCTTCTGACTGCCTTTCCCATGTGAGATACGAAGTGATTGCAAGGCAAAGTCTCCCTGGAGACAAGGCATTCACCCGTCTTCTCCTAGCTGCCTTCTCCTAGTGGCACATGTACACCCCCTTCCCCACAAGCCTCTCACAAGCAGTATTGAGACAGAAATCAAGATTAAATTGGCTTCTCACAATGTAGTTACACTTTCTCTGTTTTCAGGACTGTCTCTACTTTCTTTTGTCTGCAACAGTCATCATCTCCATGGTTTCAAGCCTGACACCCAAGTGCCTTTCTAAGAGCTGACTGTATGCTCCCTATCTTTCTCTGGAATGGTGGGGTATTAGGGGCTTTTCCACAAGACTTCATGGTATCTAGTACAAAAACTGCAAATATTCTCCCATCAGACAATGACTATGTAAATTGGTTAACTTCCAACGGTTCTGAAGGCTGCAGGTGTTTGCAGTGCTACACATGTAGCACATCTGCAGGTACAATGCTTCCTTCAGCTCAGGTGTCCAAAGATGGTCTTTAAGATGGTCTTAAAATTTAACAGCTAGTCCAAAAAGGTTGGAAGCCAGACTTACTAGGCAGAATCAGCTAATGTGAAAGCAACTAGTAAAATATAATTTCACTTCAACATTGAAAAGGCAATAGTTAGGAAAGCAGCCATCCATCACAGGGCGCTAGGGTAATTAGCTCTGCTTATTTTTTTTCTGAGGTGTGGCAACTGCATCATTGACTCTTTGTGATGTAATCTATACTCTTTTAAGGCAGCTCTGCCTGTTCTGTCTCTTAAGTGGAGCTTCTTTAGATTATTACACAGCTGTATGTCATTACATGTGTGACAGGTCCTCAGACTCCAAGTACCATCCATTCCTAGGCTTTCCAAACCTCTTCCAGCCTCAGGAGCCACTGCTGTGTCTCTGACATGTCTTTTATTGAAGACTGGCTTAGTTTCAGGTTACTGGGACTTCACACAATTGGGCTTCTAATTGCCTTGGCATGTGGCAATATTTTGTAAATTCTTGATATCAAGAGCAATCTAATTATAACTGTCTTGTTGGAAAGCTTGGCAGATTCTTTGTTTTGAGGCTGTAACAATACTGTGCAACTCCTGAACTGTGTTGATGTACTAGAGGACAAGTAGATGGAGTATTCTTAGAGCCATTGCATAATGAGTTTTCAGACTGAATATCCTTGACCAAAGAGGGCTAGGAGGGGGTCCTGGATAGGTGGAAATATTTGAAGCACATATGTAAGAGGAAGGTTGTTCCTCAGATTAGGCAAATCACATTATGTGGGTAAAATAGACATTAATGAAGTTGTCGTGGTTTTAAAACAGTAACTAAAAAATTACTTATTTCTTGCTGTGAGATATGGATTAGAGCAAGAGCAAAACAGGCTTAAAACTTAAAAAGGAATAAAGAAAGTTTATTAACAAAACTACAAGAATAAGACCACCAGAATAAACTTCCAGAAAACCCTTTTTATCCCCTACTACCCACCATTCCTTTGTTCACATGACAACATAGAGACAAAAACTTTGGAACTTTGGTGTTTAAAACAGTCCCAATTCCTGCTAGAGTCTTTTCATCAGTCTTTGTAGAGAAACAGAAGTCTTCTTCTGCTAATCTATGGAGTTTTCCACAAGACAGCTATTTCTGTTATAGCTTTCTATTTTTCTGATGCCAGCTGCCCAGAAATCTTGTCATCAGTTCACTCCTCCCATTTCACATCACTCTGAGGTGTGTTATGGGTCAATGAGTCTAGGGATGTCATTTTTAAGGATGAGTTATTTAAAGGCAAAATTTCTCTTCATCTGTCTCTGTGAGCTTCCCTGGAAACAGTTTTCTCATTGGCTCTCAAGGCCTCAAATCTTCAACTATTATTCTATCTCACTCTGTTCCAGTACCTCACTGTATCACAATTAGTCCACCTTTTGCTCAAAATCCAAACTTTGAACACTCTACTCCTCCCTATATACTCTGTCATGAATTAAAGGAGCTTTTTCAAGACCTTATTGTCCATCTCCATAGCTTTAACAGAAAAATATTTCACCTTATAAAACATCTCCTTATTCTCTACCTTTTCTGAAGCTTAATTCTTTTCTTTACTGTCTCTGATAGTTTATAAAGTCTCTTTACATGTTGATTACTCTCTTTTTCTCTCTCTGGATAAAAGGATTAATCTGCAAGTCTCATCTGGGTAATGAAAAGGTTAAAATCTTGCCCAGGCTTTGTAGATGGTTCTGTAATCTCTGCCAGAGCAGCAGCTGGAGCTGTCTGCAATGGAAGATTCTTCATGGCTGCTCTGGAGAGTGTGGTCGCTGTCTCAGCCCGCCGCAGGTCAAGAGCTTTTTTTTCCTTTCTTTACTCGTCAGTCTCTGGTGAATTCAGTCACAGCAAAAACTGCAGCCGAGCCAGGGACCGGCCTGGCCCGGCCAGAGCCCGGGGCAAGCCCCGCAGGCCCCATCTCCCGGCCGGGAGCCGCTGGGCCCAGCCCAGCCCCTGCCCGGGCCGCATGGACTGGGCAGGGAACGGGAGGCCAGCTGGAGCTCTGTTACCTTTCACAGCCAGGAAACAAAGAGACAAAGAAATTCCCAGACTTAGGTCTTAAGGTGGTGTTCACAAGTTGATCCCGCTTTTCAATGGTCAAAACTGCTGTCAGTTCTTAGAAATGACCGATAATTGGTCAGGAGAAAAAGACTCCCATCAGTCACCAGCAGCTTCAACTTCCTTAGCTCTCAAAACCACCTTAAAGGTAAAGTCACCCCATGACAGAAGTACACAGGGAGAGAGTAAAAAAGCATTTGATAAAGCAAACACCATTTCATTGTGGTAGAAGATATTATGGTTAAAATGGAAGCAGTGGATTTTAAAGATGTAGAGATTCAGTATATTTCCTACACTGAAGAGCATCATTATTATGAGAAGGAGGTAGTGGAAGATCTGTAAATGGCTTGTCAGGATGGTAGCAGCCTCACATTAGACACTGGAGCCAAGAGTTGGTCCATGTGTCTCACAAAACTACTAGGATAAGAATAGCTAATAGTATTTGAAGGCAGGAGTTTGCTGACTGGTATTCTGAGAAAAGGGGAAAAAAATATGGCAGCAGGCAAGTACAAAGTTACAACGAGACATTAAAAAGGTGATGTTTAACTTTCTGTGAGACTGTCAACACAGCATTTCTTAAGATGATTCACAAAAGTCAACATGTGAAATAGGGAGGACATTCGGAAGAGCTTTGGCTGGGATGAAGACAGAAGAAATAATGTCTTGGATATTCTGTATCATAAAACATGGTTTAGTACATCACAGATGTGAATTCCTGGAAGAAAAGCCAGGAATCCAGTCATATCTAAAGTCATGCAGAAATGGCAGGACTAGTGATGCGTTGATGAATCTGCTCTGCTGATCTTGATGGATGTGCATTAACATAACTGCTATCTCAGTTTATTTTAATCTTCTTGTGATGTTCCAGTAGGCATTCCTGAGAATTCTATTGGCTGGAATTATATTGTATCATGCTAAAGAAATAGAATAAATTGATGGAGAGCTTTTTTGCACAAAAATCTTAAAAAGGTATTAAAAATGTTTTTTAAGAGAGCTATGCAAAATAGTTATTTAGTGTTTAGAGAAACAGTGTCATTCCTTTAAAAAATAGCTGTACCTAAATATACACACTTTTGTGGTGAAATGCCTTTCTAAACTCAAATTTGTGATACAACAATAAATTATAAACTAGTAAAGGAATAGAATTCTGCTCAGGTGTCTGATTATATACGTATCCATTTTTGGTTGAATGATTTTTTATTTAATTTCTGGAAAATGAAAGTAGTTTGGATTTAGGGATAAAATTGTTGAGTAGTAATGCAAAAAGTACCCATCAAGATTATATTTGGCTTTGTTTTGCTATATTTCCCCCCATTAGTACTTTTTTATAAAAGGGATGCTTTTAGAAATGCATAGAATAATATAGGTGCTAATTTTTCCCACTCCTCTCATAAGTAAGAACTACATAAAAGGAAATGGTTAAATTCTAGAGTCTTGTTTGGGCTGTTCTGTCATTTCATGGACATAATGTGCTGTGACAGCTACCTTTCATCTTTTGAGAAGTTATTTGGTCTTGTCACTTTGGAGGAAGCTAGGATCTTCACTCAGTTGTTCCCTTACCAGAATAGGGGCTAGGAAATGGATGAGTAAATGCACTCTATGCAGCTGCTTTATTGATCTTTGCAGTACAGCTACCACTGAAGGTGTAAGTGGGGAGCTGTGCAGTTAGGTTAGCAGTAACTTTTATCCCATGGGAGTAAGGAGGAACCAGAGTAGAAATCTTTTCCTAGCAGGATTCTGAGATCTAAATTACATCTCTGGGAGACTGTAGCTCTAATCTTAAGGTGCAATAGACTGCACCTCTGCCCTTTTTACACGCATTCTGGTTTGCTGTTAATGTACATATGTTTCATGTTAATCCCCTTTAGAATTCTCTTACCACTTTTACAGGCAAATATGTGAATGAAAATTAGTATCTAGTAACAATGCCTGAAACAAAAGATGTTGACATCAAACATCATGCAAACTCTATGAAAAGAAAAACAATTACTGTCTGTGCTCAGAACTCACTAGTCTGAGATTAGGTTTTGAAGAAAATAAAACTACTTTGACAAGTTGTATGATGGTTTTGTGATGTGGATTAATGTCCACTATAGGCTAGACTGAGACCATTTAACCTGTATTCACTTGTTTCCTAAGTCAAAAATTCTAGCTCACTGGGCCTAAATTGAAGTCTAAGTGTCTTAATGTTTGAATGCACTGCACTGTCAATATCCCAGATATTCTTGCTTTTCCTGAACTCTTTAATATCATCACAATGACTGCCACCTCCTTGGCAATACAGGGACAATGAAGGCATAGAAATAGCAAGGTATTGAGCAGTTGAGCGGCTACTTTGTGCGCAAAGAAATCCACCAATTCTTAAAGGATCAGCTTCAAAAAAATGGTAAAATATAAAACAAAATAATCTTTTTTTCAGGTACTATAAAGAGAATATATCATAGTTTCACCAACATCTCAGTGGCCTAGCTCTTGGGACCTTCACTGCTTTCTGTGGTTTGCAGGTGGGCTTAAGAGCAAATGTTATTTCCTGGGAGATCACATGGCAGGGTATATTCCTCTAACTTATTATTCATTATCTCTTAAGATTCCTCAGCAAAGACAGTGATTTTCATCCCAGAAAATAACAAGCAGAGCAGCACATCCAGTTATGTTACACTGACAGGATGTCAAGAAAATGAAAACAAATGGTTTGAGTAGTCCTTCAGGGGATAAAGAGTTCAGTTACTAAGCTACCCACTAGAAACTGTGATTTAGTCATCTGGGATGATTTCATTTCTTTTTCTTCTGTGGGTTTAACCACATAAATCTCTGTTTTGTTGCTAGAGATAGAGATCTGAAAAATTTGGTACTGCTTTTGTCATGCTCAGAGTTTGTGGACTGCTGTGCTGACAAATGCTGGAATAAAGGAAGAAGCAGTAGTATTAGCTGTGTCCTTATTTGCTCAGGCTTGTGAGCACATGTGTATTTTTAGATTGCCATGCAAAAAGGTGGATGACCTACTTGGTGGTATTCATGAATGTACTGTTATAAATACAGCATGTCTCTTGCATTCTCTTTCCTGCTCTGAATTTCTGTTTCAAACCTTTTCTTCAGGGCTCAGGTCACTTAGAGCATTAATTAAAATAGGTTGGACAAGCTGTAAAAGAAGAGACGTGAAGATTCAAGTTGTTTCACCCTGTGTATGTAGAAAAGACACTTCTGGCACAGATATGAATGTAGAGAGTTGTGCTTAACTTCTCTTAAATGGCCTAAATAAATCAGCTTCGCTTTTACTACATGTACATAATTCAGACATATGAAATGTTTACACTGCTATTCTGTCACCCACAGCTGTAGGATGTTGTGAAAGGTATGTTGAGGCTTGTTGTTGTTTGGCTGGGAAATATGTACATATTTAAATCCCCTTTATAGGAGTAAAATAAATTCTGAAAAACAGATATTTATAGCATGATAATTACTCAGAGCTAGTTCTCTACTGTATGCTTTTAGTTTATACAAACTAATTTTCAAATTGCATGTGAAAAGCAACATTCTGACTTCACAGTCCAACTCTTACATGCTAAACTCACAGGCTCCCAGATTAACATTGCCTTTAGCAATGATGGTAGGTGTGGAGCTTCACAGTGATGGGGAGACGCAGCACAAGGTACAGACGCTTTTCATTTACTTCTCATGCTGGCTGTTTTGTGTCCAGCCCTGATGTCATACACTGGAAAATGCTTGTTATAGCCTACCTGTTCTTACTCTTTATAAGTGCTGCACAGTGTGGAGGCGGGGCTAGCTCTGCTGGATGCCTAAGGCCACCAAAACCTCTCTATCACTTGTGCTCTGCAGCTGGACAAGGGAGAGAAAATATAACAAAAGGCTCATGTGTCAAGACAAGAGGCAGGCAGGACCACTAAACAGTGCCTGTCATAGGCAAAACAGACTCAGCTTGGGGAAATTAATTTAATTAATTGCCAATCAAAAGTTAGAGTAGGATAAAGAGAAATAAAAATGAGTCTTCAAAGGCTTTCCCTCAACTCTCCCTTTTTTCATTAGCTCAGCTTCCCTGCCAATTTCTCTACGTCCTCGCAAAGTGGTGCAAGGGAATAGAGAATGGGTGCTTTGGTCAGCTCATTCCAGGTTATCTTTTTCACTCCTTCCTTCTTGTGCTCTTCCTCTGCTTCAGCAGGGAACTGTCTCTGTCTGACGTGTGTGAGGATATTGCCATCTTGTCACAGAAGGTACACCTGTATCACCCTATATTTTGCCATGTAAACTCAGTACAGCCACTGCATCTTTCTAAAAGCATGGAGGAAACAACTCTGCTTGTGCCTCTGTCATATGGACAGTTCTTCAGATCAGTAGGCTTTAGACAGCTGGGGAATCGTGAAATTGAAGTCAGATCTAGGCAAATTTTTCCTCACTATGTTGTAAAAGCCTTGCTTATGGTCCCAGTTTGAAAGCAGTTTCAGGAAAACTCAGCGAAAACATGACAACATGGATTTTGTCTGTTTTCAGATGGAAAAATTCTTCTGTCTTCTCAGAAAGTACACTTAGGGAAATAATAATGTATAATTGCATAAAAGGAAGTAGATATTATTTCCACCTGTTATCATTTGAACAGGAGTTGCACATTCCTGGAATGTAATGACTTAGTGTGTTTACAGCCTTTTGAACCACATTTATCGAATTTTAAACTGAAGACTAATTTGTATTAGATGTTCTTAGACCAGGAAATATAGAGAAATCTTAAAAACATGCATGCAAATTGTAAACATGTAATGAATTTTCAGCCATATTTTCTACCTCCTTCTATGAAAACTACCAGCATTTGAAAGCAGCATCTTGCAATGGAAGTGCCACTTCAGCTATATTGGGCTGTAAATCATGTGACATTTCAGTAATATTGTGTATTTTTACAAAGCAATTCTTCCTAAAGTTATTTTATCTTGCCTTATAGAAGCAAGTTTATAGTTTTATAGCTGTTTCCAATTAGCCTTATAGAAGATGAAGGACACATTTAAGTAGTTGTTCTACCACCCTCTTTTTCAACAGCTCACATCCAAAGCATAGACATACATGCTGGAGCAGCCATCTATATATGGCATCTTTAGGTCTATATGAGTCCCAGCATTTTGGAAACACTAGTTAGTCCCTAAACAACATAATATCTTGAAATAATTTCAGTGGTTAAAGGTTATGGAGAGGACTAGTTGATAAAGATAATTTCTCTCCCATCTTGTCTTTTCACTCACAGCATACTGATCTTCAATGGAGTGTATCTTGAAGCTTGCTTAAAATACGGGCAGTTTATATTAAATAAAGTGTATTAGTTCTCCCATTGCTGTGAGTCAGGGAGAAGGATAGCATAGCCCCCATATTGTTTTAAATATCTATGCTGAAATGGCAATTTATTTTGATATAAATAGTTTTATAATATCCAAGGCACAATGGAAGACCAAGAAGTTTAAGCTGCTGTTAACTGTGGTGGGCTTTCTGCTGCCTTTGTTCAAAGGAGAGGCAGAAATTTGAAACACCATAATTAGAAAAGCTGGTTTACTATTTCTTGCCAAAAAAAGACCTTGTGTATTGGATTTCATGGCTTTTCTGTGGGGTGCTCTTTAAAGTTAGTCACAGAACAGATGTCACTGTACTGGGTAGTTTTTCCTCTTTTGACTGTGTTAATATGTACTGCTTGAGATCATGGACATATTATTTTGGCTCTTCATGAGCCAGGAGTGAGTAATTGCTGACTATTCAGTTCTGATTAAGTCCCTATTACGATGCATTCTGTCATTGTTTAAGAGATCTCTAAATCAAGATGAAAAAGTATTCAAAAAGCGAAGGTTGGAAATGGAACAGAAATTATAGTATTGGTGTGGGAGCTGCTGGATGACATTTATGGTTTCTGCTATGCAGAAGGTCAGATGTAAATATTATCTGAAGTCTATGAATGTCTCCTTTCTTAAGGGACACGCTACTTCCCCCATATAAAATACTATATTCTAATGCTACTTGGTGATATACCTTAGTATGTTTGTAAGAATAACCAATGTCAAATTAGCTTGTTTGCCACAGTATGAAGAGGTGCATTTTTGTGTGCATGCAGTCTCCTCACAGAGAAGAGAAATATCTAAAGAGAAACAGAAAGGCTCAGCAAACTCATTTTGGCTTTCGCTTCAAAAGAAAATAGTTTTCATTTCTTCTTTGTCCCCACCAGAAAACTCTTGGGATATATCTCACTTTACTTCAGATTGCCTTATTGTTTAAACACATGAGATATAGGGAATGGAAGCTATTTGAAAAATGCACTGAACATGTCTAGATCATCGAACCATGGAAGCTCAGGCTTTGAATTTGCTGATCCTTGAACTCCTCTTTACACTGACATCTTAACACCTAACTGATGGTACTAGTGAATGGAGTTTTATCTTTAAAATGTAAATTTTAAACATCCTTTTAGTATGGATGAGAAGTGGAATCTCACATCAAGATACTAATTCTAATTAAACATGTATTCATATTTTACCCCTGACAGTTTTATCTGTCAAGATAGACTTTTTGCTGTGGTATAAAGTCAAGACCTGCTACTGCCACAGTTGATATTGCAACTAATGTTTTTTATTTGTCTAGTACCTTGCATATGTGACTCTTTTAGAGTCCTTGAGATCTTTTTTGCACAGTTTATAATGTTATTTTAGCAGAGGAAAAGTATAAATACTTATTTTCATATCTGCTTAGTCTCAGGCATGGTAATATGAATGTTTAATGTTTTCTTTATATGCAGTATCTTCAGATTTCCTGCTCTCCTATGGAATATGATTCTGTGTATATATGTGAATTTTTCAATTAATATGATCCATTTTTTATCTTTACTGATTTTAGTTGCCTGTGCCACTTTTGTGCAATACCGATTTTGTTACTGGAAAACCTCCATACACCTCAATAAGAGATGATGCCAAAGCAAACTATGTGCATATTCTGCAAACTATGAAATATGAAATGCTTTTCAGCATGAAACAGATTTGGTAAAAGAATCAGTGAAATTTTTTACCTCTTTTAGCTGACACTAGGGATTGACTTAGAACATATTTGTTCTTTGCTTTATTTGTAATTTTTTCTGCTATCAACTCTTTTAGTGAGGGTGACTCCTTTTGGAGAACAGTATTCACACAAGTTTTGCAAAATATAGTATTTGCTGGACAGTTCTGACTTTTGTTAATTTGTTTGCTTCTCATTTTGTTTTGCTGTTTGTGAGTGAATATTACAGCAGTGATTTCCACTTACTGAGAATTACCTAGTGACTCCTGGGAAGTTACAATCTCCATCTCCTTTATTCCTAGATTCTTTTTAGAAAGCACATTTGCCTTACTCAGAGCATGGTCATGTGCTGCAGTGTACTTGGTACTCATCAGGCCATTTGTTCACTAAGAATTTTTTGGTCTCCAAAACCCCAAACTGAGACATTCCGCCCCCCTCCCCCCCCACCCCCGCACCTCCCCTCATAATTTCCTGCCCTAAAAGGACTTTAGAATTGCAAAGATACATGAAATGTGATTCTTCACTCATAATTACTAATCCTCTCTTCTTTTCAACTTCAGCCTTCTGGAGAGTTGAAGCTTGGGTGGCATTTGTGATGACATTTCTTCAAGCAACTTTGGAGAATCAGCCCAATAGCTCATTTCAGATTACTTCATGGATCATCATCAGCCATCACTAGCCACTGTGCTAATCTGAAGGAGAGCTCAGAGGTAACAGAGTCACTGTCTCATGAATCTTGCAGTCTACATCTTTTTGTAAATCCTGCTGTGAAGCTCCTTGCCACCTTTTCCAAAATCTAGAGAAAGACATCCAAGCAATGGGAGATTAAGAGAGTGATGAAGGTTTAGATTGTAACTTGCCTCTGATCTAGCGCTGAACATGTCCTCAAAACTCTGAAATGTGGGAGATGTCTCTGAAAATTAATCTGTAACTAGTCTTACTCTGTAGTGGACTCTTCTTTCTGATTCAGAAATCAACAGTACAGTCTACAATGTCTATTTGTTGCCTGTATATCTAGAGGACAAATGTAATCCATCAGTATGTTACTGCCTAGATATGATTTTTCAGAGGGAGACTGACATAATTTTCTCTGTATTTATTACTATTAATGTTTCTACTTTGCAAGTTGTCTTGTTGAAGAACATTTAAATCCAGGAAGTTGTTAATCAGCAATGCTTAGGTTTTCTAGGAACTTCTTAAAAGATGGCTGTATTCAGCCAACACGGGAAAAGTAGGTGGGTATTGTCTGGTAGAGCAGATGGGGAAATCTATACTTTAAAAGGCTTTTCTGGTATGTGGTATTTTCATTTAGGTTTTGCTAATTTTTTCTTTTGCAAATTAACACTACGCTTGATAAAATAATGCACTGCAATGGGTAGCTCCTCAGAGAAGGATTTGGCAGCTTAAGTGGAGGTTGATAGGAGGAATCTCTTAGTTTGTAATACAAACTCAGCATAAGCTTGGAAATTTTTTTAATGCATCACCCTGCCAGTAGAGCATTTGGATTTTGCTATCAACAGCCTTGTCTCAACTAGCCTTTGTTACCTGCCATCTGTTTGGATTCAGAGTCCTGGCTTGGGCCCATGTTCTTTGAATATGCAAATACATCCTGTTTAAAAAATATGTGTCTTTGCTGAACAATAGTATAAAATATATGCGCTAGCCTTGCCATATAAAATACTGGTTCAGAAATGGATAGTGCATCAAAACATTTTCCAAACATCTCTTTTTCAATCAATTATAGATTTTCAGCTAATTTCCTCTTCTCTGTATCTTCTCTGAGAAGATACAGGCAAGGTTTATGCACCAGATAAAATTTTTTTAGTTTAGAATGAAATATTTTTTCAGCCTCCAGTGTTTGCTGGTACATGCAGTGCTCAGCACTGACAATGTCAGCCTAGTCAATTTGATGATGATGGAGGATTAGAAGTAGTTTCTGCGGCACTAATCTGAGAAGCTCAATAAGCTTCATATTTGTATTCTGACACTGTCTGTTGGAACTAAAATCAAAGAAAAGGGGAAAAAGTGTTCAACTTTGGTAAATGTCAGGAAAAGTTGCTTAAGCTTTCTATATATCATGTTATACCTTTACCATGGGAGGTCTTTCAAGTTCCCATCTTACAGAAAAGAAGAGTAATCATCAATATATGTTTAAATAAATGAAAATTAAAAAGGTAAATTTTTAGCAGATACCAATTTGGTATATGATCCTTTTTCCCTAAAAGTCTTTTGTTTCTCTGAGGACTTTCAGGCTAATGGGTATAATACATGAGTTCAGTATTTTCTGGAAGAGAAGTGATAGGAGCAATAAATTGAAAACTTCTAATTATTTTAGAAATAAATAAATAAATGAATGCTTCAAATCCATGCATGAATGCATCCTCTACTATGAATGGAGGTTGATAAAGCATTTTGTGTTTTCACTAGGAAAACGAGTAATGGTTGCCTATTTAAGGAGCAGTGACACTTGTTTCATCCTCCAACTGTTTGAGACACGAGGCTTATTTTTACCAAAACTGCTGTAGGATATCGTTAAGGCAAATATTGATTATTTATTGCAATAGTCTAAATAAAGACTGAAAACATGCCTTCAGAAGTAAATATAGTGAAGCTGAGGACACTGTGGAAAACCAAAGTATTAGAATGTAAAACCGCAAACACTACTATCTTAAAAAGAAAAAAGGTAAAAAATATCTAATTGTATTTTCTTCTCTACTTAGAAATTATTTTGTTTTCAGTGTATTTTCAGGCATAAGACTGTGCTAGAACTAAGGACTGAAGACATGCATGTATATTGAAAAATGTATTTATTTACTGACTAATAGCAGTACTCCCTGTGTTTTAAATATTTCCACAAACCAATAAGCCATTAGAAAACAAGGAACTTATTCAATATGCTTCAGATTTTACAGGATCATTCTATTTCTTCTGTGGGAGTACAACAGGCAATTATATTATAAGATGAAAATAACTACAGGGATTTGAAGTGTATTTCTCTTTTTTAAATGTACCAAAGGGAAAAAAAATAGATATACATCAATAGATCTGTGTCTCACTGGCTAGTGCCAGGATCTTTCCATGGAATTTGCAGTCATATTTACCACAATAAGCGTTTATCTCTTGCCTATCTTGTCATAATGCTGTGTTTTGTTATAGCAGCTCAAAGACTTTGGTTACATGCAGTTAGGTCTTTGCAATTGGTTGCACAAGAAGCAGAATAGTGCATAATTTTTAGAATTATTTTAAATGTTACCCTAATTTTACTGTTTATTCACAGCCAAGCAGTACTTTGGTTATGAATAGCATCCCAGGAAAAAAAAACCTATTGACTAGGAGAAGGGGCACAAAAGACGAACCTTACAAATTAAAATATTCAGAGATGTTGTACCTATAAATCTGCCATCTTTTAAGGTGCAGAAAGCTTAAAATGAGGACTTAAAGTGCTGAACATTTGCCTTCTATAAGAAAATAAAAGTCTGGTCAAACAATAACTGTAAAAAGTCATAAGGAAAATTCATGTATATGAGCATGAATAAATGATCCAGCTACAGCTGGATGTGGAGCACGTATCATTAATAAAGAAGAAGAGATGCTCATGCAAACAGCCTCATTTTTTAAGAGATGGGTCTACAGATCACACCCAAATGGAATCTGCTCTTGTTTTTTATGTAATACGTAAATAAAAATAATGTTAAATACATCTCTGCCTTGAACAAAATACCAATGCAAGAACTCTAAATATTCTAGATGTTAAAATATTTAATTTACAGACTTTATTTTATGGCATATTTTTATTTAAAATATGACTGGTTTGAAAACGGAAAGAAAAATAAATGTGCCCTTTATCCCTAAATATCAATCAAATTACTTATGTTCCAATATTAGGTGAATTACACTCACTAACAAGTATTTTTTAAGAAAATAATAGCTGAATTATATGCAGAAATAAGTATTTCCTAAAGAGTAATTCTCTTTGAAAAGATCTGGCAGTTTTAAGATAGCTAATTAAATGAGATCAATATGATAAAATTTCTGTCCTCACTGTATGTAAAGAATTTGATCATGATTTAAGCATTTGATAATTTGGCGCTTACTTTTAAATACTTGATTCAAACTCACTGAAAATCAGCTGAAATCTTGCCAGAGATTTAGGTTTGGCCAGCATACCTCAGGGTTTACTGAACATTAAAAGAAGTGTTTCTACCTATGGTAGAAATACGTGACACAGAATTTTGAAGCTAAGCAGGAATGCAAACTCTTTATGCCACTGGGCAGGCCAGTGCATGCTGACAGTTCTGGTGTTACCCTCAGGTATCAGAACTCTGCCAGTGTTTTTGACTGTGTTGCCATGCTGTCACAGGTACAAATGATGGGTTATCATTACCCATCAAGAAAAGGAGGTGGATTTTGATAAGCTGCTTCATTTCTTCATGCTTTGTCACAGTGTGAAGAAAGGAAAAAAACCATGATCCCTTGAGATAAATCACAAAGAAATTACACAGAGAGGGAACAACTGAAGAAGCCAGAGCGCTTATGGAGATTTTGAGGAAAAAAATATTTACAGAGGCTATGCAGTCAGGCAGAGGGTTAAGAGGATAAGGAAAGAAGCTCAAAGAGGGTAAAAGTACACAGCTCGATCAGGACTAAGAACTGAGGGAGCTCAGTACAATTTTTCTTGTTTCTTTGGGACTCTCAAAGTCTGTCCATGATGGGGAGGAAAAAAGATGATAAGGAAGTATTTCCCTACCTATTTTTTACTGCTTCCTGATATGAACTTGCATATCTGGAAAGAAGCAGAATCTACTGCCACTATGATTCAATCCCAGTGTTGCCAGCCTGCTGCTACAGACAGAGCTTTATGGTGCCTATGCTTGGTGCTAGATTGCCTTGTGAACAATATACTCAGAAGTGTCAAGTTCCTCAGGAAATAATCCTTTGGTCATAAGAGCATAGGCTACGTTATCTTACCTGAGTCTTTCTCCATCTTTAATTGCTAGTGTTGCTTTTAAGTTTTGTGATTTTGGTGCTTGAAAGTGAAAGAAAAAATTGTGTTGGGAACTCAGCACATTTTTTTTATTATATTCTTACTGCCTCAGTCCTAGAAAATTAATTTTGTATGTGACAAACTGGATCCCAATGACTTTAAGTCCTGTGGCAGAAGGATGCAGTGCATCAATTCAGAGCTGTTTTTCAAGTGTCACGGAGTAGCTGGGTTTCCACTCTGTGGAACTGGAAAGTGCCAGTTTATGTCAGATTGATGAATTATGTAAAACCTGGATTCTTTATGTATTATTAATCACCACAAACAAAGGACGACATTTTAATTAATTTGTGATGATTTTTACCTCTTATTTCCAAAGTAACTTATTCAAATTAAAGTCTCCTATTTTGAATCTTGTTAAAAATGCAGAGAGACTGTTATCAGTGCCCACTGAAAGAAGCAGAAATTGATACAACCACTCTAGTGTTTAAAGGAATTTAGGGTAATACTTTTGAAACATCAGCCAGAGAACCTGTACCCACAGCTTTTTTATACAGGGGTAAGTTAGTTGTCTGAAAGGCTTTATTGAAGGACTGTCTGCATCCATGATCAGAAGCATTAGGGCTTGTGTGGTTTGTTTTTTGGTATGTTTGGTCTTTTGTTTTTTTGTTTGTTTTTTTTTTTTTTAGCAGCATATCGGATAACAAAAATCTTCTGGTTAATTTTACAGTTCTATATGGGTACATGATAGACCATTCTTCAAATGGAAGCCTGACCTACCTGGGCTTTGTTTTGCATTGTTGCTTTACTTAATTTTGAATATTACATATCAGTGACCATGTAAAAGGAGTATTTTGATTCGGGTCATTCATTTTTTGTGTGAACAAAACTTAAAATAACTGCAGCCAAGAGATTCTTTTTTGTGAAAAAGCCTTACAGCTGGATTTAAGTTTCACTGTGAGCTGCAGAACACAATAGGCAGGCTGACATTTTTTCTCAGCTAGAGGTACAAATTAAGTGCCTGAGGCCACTTCAATGCTGCGATCGAGATTTTCTCCCTCCCTCCCTCCCTCCCTGCCTGCCTGCCTTCCTGCCTTCCTGCCTTCCTTCCCTGCCTTCACTCACTCACTCACTCACTCACTCACTCACTCACTCACTCACTCACTCACTCACTCACTCACTCACTCACTCACTCACTCACTCACTCCTTGACCAAGTTATAAAGGTTGATGAGCTCATTGTCACCTTTTGTGTCAATAAAATGCAAAAACATCCCTCACACTTTTTGTAAAATCAATATATAAACATTGTCCTCAAACTTACAAAGCTGCCCGGTGCAGATAAAATTACCTAGCCCTGTTCTGTACAAATAACTCATTAAAATTTTCTGTAGAGTTTAGTCATGTATTTACTTCATATCATGGAATTAAGAACTGAACTCAATGCTGAAGTTCCTAAATCAAAGATTTTTTTTTTTTTTTGAAAGTGAATTAGTGTTGGAAATAAAAGGGCATGCCTTTACTTTCTATTCACTGAGTAGAACACTCAGGAGTATTGCCACTAGTGTTACACTGTCACAAAATCTGTGCAAGTTAGAGAAGAAATCAAGTTGATTGAGTTCTGCAGGATGTGTATTCTCTGAAAGTTAGTTTGCTGTATTTAGGAATCTACATTTAAACTGTCTGTTTGAGATTTCATCCTTAGTATCTTGTATTTGAAAATGAAACAAAACTGAAAGGCCAAATTTATCTCTGAAGCCTACCAGTATAAATGAAAACTCTTTGAAGTCAGTGATGTTGGTACTAGAGGAGATGATGGAATCAAAGAAAGGTATTTTGCTCCTTCAGGAGTTTGCTTCTTTTTGATAGCATGGAGGGTGCAAGCCTGATTAATTTTATACCTTTGTTAATAACTTAGATAGATTCTAATGACTGGAAAGATATCAGATAAAAACTGAGAAAGAACAAAGTGCTTTTGTTTCTGCATGTTTTGTGTGGACCCCTCCTATGTCTTATGTCCACCTTTTCAAAAAAATTTCAGGAAAAAGGTATTTCTGTATTTACAATAAAATGTGAATGAGTAACAGTTCTTTGGATACACTATCAGGTAATTTTGATTTATTAGTACCATGAAGATTATGGGCTTGGATTCAATGTTTACTTGAAAAGTTTCCAAATTTTGTAATATCCTTCCCTGAACTTATGAACATTAAATAAAGTGGAATTCAGATGTCTGAAGAAGTCATAGCACTAGAGAGATTCTTTGGATGTTCTAGTAACTGTATTTTTGTGTAACATGCAAGCCTATGCTTTCTTAAACAAACATATGGAATACTGTTCACATTAAACCCACCATCAATTCCCTTCTTTCCCCAAATGCATGCTGCCTCTTAGTAGTATGGTTGCCTTAGGTTATTTCAGAGTATCAGGTATGCATGATAAGACACGATCATCTTTAATGAGGTTTGACACAATGGGATTGCTGGCTGTGGCTAGCACAGGTTTGTGGGTTTTTTTTAACAGGAAGTAGTACGTGCCCATATTTTGGATTTGTTGATAGCTCAGGGATGCTTTCATTATGACTGAGCAGTGTTTGCACAGAGTCAAGATCTTTTCTGCTCCTCACACCATCCCGTCAGTGAGGAGGCTAGGGATATACAAGAGGTTGGGAAGGGACACAGCTGACCACAACTGACCAAAGACATAATGCATAGGATATGGAATCAGGCTCAGCATATAGAAAGGGGAGAAAGAAGAAGGAAAGAAGGACATTCAGAGAAATGGCATTTGCCTTTTCAAGTGCCTTGTTTTAACCCCAGCCATCAAATTAACCCCTTGCAGTCACTTGCTCACTCCCTGACCATTAGGATAGTTAGAAAATCAGAAAGATAAAGGGTGGAAAACTCACAGGTTGAGATAAAGGCAGTATAATAGGGAAAGCAAGAACCACACACATAAGCAGAGTGAAAAAAGTAAAAAAATTAATTCACTGCTTGCCATGGCAGCCATCTCCATCAACCCACAAGTTTTCTCACTTTTACCCTTCTGAATCTCTATATTCTGTGACACCACATTGAGTGAAGGGGCATCTGTGCAGGCTTTGGTTGTTGGCTGGGGTTAGACCTTTCTACAGGACCTGTCTACAAGTTCAAACAAATTACCTGTATATTAAGCAGGTATAATTTTCTAAATAGTCTAGAAATTTTCTAAATGGTCAGAAAAGGTGTTACCTTGAACGTTAAAATTATTTTCATAATGATGCACACTGATATTACTAGCTGCATTCTTTAGGGCAAAAAAGGCTACAACTTCTAGCCAAACTTTAAAACTGATTTAATGAATATAAAATTCTATGTTAGCTATTCCCTTAGTTGTATTTGGAACAGAACTAGGAAAGTTTTGGGTTTTTTTTTAATAAACCATGCAAGAATCTCATACTTCCTCCCATCAAAGGCTTCTCTCTAAGATTTTATGTTGGCATTCTCCACGTCCCCGTGGACATGTCATGGATGTATCATTATGGAATTGTAGAATAATACTTATCCACCTTCTTTACATGAAAAATGCTGGTCATTTGTTTGAAGCTGCACAGATCCACTGGCACCTGAAAAAGCACTCTAGAGAAGCACAACATATTCTTCCTCTGTGGTCCTAGTCTTTGTCAAAGTATTTCCTAACAATTTCAGTCAGAGACATGATTCCAAACTAGAAGGAACTATGATCTGATTCAGACTGACTCATTCTGATTATACTCACTGTTAAGAGGGACTAGTTGTGTACACTTTTATGCGTGACTGTCATGTTTTCATGACATTGCAGTTCTTATATACCCATTTACTTCTCTCATGTGAATGCTTGGTAATAAAACGACAGCTTACAACAGAAAGAAAAGGTTTCCTCCCAATGCTTATTTGTGGTTATTCAGATTCTCTTACAGTTGTCTTCCAAGGGTTTTCACATTGTTCTAGCAGTAGAGAACTGGGCTTAAAAAGGTAATGTTGAAACAGCAGTCTCACTGATGTGCTGTACAGAGGCAAACAAGCAGCTCTGCCTCAGCCTGTTGCTGCCTGGTACTCTCTCCTGTACAAGAGCAATTTTAACCTACTTTGTATAGAGTATAGAATTTTTAATGATGAAGTGTCTATCCATGAAGACACAAGATTACTTTCAGACCTACAGCTCCTGGATGATCTCTCACAGTCTGTCCTCACTCTGTTCTTACGCTGTCGAGCCAGACACAATCATCCTCCAGGTCTGGGTCTGACACATACTCTAAAGATCATATGGATTACTAGATGTTGATGTGATACTGTGCCTCAAGCAACAAAGAGTAAGTTATGCCAGCTGGGAACCTTGGGCATCTTTAGTCTCTTTGTTTCCTACCATTACAGCCAATTCAACTGTAAGTGGCATGTTGACTTCTAACCTGTCCTGAGGCACATAGGTAAAACCTGAAGCACCCTTAAAGGTCTTGACACAGTCAAAGCTGTTTACCATAATGCAATGAAACTCAACTTCACTGCACTTCTACTACCTGTATTTAAACTATTTCAAACTATGTGTTCATACTTTTGGTATGAAATTGCATTTTACTATTTTTTTTTCTGCAATATAATGAAACTACATTTTGAAATCAATTTATTTTCTTTAAATGGAAATTTAAAACAAAAGAAAAAGGAAAGAATCTTGAACATATTTTGAAACACAGACACTTATTTCTTCTCAGGCTCCACATTGTTTGAAGACTGATTCCATATTTACTTCTTAACTGAACGTGCTTGAACTTTTTTCCCCAAACTTTGTATCCAAAATCTGTGTCTCATCTGGTCTTTATCTCACAGCTGTGATAAAGCAAAAGAGACCATGTTAATGATTTTAATTGAGGTTGATATTTTCTCTCTGAATCATTTAGAGATAAAGATTGCATAGCATATGCTCTTTTGATCTATTCAGAGAAACAGCAAGCTCCGTAGCTTGATGTCAAGATAATTAAAATAAGTGTCGGCAAAGCTTTGAGAGCTATTAGAAACCTAAAGATTGAAAAATGGGTTGGAGGAGGGTCCAAAGTGGAGCACACATAGCTGAAGTATTCAGAAAAATATGTTTCTGAGTCATTCAGACTGCTCCAGACCTCACCTGGAGTGCTGTGTACAGTTCTGTGCTCACCAGAAGAGACACAAGAGACACGTGGACATTCTGGAGAGAGAGCAACCAAGGGACCACAGAGACTATTAAGGAGCTGCAGAATTTTTAAAGTGATGAAAGGCTGAGAGAGTTGGGATTGTCAAGCCTGGAGAACAAAAAAGCTCTGGCAGGATCTTACCAATGTCTATAAATACTCAAAGAGGGGATGCAAAGAAGGCAGAATCAGGTTCCTTTCAGTGATGCCCAGTGGCAGGACAGCAGGCAAGGGGCACAAACTTGAAATACTGGGTTCATTCTGAACATTAAAAAACCATTTTTTCACTGTAAGGCTGATTCAACCCTGGCTCAGGTTGCCCAGAAACATTGCGGTCTCCCTCCCTGGCGATACTCAAAACATGTCTGCACAAAGTTCTGGGCAAGCTTTTCTAGGTAGCCCTATTTGAATCAGATAATGTCCAGAAGTCCCCTTCCATCTCAACCTTTGTCTGACTTCATTTGGTCCCTTTTAAAGCCAATTTGCCATTTCTAAGATCAAGAGGTTCAAGAGTTTGACATTTCTTAAAAACAGTATTTTAAACCCGATTTTAATTTGAACTTCTAATTTCCCATATGGTAAAAGACATATCAAGGAGGATTTTCTGTTGCTTCAGTTTATGATCTTGCTGAAACCACACATACTTCTTTTTCTTGCTTTGGGAGTTCTTTGGAGATACTATTCTCTAACTTAGCTGTTATTTATCTACTTTCAATTAAAAAAAAAATCTCATAGCTTTTGAATATCAATTTTTGCACCATATTTGGTCACTGATTTCTGGTTGGCCAAGTGTCAGTGTCGCCTTTTGTAAATGTTTTATTCCTCTAGAGCAAGCATACATCAAATTTATTTTATATTCACCAAACTTTTATATGACAAAAAAATATTTTTGCTAATTCTGCAGAGTGAATCTGATTAGCATCACTGCTGATGTACATATATACAACATATATAGTATGGAAATTTATCTTACAGCTAAATGAAGAAGGAAAATGTACTTTATACTAACAAGAAAGTCAGATTTGTTGCAAAAAGATAAGGAAAACAGCAAAAAGATCTGAACTGATCTAGGTCATCCACTTGACTGAAGATAGAAAGTTCTACTAGTAGGCTTAGAAAGGAACCTAACAAATGCATGAATTGTAGGAAGAAAAAAAAATCACCTTGGGAAACAGGGTTAATCATAAATAATACACCAAAGCTATTTGAACAGTCTTTGGCTGGAGTAAAAAGGAGCTCATAGGAGCTGGAATTATAAATTGGTTAATGGTGAGCATTAGGGGGAGCATAGCTGGAACCTGCATGTTCGATTCTAGGAGCCATATTTTAGGAAAGAAATTATGAAGCATGAAAGGTCTGAGGCTGAAAGATCAACATGAATCAGAGTTTCAGAGATCTTAATTATAAAAATCATTCAGGTGTGGCCTTTGATATACAGACTCAAATAAAAAGAAATTGGAAACCATCTTCTAGACATATTTTATGGAGGACCTCGAAGATAACAACTGCTGCCAGACAGAGGTTTAAGCTAGTTAGTTACTGCTGAGGGCAAGCTATAGACTGAAAAAGAGTTGCTTCCTCACCATTCTCTCTTTTCTGTTACCTTGGGAGGAGGTTAAATAATTTTTCAGGATCAACAAATTGATTTCTTGGTGAAAAGAATGTTATTTAAAGGATAAAATTGAATATTTCATCTAACAAGCTAAGTTGACAAATTCTCTTGTCTTTCAAATGCATAAATAAACTTGAATAAATGTTGAATGGAAAAGGAAAAATAGTGAAAAATAATCAGAGCAGATTATTTTCTTTGAGTACCATTTTCATTCATCAGTATGCTTACCTGTTCACAAATAGCACTGTCTGAAAATGCTAAGCAGGCATTATGCCCTTTCCTAGATATTAATCTCAGCATTTCTGTCTGCCTTCAAGGATTTTGTTATGCTCAAAATGACTGGACAAACAAAAGAGGGCAGTAAATAGGCTCTTCTAGTGCAAAAGCTCTTCCCTGAAAAGAATTTGCAACATGGCAAAGCATCATGAACAGATCTTCTCTCATGAAATAAAGTACAAAGTTTTACTTTTATAGGTAAAATATGATGGTAGCGCCCATACCTACTGCAGTAGCAATATTAACATGTGGGCAAAGACAATGGCAAAATTCTCTTTGATGTTTCACAAAAATTTAACAGTCTGGCTAAATGAAGTAAATGAGTTTGTTTCTGTGATCAGTGGCTAATTAAAAAAAAGGTTTGCAAATATGATTTTCATCCTAAGCTGGTATGAATTTCTGTATTCCTTGTGAATTTTATAATAAATAAAACAACTAAGAAATCAGAAATCAGAAATGCAGAAGAAACTTTCTCTGCTCTTCCCTCAATACTGTTTTTCTTCCTAATGTGAAGCACCTTGGGAGTCGAAACTGAATATTCATGTCACAAAAAGACATATGGCAAGCTTTCCTTTCAGGATCCTGAAGCCAGAGACTTCCTTTAACATATATATGCCATCTGATTCTATGACAGTGTGTTCTCAAAGAGTAAATGGCTCACTCAGGTCAAAAGTTCATCTGCTCACTCAGGAAAGGGATGTCCTTCAGGTGAAGCAAAGGGAGATGATGAGCTTTTACTGTTTTGTTTTTTTTTTCTTAGTTTTCTTTAAGACTTCTTTAAGATTGTTTATATTTTGGATTACAGTGTGGATGAGTGAAGACAAACTTTCCATATGTATCTGTATTGAACTGGAATATAAAAGAATAAGTGAGTGTAGTTTATTTTTTCATTGATAAATGTGGAGAAACAAATGTCGTGGTAGTGAAACAGTCTCCTGTAATAAGAAGACACTTACTTGAGAGTGTAATGTCTGAGGATGAAGGGTGCAGTTTGTATCACAGATGCTTAATGTGACTGAGCTTAAAAGGAAGAAAGAATTTTTGTGTGACTATTTCTTCTAACTGTCCTTCTAAGTTCTGTTAAGACTTACCTCATCTACCTCTAAGTTAATAACTTAGATATCTACCAAGATAATCTTATTCTGCCCTTTTGCCCACTTGTGATGAATATTGCTTGGGAAGTGTTTCGTCATGATTTGTCTAGGAAATAACCAAGAGAAGGGCTTTTTTTGGAGCCCATTTGCTTAAAATCTGACACTGAGAAAATTCTGGAAACTGTATGAATGACAGATACAACAAAACCAAAACCAAAACACAAATACCAGTAATATTCCTTTGACCTTGTTCATATTGAAAGGCTTAATAGCTTTTTATTGAGTTTGGTCCCAAACATTGCAACTTATAAACAGAGAAAGTGAAGGAAAATTCAAGTATTGCTGAATCTCAAAGGAGTTCTTTAAATATCTCTTATAGAGGGGTTGACACCTGACATTTTTGGCAAGGGCCTGATCCAATAGGCATGGGCAAGGCCATAGGCTGAGGAGGAGCCAAAATCTAGTCTGTGTAGCAGAGACCTTTCCAACTGGTTTTCCTGCTTGTTACTTGTATTAGAGGCATCATTGTAGAGGAAGACAATAACACAATGGGGCAGAAGAAGGAAGAGTCTTTGGGTTTAGTCCTTAATTCTACCACTTTGGGCGTGGCTTTGGACCACCGAATTTCTCTGTCTCTCCTTCAGCTTCTCATCTGAAAATGCAACCATAGAGGAAAAAAAAAAGAACAATTTATCCACTTTCATGGACTGTAGAATTTTGGAAAGTCCCTTATATCCTTAATTAGTGTATTCCACTATAACTGCCTTTATTACTATGTTAAGATACTCTATTAAAATGTACAAAGAAATCATATGTAATAAAGATACATGAAAAAGCCTCTTTAGACATCCTGGTAAATGTTTTAAAATGCTACCCTTTTGAGGTAGTTTTCATGTTTAAGAGCTCTCAAAGAAGCTGAGCCTGTTTCCATGCATATATGTAGTAACTTATGAAAGAAACTGGATAGTAGAGTGTTGAAAAATAGGCAAGAAAGGCTGTATAGAAAGCTATATGTGGGCAGCATCAATTGTAAGCTGAATATATGTGCCTAGCACTATCCATTTTTCCATTTTAAACACAGAGATATACCATTAACTAGCTATTGATTATAACCCATAATTCCCATGCCTAAATTCTAATAATATATGAAAAATAAATAAATTTCAATTGGGTAAGATGAAGTATTCTCCACTTTTTTATTTTTTTTTTGGTAGAAAAGCAATTTAAGTCTTTTTGAGTATGCAATTAATATTTCCATTACTCCACGCTGGAAAAAAATTCATAAAGTAATGTGTTGGGGTTTTTCCTACAATACAGCAAGATTTAATGAATTGAATGAACTTATATTAGAGCCCATCTGAGTGTATCTGAGGAAAGTGGATTTTCTTCTTTTACTGCCTAGTAAACAGTATGAAAGAAAATTGCACCAATACATAAGGTAAATAAGCTTTATTTTCTGAGGCCAGCATCCACCTTCCACATCTACTGTCTCTGACCCTATTGCATTCATGCTTTTCTTCCTTGTAAAAGAGGGCCCTTACAATTGAACAAGAGAGTTTTCTGAGTGCTTAACTGTGTCTTCACAGTTGAGATGATAGCACTTGTGCATTGCAGGAGAAATAGACTTCTGCAATTTTCTGCCTCTGAAGTGTAAATAATGCTCACTTCCTTTCTCTCACCATAGGAAGTGGAGTCTTTAGGCAGTTGTCTGTCACTTACCCCATCCATCTCCACAACTGCAGAATAGTTTTGATTTTGAACACGGTGATATGCATTCATTCAAAATCAGGAAGCTAGTATCTCTAATTTATTTTTAGGCTCTTTACAGGAAAAACCATCCCCTGCTCCCATCCACAACAACTTGATGCCACATTTATTTTGATTTTTGATTTATTTTGTTGAAAAAATTTTCACGTTCTCAATGTAGGTACAAATGGTACACAGAGAGGGTTAGGCTCACCAGGAAAATTTTTGTATTTTATAAAATATGGAGACTGAGCTTGATGTGAAATCTTTCTTGTTCACTACGGATGGCTGACATTAAATTACCCTGATCAGACACACTTGTTCCACATTAGCAGAAAAAACAGACCTCACTTATTTCCTGGAGTTGCAGAATCCACTTTATCTCATTCCCTTGTTACTTTGAAGCCTTTGAAAAAATATTTCCATTGTGCTAACCCTGAATAATTGTCACATTGTTAGGTTCTAGAGAACATACTGTGGAGAAAACAGCCCACAATTCATTCTTCTTCCACAGCAACTTTAGATTTATAGCAAATGAACAACTTATGATACCATTTCATACTTAATTTTTCTCCTTATGATATTAACCCATGTTATGTTCAAAAGCTTGTACAAATAATTCCTTTCATGTTGAAAATCCATGTAATTTCCTTCAGATTTCTTTTCCATCTCTGTGTCTTTTAATGTCAATGTTCTCTTAGGTGAAATGAAATAACTGTCATTTGACATTGTTTTCTTGGGATTGGGAAGAATCCTAAATGATCTATTAATGTATCCTGAGTCATAAAAAAAGTAGTAGGATTTACTGGCTTAGCATTATTTACATTATAGTTCTTCCCCTTATTTTCTCCTCCTCCATGTTCATTATTATAACTCTTCCTCTTGAGCTTATCAGTATTTTGTCAGATCCTTTTTGTCCCTCTTTTTTGCTTTGAGCATTAATTTTCATGGTTGTGCCATGCTAAATTTTCTGCTTCTTTTATTTATTTACCTCTACTCCTCCTCCTTCTCTCTCTCTTCAGCAGAAAGACATGGCCACTTTTTCTCAGTGGCCTTGACAGACTTGTCTCTTGTTAAATGTGAACATGTCTTTTTTTATTGAACACTTTCATGGTATCTTTTTACCTCACTTGTGCTTATGGGCTGTAATACCAAATGCGATATTTTAATTTAGGCCACATATTGGATTCCGATCTGCAGTACAAGTGGCAACATTTTTTCTCAAGTATTTCTGTCCTCACTTCAGTTTGGATTTTACCAGCTTTGTTTCGTCTTGGCAGCATGTGGGTGTGGGAACCCAGAACTTACTGGGCCAATGCTTGTTAAACAAATGTGCTGATTTTGGCTGGGGTAGAGTTAATTTTTTTCACAGTGGCTGTTTTGGGGCTGTGTTTTGTATTTGTGGTGAACACAGCATTGATAATACAGAGATACTTTTGTTATTACTGAACAGGGTTTGCACAGAGCCAAGGCGTCTTCTGCTTTTGGTACTGCCACACTGGGGAGGGGACTGGGGGTCCCAGCTTGGGAGGCTGGGAGGAGATACAGCCAGGACAGGTGACCCAAACTGTCCAAGGGGATATTCCAGACCCTGTGACATCATGGCAGTATATAAAATGGGGGTAGGAAGGAGGAAGGGTGGTAAATTTGGAGTGATGGCATTTGTCTTCCCAAGTCATCATCATGCAAGGCTCTGCTTTCCTGGAGATGGGAGAACACTTGCCTGCCTATGGAAAGCAGTGAATGAATTCCTTGTTTTACTTTGCTTGTGTGACTTTTGCTTTCCTTGTTAAACTGTCTTTATCTCAGGCCACAATTTTTTTGCCTTTGACTTCTCCGGTTCTCTCCCTGCTCTCACTGGTGGGGGTGTGATCAAGTGGCTGGATGGGGCATGGCTGCTGACTGGGGTTAAACTGTGACAAAGTATTATAGGTCTGAAAGGGGCAGCTACATATTTCACATGGTAAGGAGGAGTGCTGTGCTTCCTGTTTGGCATAAATAAGGATTGGTTATAAAACCTAATCCTAAAACCAAAACTGTGGTGTAGCACTTGTTGGGTGCACAAGTACGACAATGGTAGATACCCAGGTCTTAAGCTGAGGTTCATGAGCAGTGCTAAGGTTAAATTAGTGGAGCTGGAATTAACTTGAAAATATAGTCCCATGTATTTGTCTCAACAAATAGGATTTGTACCATGAGCACCTGGAATACTGCACAAAAGAAACATATGGAAATCTTTGATTTCTTCTTTGCATTGAGTACTTGTCCTTGTTTATTTTGAGCACCTACACTTTCATTGTGCTCATAGATAGAAAGAGGGCAAAAGGGAGCTGATGAAGTTCATTATAGTTTCCACTGGGATAGGCCTATATATAGGTTGTAGGACCAGATATTTTTAGAGGAAAGGTGTGATCCTGTGAGTCACTTCTACCTGAGATGCTCAAAATGGGAAAATTATGTCAGTGTTCTGAACTGCTGAAATTGTCTCACTTATTGCCAAAGCATTTCAGAGACTGATGTGGGAATTGATAATTTTTTCTTTTAGCCAGCACTGATCTCAAACCTTGGCACAGATTGTGAAATGGAGGAGCATTCTACTGTGGCACACTGGCCCACAAACATAAATCATTAAAGATCCCTTGGGAGTGTTCAATGTGGGATGGCAAAGTCAACATCTTGGGCACACGCCAATTTGAATTACTCTGTTCTGCTTGTCAGTTATCTCTTTAATTTTATATGAATATGGGATTACTGTGTGCTGTTAAACACTTGTCAAGATCCAGCCAATCGCTGACAGCAAAGCAACCATTAAAGTCAATCTGTTGTCAAATATCCAGGTTTTCAGAGTAAATGACCTGTTGTAGGTTTTTAAATCTTTCAGTAAAGATCAGATTTTCCAAGCAATGTTTTTTGTTAGTAGCTAGGATCCGGGGTTAGTTCTATAAAATAAGCTGTTGTAAACAAACAGAAAAGAAATGGTGTCAGTGCCAAGGATTATGCAATTTCAGGTGTTCTTAGGGCTTTCCGAGACACTGGCCTTTTGACAGGATTACTCACAGGATAGCACTAGTTCTCATAAAATAAAAGTCACAATGGTACTAAAGTAGACTCTTGGTAGATTTGTCCTACACTTTACAAAATATGTATGGTTCTGAATACAGCAGTGTATAGAAAGCTCTGCTTGCGTGGGAGGGTGCAGGCATTATAATTTTCCTTGTGCTAGTTGCACCTCAGACACCTCTGATGAAGAAGGTGTATAATTATATTAAAGAAGTTGCTTGCTTGGCAGTTAACAAGACCTGCTCAGAGCAGGATTAATTGGTCCAATTATAGTAGAAAGTTAATGCAGAGATACATCTTGTGAACTCAGCCTGTCTTGTACTTGATCAGCCCCAACAGGGCAGGCAGAGGGTGGCTGAGTCATGTTTAACTCATGTGGCATGAGTTCAGTCTTAAATGTATACCTTAACTGTATAGACAGTGGCATCAAAGTAATCAATGGCATCCAAGTTAAGGGTTGTCAAAATCTATCTCAGAGCCTTATGTACCTGTTTGTCTTATGCTTAGTACTCAGGAAGCCAGCTTGTTTGACTAGCCAGAAATACACAAGTTGGTTTTCTATGTATTAACACACATTCGAATTTACACACATTTATGTGCAAATTATCAAAATTCTCTTTGGTTGGGATGATTTTCATGTTAGGTCATTTAATGCCAAAACCAGCCACTTAAGACACACTTGAGCATAAAAGATCTAAAAAGAGCACTTTCTGTTATGGCATGACATTTCCTTGTTCATATTACTTTTCATATTATTTGTGCCATTACATGTGCTAGTTGCCATATTGAACTCTAGGAACTTGATCTAAACTTAATGCATAGAATTTCGTGGTAAGCACTTTGAAATTACATCTCTCTCTTTCAGATTGGTAGTTACCAATTTGAAAACATACAAAATACCCCTCCCAAACTCATCCAAAACATTTTAAACATACCTAATTTTTTCATAAACTTTCAGGTTTTACATGCCCAAGATAAGCAACAAGACACAGTGACTACTAAACACATACATCCAGAAATCACAGTGACTTCTATAGCTTGTTTAATTCTCCGTCTGAACACACAGAAACAATGTTCACAAGAAAAAGTCAGTTTAGAAATCTAATGCAATACTTAATGATCCCATATGCTGTGGTTGAAGTCAGGAAGTGTGATCCTTTGTTTCAGAGAGCTGCTAGAAAGTGACACCTGAAGTACCTGAGCTTTCTCTGCTTCCCCTGTGTGACCTGTTTCTTCTTGAAACAGGAGTCTGGACAAGAGGAGGTCTAGCTCAAGGCTTTAAGTTCCACATATATTTTTTAAAAAGATAAATCAATTATTTACAGTTCTACTCTTGAGTACCTTTGTCACACTGTTATATACTGGAATCTTTCTACAGATGACTTACATAAGGGTTTTAGTGAGAACATACTGCAATACATTTAGTCCTTGTCATGAATAAACAAGCAACTGAAAAAAATATTCTTTTTTAAAGCAGTGTAAATCTGGTTTAGATGTGCTTTCTATATGTCAACAGAATTTCAAGATAGAAATTTTGCTATTAATAAGAGCAATTTATAATGGTATAATGTAATAACATATATAACAGGACATGAGGCTCAGGGGTATCACGTTGGGCTAAATATTGCTGCAGACAAAAACATGCACAAGAAATGATGCTGGTGTTTTAGGGAGGTTGTTATTCAGTCTAAAAGACTATAAGAGATTACCAGACAAGAGGTATTGATGGAAGGGTTAACAGGGAAATGTGGAAGAAAACTGCATCAGCAAAAGGGCATTAGGTGTTGGGTGGGGAGGGGGAAAGCTTTCTAAGCAGCCTTTACAAGACGTGTGTATAGGGATCTACTCACACTGAGTCATTACAGACTATATTTTCTTAAAGATTTTTATTTTTAGAGTTTCAAAACACCATCCTATTCTCTCTGAATCTTTACAGTAGAAGCTGAGACTACTCTGAGTACCCATCACAGACCATGGATTGCTTGCTGTTGACTGAAATATGTTCATAAACTTGGAAAAGTGAATAGCCTTGTCAAAGCATCTGCTTAAGTCTTTTCTGTTTGAAGAAGCCACATATTTTAAAATACAAGGATGTATTTCCAACAGTGTAATCAAGTCTTCCAAAACTGACCAATGCACTTCATGCAAATACATCTTTTCCTGTGAGCACAATTCTTGCAGCAAATCCTTAGAAAAGGGGTTCAAGGTAACAGCCTTGACTGTCAGGAATACTGTTTGGTATAGGCATGTAGCCCATCAGCTGAGCTGAAAATGCCAAGAGCTTTCACAGAAGGAAAGGGGACCAAGGGAGAAATCAGTGTGGGCTTAAGGATGACTATTTTGTTTTCCAGATCTTTGAGTTCATTTTAGCTTGTGCACCTGAAATAAACCAAAATATGTAATTTTTTTCCACTATATAGTGCTGAAGAATTTTTCTTTTGATTGCAAATCTTGTGAGCATTTGTTGATCTCTTACTCTTCCTTTATCTGAAAACTGCTATATTGAAATCAATATGCCTCTGTAAAATGTTCCAGCTTCTGTGAAACACTTATTTAATGAAAATATATTTACCTGTAAATCTTACAATGAGCTCTACTGAGAGCCACATAAAACATTTCTGAACCACTAATACCACTAAGTTGCTCTGAGCTAGATGACCTCCCCCCTTTTACTTTTACATTCATGTTTATAAGATTTGACATTAACTGTGTTTTCTCTCACGGTGAGACTTTAAATGACACATTTTAGCCTAGCTTTTGCTCCTTAAATTCAGGCTTCTTATTTTCTCTATATTGGTATGTAGAAGCTCTGTTTGCCTGGAGCTTTTCCTTTCAGTGTTGTGTCCTGATATTTCTTTCTTTTTTCCTTCATAGCTTTGACATCTTGGCTGCTGAATTCGTCTTGCTTCTTGTAGTAAGACAGAAATCTATTAATCTACTTTTCTAATTGCACAATCAAAATAAATGATGTTGCCAAATTAGAAGACACAGAAATGACATGTACACTTTGGATGCCTAGATAATGTCCAACAAAATTTTTTTCTTATAAATTGAATGCTTAATTAATTGTTTTAAAATGTGTGCATATTTTTGTGTAAATATATCTTTGCTTGCGAGTCATAAAATGGAAAGACAAATTAAATTGCCCTCCCACATATGAAAATGTTGCCCTTAGTGTAGCCTAGCTGTGCTTGGTCATCTGCTTTTTTTCCAGTCATGGTCATAAATTTGGATGGGATCTTTACACTCTGAATTGCCACCGGGAATCCCACAGATTTAATTTTCTCCTGAGTTACTGACATGTGAGGTTTTGTTGTTCAATTAACCTGAACACATTGTAATATGACTGATAAATAAATATCTTTTGGCTTTGAAGAAAAATTGTCTCAACAAGAAGGAAAGAACAAAATAAACTGGATAAACCAAGGAAATGAAGAATTTCTGTTTTTTCACATTTATTTGACTGCATCATTGAATAACTCAGTGGTTTGAATTATTCATTTGTAGTTAATTGTACAACTGTAAGATCTACAAATATCCTCAAACCAAGATTAGACATCAATCTGTTTCAATAAACAAAAGTTAATTTATAATGGTGACCATGAAGAAAATATTCTACCTAATATTTTATTTCCTAAATATTTTTTTCCTAAAAGGAGTGGACTGAAGCTGGAAAAGAAGCTACAATATGTTTTAGAGTAATGAACTTTCTTGTAACACAAACCTGTCTCTTTTTCCTGTTGGTTGTGCGTGGAGGTTTTGTGTGTCGTGTTTTTCCTTTGGTTTGATTTTTTTAGTAAATTTATGTAATCTTAAGGAACAGAAGGTTAATGGTGCTCTGGTTGTTATACAGACATAATCCATAAACCTTCCATTCCTGGATTTACTGTGAGGTGTGGGTGTAAAAGCTCTGTGCCTTGGGTTTGGGAAGAAGAATATATCTGAAGATGCCATGCTTAAAATTGCCTTGTCTGTCTCAATAACATGTGGAACTCTAACTGTATGTAGAGCAGTTTACATGTATGTGTTTACTCATCTCAGAAGAGGAAACACAGTCTGTACTTTTCATTTAGGAGTAAGTTTTTAAAAGATAATTTTTTTTTTGAGATTAAATTGACATAGAGAACACAGAATACATCTTGAGATTTTAAAGTGATTTCTTTCCTATGCCCTTGATATTCTTTTTCCATACCACTACTCATGTATCACTAAACAGGAAAAGATCAGCTTGCAGATTTCTACTAAAACAACAGAAGCTTCTTTTGCAGCTTGACTGGCTCTTGCCGTATCTATTGCTTCTGCAGCTGCTGCTGAAAAAGCAGCTGCTCCCTTCACATGCTCGGATGCTGAAGCTGCACCTTGAGCCTTGCTGGCGGCTCAGGTGGTCGCACAGTTCCTTGGCATGTCAGAAGCGAGCTTATGGCTGGGGCCCCTTCTGAAATGGTTGCACGCAAGGTCACCAGAGACCTGTGTGAAACAGGGGCTTCTGAGGACACTGGCCTGGTAGGTTTTGGGCCCAGAAGTGTGTTCTGCAGCCTGCAGTCCTTTAGCTATGAGGTCTTGTACGACAGAAATCAAAGCCCAATGTAGCTATTTGAGGAAAAGATGATTTTGGCTCATGTTTGAGCCGATTTGCATCAACCATTCCTTGCAGAGGAATGAAGGAAGGGTAGAGCAAACAGCTGCCTGCAAACCTCAGCCCCGCAATAGCAGGCCAAGACTGTGATATGCATCACTTTTACCCAAGCTAGAATAAAGTCAGGACACATGGGCACCAGAAGAAGAGTAACTTGACAGGATTAATGCCCAGGTATCTGTGATCAGACACTAGCAGGCAGGAATGTGAGCATCTCATGAAGTACTAGTCAGTTTTGACTGATGTGTGCTATCCAAATCAGAACTTGAAATGCTACAAGAAATTCATATTAGATTTTGAAAACTAGAATAAATATATCCATTAGCTTTCCTGCAAAAACTGATTGTGACCTGGCCTGAGTATAAACAGGTGTGTTCAGTGAATTTGAGACATGTTTTCTATGTCCTTAGGTTTTTCAGGGTTTGAAACTCTGATATTTGAGGAAAAATCTTCCAGAACACATACTTCAAATGCTTAATGTGATGATAAACAAAATATATCTTTAAAAGAAAATTTATAAAATGAAGGTATGGATAAAATTTAAAGGAGAATAAAGTTTCCTTGATAATACATCATCAAATTAATTTTAGATGAAACCATGGAGCACCTCTTCTAGTTTGGTTTCATCCAGAAGACAGCTAGTTCATGTATTTGGACTGAGATTTCAGGTAAAGTGTTGTAAGCGGGAAGAACCTGAAGTCCCCAAAAACATCCCTGAGTTGAAGTAAGATATTAATGGAGATGCATTATTAGTTGTAATTTCATAATTACCATCAATGTCTAGTTCATTCACTGCCAGTTAATACTAGAAAAAAAGTAATTCCCACATTGGAAGCACTCTTCAGAGACCTGTTAAGGAATCTGCTTAAATGACTAGCTGCTAGGTAGTAGTAATTCCTCCCCACACTCCCCATCCCTATTTCCCTTTAACCCTAACATTAGATTGAATTTAAACTTTGCAATGTAATGTAAAAGAAGACTGCTTTTTACCTTTGAGGTTAAAATGACAAATGTAAGAAAAGATAACAATTTCTTTGGCTTAATCATGCATATCCTAACCCATAAAATTAAGCGTATGTGAGCCCATATAAGCAAGGTTATTTAACTTCCATCTTTTCTAGGAACTTAAGGAGCCACTCTCAGAAAATGTCAGGCATTTTCTCTGCTAGCATTTCTTAATATGCCCATAGCTGAACACTTGCCAGAATTAAAAACAGTTACAAACCTTCTAGATACAATTTATTCTTTATACTATAAAACGCTGGAAGGAAAAAACTATTCCTTGAATTTGATGCTTTAGGGGATGATAAATGTGGTTTTTAAGGATCCATCCATCTCCAAAAAGCCAGTACTGGGTTTGAAATATTGAATTAGGGGTTTTCATTGAAGGTATTATACAATATCACCAGTACTGCTGGCCAAGAGCTATTTACTTCTAATGACAAAGTTAAGATGCTGCATTTTGCTGGATACTTTGGGCTAGCCCTAAAAGGGGGATCAGGAGGTATGCAGGTTGACTTGTCAGGCAGGGTGATACTTGTTGGCTTGGAGTTTGCATCCCTGCAGCACTAAACAGAAAGGTAGCAGTAAAGGCTGCTGCTTTTTTGCCTGCAGTTTTAAGGACAATGGTCTTAGTTATTACTGCTCCTTGAAACTTGCCAGTCTTAGAAAAGTCTACTGAGCACTTTAATGTGTTTGCCTTATAAAACACCAGTTCAACAGGTCTTTAGGTGGATCTGCAGCATCCATGGTTCTCCATGTTGTCACAGCTGCACTTTATTCAGGCAGTCCCTTAACTCTCATCTTGAGAACCAGTGTGAGGTTGCTTGCTGTAGCTTCAGTGTCCAAAGAGTCTAAAAATAAGTTATAGATACTAGGACCCCGATTTTGAAGGATTGGCTAGCCGTATGTTCAAAGTCAAATTTTTCTTTAATGTTAGGCAGTTTACAGGTGAATTTTCCCACTGCTGTCACAGCTCAGCCATAGTGCAGGCCCAGTGCTTTTGAAACAACTCTTTACCTGAAGAAATCACAGATTATTTGGCAGCTGTATGTGATGATTAATGAGAAGGTTTTACTTTTTATTTAGGGAGTTCACTACATGTAATTCCATAGATACAGCAAGGATTGTCACAATATAGACTGTGTTGTTAAATGGCTGTGTTTTTACTTGGCAAAAGGTGTGAAAAAAATTTAAAAATCTGTGTTTTGATTACCCAGTTAAGAAGGCTACATAGGCTCTGCTTGGAAACAAACTGCAATGAGTAAATCCTCTCTTTTAGCTTTGCTTTTTCCCATGTGCTTACGGTGCTTTCAAATTAGCCCACTTTGTACCTATAATAGGCCGAATCTCTGTATCTCTGCTTCTAAAGTAAACTACCCTAATTTTAAAAGTATGATTCTGTTATGGTGAGTTTTTATAGAAAGAGTCCTTCTTAGCCATAGGCATTGACATGACCAGTTTTTCTCTCATTCGGCTTGGTTGCAATCTGTTGCAAGCTGGAGGTTTAATCTCAGAGCTGTGTAGGAGTATTGACTTTCAGACTACACTGTTAGTCTGCTTTTGCTAGTGCAGTTACTTAGGTAGTAATTTAAGACTCACAACACAAGTACAATGAAAAATTTCTATAACTGCATATGGAGGGGAAAAAAATCAACATGGCCTTAATCCTGAAAATATGCATGCCTGCCTGAGAGTTCATATTATTTTGCCTTCAGTAGGACTAAACATTTGCTCAACACTGAATGTGTTGCATAAATGTTGCCAAATAAAGGTGTCTGCCTTATTTTCTAGTAGACCAGAGGGGTCCTCAACAAAAACCTAAAAAAATCCTCTTCCCAAAACAAAGAGAAGGAGGATAGAGAAATGAGCTAGTTTGATTTTGTCATATTTCATTTCAATATATAATTTTTTCAACATAAATGTTTGTCAGCAGTCCTGTTATTTTTTTTTAAAGTCTTTTTGGGTATTTAGGTCCAGCCTTCTGGCACTCTAAGCAAAATTTTGACATAATCTTCTTTATTAAATGGTGAACAATTGTATCAGATTAGAAAAGCAGCCTCTTTCCTCCATTTTGGAGAGTTGTTTCATTGGATATCCTTTTCAAAAAAATGCCTAAATATTCTACCTCAGGTCTGGTGTTGCCTGAATTATCCTTCCATACTTTTTTTTTCCTTCTCTCCTTCCAAATCTTCTTTACTTTGGAATAGGTGGAAGAAGCTGGTGTTGCCGTAGAACCAGCTAGGCGACCTGGTTTGGGAACGACACGGAGACTACCTTAAGCCTGCTTGGTCCACTGCTCACAGACACCAATGTGGTGGATGGCAAATGGCGGTTATTAAGGGGTGATTCTACTTTTTTTATTTTCCAGCTTGGCGCGTCATTTCCGCCTGCTTACGACATTGCCACCTGCAGCTGGCATCATAACTATAATGGGCATAACCATAAACATGAACGGGGGGTGGGGAGAAAGGACCCTGCCTCCTCATACAGCATGCCATCTTCCGGTCGGTCACTCTAACTTTCTTCCCTCCCCCAACAACCTGGAAAGGTTTAATAGAGGTTTTAAATAAAATCATTCCGTCCTGATACAGTAGTCACTCATGCTACTCCCAAATCTTTAATGGCTACAGCAGTAGTTAACTTACTTTTGCCTCTTCAGGGATCTTGGAAGAATCTCATGGGAACAGGCCCTGAAGTGAAGACAGATCCAAGAGCATTGGTTGATATTCAAGCACCACTTCTGAGCTCAGGTATGATGCATCCTAATGGACAAGACATTAGGCAAAGACTGAAAGAGATCTGTGTGGACGAATCAAGACCTTCTGTCTGTAAGCAGAAAATACCCAGGAGATGGAGGCAGGCTCAGACCACTTGGAATGACTATAAAGAGGTTGGCAGGGTAAGTAGAAATGAGACAAGGAAGGCTAAGGCCCACCTGGAATTAAATCTGAACAAGAACGTAAAGCCAAGGAGGTCAAGGACAAAAAGAGGGGCTTCTTTAAATACTTCAGTAACAAAAGAAACACTAAGGAAAATGTAGATCCATTACTGAATGGAAGTGGGACCCTGTTAACAGAGGACACAGAGGAGGCAGAGTGAGTGAATGCTCCCTTTGCATTGTCATCACTGACAAGACCAGGCCTCAGGGGTCTCTGACCCAGGAGACTAGGGAGAAGGAGGGATTGAAGGAAGGCTTTCCTTGCTCAAGGAGGACTGAGCTGGCGTCAGGCAAACCTGGCATTCACAAGTCCATGGGCCCTGATGGGATGCACCCATGAGTGCTGAGAGAGCTGATGGACACCAGAGATGGGCAATTTACAAGCATCTTTGAAAAGTTGTGGTGAGCAGGAGAAATGCCTGAAGACTGGAAGAAAGCAAATTTCACACTGGGAAATAAAGGGAAAGAAGGACTCAGGAAACTACCAGACAGTCAACCTCAGCTCAATCCTCAGAAATCACTCAGAAAGTGCCTCACTCTGGAGCCCATTTCTATCCACATGGAGGACAAGAAGATGACCAGGAGAAGTCAGTATGGATTCATTGGAGGTAAGGCAAGTTTGAAAAACCTGTTTGACTTCAGTGATGAAACAAGTATGTGAAAGGATGAAGGGAGGGCAGTGAGGGTCCAGCAGAGGGTGACAAAGATGAGTAAAGGACTGGAGCACGTCTTTTATGAGCAAAAGGTCTGGAAGCTGGTTCTGTTCTTCCTTGAGAAGAAACAACTGAGAGGGGAACTCATTGATGTCTGTAAGTATCTGAGGTGAGGGTGTCAAGAGGATGGAGCCAGGCTCTGCACAGTGATGCCAAGCTTTTTTCTGTGTCCAGTGGGACAAAAAGCAGTGGGCAGAAATTGGTGCACAGGAAATTCCACCTGATATGAGGAAGAACTTTATTTCTGTGCAGTGACTGAGCCCTGAAGCAGGTTGCCCAGAGAGGTTGTGGAATCTCCCTCACTAGGGATATTCAAGAGCTGTCTGGATACAATCTGTGCTGTGTGCTCTGGGATGACCCTGCTTGACCAGGGAGGTTGGACCAGATGACCCACTGTGGTCCCTTCCAACCTGACCCATTCTGTGATTCTGTGAAGTGCTTTGAGACACCTCCTTACTAACACCCTTTATTCTGATTAGAAACCTCTTTTTCATGAGTGAATTTGATATCCTTCTGAACATGCTATTATGCTCATCTCTGCCTCCTTTTGCCACAAGTTCTGGAGGTTCATTGTTGTAAAAACTGCATACTACCATCAGTTCTACTTTGCTATTCTACCAGTTTTGTCAAGTGCCTCTTGTGCTATTTCAGTTAGTTTCTCTTGTTATATCTGAATCAGTACATGAAGGATTTCAGACTTGAAAGAAGTAGTACTGCTATGAAATAGCTAGAAAATAGAAAATGTTTCTGAGACGTAACTATATGGAAACAAAGTAATTCTAAATTTTTACAAATATCTAGGGAACTTGCCTTCTAGTTTTTCCCTGGCCCATGCAGGCTCTTTATCTTCTTCCATCAATTTAATATACATGCATACATGTGAAAATATGTAGTGAGCACCAAGCATATTTGGTTGTGAAATCCTGTCAATAATTTTGGTTATCATTCTGATGATAACCTGAAAAGGTTATTAAAAATCATAGAACTGGATTTTTTGGCTCCTTTTTATAATGACATAATATTACAATGACATGAAAAGTCATTGAAAAGAGAAAAGAGGCCTGTTATGAGAAACTAAATATTCCCCATTTTCTTTTTACTGCTTTTCTTCAGACTCTAGATATATCTATCTTGAAGGATAAAACAGTTTCTAGGACTTGGAAGGAGATAAAGAGAAGATACAACATGAAAACTGTAAGAGAAATAGAATATAAAAGGAATTCAGCATAAATATATTTACCTTTCATTACAGTCTCTTCTGAATTTAGACAGAATCAATTTTAGAGAGAATTTGGAAGTAAATGTATAAAGGTAACTTATGGTGAAATAAAAAAAATGAGTAAATTTATTTGTAGAGTAATACAAATGTTGTTCATCAATGCTTTTTGGTTTTGTTGTAAAAATACCTAAGTACTGTAAATCATGTCATAAATCAAACATCATAGGAAATTACAAAATTCAAGAAAAATTTACTCTTCCTTCTATTTTAGCAGAGAAAAATTAAGAATACTAACTGAAACTCCAGTTTGGTTGTTTTCCCCCTATGTATATGTAGCCATAACCTGGTGTTTCTAGAACTCAGACAATGCAAGATTAAAAGGAAATTACATCATATCAGTTCAAGACATTCTATGAAGCAAATCACTCCACTGTGAGCTCTAGACAGGAGACGGCAGGTGGAGGTCACTAGGCCTGTGCCTTGGCAAGTCCATGTAGTTGTAGAGCTGTCTTTGCTGAGTGGAAATCTGATCTGCTTAACAATGAAAAATGGCTTTGGGGAAAAATAGCTTATTTTTATAAAATGTTTGGAAAAAATCACCAGAGCTGTAGAAAAGAGCTCTACATTTGGGAATGGTGGTGAATGGGAGCATCTCAAAAATGGGTTTAAATACATGTCTAGACATAGTTTCCATTACAAACTCCACAACCCCTCTCCTCCCCTAGTTTTACTTTTCAGGCCTTCCTCAGTAGACCTTGGTCAGCCTTACACCTAATAATGATATAACTGTATCTTCACAGAAGACAATATATTGAATAACTTTTGTTAACTTTCTGTTTAAATTCAAGGTAAAACTTCAATCTTCTGGGAGCATCTCACAGATTTGTTTAATACACCTGTCAATCTCACAGTCCTTTCTCTGTCAGCTAGCTAGCTGTTTTCTTTTTAAAAGGACTGGTTGTGTTTATATGGCAGTGAATTTGAAGAAGAACAAACTGAGGATGACTGCAGTACACCAAAAATTATGAATTTTTTTAAAGCATATGTAGAAAAGAAACTGAGGAAAACATGTATGTCATTTAACTGATATAAAAATACATTATTCTGGATAAAAAACTGTATTGGTAACTCATACTAGGATGCTTTTTTTAGAGAGAGAAAGAGAGAGAGAGTGTGTTTTGCTTAGTTAATGCCTCCCTTCAAGACAAATACCAAAAATAACTCTCCCATATTTCTTTCATATAAAATTATTGTGGTTAAAGTCTGCGCTGTTAAGTTACTGCCCACAGTAAAAAAATCTATTTCTGAATGAGACAAGATGTGTTCCTTCCTTAGATGTCTCAGGTGCAGGAAAATGTGCTCCTTTTTGGTCTAATCTCCATTGGAATACATTTGTTTTCCTTCTGAATATAACTTAAAAGTGGACCTACATGTTTTTGTGGCATTTTATGTTTGCATTTGCACTGTGACTGTCCCCTAGTCATCACAAATTAGTTTTGTGTCTTTCTTTTTTTTCAATGTATTTCTCAAACATTAATTTTATTTATTTCCATGTAAGAAGTTGTAGATGACTGATCAATCATTTAATAGCTGCAGATAGTTTAAAATTGTGAAGGAGATTGCTTTCCTTGGTTTGGAAGAGGGTATGAGAAAAAGAAGAAATTTTTAGAAAGATCATCAGTTAATTATTTTGAAATACAGCATTGTCAATTGGTGTATTTAAATTCTGTGGTGTCCAAAGCCTGGATATTTCCAGGTTTTTCACTGGGTTTCATCATGGAGACTATTTCCAGAAGCATTAATATCCTATCAGAAAAGCCATATATAAAGGATCTTTTATGAGAACCTCATCTAGAAAAGAAATACAGAGTATACTTAAAACCATGTTGAAATGGTTAAGTCATATACAGACACTAGTCACTGTTATGTGTATATTCATTTTTTAGTGGGAGGTATGAAAATATCTGACAACTTTCATTGATTAAGACATAAGCCACAATAAAATTTTATTTGTACTTCTTTAAAGAGAGACTATTTATATTACTCTAGAAAAGATGTGCTTGGATGGCTGAGGCTTGCCTTTTGACTTACAGTCCCTAGTGAAAGATGTGGTACTTGATAGACCATATTGATTCTGGGGGAAACCCTGCAGGATATTAAGAAAATAATGTAGGCTTTAATGAGCTAACGTGCTCTCTGAACTAAAAAATTGAAAGAGAATTAAGAGATGGCAATCATGGACAGATGTTTGAGAAGATCAGAGTAATAAGCTTATCTCAACAATTATTCTCAAAATAATCAAAGTGGAGATAGTTCCTTGTTCTATAACATGCTGACCCAGATCTTCAACTGCCATCAATTGTTTTAGCTTGGATAGTTTCAAGGAGCTGTCCTCTCAGCTTAGCTGAGATTTACAGCAGCTGGCTGATCTCCAAGCACTTATTTGCATCCCATTTTATTATAGTGTATTATTATTGGCAATGTAATCACAATAGCTGACTTTCATGTGTAGAAATCTTATGGTCCAGTAGCATAGAGGACAACTGAAAATGCCCCATGTGGGTCCAATCAGGCAGCAACTTGGAAAGGCATAGCTGTAACTTCTGTACTCTCTTAAGGCTGAAATTTCAGGAGTGAAAGAATTGAGGTGCTTCAGAATGGCAGATGCTCTGTGCAGCAGTATCGTGTCATAGACACACTGTCCTCTTCTGTCAGCTTCTGCATCAAATAACCAGACTAATATAAAGTACTACATATCTGTCTTACCTGGGTTACAGAACAGCATTTATAATTCCTGTGAGCTTTTTACACTCAAAATCATTTTGCAGCAGAAAGCCACCCACCTTACATGCGGAGCCAATAATCCATTTTTGGTCTAATGAAAGTCTTAGCAGTTTAATTGAAGAATGTTAGTAGCCCAGTTGCAATGATACTATCATGTAACCAATGCTTACAGTTCAAAACACGTGTAGTTAAAATAGCACAAAGACAAACCTCCTGAAGTCTACACTTCAGGTGATGATGTGCTTGGCCTTTCACTAACCTTCTGGGCTCTAAGGTTAATTGTAGCTTCAGTCTGAGGACTTTGGGGTGTGCCCATCACCAATGTCTTAAGCTATTTGCAGGAAAGGTGGAGTTGATCTTAGCAGTTTTTCTTTTCCACCTAGGATATACTAGTGGCCAATTTTGTGCTGAGCAATACACTCTGCAGCTTGCTTTTCCTTCACTGATCTGCAAGTCCATGTTACATACATACAAGGTATGTTTCACTCTTGTTTGGATATTTGTCCTTTTTTCTTTTTATCACCATGAGAAGTGGTTTTGCTCAGCTCCCAGGGTGACCAGGAATGACTGGTTAACTGCCTGTAGCCTAGGGCATCTGGTACTTCTCTATGCTTGGGCTTTGAATGCCATCTGACTCCACTGCTTATCTGTGCTTCATTTCTTTCTAAGTCACAGTTATCTTTCTCTATATAGATTAACAACATTATTGCTGCTTTTATCTACTAAGCACATATCTCTGCATAGTGATAGCTATTTTAACACAGTTTACTTTCAAAGCTGAAGAAAACATACAACAATACAACATACAACCTGGTCATTTGCTCTTTCTGTTGAACTAAAATAAAGCTTCTGGAAGGCCAAATGAAATTTAGACAGACCTTTTTGGGAACTAAGCCCCGAATTTCTAGCTTAAGGCAAAGCTTGTGGCCTGTTACAGGCACTGGCAGCACCATCATTATGGTGGTGCACAGCTACAAGTATCTGTATATGCATAATATGTAAGCAACAAAGGGGCCAATTTCATTCAGTGGCTGTACATACATTGCTGAAAGCTTTTCCTGAGTACCTATGTAGTCTCATATGATGTTATCAATGTTTGCTGCAAGTGTGAAGCCTTTTGCATTAACCCAATTCAACTTTGGAGCTATTTAGCTTAGAAGGTCTAGTTACCTTATCACCAAGAAAAGACTTTAACACATACCTTTGCAGAGAGGTTAAGAATATATTTCTGTAGGTAGAGACCACAGTCAGTGATTCAGGCAGCTTTGTTCTGACCATTTAGTATGATAGATGGGCATTTCCTTGCTGAAATTTTAATCCATATCCCATGATTTGAGAGTCACTGAAAATTTCTCTGATTTTGGCATGGGATAGCTAACTAAAGCTATGTCTAAAGCTACCATTAAATTCTAAGGAAAGATTTTGTGCAGTTAGGGTAACTTCAACCTCACACCTTTGTGAATATGTAACTATGGTTCCATCCTTTCTAGCAGCTGACCCTGCTAATGTGAACATGTTCGTATGGTTAAGATTAATGAGTCAATTATTTTTACACAAGAAATCTGTCACGTACGCCGTTTTCCTTGACTTGATTATTTTAATTAAAAAAAAAGTGTTCAATTATCTTCTTTATTGATGTTCTTGTGTTAATCAGGAACAATTATTAGTGAGACTTTTGTGGATGGTTGCTTCCAAGTTCCTTAACTGAAAATACTCTGTACTTAAAATAGTACAGAGTTTTAGAAAAGCTAATTATTTTTTTTAAATTGAAGAATTCTCAGCCAATACTGGTTGGTTCTGTTGTGGAAAAGATGGGTTGTCACTTTAAGCATGGACATGTCTGAATCAATGCTAAATTAATTACTCTGTATTTACTCTGGAGCAAATATTACCAGTTACACTTCACAATTACATCTCAACTATAAAATAGTTCTGTCAAGTTAAAATCTTGTTGACTCACTTAGATGAAAAATTTTGAACATACTAAGTACCCTTTGGCTCCATTGAGTTACTGAGTATTACATTCCATCTTTCAGAAAGAGCATGTGTATTGAAATTTGTCAAATTTGAAATAAAGCTTTGAATCATAACACCTTGGCCATAGACTGCTAATTGTTTCAACTTATGTCACTCAATTCAGGAGTGCTGGGACCCTTTATGAATAGTTAATCAAGTTAATAAGCTTATTTAATTGTGTTTGACATAATTCTGTCACCAGGTGGCACTATTACATATAGTGTTTATCTTCAAAGTAACCACTAAATTTTGTGAAAGTATGTGTGAACTGTCTTATGCTACTCTCTAAATTCTGAGCAAATCACTAATAAGGCCTTTCTCAAATCTCTATTCTGTTGCCTTAATCTCCTTAACTTGAGATTCTGTTGGATGCTTCTGCTTAAAGGTTGCAAAGACGAGAACAAGATTGTTACCCAAACTAGCACAGTAAATAATCTTTGATTTAGACAGTCTGCATTGCAGCTCCTTTGAAAACAACATTGAGTGAGTAAAGTGAGGACATGCAGTTAAAATACCCTACAATTGGTCATGGTTATCTCTGTGACTGTTCAGATACATCTATGAACATTGTGGCTTTGTATATATGTTGTCAGATCTAACCTGAGATATAAACTATATGTAACCCAGATAATGTGGTGAAATGAAATGAACAGTTTGGCTCTGTGTTGCTTAATTCTTCCTCTTGTTGGAATTATGGTCATTTGATAATGCATACTGAGCAGGTATTGCAGGTCTTTCATCTTAAATTTGTAAGATTTGTTTGAGTTTGTTACTCAAACATTCAGAGTAAAGAATCCAAACTGTACTTTCAACTACAGTATTACTGATGCAATTAAAATTTTCAGTAGGGGGTAGCATGAGTATTATTAATGGCAATATTCCATCCAGAAAACAAAAGGAAAGTGAGACAAGTATTCAGTGTTGGCAATCTTCAATTACATAAATAGCTAGCAATTTACTTCTATTGCTTCTATCACCTTAAACTATGGTTAAGATGACAACCCCTACTCACATTGATGCTGTTGCTACATTAAGGAAAATGCAGCTCTCAAAATAAATGATATATGACCATATAATGGCTTGGGTTGGAAGAGTCCATAAAGATCATCTAATTGTGACTCACCTGCTGCTGGGCAGGAAAGTCTTCCACTAGACCAGGTTACTCAGAGCCACTTCCAGCCTGACCTTCCAGGATGGGGCACCCACACCTTAGCTGGGCTATGTGTTCTAGTGCCTCACTATCCTCACACTAAAGAGTATCTTTGTAATATCTAATCTAGACCTACTCTCAAACTATTCCCCCTTGTCCTGTTACTACAGGCTCTTGTAAATATACCCTCTCCCCCTTTTGTGTAGGCTTCCTTTAATGACTGGAATGCTGCAATTAACTAAGTCACTCTGACACCTTCTCTTTTCCAGGCTAAGCAATTTCAAATCTCTCAGCCCTTCCTCTTAAGAGAGGTGTTCTAGCCCTTTGAGCAGCTTTTTTGCCTCCTCTGGACTCTCTCCAACAATTCCATGTCCTTCCTGTTGGGACCGCAGAGCTGATGCAGCACTGCAGTGGGGTCTCACCAGAGCAGAGCAGAGAGGCAGAATCCCCTCCCTGGCCCTGCTGCCCACACTGCTCTGGATGCAGCCCAGGACACGTTTGGCTCTCTGGACTGGGAGTGCCCCTGGCTGGGTCATGTCCAGCCTCTCACCCACCAGCACCCCCAAGAACTTCTCAGCAGGGCTGCTCTGATCTGCTCATCTGCAGCCTGTGGTGGTACCAGGGGCTGTCCTGGCCTCTGGTTGACCTCATGAGACTCCCATGGACCAACTACTCAAGCTTGCCCAGGTCCCTCTGAATGGCATCCTGTCCTTCCACATAGCTTAGTGTCCACAAAGCTTGCAAATTTGCTGAGAGCCCTCAATCTCTTTGTCTAAGTCAATAATTACAATATTAAATAACTCTGGTCCCCATATGGGCAATAAGGACACCCCTTGTCCCTCTTGTCCATCAGGACTCTGAGACATTGACCACCACCCTATGGATGTGACCATCTAACCACTTTCTTACCCATCTAACAGTCCACCCATGAAGTCATTCTCTCTCCATTTTAAGGGAGAAGGATGTTGTGGTGGCTGTCAAAGGCTTTACAGAAGTCCAGATAAATGACATCTGTCACCCTTCCCTTGCCCACTGATGCAGTCACCCCATCACAGAAGGCCATTGGACTGGTCTGGCTGGACCTGCCCTTGGTGCAGCCATGCTGTCTGTCCCAAATGATTCCCTGTCTTACATGTGCCTTGGCACAGCTTCTGAGAGGGTCTCTTCCAGGATCTTCCCAGACACAGAGGTGAGGTTGACAGGTCAGTAGTTCCCATGGTCCTCATTTCTATCCTTTTGAAGGATGGGTACAATGTTTCCCCTTTTTCAGTCACCTGGGACTTCACCTGAATTGCCAAGACTTTTTAAATATCTTGGAGTGTGGCTTGCCGATTACATCAGTCATTTCCTCAGGACTCTGGGATGCATTTTCTCAGGTCCCAAATATTAATGTACTTTCTGTTTCCTGAGGTTGTCATGAACAGGATCTTTCTTTACTTACAGTGGGAGGGACTTTGTTCCCTCAGTCCCCATCCTCCTGTCCATCAACTCAACAGATGTGGGAAGAGAGCTTGCCATTTGAGGCTGAGGCAAAAGTCTTGGTGAGTACCACAGCCTTCTCTACATCCATTGTTACCAGTTTTCCAGTTTTCCAGGATTTTTATTGAATCTTTGACCTTCAAAATTATGTTTTGCACTCCCTCCCTCCCTCCCTCCCTCCCTCCCTCCCTCCCTCCCTCCCTCCCTCCCTCCCTCCCTCCCTCCCTCCCTCCCTCCCTCCCTCCCTCCCTCCCTCCCTCCCTCCCTCCCTCCCTCCCTCCCTCCCTCCCTCCTTCCCTCCCTCCCTCCCTCCCTCCCTCCTTTCCTCCCTCCCTCCCTCCCTCCTTTTTAAAATCCTGTTACAAATGATTGCATAGGAGAATAAACAGAATTCATAAATACTTTTAATTACTATCTCTCTGAATCTGTGTAAATGAATTTAAAAATCATACCTCACCTTGTAAATATCATGAGGTCAATTAAACAATAGCAATTTAATTGAGTTTCATTACTTTGTTTATAATTGTTGTTAGTTACATTATTAGGAAGTACTAAAAGGTCTGTACAACCTGAAGAATTATGTAGACAAATCAACAGTGCTTAAGTTGTCTTAGCTGAAAATATTTTGACTGGAATTAGATGATGCTGGTTTAAGCATAACATTTTGCACTGTCACCTAAAAAAGGCCAGATCTAACAAGTATTTAGTCAACATCATTAAAGTCAGTAATTCTGAGTGTAGCTGTGAGGTGCTCCCCACCCAGGGAAGCAGAGATTCAGTTTCAGATAAGCATTGTTAAAGTGGGAGGCGTGGCTGTAAACTTGGCTGGTGTGAATTCTGCTTTGGGAGCTGGGCCCTGTGAGCCCTGGAAGAGATGCCCCACCCCAGAGCCCTCGTGGGGTGTCAGCCCAGGAGTTCTGGTGGGGTTTGAGCCCCTGGGGTTTCTCCCTTGCTGTGTTCCTAGTGGTTCCTGACCCTGAACTCCATGCTGGTTCTGTTCCTCAAAACCCATCACCCTGCCTCCGCTCGGGGCTCTCTGTCTCTGGGTCTGAGTTTGCTCCTGTGCTGAATAAATGGTTTCATGAACAGAAGCCCGTCTAGTTTGTGTCCCATTGTCATGGGGTGACTTTACCTTTAAGGTAGTTTTGGGAGCTAAGGAAGTTGAAGTTGCTGGTGACTGATGAGAGTCTTTTCTCCTGACCAATTATTGGTCATTACTGGGAATTGACAGCAGTTTTAACCATTGAAAAGTGAGATCAACTTGTGAACCCCACCTTAAGATGTAAAGCCAGAACTCTCTAAACCTCTTTCTTTCCTGGCTGTGAAAGGTAACAGAGCTCTACCTGGCCTCCCGTTCCCTGCCCAGTCCATGCGACCCAGGCAGGGACTGGGCTGGGCCCAGCGGCTCCCGGCCTGGAGATGGGGCCTGCGGGGCTTGCCCCGGGCTCTGGCTGGGCCAGGCTGGTCCCTGGCTTGGCTGCAGGTTTTGCTGTGACTGAATTCACCAGAGACTGCCGAGTAAAGAAAGAAAGGGGCTCTGAACCTGTGACGGGCTGAGGCGGCGACTATACTTTCCAGAGCAGCCATGAGGAATCTTCTGTCGAAGACAACTCCAGCTGCTGCTCTGGCAGAGATCACAGAACCATCTACAAAAGCCTGAGCAAGATTTTAAACTTTTCATTACCCAGATGAGAGTTGCAGATTAATCTTTTTTATTCAGAGAGAGAAAAAGAGAGTAATCAACATGTAAAGAGACTTTATAAAACTATCAGAAACAGTAAAGAATTAAGTTTCAGAAAAGGTAGAGAATAAGGAGGTGCTTATGAGCTGAAATACCTTTCTGTTGAGGCTATAGAAATGGACAATAAGGTCTTGAAAAAACTCCTTTAATTCATGACAGTATATAGGGAGGAACAGAGTGTTCGAAGTGGAAATTTTGAGTAAAAAGTAGAGTGATTGTGATACAGTGAAGTGCTGGAATAGAGTAAAGCAAAGATTTGAGGCCTTGGAGGGCAATGAGAAAACTGTTTTCTAGTGAAGCTCACAGAGACAGATGAAAAAGAATTTTGGCTTTGAATAACTCATCCTTAAAATGACATCCCTAAACTCATGGCTCATACACACCTCACAGTGATGTGAAATGGGAGGAGTGAGCTCTGATACCAGCATTTCTGGGCAGCTGACATCAGGGCAATAAAAAACTATAGCAGAAATAGTTTTCTTGTGAGAAACTGTAGATTAGCAGAAAGAGACTTCTGTTTCTCTACAAAGACTGATGAAAAGACTCTAGCAAGAATTGAGACTGTTTTAAACACCAAAGTTCCAAAGTTTTCGTCTCTGTTGTCATGTGAACAAGAGAATGGTGGGTAGTAGGGGATAAAAAGGGTTTTCTGGAAGTTTATTCTGGTGTTCTTATTCCTGTAGTTTGTTAATAAACTTTCTTAATTATTTTTAAGTTTTAAGCCTGTTTTGCTCTTGTTCTAATCCATATCTCACAGCAAGAAATAAGTAATCTTTTTTAGTTACTGGTTTAAAACCACGACAACCATGCTGGTTCCTGGTAACTATAGCTTCTCTGGACATGATCCTGCAGCTGCAGAATGCAACATGTAGCCTGCATAATCCAGGAAAAAATATCTGGATGGAGGTGGGCTAAAGACTTGCACCTGGACAAACCTCTGTTGTTGTTTTGACAAACCATTTTTGGTACTTTCATATTTTGTTGGCAGTTATATATTAGTCAAAAATATATCATCAGCACCAGTAGAATTCAGTTGCTGTCCTTTCATTCTTTGTGTTTTTTTAATCTCATGAACTTGCAGGATCTCTCTAGCCCTATTTTCCATGGATAGACTGGTATACAGCAGTTAATCTGTATTGGATTTAGTTGTAAATGTGTTGAAGTTGTAAAAGTAACACTCATATAAATTATTCAAGCAGCCCATGGATTCAACTTGTTATTTGCTGGCGGTTGTTATATAGAGCTCAGTTGTCAAGGCAGGCACTTGAAGGCAGTCATTTACTAAGCATCAGGAGTACCACAGAGGCTGAAAGAAGAGCTAACAAGCACAGACAGATATTTAGAGCACTGAATCTGTGTCTAGATGTCTCTTTAAATGTGTATATGCAGCAAATATCCCTGTCTGCAATCAAACATGCAGAGCTTTGATCCTTCAGCTCTTTCCCTTTCAGTAACAAGAATCTAAAAGTCATAACGGAGAATCCAAATTAAAATTTACCATATCCTTCTGGATAGCTTTTGCTGCTATTGTCAGATTCTTGAAGACGGAGATGATAACTGTGTTCCTGAAGGAGGGAGATGCCCAATTACAACCGTGATGGAGGCAGTGGTTATTGAAGTCTGGCTATCAATGTAGAAAACCTTTTCAAGTGAGATACATCAGGAACTTGTTGTGATTGCAGGCCTGTTTGTTTCACCAACTATTTAACTTAAGAGGAGATGATGTGCTAGACAGTATTCATCTGAAGTGCACAGTTGTACTAAGCTGCAAGAGGTTTCAAGCATAGTGAAGTAAAGGTTCAGAATCCATCACAACACTCTGCAGTAGAGGAGTTTCAATAAAGACAATTGGAAGGCCATAAATTGTCATGATAAAATAATATTTCACAAAGAGTTATATAAAGGCAATCAGTGCAAAATTGCTGACCTAGGAACTGTGGCGTACAACTTACTGTTTAAAATGACCATGAGACCAGAAGAGTCAAATGTGAAAAATTTGATACTTGTTCTTAGGAAGGGATTCACAGCTGATCTGAGTACAAGAGATGAGTATGTTTGACTTCTGTACTGGACACTCTGGAGGAAGCCATAATACAGACACAGTAATACATACACATAAGTACAACATAGTGGGAAACATTGCCCTGAAAATGTATTAAAACTCCTTACAGGTGGAGATTATATGGCCTTACAAGATCCTGTGGTTTTTATATAAATGTAGCAACAACAATATTAATGTTACTCCTACTACTGCTCCTCCTCCTCCTACTAGCAAAAAAAAGAAGAAATAACTGTCAGGTGTTGCAATATTAAGAGTGGAGTTGAGATATGTGTTCATCCATGTACTCACTAAAAATATGGGAAAAGTGGATATGTATTGAGAGAGGTAAAAATATTTGCTGGAAGTATAATATTCAGATCGATTAAATGCAAGCTGATTGCAGAAGTGCTGAAGGACATCACAATACTGAGCAATGTGGTGGTAAAGTGAAAGATAAATTCTGTTCCATGAAAGTAATACATCTGGTAAAAAAACCCACGATGTATATGTACACAGGGTGTGTACATTCCCATGGATGGACTCTAAATGAACTATGACTGTTCAGAAGGAAGATTGTGGAGGCATTGTGTCTATTTCTATGAAAACATCAGCCAAATACCCAGAGACAGTAAAAACTGAAAATCAACTCTTAGGACTTACTATGAAAGAAAATTAGAGCAAACCAGAAAGCATTGTTATGCCCCTAGTCCAAGATGTGCTCGTATCATTAATACTAAGTAGAGTTCTCCTTACAGCATCTCAAAAAGGACAAAAAAGCTAGAAAGGGAGAAAGATGACAACTATGTTCCATTCATTTCCACATGAGGATAGATTAAACAGACTAGGCTTTCTTAGTCTGGGAGGAAAAATAACTGGAGGTACTAGATAAATCCAAGAACGATGAGAAGGAAGTTAACAGGGACTGATTAGTCACACTTTTCTGCAATAGAATGAAGAGGAGAAAATGACATTATTTGGCAGGATGTTTACAACAAGAGAAGATTTTTTTCCCCACACACAATCCATAATGACACTATAGGATTTATTGTTAGGAGATGCATTCAAAAACTGAAAATATTTAGAAAATTAAAGTCCATCAAGCACTACTGCTTAAAGTATTGAAATTACTTAGTTTCTAGATGCTAAAAACTAAGAAACCATAATAGTGGAAGTGTTACTTTTCCACATTATAATTTGCTTTAAACACCACTGGCATCATTTAGAGAGACATTACTATGCTGTGTGGCCCTGTACACCACAACCCTTCCAGTGGAAGGGTAGGGCTTGGAGAATCATGGCTAATGGGCTGTGTCCTTCGTGGAGATGGGTAACACCTTGGGGCCCAAAGGCTCTGTCCTGGGAGCTCAGAGCTGTTCTGCTTGACACCCCTATTAGTGATCCAGGGTAGGAGATGGAGCATACGTGCCTCTGATGCTGTTCGGGTTTTGCCTTTTTTCTTTTATATATTCTCTGTATTCTTCACACATATATTTGTAACTCTGTTACCTATTGTATTAGTAGCTCGTTTTCCCAGTGCTTTCCCATGGCCTTTCCCTAAGCAGAAAGACAGAACAAATTCCAGAACTCCAAGCCCTTGGAGGTACGAGACTCTGTGCTATCTTGGTTCTTCCTGAGAACGAAGGCTGAGAAGTTCTTTGAGATACATTTTCATGGACAAAGTACAGATAGTGCTAAAGGGGGTCTCCAGAGAAGGGGCTTGACCTGGGGGAAATTGCATCACCACTTGTCCTTCTAATTGGTGCTTTTTATCAATTATATTGATTTCTTAAAACCTGTAAATGTGTACTCATCCCTGTAGGGGTGGGTTTTTGTGGGCATCATTCCATAACTGCTCCTAAAGGCTTTAATTAAAGATCCTCTTTTATATTACATCCTTACTAAAAGTATCTCAAGTTTCTTTTCCAGGTTGGGAAAAAGGCAACACCTCAAGGTTGAATGTGACAATGAGGGGAGCCAGCTGGTTTACTCAAGGCCTGGTCTGCCATTCAAAAATTGTTGGAGCAGGGGGAGAAAGGGGCTGACAGGGATGTCATAAAATTCAACACGGCTATGGTCCAAGCTCTGTCCTAGGAAGGCAGAGCCCTTCAATGATGCAGACTAGGACAGTGGCACTGGGTTGAAGTATTGGTGAGATAACACTGAGTCCTGGCAGGCAGCAAGCCTCCAGGGGTTGGGAGACCTCCTGAAGTCTAAGACAACCAGAGTTATCCTAGGAACTTCTGATCATTTCTGTGATTTGATCCTATATGACTACTTCGTTGTTATCTTCTTTCAGTTTTTATATGTATACCTAACAGGGTATCCATTATTACACAGTTAGTGACTTTGTGCAGAAACCTGTTTTTGTGTAAGACATCCCTTGCTCTTGGCCTAATCATGAAGCCAAATGAATTCTGATTTTACGTCTGATTTTGTGTTTCTGTTACCCAGGTAACAGGACTCCACCTCTATGCAGGAACTGGAAAGAAGAAAACTAGTGAAAGGTTTTTTTACAGCTCAAGAAAATGGGAGTGGGGTTGTGTCTTAATGGACTACAGAAGGAAATGGAAATATATACAAAATACATCCCATCATGGGGCAGTGAAGTTAACCAACTTTGGATGCCACTTTACAGGCACTGTCTCAGGAGTGGGACTGTCCTGGGAGACCATTCCTCCTGGTAAGCACTGCAGCCAAAACAACTGAGGGGCATAATCTGCTGGAATTTCTGGATTATTTTGCTTACAATGACTCATAGCTGTTCACAGAAATAAATGGGCTTAAAATAAGCTTGTGGTAGAAGCCTCCCATCCTTTCCTTTTGAAGGCTTTGTGACTTTTGATTTCTAAAGAGAAATTATTTGTAGAAGAGCAACATATAAGAATGTTGTTACTGGCTTTTGAGGGATATTTTTTATTTAGAAATTCTTCCTTCCTTCTCAATGATGCTGGGCACTGATTAAAAGCTCCATATAATTTATACTTCTGTATAATTTATACTTGTAGACTATTTTATGTCTCATTTAAAATTATTTTTAAGCTTGTATCAACCTTTCTTTTCCTACCTAAAATTAGTTGGTTATGGATTAGGCATCAGAATTGAAATCTGCTGCAGTAAGGTGAGAAATGTCTAGGGCCCAGTGTCAATTCATAATAATTCATGTCTTTTTTTCTGGAAGTCCTTCATGCTTCCAAACCAGAATGAAAACAAGAATTATGTTCCAGGGTTGCTGTGAGTCCCGAAATGCAGCAGTTTCATCTTCCTTGACCAAGACTGTTTTGAATGCATAGGTATAAAAAACAAATCCTCTCCGTAAACTCTCCTTTCATATTATTATAATGGCATTACAGACTAAAAATGTGCTGATGCTTTTCCCCAGTCTTATAAGGCATAATGGCTGAATTGTAAGACTGAATTGTAAGACAAAAACAGAAGAAGAAAATATATTTTAAGTATTTCTCTAGTCAGTATTAAGACTCAGAATTTAAACAGGTTGGTTCTGTCTATCATTCTTTGTATTTCATAAATGATCATTTACAATTTTTTTAATGAGGCAGGAGTTAGTCAACTGCAGAGGCAAAAAAATTTCTTTAAATTGGCTGCGATTTATTTTTGTAGTAGTATGAATTTTGTAGTAGTATGAAAGTAGGTGAATTTATTTTTGTTGCTGTAAGGTATTAGAGACCATAAAAGTAACTTAAAAAATACAAAGGAACTACATTGCTGAATTTAGTCAAATGACATAGCTAATATTTGTTACAAAACACAGCATTCTCCAAAATATGTGCAGTATAGATTAAGAGAGGGTTGCTTCATTTTAAAGCTGGCTGTAGTCTGTTTGAATATGTGTTCCAGATTTGTGAACATTTGCTCATTTGTTATTAGATGAGTCTACAGTGGAGCCAGATGCTTAGCTATAGGGGACACTCTGAGCAGCATTTGCTGAGACACATTCACCTTCAGCAAGGGCCAAGAATTGTAAATAGCTATCTTGGGTCAGGGACCAAGTTGCTCTGAAAATCTAGTATGTCTAAAGAATGTGCCTTCCTCTTTTGATTTGTTCAGTAAATCCCTTTACAGACTCTATATTATTTCAGAATCAATCTTGATACATACATAGAGCTCTCTATTTTTTCTTGTTGTCTCTTCTTAGAATATGGCTCCAGGTGCTTTAGATGTTTTTTGGGAATGCAAGGGAGCAGTTAACTTTTGTTTTTCTGTACCACACACAAAAACTAAAGGTAGTATGAGCATACGTGTTTGAGAGAAAGTTCTAGAGAACCTTTAGGCAGCAGATTAGATAGATAGATAGACAGACAGATAGATAGATAGATAGATAGATAGATAGATAGATAGATAGATAGATAGATAGATAGATAGATAGATAGATAGATAGATAGATAGATGAGCAGATAAAGTGATTCTCTAGGTCCACAGACTGAATGAACAAGCTGTGCCCAGGTTTTTAAGCACATGGTATTTAGAATACATATGTGTGTGTGTGTGTGTGTGTGTAAATATATATTTACAGAAGAACAATCTGATTGAAGAAATGACAATAGAGCTAATGGGCTCTCAGCAGCATTTTTAAAATGTGACAGCTGGGCACTTGAAAACCTGCCCCTTACAGTTGAGAATAAACAATCCCAGCGTATCAATCTGTTTCCCCAGAAAGTATTTTCCTGAAAGCATTGATCTGATTGCGTATCTGAATTAATCACATGGATGCTATGCCTACTTCTGTAAATCTCTCATTAAGGTTGTGACTGAAAGCAGTATTGTTTGGAGCCTAAATCCTGTAAATCCTTGAAACTGACAGTGCCTGCAGAGGCACTGCTATCATGACACTCAGATGGAAATTTACTTGAAAAAAAAGTAGACAGAGACCCCTGCTAACTTACTTTTCATGTCAGTGTTTGATTCCTTTTTCAAACCTGTGAATTTTGATTACATGTCTGTATTAACCACTTTTGTCAGTTATATTTTCTCTAATTTCTTCACAGTTCCACACCCTGGCTTTTGTGCATTAACATATTGCTGCTGTTGCATGTGACACATATATTTATATTTCTTCCTGGAAATCAGATGACTGTTGTGGTCTTTAATGCTGTAGTTGATCTTTGAGTTCCAGTGTTCAAATCAGTATTGCAATTTATATCGTCCATGAATTGCTAATCAGGAGTGATAAAGAGAAATGAATCCTGGGATTTGTATCACAAGACTGTTGGAGAATGCTCATACTAAATCAGAAGCATCCTCTACTTTAATTAAAATATCGGCCTTAACATTTTTCTTAAAGTTCAGGAAATCATAACTTAGGCCTATGGTTGCAGCAGCTATTTACCTATGTGTGAATCTAACTTGTTTTATTAAAAGCATTGTGCAAGTGTGCATGGATTGCTAAGACTGGCCTTTCCAACACTTGTTTTGCTCTCTCACATTGACTTGAAATAAAATGGTCAGAGTAAGAAAAGCTTTCAAAGGATGAAATCCCATAAGGGACAAGGTTATGTTTTTTTGTTCCGATAAGAGGTTCTCATGATTAACTTCCCATCTTTTAGGAGGAAGAGGTTTGCAGCAATTGCTACTCACTACAATAATAAAAACTATTCTTACCTAATTTCCTAAAGCTACTTTAAAGTCTTTTTCCAATTAGTCGGCAACTGTTATAGGGATTTTTAATCTAAATTAAAAAAAGTAATCAAGGCAGTATGACTCTGCTCAGCCCTTAGGGAAGATTATCCATATTCAGCCTCTTCTAATGGCCTATTGCAACCTGATATATTGGCAGTTATCCAGCCTGTGTAGCAGTCCTAACAGAGGCTCAGGCCTTGAGCTCTCAAAAGACTTTATTTTAAAATAAAGCAGCCTGTTTTTTTGACATATTTCTTTTTTCTTTTCTATTTTTTCTTGCATCCTTACTTGAAGTGATTTTTTTACCCTGAGCCCTTAAAAGGACTTTTGTGTTAAATTAAAACAACATGTTTTGTTTGACATGCTCCTGCTCCTTTCCTTTCCCTTTTTTCCCTGCCTTACATTCTTACTTGGTGTGATTTTTACCTTGCTGTGATAGCTGCCAGAACCTGAGCTTAAAATGCAGTCAAGGGAAAGGGATGTATTCTGCAGTATTAGAGGCGATAAATGCTCTGATGCCACAAATGTTTCCTACAGTTCTTCAATCCATCCTCTTAACATCGGTGTCCAGTTTATAAATTGCATGACATCTAGGAAGTGAGGATGGCTAGGAATAATCTCTGTTGTGTGCAGAGTGACAAATACATCTTCTATCCAGAGGAATGTCACTATACAGAAACTAGAAATGCATAGAAGGGCAGGATCTTGCCATCCTGGATGTATTGTGGACTAAAATCTTCAGATACATTGTTCCAGTGGGAATTCAACATGGCTATGACATTGGCAGATGAAGATTACTCAGAATTACTTCAGCAATTTGTATGAAGTCAAATTTTCTTGCCTTTTCATAGGAGTCTCAGACCTTTCTGAGAAGTAAATAAGGCTGAGGGAATTAAATTTTATTATTTGTTCATCAATCCAGAGAATGAATTATAGCATAAGAAAGCGCTATGTCCCAGAACTGCTAGACATTATGGGGGAGTCTGGCTTCTGAAAAGTAGGGAATGAAGCAACCATATGAAGACAAAGTACATTGATTAGGTTTTGGAATTTTTGACTGCACAGCTCAGAGGCCAGATTTGCAAATCTTCTAGGAATGTTGCAGACTAGTTTAAGTAAAATTAAGAAAAAATATATCCCTGGGTTCAGGAGAGGTATCTGTGTTTACATATATTTGCATTCTGCAGGAATGACAATGCCTCTGTTGTGGTATTTCAGATTCTGGAGTTTGTGACAGCTATTTATGTTTGCCGGCATACTCTGGGGTTTCTGACCATCACTGTGGTCATTTGGAGACAATAATTACATGCTTATTCACTTAGATTTCTCCATCAGAACTTCCTCAAACTATTTCTTTCCCTCCTGATTTTGTTTCATTGAAGCAATGCTCATACCGACCCCAGAAGAGTACTACCAGAATTCACTGTCTGTCATTTCTTGCACATCACTCTTAGCTCTTAGGTTGACTGACCCTGAAGATTGATCAGGATCTGATTAATTTAGAGTGCTGTTTGTAGCTAAATTAAAGGAATTTATTTATTCCTCATTCCCAGTCTGGTAGGCTCTCTCTCAGGTCATCAACATAGATGGCGTCCACAAACTCTGCTTTGGAGTGAAAGTAAGTGCTACTGCACCATGGCTCAGAAAAGGAAAGCGAAAAAAGACTGTTTCAGTGAAAGTTAAAATGAAATACATACATTTATGCACTTTTCTATGGAGATAAGTGTTCATGTACTGATGAAATTCTAATAATTTTCTCGTCTGATTATTTTTCTGCACATTTCAGGAAATGGTTAGTTTGTCTACATAGCACACATTAAGTGCAGTATATAATACAAGTAAGATTTCTCTTGATTAAACGCAGTATATATACCCAAGTCAACAATAATACAAGTCTTCTAAAAATATACTTGTTTCTCCTATGTCATCATTGCTCAGGATGCCAGGAAAATGCAATTCATATGCAAGTGTAATAAAGTGGAAAAATAATCAGTGTTCTTGTAAGTCTTTTTGGTTTTCTTCACTTTCTAGAGATTCCAAAAATTTTCAAAAATGTGCACAGTCTTTGCAATTTTGCTGCCAAGAAAGAAAACCTAGTTCATTCTGTAATATAACCCTGTGATGTGGCTGCCTTATATTCAGCTTTTATATTATTCAATACTGTTTGAAGTGTTTCCAAGGTGACATCTAGCACACCCTGGCTTAGAAAAGTATTTAATTAGCATAATGACTAGCCAATATGATGAGGGGAAAAAAATCCTCTCTGGGTCGAATCAGGAGACAAATTTACCCTGAACTATATCTGAATTATTTTAAACAAACTGCTCTTTTACTAGAGACACTGTTTTTTTTATCATAAGTACTTGACCTTTTTCTGTATATTAATTTCCCCCCCTTCCTGATTTTCTAAGGGGAAAAAAAACAATGTTAGGGTGACACCACTTCTTAAATTCTCCAATTTTTTTATTTTTAACTTTTTGTATCCCCACTAAATACATTGCAGTCTTGGGTTCAGCTGGGAAGACAGTCTTTGTCTTTTTGTCACTTACATATGTATCAAAAAAATGGTATATAAGATTTTGTTTCCTTGGTAGATGATGACAAATATTGCCAAGCACTCAATAGATGGCACTCTTACCCACAAGCTGGACTCATGCAATGTTGCTACATGAAGAGAGGTAGAAGAAAGCCAAAACAAAAAAGATTTCGATATTAAAAAGTGAATGGTGCAGAGCAGGGATAATCTTATCCTGAAATTAGCTGCTCTTTTCTCTTAATTTGTAGAACTCACTTAGCTCTGTGGAAAGGCATTATTTGGTGGCTACATTAAGTAAGAAGCCAGCAAAAAAAATGATACATCTGTGCATAACAACATGAATAGTACTCTTCGTATTCAAAGACAATGCTAAAAAAAACCATCTTTCATGGCCTGCAGCCTCCCAGAGTAAGAACTGTCTACCCACAGCACCTGGGGTGGAGCTGGTCATTCCAGGCACAAGAACACAAATGCTCTCAAGAACTCTACTATTTTGTGTTAAACAGTGCTTTAAAAAAAGTAATTCCAAAATCCTTCAAAAAAGACAATTACTAGATTACTCCTGGCACTGTGGCAGAAAGTGCCAGAACCTATTGCATTTTTATAGGACTAGGGATGGCTAGGCTCAGGAAAATCTTCAGAGTTCAGTGTGTTTATTCTAGTAGAAAAGTTCCCATTCATATTAATACGTTTTGGACTGTGCCTTTCCCAGTTTCTATATGGTATCTCAGAGATATTTAGCAAGGTCCTGAGGTTAGCAAACTTTGGGTATCCATTGGCAATGGTCTTGGTTAATACTGCGAAGTAGAGGTTAGGAGACGTGCTTTCTCCTGACTATGAACCGCAAGCTTGACAGGTTGTTTAACTTTCTTGTTGGAATCTCCCTTGGTATCTCTATTAGCAAAATGAGGATAATAATCTCATTGCCATCTCCTATTCTTTCTCACCTTGCTGTGAGAATTCATGTATTTTTTTAATACTTAGAAACCCTCAGAGAATGCTGTTTGAGTACAATTGTTTTATTTTATTATTCGGTGTACTCTCTGTAAGGCTTAGGAGATACTCGGTTTCCATTTTGAAGCTAGCCATAGGAAGACTTACTGGTGAGAGTTTCACAGTACTATTAAATCACACAGACATTTTAGGAAAAAGGAAAAAAGAAGGGAAAAATTAAAAGTCTGTCCCCAAACCTAATCTTTCTATCTAAACAGAGAAAACGTCTGCATTCTTTGCCTCTGCTGCAAAAACCAACAGGTATCTTGACAGAAATTTATACACAAAAGCCATCAGAGAGCTCCCTACCTCATATGACAGGTTTCTGGGATTCAATCATTTTACTACATTTTGGGACTTCTTTTTCTGTAAGACAGTGGAAGAGTTAGTAGTCTTTTTAGGAGATACGAGCCAAAGCTTTCACTTGTAACTTGCACATTTTGGATGAAATACATCACGATATGTTTAAATAAATGAACAGTTCAAAACATGTCTGCTGATTTCATGGCATTTAACATAGTTCATGTTTCTCTTCAAGCATATCCTTTCCCCCTAAATATTTATTGATTTTCAACTGCAGCACAAACTGCACACACTCTTTTTTCAGCAATAAACACAGAAGCCTGGGAAGAGGGAACATCATGCAATTCTCTGGAGGTTGTAGCGAACTACACACTTCCTTTGCCAATTTCTTACAGTGGATGTTTTTCTAAAACCTTTGAACTGCAACTTCATTCTAACAAGAGGGAAAATATCCTGTTTAATCAATAAGACATGGCAGGGCGTGAATAAGTGCATATTCATGATCAAAGCTGCTTGTCCTAAATGAACATCCCCTAGTACAATTCAAACAGTGAAATAACTGAATAAGAGAATGCAAATTTTTAATAAAATGTTACTTTTTGTCAAAGAATTTGCATAATCTTAATTAAATGAAGAGACTAATAAACTCCAAGTGGTAAATTCTGCTGTTTTACACTCTAGCCAATTAGATCATTCAGTTTTTCAGGCATTCTTTATTGTGCAGACTAAATGGTTGTATAATGTTCAGTTGATTTTTTTTTTCTCCATCTTAGCAGAAAACAGAACTAGCAGTAAACAAAAATTATATAATTGACTAAAAATTAGCAGAACAGCTTTCTGCCTAGCCCTAATAATTAAAACAACATAAAAATAATAATAAAAAAACCCCTTGGATTGTATGACATAAGAAACTGTGCAAATAAGAAATTTTACTGCTGATGTAAAGACCTGTTCTTTCATCTCTGGAAAACATTAAATTTCCAATAGATATTTTGTGTATCCTAACCAGTGATATCAGCTACTAAATACAGAGGCAGAAACACGCAGAAGTGATAACTTTCTAATTTTAATTAGAAAATGTTCTAATATTCTTTGCTTCTCCAGTGTGTGTGTTCCCATCCTCATCTTCTGTCGCTGTGCAGCAAATCCCTCCTGCTAAACCCAGAACACAATTGAAAATGACTACTGAGACCAATCTCCAGCTTTTTGGAAAAACATAGGAACTGGAAAGGGGAATTGGATGGAAGCAAAGACAGAACTGGGATCCCATCAGTTGCTCTCTCTGATAAAGTAATTAAAACTGAAAGCTGAAAGTTCAATATGTGCTTCTCAAGGGATACTGAAAGTGTGTTGTGGAATTTCGCTGTTTAGAAATATTGCCTGATCAGAGATTACAGTAGTTCATCCATGTGTGAAAAATTACAGGAAATGCAGGGTGTTTCTGAATCCAGTCTAAAAAAGTGAAATAAGTTTTATTAATACCAGTAACTAATCCACACCCATGAGATGAACACCTTTGTTCTACTACAAGTGTTTAAAGGAGGCATTCCTTGGTTGGCTTAAGACTGCTTTTCTAAGCCTGTAATGCAGAGTACTCTTGTCTGGGCGTATGCTCTGAGGTTGCAGATCTGAGCCTTTTCATTGTTCCTGAATGTCAGTATCAGAAATGACACGTCTGGGGCAGGGGTGGGTGAGTGAATCAGTGGGAGAGGAGTTTAGCAAAACTCTTGAGATCCTCTCTTCTCTCTAAAGTAAAGTTGGCTCTTCTTGACTCACCTTCGACAGTGTAAGTTTGATCTGGAAAACCACAAAGACTTTTTCTGACAGCTTCTGTACTTCCTCAGAACTCAAGCATACTTGTGCTTAGTGAAAAATCAGAGACTTAGCTAGTCAGAAGGAGGTTTCTCAATCTTGACTCTCAGTACAAAACAAGTAGAAAAGACGGATAGTTTTCAAAGAAGATTTTCATACTATTTATTGTGTGCTCTTTTTTAACATTTTTTTAAAATTTTTTTTAAATGACATTCTCATTTGGACCCCAAAGAAGGAAAATACAAATATGAAAGACAACCCTTGAGTTGTAGGAAGAGCCAATCCAGTCCTCAAAGGGAAATTTTTATTCTTGTTTCTTTGTTGAATTTGCTAGATAAAAGTATTTTGCAAATGAACAATGTTGTGAAGAATATCCTATGTATGCTCATAAGAGCCTCTTTGCTGGAACAGAATAAATACACAGGATGCTTCAAAGCCTAAGCAACTCTATGTTCACCAAACAGAAACTGTGGTCCCCGCTCACATTCTAGTCCTCTTATCATACATGCTTCTCAAAATATTCCCTCTACTATTTCTGTGTTTGTTGCAAGCATGTATACCTAGGGAAAAGATGCAGTCTTTGAGTCCTACTTTAAATGCAGCTTTCAATGCTTCTCGCTATTGCTGAACTCCCTCCACCGTTATATAGGATATAAAAATTATTGGTTTAACTCTTTCATCATGATAGTCTTTCAGCAAAAACTCATCTTTGTCTTCTCAAAATTTGAATATGATCCTGCTCAAAATACACAAAATCACTCTGTCTTGTTGGAATTATTTTTTGCAGACTTTCTTAAGCCTACTGTATTGTAGACCTACTCCTGTAGCATGAGGCTCTACTTTTTTATTATTTGCCCAAAGCACACTTGTTGAGCCCTTCAGTTCACAGCCCTTAAAAGAAAGATAATTTTAAAAATGGCATTTCAAAATAACAGTATTTCCAAGTATTTTTCCCCTAGCAGATGTGTTTGATTTCATTCTATACCTGTCATACATATATGGTATCTCTTTCGGTCTGTGTACAAAGATGTATTCATTCAGATAGTTTTGTAGCTTATAGCTTAAGATCCATTGGTGCTTTTGTCTTCCAGATGCATGCGTCTTTATGGACAAGTTAAAAGAACAGCAGAATGTTTTTGTCTTTATGACTTAATTTTTTTCAGCAATACAGAAATACATTGATTTAAGAGGTCTGAGGCTTCAATCAGTGGTCTTCAATTAGACTCCAGAGTAACGTAATATTACAGAAAGTACCTGGCATAGGTATTTGGAAAGCAGTAGTTAAATAACAAATTATTTGAGTCTATCTACCTTGCTTTGCCTACTACTTTTTTTTAATTTATTTTATTTTTTAAGTGAGCTAATTGTATACTTTATTGAAAGGAAAACATGCCAGGAAAACTGAAGAACAACATTTGCAGTTAAGTGCAGCCATTTTTGGAGAGGGCTGCATTACTAAAGGGCTAGATCCCAGGATATGGTTAGGAATGATTAGTAGAATTAAATTAAAATCACTTGAACAATGATTTAAAGAATATGTTGTTCTTGTGTAATGATAATTTCTCACCAGATCAGAAGTTAAAGTCACTGTGATTACCACAAGGAGGAGATGTTACAAATGAGAGGCAAGGCACTTGCTTTTATTTGGTTCTTAACCTGATGAGTTCCAATTTATCCTTATATTCCTCTGGGAAAGAAAGAGACTGAGAAGCTCCCTTCATAATATCCTCATGGTATGAGATAGCAACTATCTTTTCAGCTATGTAATTATCTCATTCCTTACTGTTATCTGTAATACTCACACCATCACTGGCATCCTGGATGGTTTCACTGCTCATAAATATGTACGTGTATCTTTCCTGTTTCCATTTTATTGCACTTCCAGTTAAGATTTATTTTTCTGTTTGTTTACCAAATATTTTTGAAAGCATATACAATAAATACAATAATTGCTACAGCTAGTATGCAAACTCTTGTCTGCAGTCAGATTATTTCTCCCATTTAGAAACATTCAGAAATAGAAAAAGATTAATTCAAAATCCATTGATAACAACTGAAACCCAAATGTGCATGAGGGAAGCAAACTGAACCCTTGAATACTTTTATTTGTAGATGTTGCTGATATTTTATTTGTGTTCTCAAATCAGGAAAAACTGAAATATTTAGTGTTTTGTAATAAAAAAGCTTTTAAAATACATAAATTCATCAATCTTTTGAGAATATGTTATTAGAATACGCAAAATTTTTCCATCTTTCTGCAATGCATCCCAGAGGATTCAGAGAAGAAAAGCATGTATGAGAAATTTTAATTTTAGTGCCTGTCCTCAATAATAAGATGGTGGTAGTCGCTCTCTTGTTATTTGTTTCATGTTGTTTTATAGTCTATAAAATTACTTACTGTATATGCTCAGGTATCTTTTACATAAGGTTGCAGAAGATTTCTTTGACATTACTGATCCCCCTGCAGTGAAATGCTTTGATGTAGAGTTATCAGTTGTCTTGAGACTATTTCTTATGGAGAAGACCAGTAGAAGAAATGACTCAAAGACACGTTGTTCCTCTAAGCTTATTAGACACAATACCTCAGCTTTCTGTCATGGTTGAAATATTTAGTCGTTCTCGATGTTTTCATGTTTTAGAACATTTTTGATCACTGTTATTTTGAACTTCTATCTTCTCTAAGAAGAGAGTTACTAGTTGTTATGGATCTTTTCTTGCCTCTTTTTTCTGTCTCATTTTCTTTTCTGCAGTTATCTGTTTATGGTTATATCACTTTATATATAGTTTCCTCTTAGAAATTTTTAGATTTTGAAAAACACTCCAAAGTCTTTGAGTGTGTAGCATGAGTTCAAAGTTATCTCTACACCTATAGCTGACTTATTACTATGTGTTTTTAACCTTCACTAGCATTGCACATATAACAAGGCTAAACCAAAGAGACATTAAAATCCTGTGATTTTTTTCCCCATCATCCTGGCTGCTACATTAGGGTGGTGAGGCACTAGAACAGGCTGTTCAGAGAAATCGTAGAGGAGCCATCCGTGGCACTTTCCACATGCTTTAATGGCAAGTTCCCTGCCTATGGCAGGGAGTTGGAACTAGATAATCTTTAGGGTCCCTTCAAACTCTGGTCATTCCATGATTCTGTGTTGTGGCAGGCAAGGTATAAGCGATTTAAACTGAAAGAAGGCAGGTATAGGTTAGATATTACGAAGAAAATTTTTACTGTGGGGGTGGTGAGATACTAGAACAGGTTTCCAGAGAAGTTGTGTGTGCTCCATCCTAGGAAGTGCTCAAGGGCAGGGAGCTGAAAAATCTGGTCTAGTGGAAGGTGTTCCTGGGTTGGAATGAAATCATCTTGATGGTTCCTTCCAACAAAAAACATTCCATGATTCTGTGATATAAATAAAAAGGCTAAAACTTTCCTTTCCAGGATAAATATTGACATTCTGTATATAATTCTGAGAACCAAGTGGTTCTCATTCACAACTGTTTGTTGGAGAGTTTTCTAATTATGCAGCTCTTGGGAAGTATAGGCTAGTACTTTCTAGGCCTCCTCAGATGCAGACAGAAATACAGCATGTGTACAGGGAAAAACAGGTAACAGTAAGCAGGATAGAAAGTCCAGTTATGAGAATAAAATCCTTGGAAGGCAGAGGTTAGGAATGAAGATCCTATTTTTCAGGATTGTTCAAGCAGGCTACAACTAAGACTGCTAATGGGGCAAGAGAAAAACATTAATTATGGTTACTTATTCCAGACTGTGAGTAAAATTTATTTTTTCCTCTGACATTAGATTATCAGAACTTCATCTCTTTAGAAAAATAATTTCAATGTTTAAAGATCTTGCCCTGAAAAACACCTTTGAGTTTCACTGGACACACAGGAATTCTCAGCCAGTGGAAGACAACTCAGAATATGCCCCAAATGAGCAGTCTCTTGCATTTATAGGTCATTAATCAAACACAATTTATTTTGCTGCCATGCTAATATTCTCTAGCTTCTTTGCACACTCAATTTTCTCCTCTGAAAAGGAGGGGTAGTGGTTTGGAAAACTGCTCAAGATCCTGTTTTCTGTCAATTCCGAGAAACATGCCTCAGCAAAGGAACAATTTACAAACTGGTTCTTAAGAGATCGAAATGCAGCTGGATAAAGTCAAATAACAACTTTCACAGCTGCTGTACCACTAGTAATAATTGCTATACTTGCAATGGCCTGGAAACTGCCTGGGGCTTCTTGGTCCCAGTTTTCAAACTCCTTGCTTATCTTACATGTAACATGGATATTTCTTTGCTAAAAATACAGTGGAACACAAAAAACCCCAAATTTTCCAAGATCACTGGGACACTAAGGAAGGACTTGGGGAGAGAGCTGAAGAAGAGGAGGGAAAGGAATCTGAGGTATGAGGAGAAAACTTGTAACTCCACAGTTTTTTAAGTTCTCCTACTCAGAAAATATTGACTGAAATGATGTGGAAGATTTCTGCTTAACCACAATTTTAAAAGCTTTCATAAATATTGCAATAAAGTTAAATTCATTGCTAGTTAAACCCTAACACTGGCATAAGCTTATTTCTTATTCTGATAACTGAGCTGCAGCAGAGAAGCAGCATTGGAAAAGCAGAGGATTTATACTGCAAAATTTGAAATATCTTTTTTCATGGAATAATAAAGGACACTCTCCGTATTCTATTCTAATAGCCAATAAAGTATAGAATCAGCTAGAAAAATAAGGCTGGCAGAAACACAGAATAAGTTAGGAAATTATATTTAAGCTACCATCAATTACCACATTTTACTTTATAATACAAACTTTTCTTGTAAACTAAAGCATGCCTAAACTAAAAATATTCCAATGAGAGAATAAGTTGTCAAATCTCATTCCAAACTACCAAAAAAGATTTCCATTACACACTACCATTTGCCCATTTAATAAGTTACCTGGGAGAGTTTGGGTGGAAAGCACAACTGAATGCTGGGAAAGGGAGCATAAAAGGACCCTAAAGGCTTTTGTGTACATAGCTTGTCTGCCAGCAGAATTCAAGGCCTTGAATTTGTGCTCCTTGGCAAAATACAGATAAGTTTTCATTCTGAGTTGGCATATCTGGTATCCTTACAAACACTTCTGGTGGTGGCCTTCATGAGCCTATAGTCATGGCTGGACATCAGAAAAACTCCAATAGAATGTTTGGTTATTTGCATTTCTTTCATGCATGAGGGAATGCCATTTGTCACAGTGTCTAGCTGTCTACTGGTTGGCATAGCTACAGCTCAACTGCTTCCATGCTTTTTGGCAGCAGCAACATATGAGTCCCAAAGGGAGAGGATTTTAATGCAAGGATAAACATACTTTGCAATGTATCGATGATATGATCGCTCTGTTGGTTTCTATCCAGTTGTTGAAATTAATTTACAACTGATTTTTGGAAAACAATTAAGGTAGTTATTTTTACCATGGAGACTCTAAAGAAGTAGTTTTAATAGTAGCAGATTGATCTGAGAGTTGTCATAAAAACAGAGGTTAATTGAGGCACTTGGGCTGTCACTCTTTATACTGAAACAGAAAATGATGGTAGAGTCAGGGGCCCTTGATTTCATATTTCAGTACTTGCTTTCATGCTATGCTGTTGGTTGGGTTGACTTACCCATGGAATTCCTACTCTTTTGACTTTTTCATGGCTCTGCAAGCAATTAAAGGGAGCCTTTTAAAAATTAATATAAGCTTTAATCCTAAATTTCCTAGTATTTTCAGTCTAACAGACATTGAGGATGTTATTCAGAGTGTTGTAATAGTCTTATAAAAATATAGTTATGAAAACATACAAAATCACATGGGAGTGTGTACATGCTATGTCCATGGGATGCTGCCATTTTTGCCTTCTGTAGAAAAATATGAAGGGAAAGAGATCCCTGAACAGGAAGCAATTAAACTTTGTTGTTTTTCAGATTTCAAAGTTCACAGTGCATGGTTGCCTTGGTCACTTTTTGGTATTCTGGTTTACTTAATATCTTAATAAATATGTTCAAAAAAGAGCTGTGTTGGATATTACAATTTAGAAGGTATGTCATGAGCTCCCAAAAAAATGCAGCTGTGCAAACTTTCAGTAATGTAGGTCTTCATTCCTGCATGGACATCAGTATTTGATAATTGCTCACCCAAGCTGGACCAGACACCTTCCAATAAATATCCTACAGTAGCTTTCCTGGATAGTATGATATCACATTTGTTTTAATAATTCTTAAATTATGGAGCAGTTTCCAAAGTCTTTGCCAAAACCTCCAAATGTTAGACTGAAAACACTAGAACTTCTTCCTTCTCTTCAATCATTTCTTAACCCAGATTGTTTTTCCTTCCAGTCTTGAATCAAAACCAGCTCTTTTTGGTAGAATTTCTAGTAAGATTTGGTACTGATTTGTGCTGACATTTGCTGTTGTTTACAGTTAAAGCAGTTGCTTAGCACAGTCTAAATGTACCTTATATATGATAGACTGCAACTGGGCTTTATTTTCCTTTGTCCTCAATCAGAGCTGGTACTTGTCATCTCATTCTACATCACATTTTTTTGACATTTTTGAGTGGACAGTTATGATGCCAGCTGTTGCTGTCCTAAGAAGACACTTGAAACAAATGGACTGGTATCCTGGTAACCATTTGTAGCCTCATTCCTCCTTCAGCTGTTACACCCCCTACTGTCAATGACTTACCCAAGAAATAGATGGGATGGTAAGAGACAGGAAAGCAGTATCACATTCCAAAGTGAATCCATAGAAAAACAAGTCTTACGCTCAAGTTTTAAAAATTAATATAAAAATAGGTGTGTGAAATGGTTTTGTGCTGATTAAATACTATGTTGAGTAGGTGTCACTCTACAAAGTCAGCAGTGTAATTTCTGTGAGGCCGCTTTTTCTACCTTCTCATCTTTTACCAGTCAAGGTTTTCATGTAGAGGGAGATTGGCTAAATGTCTCTTGCTGCATCCCCTAGGAGAGTTTGTTCAGGGTTAATTAAATAATCTAACAAAGCAATTAGTGGCTGGTTCAGCAGTGTGCTAAGCCAGTCCCCTGAGGGTGAAAGACATTGAGTATCTTTTGAGGTTAGGCCTTTTGAACAAAAAAACAAACTAACTTTTCTGTTCCCTTCTCTTCAGATGCAAAGACAGACATCTTCCTATACTAGATCTCATTGAATTAGTTTGAGTATACAGAGCATATCCTACCCATTATCCAAACAAAATCTTCTTCCATAGTGCTAAGAAGGTGAACAGTCCAGGTTTTATATTTTCCATTTTACCACTCTGCATAAAAATGTCTGGAACCTCAGCCTCCTGTGTTCACCCTTTCTCTAACCTTAAGGAGGAGAGATTTATTAGCTTACCAAAATATTTTAAGTCTGAACTTTGCATTCTCAGCTTTAAATGGAGCTGAGAAATATATAGGACTCCAAAAGTCAGGGCTATACATTTTCCTTCAGTCTATTTTATTCAAAGGAAACTGCAATATCCCCTGAAGTAGGGATTGATAGATAGCTGAAAACACAGAGGTCATTTAACCAGAGAACTACCACTGACTTGTTTTTTTACTTCTTACTCCCTAGTTCCTGTTTTCACTGACTTTCTTCCATACAATTTCAAGAGAATAAAGTCCACAGTTCTATTGGTACAGTCCAGCCTACACATATGAGTCCCTCAACATACAGTGTGTTTAGAATAAAACAATTAACTTCTGACAGACAACATTTTAAATCAGTTGGGGTTGTTTTTAGGAATAATTCATTGTAGTGGTTTAGATTCACCAATTTGGGTTTCCCGGCCAATGTACCAAATAATGTGGTGGGTTTAGTGCTGGCTAAAATCACCAGTGCACTTACTCATTTCTTGCTGTGAGATGTGGATTAGGAGAAGGGCAAAACAGGCTCAAAAATTAAAAGGAATAAAAAAACAGGACTAAAAGAATAAAACTTTCAGAACCCTCTTCTTCCCTCTGCCTGACTTCTTTCCTTTCCCAACTGACAATGTAGAGACAAAACCTGGGATGTTAAATCAGTTGCCAACTATACAATAGTCTTTCATCAGCTCTCGTAGGGAGAGGAATTTTCTCACCATGCCATGGAGACTTCTCCACAATAAACAGTTCTCTCATGGCTTTTCAGTTCTATGAATAGAAACTGCCTGGGAAAAGTTCTGCAATCATGAAATCCCTCCCATTTTCACACCACTCATGGGCCATGAACTCAAGGGGTATTATTTTAAGGATGAGTTATTCAAAGGCAAAGGTTCTCTTCATCTGTCTCTGTGATTATCTCTGGGAACAGAAGTTTTCTTCTCTCCCCAGGCGCAAAGGGTCTTCATCACTCTCATCTCTCTCTGTTCAAACTTCTCATGGGATCACAGCTACTTCAACATCTGCTTGGCTTCGTCAATGGACGCCTCTGCTCACATTTACAGTTTGAATACTTCATCCACTCCCATACTCGCTCATGAATTAAAGGGGAAATTTCAGTGTATCAGTGTCCATCTCTATGCTACCACCAAAAGAGCTTTCAGCCCCATTAGGGCATCTCCTCATTCTCCTTCCATCTAAGGCTTGGCTCCTTTACTGACCTTGATGTCTTCACGTTGTCTTTCTATGTGTTGTCTCTTTCTCTCATCCAAGGGGAGAATCGTGGTCTGCAGGTCTCATCTGTGTAGTGAAAGAGTTAATATCTCTCCCAGGCCTGGAGAAGATCATGGGCAGTGGCCGCAGCAGTCACAGTCTTGGATTTCAGGCCGTGCTGGGCCCCTCCCTCTGCCCGGCACTGGGAGGGGGGTGCTTGGCCTGGGCCCCAGCGGACCCCGGTTCAGCACGGGCTGGGGACAGGGGGGGTTTAGTGTCAGCAAGATGTCAGCAGCCATGGCCTGGCCCAGCCTGGGGTCCTGCAGCCTCATTCCCTGCCCGGGAGCTGCTGGGTCCAGCCTGGCCTCACAGGCCTTGGGGGAGCGGGGCCAGCCCCACCAGAGCTCAGCTGCCTTTCACAAGCAAGGCAGCAAAGAGAGAAATTTCCAGGGCTTGCTGTTTTTAAAATGTGGATCTGACAGAGGCAGACCTTACTTGTAAATGACCCAACAAGTTGTCAATTCTCAGAACTAGACAGCTATTGTTTTTTTCTAGACACAGAGGAAGCTCCCAGCAGCTTCTCTCACAGAAATCACTTTGGGTACTTTCTTACTTCTTCCCCAAATGTCAGTCAATGCAAAACCAGCACATTCATCAACATGCAGCATAAACATGATCAAATAACATACTATGAAGTATTAAGTTTATGGTTCTCCAGGTCTGGAAGAAGCTTAAAACACCTTCTTGTAGTAGCATAACTAAATGCTATACCTTTGTGTTCTTCAGACAAAATTTTTATGGAGACCTTCCAATAATGATGAGAACAGCTGTTTCCATGTAATACAAAACACACCAGCAAGTCTTTCCTTTAATGCAATGATTCCTATGACTTAATTGAGATAGTTTCTTACTGACTGCATCAAAACTCTAAAAGTAGCATGTGTGCTCAGTTATAAACCGTCAATGGCAAACCAAATTAAGTACTATTTTTGACTCTTTTACCTGTGTATGAGATTATACAAATTAAGAATACCATAGGTTCAACTGGAAAAAATTGTTTTCAAGTGTCTGTCTTTTTTCTGTCCTTTCAAGAGATTTTAATACTCTCAAGATCAAAACAAAGATCTATGATTTTTCCCCTAGCCATAGATGAAACTATATTTTAACCCCTATTTGGTATTTCTGGCTTTCATCTCTGGGAGAGTAATCACTGGGATATGCCAGAAAGGTTTCGTTTCTTTCTGTGTTTTCTCTAGCTAAAAAAATATTTATCTTGCTATTGGGACAGGGACACTAAAAGGGACATTGAAAACAAAACCTGCCATGAGATTGCTGAAAGTTACTATCTAAGTTTCCTTTAGCCATTTAAAAGCAGCAAATAATATTCATAATATGGATACTAAATACATAAAGGCATTGTCTTTTTGCCCACATAAATTACTTTTGGAATAGCTAAACTGACCCTAAAGTCACCAACTTTTCTGAAGAAAATACAAAACCAAACAGATTTGGAACATCGCCATTTCCTGGGGAAATAATTATGAGGTGGTATCTCCATTAACAAAAATAATTCAGGTTAAAGCACCTTGGAGATTCTTTGCCCTCAACATGCTGATGTTTTATCATGTTAACATGGCAGATGTGATATTTCATGGTGGCCTTAGCGAAGCAGTAGGTATAAGGGAAAAATTTCCAAATCCCCTCCAAACTTCTGCTTAAGTAGTAACAATTTACTCAGGAATCTACTTCTTTTGTGTTTGTGATTGCCTGATAAATAAAATTTTCTTTCAAACTTTTTTTCAATAAAGAATATAGATCAGCAAGTAAGTTGCCTTGAAGCTGAGGCAATTCTAAAGTCTTTGGAGCCCATGAAACATTCAGCCATCAAAATGAAAGATAATCCTCTATCAAATTGAAGATTTTATCAAAAACTACCACATATCTTACCTATCTGTGTAGAAAATGTTACCATTTTGATTTACCATAATGGTTTTTAAACCGTTCTTCCTGTCAGTAAAGTCCATGCAATTTTTACATCACTTATGATCACTTTTTCTTTTATTGTTGTCTTTCTGGTTTGGAGTTTTTAAGCTTTGAGCTAAGAGCAAATAAAATGTGTAATAAAGAAGGGGTTCTCTAGTTGTGACAGGATGCTTAGAGAAGTATAGGTCCTCTCCGGAACTGTTGAATTTGAAACAAGACAATTCTGGGTCAATGTAAGTACTCAAAACTGATTTCTTCAAAATGAACTCAAGAATATTAGAGTTCCATTAATAATTGTTGTATTTAATTTTCAATCATAAAAACTTAGTGAATTCAGAATTTTTTTCTCAAAGTGGTGAGATTTCTTTGAACAGCTTGTTGCCTTTGCATATTTGCTATAATACTCTTGAGAGCAACACAAATAAGGAGCAAAGTAATTAAGCAATTAAAAAAAAAGCTGAAAGGCATCTACCCTCCTCCCCCCCCCCCCCCCCCTTTTCTTTTTCTGGAAGAATTAATTTCAGGTTTTTCTTCAGGATTCTGTTTTTCACATAGGAGGTGTTTAATCGAGTAGATGCTACATGTAAGCCTTAATACTGAGGAGAAGAACTAGATCTAGTGCTTACCTTCTGTCAGAGCCACTCACTTGGTGACATGACTTGTTCAAAATTTAACTCTTTAGTTTAAATCTGTTGAGTCTTTAGAGATATTGGTTGTTACAGCAGTCTGCAGGATGAATCTGAGATTACAAAAAAATCCCAAAACCACAAAAACCAAAAACCTGCAAAAAAATATGGAAAGCCATATATGTCACCTTTGAGATTTTCTTCTGATTTTTGGGCTGTACCTTGCATATACTTGAATCTGATAACTACTGGATAGTTCTCTTGTGCTGTTTTCCTTTGGTGGCATGCCTACAGCAGAATGGTTTGTTCAAATTCGTATTATCCAGTTTTGATCTCTTTTGTGAGATTTGTGAATTTTATTGCAGTCTGAAAGCATCAAACTACAAGCTTTAGAACTGAAGTAAAAGGAAGCATGAAAGCCCTCTATTAAGATGACTAATATTCCAGATGAAGCTAATTAGTATGATAACCTATGCACGTAACAGAATTGTAAAATTAGTGAGATCAACCCTGCAATACCATTAACTATATTATAACTCTTCACATGATTTTCTCCCCCCACTAATGAAAGGTCTTAGAAATGTGAGATTTCAATTTGCGTTATCATCTGGTGGAGCTCATCAACACCACACGCTACAGTGAATATTGTGGTTTTCACAGCAGGGCCTTTTTTATCTTTGCGAATTTGTAAATTAAAATAATTTCACCTGGGGAAATCCTGCACCAGAGAAATGTTGATGACCTTGACAACACTTTTTCATTTCTTCTTTTTATTCTTCTCTTTTTCTCTATCAAATCACAATGGCAAATAAATGAAGAAGACTGCCTTGTACTATATGTCACATTTATTAAATTCATTTCTGTGCTCTGTGTTCTTCTAAGGTTCCTATAGTCAGATTTAAATGCTATCCTTATGTGGAAACCTGCTTTCAGAAAAAGGGAAAACAAAGAAAAGAGAAAACAAAGAAAAGAGAGGGTAATGTAAGAATCATATGTGATGTGTTCCACTGAGGCAGGGAGAAAGTAGGGGAAAATGGTGGGGACATGCAGTACAAGTAACAGTAAGTAATTTTTGTGAAGTGCCTATGCTTAGCAATGAGCAAATATGCCAACACTGTATCTGTTTGTTTATCCTCTTATGTTCTCTGGTATCTTAATTTATCAGAACTTAAGCAGCTTCTCTCTTCTTCCTTCTTCCTCACACTATCTAAGCTAAAATCTTCATATTTTAAGTGATAAGTATTTCAAACAATGAAAAGTGGTATTGGAAGATTTTAATGTTAACATAACCCCCCTGGTTTTCCATTCAACTTCTAGGGGCAACTGGTCTAAATGGTGTATAACAAACAGAAAAATGTCTTTTACAAAAGAATCAGAATGGTTTAGTTTGGAAGGGAACTTAAAGATCATCTAATTCCAACCCCCTGCCTTGAACAGGGGAACATTTCACTAGACCGTTAAAAATAATTTCCTTCAGGGTAATAATAGATGAGATAACATATATGATTACATATATGATATTCCAACTGTATTTTTTAACAATTTCTTCTATTGTAATTTCTTGGCTTGTTAAAATTCTGTACCCCAAAAAGATGTAAGTCAGCAATAGGAACAGTTTCCACAATCTTAGTTTCAGAGTGAAGCCTGTTAAGATCAAGGAATAATACTTTTGACCCTTTGTAAATTGTTTGTATTACAGGATTATCAGTGTGAGTGTGTTACTTGCCACTGTGCTTTCACCTGAGGCTTGAATTCATGAGTTAACTCTCTCTTTCATTCTCATTAACAGAAATGACAAAATTCAAGAAGACTGGAGCAAGATTCAAACAACTGAGGAATGCAGAAAACAAGTAATACCTATGCTAATCAAAACTGCAATGGCTTATGAAAAAATTGTCTTTATAAAATTTTACCATGCATTTGTTATTTTCAGGGAGAAAAATTGTTGTCTAATCTTGATCTTCATGTGCAGTGCTCTAAAACTGATGGGAAGAATTATTATAATCATGAAGTTTAAGGTGCATTTAATTTAATTTAATTTGACTTAACAAAATACGCATATAGCCTGGGGACAGTTACAAGGGGATATTAGTGCTTTCTGATAAGAAAAAAACATTAGCTTTGATGGCAGAAGAAGCTGACACAGCAACCAGAAGCATCTGTGCATATGGTCAAAGGCCAGGAACCCACAGTGCTCCTTACCCTGATGGCATTGCGGAAAAGGCTGGTTACAGCCAGCATGGACAGTGCATATTCCAAAGGGCTTGTGTGGCACAAGGCCCAGTAACAGTCACAAGCGACCAAAATCCAGAAACTGGAAGCAAATATGAGGGATGCTTTGTCCTTTGTTCCTCACACCTTTGTGCTTTTCCTTTGTTTTCTTGCAACTATCAGAGTTCAAGACAAAATGTCAGCCTCAGCTTTTGACTACAATCTGAAAATTGAAAATAAGAAGAAAGGTGACATTTTTAGCTCTGAGTCCTTTGTTTTCTGGTCAGGGGAAAAAATAGACCTGGCTGCATTTAAGCTTGTTCTCATCATTCCAAAGCCAGGGGAAAGTCACACTGCCAAAATATAATCTGAGAACTTTTTTTTTTGTTCTCATTATACTTTTGGGGATTATGATATTGTTCTTGGGCTTAAAAGGGAAAGAAGTCAGGGTTGGTTGATTGATACCCTTGATTAGTCTTCCCCTCAGGAAAATGCTGTGCCTGCTGTTCCTCCTGGTTCATGGGAATACTACAGAGCACTGCTTTCAATGAGTGTGAAAGTGATTTTGTCCACAAACATTGGATGCAGATTTGTAAAGAGGTACCTAACAAGCAAAGCAACCATGCAACTTCTTCATTACACTTCTTCAGAGCCTCTAAATCTACCCCTGTAATTCTCTGCAGTACTGGGTCTCACCACCCTGGGCTGCTAGGACAGACTGGCTGATGGTATATGATCAGGGTGGTCTGTATGTAACTTCTTTGTATTTGCAAATGCTTTTTTTTTAAAAAAAAAAATATTTATTTATTTGTTTGTTTATTTATAATTTTTAGAATTATAATAACATGATGCTCCAGTATTCCATCCTTGATAAGGCTTTTGTGCTACAAAAGTTTTGTCTCATAATTCCAAAGAATGTGGAATTTCTAGGCACATTAGATACATGGGTCTGGCTTTCTACAGGTCTTTTATTCACTGTTCACCCTGCAGCCAGTGAGAGGACAGGCCATGAAACATCAGGAAAATATTTTCTGACAGTTTTCTCCTCTGCTTTAGATTCACCTCCCATTTTGAATAATGCTTGGCAGATGCAGAAAGAGACAAGCACCTCTTACAAACCTGCTGTTACATTTCTGTGCATCTTGAACTCTATAGACCCTTCAAGTCATATTCCTGGTCAAGATAAGATGCTTTATTCTTTTGTAGTTCCTGCTTATTGATCCTTGACATCAATAAGTAAATAGAAGAAAATGTAGCTGGTGAATTTCTGCACTGATTTTAATGGTACTTTAGGAATCATTTCCTAAAGCACTACAGCTGATTCCTGAGGACTGGTGAGTACTCTCAAGGCTGACCAAAGATTTAAACAGCAGGAAGGATATTTCAAATTAGAAAAGAGAAGCACTGGCAGAGATCCATGTACCATATGTTAGGCTCTGACCACAGTTCCTCATTTTATTTCTTTATTTACAAAAAGGTAAAAAGAGTATAAATAAAGGAGGGAATAATTTTTCAGGAAGTCATTTGTTAGTAGAGAGAGTGGGTCCAGATTTTAGGATTCACTGTTGCATGGAGAATCAATAATCTTAGTAAAACCTTCTATTTACATGAATTTCTAATTGAACCACTTTCCTTTGGATATATTTTTATTCAAGTGTTTGATGAAGCTTCTAGGCAAATTTTAAAAGCAGCAGATGAGTATGAAGAGCTCTCTGTGAAACTGTTCCTTCAAAATACAAAGAAATTTTGAACATGTAAGTCAGAAAATTCCCACTTTTTCCCATCAAAGAGGGTAATAGCACTTCTAATGGGATGGTACTTCACATTTAATTCCCTCAATACTTGTACTTATGACCAGATGACTTTTTACAAACAGTGACAAGAATGCAGGTCATTGACTAGTGGAGGTAAATGTGGCAAAATGTGATTCGTCCAACAAAGAAAAACCCTGATATTTTTTAGCTAATATTTTTTTAGGTGATAATTTTTTAGTATTCCTACAGATATGTTTCATAAAAATAATTATTTTTTAAAAAAACTAATCCACCAAAGTTTTTTTTTTTTTTGTCATATCTACATAGAGGGCCCATAGGTTTACAAACATACTGGTAGGTATTTTCCCTGGTTATCTAGTAATATTGTTTACTGCATCATTTTCTGAAATCGTGACCACCCCCACAGGGAAAAGAGGCCTGCACCTGGCAGGCAGGCTTACAGAGTCTGCTTACTTTGTAACAGCTGGATATAGTGATTGTTCTAAACCCATCATTTATTTTGCATAATTGTTGACCTTTCTGCCTGTAATCTCTGGTGAGGAATTCAGAGCATTTACAATATTGCAGAAGAATAGGTGTTTCTGTCTAGTAAAAATCAGGAGGTTTGGCAGTTTCCTTTAAAATCATTGTATTTAGATGTTTGAATACCCTAAATACTATCTTTTCCCAGCTTCAATAAAAGAGTTTAAATGTGTGATTTTAAAGATCAGCTAATCAAATAAATGTTCACACAGCTGTGTGATATTAAAGTTCTTGAATATTAAGCAAATTGGGACATACATCAAAACATTTAAGTATATTATTAGTATTTGCTAAGATCTGAAAAAAGCACCAGTTGCTTTGTCTTGATGAGAGGGTAGTGGCTTATTAATATAAAACTACTTTAATAGTTCAGTTGATTGAGTAATAAAGGAATTTACTTGTAATATATAACAAAATATCAAATAACCAAATCATTTACAGAAATTTGTTTCCTTATTGATGGAGTTAGTAGTTTGATGAAAAAATATCCAAATTAATAAAGAAAAATATATATCACAAAAATAAATTTCAAATGTTAGTTTGCTCAGTTTACTGTAGGAAAAACAGTTTTCTGACTAAATATTGTGCCTAATATAAGAACTGTTGTATTACAGACAGTAACCATTACTATTAACGGGAAGAAAATAACTTACTCCATCCTTTGACCTTTCTTCGAGTGAAAAACAACTTTAATCTCTTTCCCCGCTATGGTTAGGAAATTTCTAGCTAGGCTAATACTTTTTGATATGAAAGTTATAGTGATCTTGGGTTCTTACTAATTTGTTTATATCTTTTCTGTACCTAAAACATTTTTACTTCAAGCAATTTCCGAGGTAGCTCCTGGCTCTAGGATAAGAAGTGATAAGAAGGTCTCCAGGTAGTGAATGCAGCCTGCCTTAACTTCTGACACTGAAGACCTAGGTGTAAATCTTCTCAGAGGGCAGCTGAAATAATTTCCCCAGAACAGTGCTGCAGAGGCAGCCTCATTCGGATTCCCTTGAAAGAGATTTCATTTCATTAAACTCTAGACTTGACTCTTTTGCAAAGAGGTCAGGAAAAATGCTACATGCAGCTCTCTCTCTCTCTCTTCAGTAATGTCACCATTTCTGTGATTTATAGCAGCTGCATCTCTGTGTGCCACAGAAGAGCCATCCTGTTTCCTCCAAAATTAAAGCAATCAGATTAGTGCATAATACATATTTCTGAGTAAAATACCAGAAAGCTGCACTCCATTGCAACATATCATTGCAACAGCATATACTTGTCCAAGACATATTTAAATTAAAAAATGAAATTAATTTAAAAAAATAAGGGGAAAGAGAAATGTCTCCATTTTAAAATTTTCAACGTGGGGACATGATTATGATGTTTTCTGAAGTTAGCCATCAGACACTGTAACCATATCAGAACAAGTCAGACTTGTCAGTAAGATAAATAAATAAATAGATAAATAAATAAAATTGTAAATTATTGTTAGCACATTATCAATTCTGTTAACGTTATCCTTGAAGCTGAAGCTACTAGTGCATTCTCTAGTTTTTAAATAGTGACTTATTTGCATTAAGCAAATTGTTTCTCAGTCATAATCATATATCATTAAGTTTTGATCTCACATTCATTGTCTGCCATTTAGCTTTGGTGTTCCTGGGTGTAAAAAGGCTTCTTTTCCTATAGACAGGTTGGTTTAGGGTCACACATATCAACTTGTAATAATTGACTGCTGTCTCTGCTGAGACAAAGTATTCATTTATCTTGTTTCTCAAACACCCAACAGCCAATCAGACTCCATGGGTAAAATGGGATTTATATTTAGCCTTTAATAAAAGTTATGTTATTAAAAGTGAGTGTCAACAGCTATGATATTAAAAAGTTTCTAGTAATTGCTGCATTTTTTTCCTTTTTCCAAAAGTCTGGCCTACTGAACATGGCTGAGGTAGAAGTAACTTAGCGAATCAAGAAAGTGGTGTGTATCCCACCATCCTGGCAATTATGTCTTCTATCTGTGACATCTACTTGTGTGACACAGGTATGTCTAGTGCATGTGCTCTTGCAGTTTCCTGCCTTGCCACTTATAGGTCTTGTAGAGGGGAGGGAAAGCACAGGTCTCACCACAGATGCTAGTGGTCCCTGGACTGGTTCTTGGAAATAAGGCACCAAATTTTTTTCTGAGAAAAGGAAGTAGAAATTACCTCCAGAGAGAAGTGAATAAAAGCTTGTGAATGACACCAGAGTACCTTGTGCTAAAAACCAACAAATTGGTTCAATACATGTTTTATTGTGAATTTACCAGAACCTGGGCAATAGACTTGTGAATGCAACATCTTAGAAGAGTGAAGTATTTTTCTGACTCACAGCTATTGTGAGATTGGAAAGAGTTTTTTCAATTTCTGTTCTTTCTTCATGCCCTTTCTGTCCTCCATCTTGGTTGAGGGCAAACATCCATTGGTAGGGCATCAGTCTGTGTATCTCTCCTTTATGCTGACCTTTAGTGACAGAAATTTGCTTTACTTCTAAACAATATTAGAAACAGTTGTGCCAAGAAAAAAATCTAAACACAACCAAAACATCAAGTAGCCATTTCTTGCTTTTTCTACATGCCACGAAAAAAAAAAAAAAACTGTCATAAACTCAAAAAACCCTAGAAACTCTAGGAGGAATTAGCATCACAGAATTATATAATCATTTAAGCTGGAAAAGGCCTTTAAGATCATTGAGTCCAATTACCTGCTGTAACTTGAAAAGGGATTCCAAAGTCACAAGTCTCATTGAATGACCTTCTCACACCACTTTCAGCTGATGTCTTTCTCTTCCAAATTATTATAATTAAGAGTGCACCCATTAATTTTTTTTCATTTGTTAGATGGATGATGCTATTTTATAATGTGGCCAAATAATGTGCCCATTATGAGTTTCAAGTCTGGTGCCAACAAAATATCTGAAGCTCTTCTTAAACTGCATTGGAAACCTCAGAAAAGGGTCAAAGAAATACGGTTTGGGAAGGAAGCCATGTGATTTTGACCAGTAACTGCCCATGTATGGATGTTATTGTTTGATATTCTCTTAAGGTTCATAAATACAGTGGAAGTAAAGCAGGGCAAGATTATTAATGGATTTGAGTAAGCCAAGCACGTTGACCCTGTGTGTGTAAACATCACACAAAGTCATATCCAAATGAAGTTTGGAATTGTTTGAAAGGCATGAAGAATCAAAACAGATTTGTCTATACTTTCATTTTCCAAATCAATGCTTTTAAGAAACTGTATACAACGTTGGTGTTCTTAGTAAAGCCAGTGTTTCTCCTTTGGATTTCACCTTATTTTGTAAGCAAAAATAGGTGTATTATCTTTCCTACCTTGGTGCCAGTTGTTCACTTTTACCTACTTATGGAAATCTCTGGTCTTTCCATTACACATTCATATAACTTTTATTTTTATTTTCTTCTTATTTTCTCTACTTTCCTTTCCTTCCTATATATATATATGAATTTAAATGCAACCACAGTTTTTAAAAATACCTTGTGGAAGTTGAAATGTTTAGAACAACTTCTGTGTAAAAAAGTTTATTTCCGAGCACCACCTTGAAATTGCAAGATACTCATCACTATTCAGATGCTGACTCTGGAAGGAAAGGATTAAAGTAGTATGATTTTTTATTCTTCCTTTTTATGTTGAACCAAACATGTCCTGTCTGAGCAGGGACAAAGCTTTCATATTATACCAGACAAAAATGTTAGGAAATCAAAATTTGGATCTAAGAACCATTTAAGCCCAGCAGCAAAAGAATTAGAAGCAAAGTAGCAACTAGTGTCATGATACATGAGTAGGTAATGAGAGTTGAAAGCATTGCATTATGTAAATCAAAGTATATTTGATTGAAGACAAATGTAAATTATTCTGTCCACTGGTAGCTAAACTCAACCTATGAGACTGTCATTTCAATACAAGAGATAATTTTCTTGGTTTATAATGTGGGTTTCTCTGAATAGCAGGCAAGTTTCTGTGTATTCTTGTCATTTGAGACAGATGAAAAATGCATATTACTTTTTCTCCAATCACACCAACAAGTTTTGTTTCATTCTAAAATGAATTCTAAAATCCCAAACAATACATGTATTAAATGCAGACCTGTAAATGTGCTGGAAAATGTACCAAATTTCAACACAGAAATACAGAATATTCTGCATTGGAAGGGAAACACAAGGATTATCAAATGCAACTCCTGACCCTTCACAGGGCACTCCAAGAACCTGTGTGTGTGTCTAGGAGCAGTTGCCCAAACACTTGAACTCTGTGTCTCGGTTCTAGAAGACAGGTGTCTGCTAGGGAGGGCAGGAGCCTCCCTTGGAATGAAAGACTGTAGACCCCCTCCCTCTGAATGATTATAATTTTGAAATCAAGGGGCTCTCAGGCAGAGATCTGGGGATAGGACTAACAGTTCTTTACTAGTATGCATAACAAGGCACACAAACAACAATAACTACAGCATTAGCAAGAAAACAGAACCAGGGGCCCCGTGACAGCTTTCTCGGCTGAGACGGGAAGGGATGGAGGAGAGGCTTTGCTTCACAAACCCCCTTGGGCGGGCAGTCCCAGTGCTCCTGCGGGGCTCTGAGGAACACTCAGCTGGAACAGCAGGGATGAGCTGAGATCCTGGGCCGGTGGCTGAGGTGTATCAGCAGCTCCGTGGAGGTGCCTGGCACTGTCACAGGTCCCGGCAGGACAGGGGGTGTGAGGCCACCAACGAAGAGGGAAGAAGGAAAAGAAGCAGCAGCTCTGTCTGGGTGATGGCGAAATTCCCTTCTCTCCACTGCAAGAGCTCCGCACCCAAAGTGTCTTTCTCCGAAGCTGAAGAAGGCTGGCAAACTGTCCCCACCCTCCTTTTTCCTGCCCCCCTTCTCCCCCTGGGCCGGGCCACTCTTTGTCTTTTGTCAAGCACCCACCAAATACCCACAGTTAGGTTGTTCCCGCAACTAATGGGTAAAAATTCCACGGGCGAGCCAGAACTAAAAAAAGGACACCTAACCCCCAACACTCTGTAACTGTTGTTTCTGTGATCATTTCCCTTGGGGGCCCATTCCAGTGCCCAAACACCCTCCGGGTGAAGAATCTTTTCCTGATATCTAACCTAAACCTCCCCTGACACAGCTTCAGGCCATTCCCTTGCATTCTGTCACTGGTCACCACAGAGAAGAGAGGAGTGTCTGCCCTTCCTCCTTTCCTTGAAAGCTTGGTTTTGAAAAAAATAAATATAATGAAAATATGACACATTTCAATACCATTTAAGATAATCTGTTACAGGGGTATTATTAAAAGAATTATTTTATATTGGACTATAAATTACTTCTTTCTTTCTCAATTTACACTGTCAGTTTTCTTTATCTTCATATAATATGGCATCTGTGATTAGAATATGGTGCCTGTGATTACAAATTACAATAGTTACAAATCTTAATGAGTTTGGGGTCAATCTTTGGCTAAACTCAAAAGGAGGGGGCATTGGCAAAACAGCTCATACTTCTGTTGGAATGAGATTGAGGAATTTTTGAGAGTTGAAACCAGTTTAAATGGTTGTTTAGAAGCAGAAGTTTTGAGATCATGGACTATTTGCATGGTGGTGCCTTTGAGCTATATAAATAAGCGAAGTTTTGGGTCAATTTAAATACTTTTTTATTAAAAAAAAAAAAAAAAGAGGAAAAAAGTCATGAATCATGAGTTGTATGGAAGTGAAAAACTTCTCAGAGGTTCATACAGTGGCTTGGGAAGAAATCAGTTGGTCTTTTTAGACCTGATCTCAAAGTTTCCAGTTTCAGTATTTTCTAAGATTCCCGTCCAGAATTGTGACTTATGGGCTTTAAGGATGTACCTAAGGAGATGACAGCAAGATATCCCTTATATGTTCAACTTTAATGAGTTTCTGATGAAAAAAGGCTATATTTGAGAGAAGCTGTGAGTTTGAGAACAAGACCATTAAACAGAGTTTTTTGTGATAGTATCCCTTGCCACCTATCTTGTAGGACTGAATTCCTGTAATGACAGAATTTATCTCAATCTGACAGTCAATAGGCATCATGCTCCTATATCAGACTGTCCTATGATTAATTTAGTTGAAATAATTTGCTGCTAAAATGAACCTGTAGATACTATTTATTTTTTTTTAAAGTCATCAAACATCTGTGAAAAATTGTACATATAGCACATTGTATGTTATCTGTCTTTATAGCATGACTCATGTATTGTAGATTTATATATATTTAACTTTTTTCACTGTTATGAATTTGTCGTGGTATCTTTCAATCAGTAGCTGATAAAGAGGAAAATGGATTATTCAGGGTTGGGTCATTTTTGAAGAACAAACTATGTTTTTCTTATTGCAAAACTGACTGTCCAAGCTATATAAAAAAAAACACAACCAAACCAACTCTGTATTTCTTCTTTTTAGAAAACAAGCACTTATCCCCCTCTCCCCCCCAAAAATTTACCATTTTCCTTTTACCTGGGAAATATTTCTGTTCCACTCCTGATTCAAACGAAAAAACCTCAGATGATCAATGAGGAAGTATTTTCAGAAAAGTTTGCTGAAACAAATGTGGCACAAATATGCACATGGTTTCAATTTCCTGAGAAGCACTGACATTTTTACTCAATTTCCTCTTAATCCTGCATCACTCACAACTCCCTTGCTTCTGGATTCCTTTTTCAGCAGCCAGGGGTGGTGTTAAAAAAACATTGAAATGGAAGAGAGCTCAACCAGCTCATTCTGTGTAATAAAATCCATTCCACTGTGGTTCTAATTTCATCAACTAATACAAGTCAACATCAAGCGTTAATGAGAAAAGGTTTCCAATTAGATACAGTCTGACACTGACCCAGCTTTTCAGTCACCTTCAATTGTCAGCGATAAAAAGGACGGTTCAATATGATATGGATCATTCACTCCAAATCTCCACAACTCATTTATGACAAACACAACTAACAGAGCATAGGGAACTGCTGAATTGTTTTTCATTATGTTGGCACATTGGCTTTAGACTACAGTGGTAATGATCTTTAGAGGTTTTCCATACAGAGTGTCACTAATGAGCAGACCAGGATGGGGCGATGAGGTGATGACAACCCACATTTTCAAGTGACAATACCAGCAACATGATGATGCTTAAAATTCCTTATTATTTCTGGAAAGTAATTCACTACCATAGAGAAGAGAGTTAGGAGGTTAAGCTATTAAATAAAATGAGTACAGAAAGTGAATAGCTCATTAAAAATGAAACACTTTTACAAAATACACAAGCTTGTCTTTAGCAGTCACTGTAAAATGTGCTTCAGTCTGTCTTTCCATACACAGTTACTTAGACTGGTATTTTTGTAAGCTGGGAGATCTAGGGATGTGTTAATATCCTTCAGAAGTGCATTTCCCAGTGCACTATTCATCTACCTTCAAATCCAGAGCACATATGGGGAATAAAGTTAGGTAGTAGATGTGAAATTTATTCCTAGGTCAAGGGCTTCCTACTGACCAGGACACTAAAGGGCAACTTCATGATGATGACCTTTATTCCAAAAAATGATTCCAAAACCACTGGGTTGTAACGAGCACTTGCAATTTGTGAAAATGTTAAACATGGCAAGTCAGTAAATTACAGCACTGCTACAATTGCTAAAAAATGAATTTAAAGTAGCTTAATAATAATACATAAAAGCTTTCTGGAAACTATAAAATACAAGAGGGATAGGTGATATTCTATTCTTAGAGACTGTGTAGAATTTTACATCAGTTATTGTGGTTTTTCCTTTCAAACTCTCTTTAAAGTCCTTATATTTCGGAATGGAACGAATTCCTTTATATCACTGTGTAACATGGGTTTTGAAAACTTGAATTAGTTTCTGTCCATATAAACTATTTCCTGGAAAATGCGTTCCAAGGATCGGGTTACCTGGGGAAGAAGAGAAGGCTAGGACAGGAACAGAAAATGTGTTGAGATTTGTTTTTTGCCAACACCAAAACTTGAAGGTTTCCATCAGAGACTATGTTGCAAGATGAAATGAGTTCTAATCTTATCAAACGTATTCATCAGAAATGAGCTTAGTAAATATCAGCTTTGCAAAATATGCTAATTACTACTTTTTCCAGTTAATATTTGACTGCAGTGTCAAACAGAGTAGACTGGTCAAATATAAACCTTGTGTTGCTATTCTGCTAAAAAATTCGCCAATTTTAATTTTATGTCAGACTAGACTGGGTAAAGTCCAGAAATACCCATAAATATGTCAAGCTGCTTTTTTAAATTGTATGAAAGTACTTGAGTCTGAATGATTAAAATCTATTCTGCACATAATTTTCCATTTTTTTTCCTTTTCAGGATACTTTTGAAACTCTTTTTGATACTTGAGAGAATCATTAACTCTGTGGAAGCACATCAAGAGATTTATTAATGGATTTTGTGTTTCTTCTTTGTCCACAAACAAATGATGCAGAAAGAAACTTGCTACTGTAATTTTAAAAAGGTTTCATAAAGCCATGCCAGCAGTTCTGATACATGGATTTCATGTGTTGTAAGTTCTATTCAACATTGCAACCTTGCCTGGTATATGTCTGAAAGTGTAGACCAGTGATTTCCTGGCTTGATTAATCACTCCTTTTTTACATGTTGATTTCAAGATCACATCATATAATAAATAATTCAACTACATTCTTCCTAAGAAGTTCTGCACCATCCAGGTCTGCTTATGGGTCTATTTTGTCTTCCTTGCATCATGGAAACAAACATTTTCACTGTCATTTGCGTGATCAGTTTATAAGGCAGATGCATCCTTTTGTCAGTGGATCTGGACACTTCATGTTTCCATGTGAATTCTTTTGATGGGTCAAAACCCAGTTATCAGCATATAAAATGGAAATCTGTGAAGCTTGTGTGTGTGTTTGTATATGTATAGACACATTTTCATTTTGGACATAGACGGTTGTGCATGGATCACAACTCAGAACTGATAAACTTTTCCATTCTAAACTTGGGCTTTTTTATACATGTAATTGTTGTATATGTCTGTATAGCTGTGTAAACTTCAGACACAGTGTCAGCATAGAATATGATTTGCAAACATCAGGAAACAGAGGCAAAACAAAAGCAGCAAAGGCCTTCAGAAATGAGAGTACTTATATCCTGCTGGGTATGAATTCTGAGTATCATGATAGGAGCTCTCTTAGGAAAAAGGATGTCATCCACATGATCCTTCTGTAACATAAGGCTCCAGACTCTGAAGATTCATTTCCTTTGTTTTTTGGGTGTGGAAGGAGACAGGCTTCTGGAGAGTCTGGTTCAGAACAGGAGGATATCTTACACTCGTAATTCTAGTTGTTATACAGACAACTGTTTGACTGCCACTGCTCCTCAACATAATGTGCTGGTGTGGCTATTCTTTGGACATGCCAGATGTTCAATCTGACCTTGCCCTGGACAAAAAAATGACCATGGTTGTGCTGGAGTCTATAGGCTTTCTTTGCCTGGTCTGGTCCCACTGCTCTTCTTGGGGAGTATATAACAGGAGCCATCGTGCAGAGGGCCTTCATTGCAGTCCAGAGCAGTGTAAGGCCTGTCTACCACATACCACTTAAGCTCTGTTGCATAAGTGGGTCAAATCATAGGTCAGACGATGAGCTCATCTTGATTCATTATGCTACATAGGGATATCATGAATTCCTATGAAAATTTTCTCAGTTCTGGGCTGTTTGCAAATCATAGCTAAAACCTCCTCAGACCAAGGAGAATGTAACATCTTGGGCCCTTGCTTATGAGAGGTGGTAGGAAAGGTGGGGCTTGTATTGATAATATGTGATTACACACACACACACACACACAGAGTTGGAATATAGTGCTTTTTACCCCAGTCCTTGGTGCTGGCATGCCTAGTGCAGGAGTTGACTGACCAGTGCTGTAGCTTAAACCAAAATATTTTGGTGGAATATATATTAAATATTGAGAAGAAATTCTTAATTGTGGGGGTGGTGACACACTGAAACAGGTTGCCCAGGGAAGTTGTGGATGCCCCGTCCCTGGAAGTGTTTTAGACCAGGTTGAATGGAGCTCTGAGCAACCTAGTCTAGTGGAAGGTGTTTCTGCCCACAGCAGAGAGGTTGGAACCAGATGATCCTTTCAGCCTGAAACATTTTACAATATATCCATTACATTCCTTCCATGTGTGAAACACTTCTCACTCAAAAAGACTTTTATCCCAAGTATTTTCACAACAAAGGCACAGAATGCTAGTATTTACTTTCAGTAGTGGATTATCAGCACAAGATTGAAGACAAACCTTTTTCATTTAAAATCCATTTAGTTTTTACAATAGTGTAGGAGACATGCACTGTGAAACCTATCCATGTGCTATTGCCTGGCTAGGATTTGTACAGGGATTTACTAATCAATGTCTTCTACCGTCACAAGCAAATGGAAGAACTGCTGCGTTTTCTTTCGGGAACTGAGGCTGTGAGTGTTTTGACTCAATTTGTCAACTTCTGTTGTGCTACAATACCGAGTCTTTCGGCTTGGATGCAACAGAAACTCTACAAGTTACTGCATAGCACTGTGGTGGAGTTTCACAACAGTACACATGGGACGTATGTTTCCTAACAAAACAATTTGAAATTTCTGACAATCTATTTATCTTACTTTTTTATTTATTTAGATTTTAATCCCAATCCCAAATCTCTTGTTCCACAACCACTAACTTTATAAAGTGAATATTCAGAATTTTCTTGATTTCAGTCTTCCAGAAAAAAATGAAAAATATTAAGCTAGGTTTAAATCACTACTCTGTCAATTTTATCTGCATGAATTGTAAAAGGGACAACAGAAGTAATATTTGAAAAATATTTTCCCCTTATGATGGACAGATGTGACTTGTAATAGATACATAAATTTGCAGATGCTTCAGGATATGTACTTCACCTAACCGTTGTTAATTGTTGTGCAAGGTTATGCGTTTTTCCAATGTTCATTGAAGTTAGGCAGAATTCCAATTTGGAATTATATTTATTTATGTTTTCTGGATGAAAGCAAGACTTCTGGGGAAATTTCAGGATTTTTGGAAGGTTCTAAGGGCTTTCCAGCTCTAAATCAGTTCAAACATATTCAGAGAGTAGTCTTTCCTGATTTTTTTTCTAATTTTTGTGATTAGTAGCTGCTGAAAAAAAAGAGTGAAAAAACCCAAACAAGGCAGACAAAAGTTAATGGAATTCTTCTAAGCATAAAGTTACATTCTTTGCAGTTCAGGGTTTTGGCAGAGCTTCAGAATGTGTTGCTTGAACTGTCACATCTATCAGAAATTAGAGTTAGCTTGGCAAGAGAGTAAGTGTTCACCATATCTAGATAGGAAGTGCATTGATTTCATAACAAATAACTGAAAAAAAATGAGGTTGCATTTCTTAAGCAACATGACTCTATAGTCAACACAGCTGAAATCATATTAAATCTCTTAAAATTCTCACACTGTTAATCAGATTATTATTGTATGAATAATGTGTTCTCTGAACCCAATATAGGAACACATGGACCTGATTTCTCCCCTGAGAAACAGAGTGATTTGATTGTTGTCATGGTGTGATGATTAAAAAAAAAAAAAGGTAAGAAGAAATGTAGAATGTATGTTGCCTAAGGACTTTGTTTTACGAAGGCACTAATAGAGTTAATAGAAAATGTCCCATAAACTGGGTGGATTGTTTTGCAGGCTGCATTTTTAGGATGAAAATTTCAGTTCCTCAGAAAGTTTGAAATCTTTATTTGCGATATGAATTACATTTTTTGTAAAGAAGGAAAAATCTTTCCTACTCAGCCCTTGTTCAGAGGGCCATGACAGAAGATGGATTCATCCTGCCACTCATCAATTACTAACAAGAAATATGGTAGGACAAATGAGTTTGAGGTCAGAAATTATAATAAGCAAAATTGATACCCCTGTCTAAAACATATACAAAAAAATCAATTGGCAGAACACTTGCTATATGATGTGAAAAGAGCCCTTTATCTCCTTATCAGGCAGCTGTGAAGAAAGCAGGTGCTGTGAAGAACTTGCGCTGGTTGCCATCCACAGCCTCTGAAAAGAAAATGCAAAAAAACCAAGCAAGGCAGACAAAAGTTGTGTTTCTAATTTCTCAGTATAGCATTTCAATGATTATAAAACTTAGGGTGTTATAAAATATTTCATATAATGAGATTTGAGTAATTTCAAGTCTCTGAAAACATCTTCCCTATAAAACAACCATAACTTGTGAAGTTTCTTGTAGCTTTCTTTCCTTGAGCTCAAGGACAAATTTAATTTGAATATACTATGATTGCAAGAGTAGCTCATGCTTTATTAAATATCTGATAGTCCACGTGGAAGAATGGAGAGAAGGATTGTAAAAATGAGAGAGAAGAGTTATGAATATCCTGTGGACAAAGCTTCAGTGTGCATTGCTGCTTTATTAGATGCTAGAGGCTTCACAGGAATGAACACTGCCACCATGAGCATGACTTGGATACACATCTCCTTGCATTTATCCTATGATAAATGGCATAACCTCACTGAAGACTTTGGCACAGTCAAGGAACATACAGCACTGCTGCTCTCTGCTGTGGATTCTCCTGTGGATAATACTAGCTGAGCTCCTGGTGTAATCCTCAGTTATACTGACCAGAGTGTCAGCCTGACATGAGGTACAAACTCTTTGCAGCTCAGGTACCACTAGTTGTGGTGCTCTCTTGGATATATTATTTGATGTTGAAAAAGACTGAAAAACATTCTGTGGTATTTTCCTTGGTGGCAAGAGTACAGTATTTGTGCCTTTTTTTTCTAGTTTCCATTTCTCATGAAATTCACAGGGAGTTAAAATATTTGAGGGAGCTGCTTCACAAATTTGAATTGAAATTGACTTCTGGATTGAAAATTCATGGGGAGGAGAGAGTTAATAGAAATATACAGCATGGTTGCCTAAGTTTAGGAAATTACTCTAGTACTTTTCCCCCTTGTTTCTTTTCAAGTGGAGTGTGAGGGATTTGGGAGGACCTGGAATTATGACTGTAGCATTTGAACCTTACAGCACCAAGAAGAAAAGAGACAAAGTGTTTTGTGTCTCCTTTTCCTAAAACATGATGGAAACCACATCTGAAGAGTGTCCTTTGGTTGGCTTAAATAGCTAGCGTAAGTTGTTCAGATATTTTTTATTGTCACATCAAGTGCAGTCAGTAATTACATATTGTTTCATGCAGTACCTTGACTTTTGCTTGGAAATGAAAGAAAATTATGTTTGACATTTATGCGTTGCTCTTAGAGAGGCATAGCAGGCTATGAGTTTTATTAAAAAAACTGACTTCCCTAAATGCTATACATGTAAGGATCTTTTTCAAATTATTTAACTTCTTGGTGATTAATTATATCTATTTCCTTGAGCATAAATAACTATTCCATTTCAATATAGATAAGACTAGGAAAATGTGTTTAAACTGATGGAAGATTTTTTTCCCTTCCAGAAACCTCTGTGCAGTTCATGCTGGTAAACAGTAAGTTGATTTGGCAATTGCCCCAAACGGACAGATATTCTTGTACTAATGTATGAAAGAACTTTTTTTGCTTTGACCTGTTTAGGTGTGTTGACGAATCAGATATTGAATATGCATCATAAATTCTGTCACCAAGCTGAAAAAGACTTCTGGGCTGGTGAAGTTCAGACTCTATTTTGTAAACTGCCTTGACTGTGTGGAAAAGGAATTTGCATTGGCATCTCATCAGATGCTGTGTGTCTGTTGATTCTTAAACCCCCAACAGAAATATAGATAGAAAAAAACTTTTGTGAATGTCTTTAAAAGAACATGTAAATAAGGATGCTGAGGAAAAAATTATCAGAAAGACCATGTACAATAACATATGTGCATGTGTATTATTGGATTGGTGTTTGCAGTGGTGCCTTGGAAGTGCTCTCTGTAGAACAAAAGTAGAACCTACAGTTCCTACAACCCTTGGAAGTTTGAAATTCACAACAGGGATAGAATAATGAAATCCAGAATATGAGATAAATTTATAGGCATTCCAGACACGGTGTAAATAAAAATGAGTCATTGCTTTTACCTTCAAGAGTCACTGATCCTCTGGCTGCCTTTGAACCAATGACACAGAGGTAGAAGTATCTTCCATTTCATCACTGCATTCCATCTGGTTCCTGTCTTTCAATCTCTTGGTTATTCCAGATGATATATTTTGTGTCATAATATTTACAGTACTGTGAACAATCTTCCCTTTATCTCCTCATTTCCATCTGGTTTCTCCTGTGCATCACAAAATGTATACATGAAAAGCAATTTGACTGGGAGGACACACAAATACAAGCCTTCCCATAATAATGTACCATGGTATCTGATGAAATAATTGACTGCTAGGATTTTGACTGCATATGTAATTGAACTTCTGAAATAAAAATCTCATGGTTATGACTCATCTCCTTTCACCTCAGTAGCACACCTGTGTGTTTACATAGTATATCTAGTAACATGGCAGATAGAAACATTGTTTACAGTATTGATAATATTCTGTTTCAAAGTCCAGTAAGAAAACCAGGATAATGTTCATATAGACTTACGGACTTTTGTTGTTCTAGATGAAATGATGTACTAAAAATAAAACAACCAGAGGCTGCTGCTGTTGTTATTTTTGTTGTTATCTTTCTGGTGTTGAACTCTTGACAACTAATAGTATCTTATGATACTTTCTGTACAGTGAGTTTCACTGTTCAAACATTCAGTGAAACTGATCAGTCTATACTGCTTGAAACTGCACATATTCAAGCTTCATATAATTTTTAGCTGCAGTGTTGTTTATTCTGACCCTGCAGCCCTGAGGTACTATAGTTACCTGGCTTCCATTGTGTAAAGGAATGACTGTATATATTTGATCCTTTCTTCTAAGTAGAGGGCAAAAGTGTAACTTTAACAAATTAAATTATTTAGCAGCAACACATAAATTTTTCTATTTTACATGAGATTTGTAGCAGTAGTGGTTAGCCCTTGACAGTTACTTATAGAAATTGATGGTAATTAAATACTACTTCATTTCCTGTACTCAGCAATATATTTAGTTTTGTATTTATGGATCACCTCTTCCCCTGGAAATTTGATGTTTCTGTAATTAAAATTAATAAGTACTCATTGCAGATACTTGGTAAATTATAAGTATTTTTTAGGAAATTTAAAAAAAAATGAGTGCTTTATATTAGGTAGTAGCAAACAGATCATTACACATATATGGTGCACAATTCACAATTAATAGCCACTCAAATAGTAAAGCTTCCAAAGGCTGACTTGTCTCTGCGATTTATCTGTGCTACTGCTGTTTCTGTAACATTGCAGAGCTTTGCAATGCATCTGTTTTTTGTGTTTTCTTTTTCATGATTGTTTTTGTCCAGATCTATTATCTTAGCAACTTGTAGCCATTAAAGACTAATTCTGCTCCAGGGATAAGTTATTAATTGCTTGAGATATCTCATTTTTCCCACTCTGAACTTCTGTCCTTGGCTGACTGGAACGTTCTTGCTGTCTTGAGAGGCTGCACCTCAGCAGTAGCTGTTTTTCTCCACAGGGTGCTCAACCATAAGTTCTTAAAAATCTTCTCTGAGATCTGCTAGAAAAAAAAAAAAAAAAAAGATGGAAGTGTCTTGGTTGACCACTTTCCACAGTGAGCAAGCGATCCTCTGTGTTATGTAGGGAAATCAGATTCTGATCTTGGAGTACTGAGAATCAAATTTTCCTGAGGAGCTGTATCATAAGTGCTCAGAGGAGCAGTGTGTGCCTTAGATCTGTTTCTCCTCTAAAAGAAGCATTTGGGAAACCTTTACCCAAATACTTGAATGAATCACCAGAGAGTTTTGATAAGTTTATTTCTGAGTGTGGGGTTTTGATTATGGGCAGATAGGGTATGGGGCTGATCCAGATGGACTGTCACAGCAAAATGGCCCATTTTCTCTCTTTAGATTTCCAAAGCATGCATTTGTGGGCTTCATTTCAGACTATGTTCATCACTATATCAGGGCATAAATGTGATCTCTTTGATCATCTTGTGGTGGTTGATCTTGACTGAATGCTAGGTGCCTACCGAAGTCATCCTGTCACTCCCCTTCTCAACCGGACAGGGGAGAGAAAACAATGAAAGGCTTGAGGGTCAGGGTAAGGGTCGGGAGATAAATTACGAATTACAATCATGGGCAAACTAGATTTGATTTAGAGAAAATAAATTTAATTTATTGCAAATCAAATCACAGTAGGATAATGGGAAATAAAATACAATATTTAAGTACCTTTCCCACGCAACTTCTTTTGTTACAGGCTCAAATTCACTCTTAAATTCTCTACATTCTCCCCACAGCAGTACACGTGGATGAGAAATGGGAGCTGGATACAGTTCAGCACAAATTTGTCTCTGTCGTGCCTTCCTACTCACACTGTTCGTCTGCTCCAGCGTGAGATCCCTCCCACAGGGAACAGTCATCCATGAGCTCCTCCAATATAAGACCTCCCCACAGGCTGCCATTCTTCATGACCCGCTCCAGCATGCATCCATCCCATGGGGTTCAGTCCCTCAGGAACAGCCTGTTCCTGTGCGAGTCTCCACAGGGTCACAGGTTCTGCCAGGAAACCCACTCCAGTGTGGTCCCTCTCTTCACATGGCCACAGCTCCTAACAGGATCTTCTTTCAGCACATGCTTCTCACATGGTCACAGCCTTCTTTGGGAACATCTACCCTTTCTGGTATAGGGTCCTCCACAGGCTGCAGGTAGATATCTGCTCCCCCATGGACCTCCATCGCTGAAGACAGACAACCTGCCTCACCATGGTGTGCACTGTGGGCTGCAAGGGAATCTGCTCTGGCACAAGGAGCACCTCCCACCTGTCCTTCTCCACTGTCTTTGGTGTGTGCAGAGCTGTTTCTCCAGCACACTCTCAGTCCTCACTTCCAGGTGCTGCTGCACAGCAGGTTTACTCTGTTCTTAAAAGAGTTATCCTCAGGCACTGCCTTGATGCTGCTGATGGCTTGGCCTTGGCTGTCAGTGTGTCCACCTTGGTGCCATCTGGAAGTGGCTCTATCAGACATGGGGGAAACTTCTGTCAGCTTCTCATAGAAGCTATCTTTGTAGCCCCTCCACTACCAAAAACTTACCCTCTTCAATCCTGATTTCCCTTCCAAGTAGTCCGGAAAGAGGCAAGGTTATGACAAAACGATTTATCTCTCTCCGTTTTTATGACCAGAGATATTTTGTAGCCTATTCTCTTAGGTGTTGTCTATGTCCAGTGAATTTGAATTTTGGAATGGAAATTTTTAGATGAAATTTTTTTTATATTATGTTAAATTATGTTTATATTGTGGCATACAACTAAGAAAACTGCCTGTACAATCAAAATTCTTTGCCTCCTGCTGGAACTAAGAACAAAATCAGGAAAGGGATTATGGATGCAATATGGATGCAAGATTCCTCAGCAGTTAATTTATATGCATGAATGATTTGCACAGAGGACTGGATACTGGCCCAAATTTAATTTCTGGTCAAGAGGCAATGTAAATGTGTAGTCCTGGCAATGATGCAGACTGCAGCAAATCAAAGCACAATCCATTCTTTGTGCCATACACCAGTCAATAATGTCAGCACACCTGACAAAAGCTCTGTGACCAAAAGGCAAAGGCTGTATCTAAAACTGTTAAGCCTTATATCTGTCCTCTGTGATTTGCTTTATTGTGATTGACAATGCCTTAATTAATTCTATTTATAAAAAAAAAAATTCTGTGTTTTTTTCCTTTAGTAACATGGGGTCATGTAAAAAAAAACAGGGAGTCTTCCCACAGAAAATTATTTAATCTCTTCAGAAATAGAATATTTGAGAGAGCACTGGATGCAACAGACAAAAGGAAATGAAAAAGTTACACCATTAATTAAAAGCCTGTGACTGAAATACCAAGCTGTAGAAACAACCAAATGTGTCAAAAGTGGTTAGTCAGGCTGTAAGAAAGGTAGGACAAATGCATGCATTGTGCACAACTTGCTACAATATGAAGTGGCTAAGCTGGAAAATGAATTCTTCCATGTCCTGTTATCTTTCACATAGTTAATCTTTCTAATTTTTATTCAAATACATAATTGCTTTTTGGCTCTGAAACCCTTCAGCCACTTGGGAGACTCATTTAAGACTATGGCTAGGCACATGTACCTCAAAGATCTGACTAGGAGACCTTAACATATACTCTAGAAAAGCAGATTAGAACTTTACAGTTATGGTGTTATTTTTTCCATGGTTGTTGTGTTTTGCAGTCCAGTTATTGATTTGTAAAGCTGAGAAATGATGGTGTGTTACAGGATTAATCTGTTGTGTGTTTGCTATTTTCTGGAGACATAGATTTATTAACTCTCCACTGTTCTTGCTGATAAGTAGCTAGAAAAAATGGTAGCAGACATAAACACAAACTGTTTAAACTTTGACAAGATGGTTGTTTTGCTGTCTGCCCCTTCTTGACTTTCTTATACTTCCAGTTCTTTGAATTTTTGACTAGCCACTGGTGCATGTTCGCTATCTTGCCTGTACTGACATCAGGAAAAAGAAGAAATGAGGCAGCTCAGACTTGGCACCAGGCCAAAATTATCTGCAGTTTGGCTTTTCAACTGACAAATCAGTGTACAAACAACATTCCTTCAATTTTGCCAATGTCAATTACTGAAAAAATCAAAACATGTTTATTTTAAATTTTAAAGAGGCAAATTAATTTTGTTAGTTAAACAAAGTTGGAGGGAAGTAGGGTTTGGTCTTGACCATGAAGCTGTTCTCTTTTGCATTACAGTCTAAGTTTAGGTTTTGCAACCAACTTGTCCCTAAACTCCACTGAAAGCTAAAGTAATAAAGCAAACTTATCATTTGAAATTTAGTGACACAACTTCAAAGAACTGAAAAGGGAGAGCAAGAGGAACAAGAGCAGCTGCTTCTGCCTTATGAAATTGTTCTCGAGAGGAAGTTTTTTCTGTAGTGAGCTGCACAGTAGAACAGATGCAAATTGTAGCAAGGGCATTAGAAGTTATTATAGGGATAGGGTTGGAAATTTTGCTGGGACTCAGCCGTCTATATGATATTTGCGTTTTGGTTTTTTTTTTCTCCCCAGAGCCAGAAGATACTTGGGAGTCTCTAATCTAAGAGGGGATTAGTGAACTCAGCTGCATTAATTTCTGGAAAATGTTGTCTTTTCTTTCTCTCTTTGTGTCATAATAGTGATGTAGTTGCTGCAATCATTAAGCAATATCTGTATGCCACAATGTATGATATTCATCCAAATCCCATCCAACTTCTCTAAAACTGGCTTGAACTCTGGGGCAAAAATAGTCCCACTAATTCAGTCCTCTACTCGACCTAGTCTCTGTTGTGGATCTACTAGTCCCTTGCTAGTGCAGCTGTTGTGCCTGTTGCAGCTGTAGAGGACCAGGTCTAAGCATGTTTTGTCTCAAACTGTTAGGACAGGAAAGATGTGATTGGAATGGAGGGTTCTGCAGAGGTGGCTCAATGTTCTGAAACAACTTCCTTCTCTGACTTGAGACATGTACTCGGTCGGTCTCACCTTCCAACTCACCTCCTGGAGAGGAGCTGGCTGTGCACCTGTGAACAGGAGAGCACAAAAAGGTCTAGTTTACCTAAGAGGCATGCACCAGGTTAACTGTAAAGGGACACAGATTGGGCCCACTCACTCTCTTTCTCCTCTTTCGCTTTTGTTTTCTTTGTCCTGCAAAGACACCAGAGCTGATGTTGCTCTGGACCATCCATGCAGCATGAGATCTAAGGACTGGTGATAATCTTTGTTTTCTTACCTTGCTTTGCCTGGTCAAGGCACAGCTATCCTATGTTGCCGCCGGTTTGTCTACCTTTGTTAAGTTCGAATTAGTTTGCCCCAGTTGCTCCCCCGTTATCCAGAATGGTCTGTTCCCAGTTATCCATCACTGTAAACCCATCCCTTATTTCCAGAGAATTCCCCATCCATCACCCTCCTCCTGCCCTCAATCCCTGTCTGTCTATGTAAACCCAACCCTTTATTCTAGCTCTTTCCCTGCCCGTTATCCCTTCCTCAAAGCCCCATTGATTGTCTAGCTGCCGTCCCTCCCCCGTGTCTCTACCATTGGTTCTGAACATTGTAATCCCCTCCTACAACCACTCCTCTGATGTATTCCCATTGGTTAGTGCTTTCACCGCCCCTTGCCTTTAAAAGCCGACGCACAGAGGTGCTCGAGGAGTCTTGGCTCAGACCTCTTCTCTGCAGTCCCAGCCCTGTCCCTTGTCATCGCTCCCTCACTCTTGTAATAAAACTCGTTCCTGGGAAGTTGGAAGAGACTGAGTCCTCTCTCTCCTTTCGCTGTGACCTACGACCACTGGGATTTACAGAGCCTGATTGCGTGGAGCTCTGGAGGTTCCGTGCTGAGATGGCTTAAACTCGCACGGTTCCCCACTCTTGGCATTGCCATCGGCCAGAGAGCTCAGGGCTACCCAAAGCGCGGAAGGCCGTGAAGAACAGGCAGCATCAATCCTATTCTACCCCAGATTATGTTTTGAAGCCTGTTTTGGGAGGGGAGAGCTTTTAAAGGTGTTTGTGACTTATGAGCCTGCATCTTTTGTATTGGTGTACTGTGGCTTGTAAGCCATCACCTTTGAGAACTTTGTTGTGGGAGCAGAGAATTTATTGAATTGTACTGTACAAGATTAAGGATTTGTTGGCCAACACCTTTTGTATTGGAAGAATTTCAGGGCAAGCTAGCCAATACCTTTTGAATCTAGGTAGCAGGTTGGCCACTGGAGTTAAGACTAATATCCATAAATGTAAGAGTTCCCTGATGTGTGGTCAGGTGTCTTTGTTCAACCTGACAAGAATTTATAATGAACATCATGCCCCATACCCATGGGTCATGACACCAGTGACACTAAATCATTCAGTATGGATATTCAGACCATGATATTGGTGTGTTCTTACAGTTTGGTATGTTATTATAAAGTAAATCTTCCAAATTAAGACTTCTGTCTCCTTCATGCTTCACATTTTATCTCTTTCACAAAATCCCAGAATCACAAAATGTAAAGGACCACAGCAGGTCATCTGGTCCAACCTCCTTGCTCAAGCAGGGTTATCCCAGAGCACATGGCACAAGATTGTGTCCAGACAATTATGGAATATCCACAGTGAGGAAGACTCCATAACCTCTCTGGGCAATCTGTTCAAGTGCTCAATCACCTGCAAAGTCAAGAAGCTCTTCCTCTTACTCAGGTGGAAGTTCCTGTGCACCTATTTCTGCCTGTTGCTTCTTATCCTATTGCTGGTACTACTGAGAAGACCCTGGCTCCATTCTCTTGGCACCCTCTGACATTGGTGAGGTCCCCTCTCAGTTTTCTCTTCTCAATGCTGAACAGGCCTGAATCTCTCAGCCCTTCCTCATAAGAGAGATTCTTCTAATCACTTTTGTAACTTCCTACTGGACTCACTCCAGGAGTTTCATGTCTTATACTGAGGAGCCCAGTTCTCCAGATGTGGCCTTAGCTGATCTGAGTAGTGGGACAGGACCTTGTCTGTCAAACTGCTGCCAATGCTCCTTCTAATGCTCCCCCAGAACACCACTGGCTTTCTTGGTCACAAAGACACTCTGCTGGTTCATGGACAGCTTGCTGTCCACCAGGGCCCCCAGATTGGTCTCCCAGAGTTCTTTCCCAGGAGGTCAGTCCCAGCCTGTACTAGTGCCTTGGGTTATTCCTCCCAATATTCTGGACTTTGCACTTGAAATTCAGATGGTTCCTCTCTTTCCATCCCTCCAGCTTGTCAAGATCCTTTTGGATGGCAGCATAGCCCTCTTCCCACAGGGCTCCTCCCAGCTTTGTGTTATCAGTGAACTTGCTGGTAAGGCATCCTCCCTTCATCCAAGTTATTGATCATTGTGTTAATCAATACTGCACTTGGTATTGAACCTCCAGGGGCACTACTAGAGACAGGTGTCTCCAACAAGACCTGCCACTGATTATGACTCTCTGATATCTATTGTGCAGCCAGTTCTCAAATCATTCAAAATAGTTACCCTGTCTGAACTTCCTGAGTTTTCCTACGCTGAACTAGGGAGAGACAGTATTGGAAGCCTTGCTGAAGTCAAGACAGACAAAACCCGCTGCTTTCCCCTTGTAGAAGTCTCATTATAGAAGGCAATCAGGTTGGACAAGCAAGTTTTCCTTTTGTGAGTCCATTTTGACTTCTCCTCATCACCTGTCTTTCATGTGGATTGATGGCTTCCAGAATGAGGCACTTCACCATATTTCTAGGGATTGAGGTGCAGTTGACTGGGCAAAAGTTCACAGCATCTTGCCCTTTTTGATGACTGAGGTGATATTTGATTTTCTTCAGTCCTCAGTCACCTCTCCTGATCACCAGGACCTTTCAAATATGACCATGAGTAGCCCAGCTTTAGTGTCCGTCAGCAGGGTCCATGGACTTGTGGATGCCAGGTTTGCCTGGTTGCAACCCAGTCATCCTTGACCAAGGGATAGTCTTTCTTCTACCCTTCCTTCTCCCTAGCCTCCCAGGCTGAGAATTACTGAGGGCTGGTCCTGTCAGTGATGATCGATGCAAAAGAAGGTGCTCTGTAACTCTGTAATCTCTGCATCCTCGTTACCAGGATACTCCCTTTGTTTAGTACAGTCCCCCATTTGCCTTAGGTTTTCTTTTGTTATTGAATATTTGAAAAAGCCTTTCTTATTGTCCTTGACATCATTGTCAAGAATTAATTCCAGGTGATCCTTGGCCTTTCTTGTCTTATTTCTACATACCCTGACAACTTCTCTATATTTGTTTCATGTGGCATGTCCTTCCTACCACCTCCTGTGTGTTTCCTGCTTGTGCTACAATACTAACAGGAGTTTCTTTTTTATCCATACAGGCCTTTTGCCCCTCTTCCTCAATTTCTTGCTTATCAAGCTGCACCCTTCTTTTCCTAGAGGAAATGATACTTGTCTATTATCAGCTGTCTTGGATCCTCTTCTCTTCAGGGCACATTCCCATGGAACTCTTATCCCTGAAGAGGCCAAAGCTATCTCTCCTGAAATGCATGGTTGTGATTTTACTTAGTGTCCTGCTTCCTCCTCATCTGATATTGAGCTCCACAATCTCACGGTCACAGCTCACGGCTGCCGCCAACCTTCACATATCCAACCAGGCCTTCCCTGTTTGTTAGTGTAAGGCTGAGCAGCACACCATTCCTTGTTATATCCTTCACCACCTATGTAAGGAAGTTAACATCCGTGTTTTCCAGTAATTTCCTGGATGCTTTGTGTCTCACTGTATTGCTTCTCCAGCAGATTTCAGAATGGCTGATCTCCCGGACAAGAACCAAGACTAGTGGCTGTAGGGCTATTTCCAGCTGCCTGTAGAAGGCCTCACTGACTTCCTCCTCCTGATCAAGTGGCCTGTTGCAAACATCCTCAACAGCATCACATTTAATAGTCTGACCCTTAGTCTCAACCCATAGACTCTCAACTACTCATCACCCACTCTAAGACAGAGCACCTGCAGTTACCTGTCACGCTGATTAAACTTGCAAATTCTTAGAGGCTGTAAAATCAGATCCTTTTTCTTCCCCTCCAGAACTCTGAGATGAAGCAAATATTAAAATTTTGGCTTAACCTCTTTAAATACTCTTTTCACAAATGCAAAATTAGGATATTGATCGCTATCTTTTTTAAGAGATTTAGTGGTGAGGCTGAGATGTACTACATAATTGCTAAGTAATACCTTTATTATAGGTGTGGAGTCGAACAATTCTCCATACTTTCCAATTGTTTTTGCCACAAAAAGTCAACATCTTTCTGAACAGCTGGTAGGGCTTTGTTGCACCTTTATTTCCTATTTCTTATGCATTTTATCAAGCACAGAAAGTCCAGTCATGGAAATCCTTCTTTCTATCTTCTACATTTTTTCTTTGGAGTCTTAAATACAGCTATTTGTTGTTGTTATTTTTGCTACAGCTCCTTCCCTTAAGATCTGCATAGAGATACATAAAAGGTTAGATATGGTCCATGTTTCTTTTGATAATATTGTCTTCAGCTTTCCAAGAGAAGGTGGTGTTTGGGTGGAAAAACCCAAACCCTCAGAAACCTTTGAGAGGAAAAGAGAAAGGTGGGGTGGTGGAAAATGGGAACCTCTCTCAGTTGTTTGAATGCACACTTGAAATACTAGTCACCTTTTTTCCTAACAGCTCATTGCTTTGTTTCAGTTCTAAATAGAATTGAATTTTCACTGCCAGTCTAAGTTATTTACCACTCTTTCCAATTCCCCAATGAGCGACCTGATATTGTCAACTGGAGTTCCATACCCCCTTTTATTACAGAGACAAATATATTGCAATCAGCATGGAACAGTGCTTCAAAAGAGCTTTTGCTATAGCTGGGGTGGATATTGTCCCTCCCTCAGTTATGCTGACAGTTGAAAGAATACAGTTGCTGTTTTATTGGCAGGAACATTAGCTTTATCATTTTCCAGTATGAACAAAATTCCATAGCAGCATATAAAGTTTGTCTTTTACATTGCTTTTACTTTCTGAACAGCAAAGTAGAGAGGAGAAAGACTATACCTATAAAATTTGTCCACTATGTTTCAGACAGTCTTCATTTTAGAGGCATATAAATCTGGAGCAAAGTAGCTATATTTATGTAAGAATTGCAGTAAAGCTCCATTGCATTAGGTTCTGGTTCAATCTTCATGCAACTGGGTAAACTCTTCTGCTAGTCCTGCATTCTACACTAATGCCAGTCAACTGGAGTTGAGTATTTTTTATAACAATAATGCTGGTCCCAAAATAATCCAATGGAGAATAACACCGTTTACTGGAGAAAACCTGTTTTGTTTTAGGAGGTGTGGAATGGGCAATAATATTTTTAGATTAATTTTGTAAATGCCTAACTTTGGCCTTTTACTGTTTTTTCAACAGCATATATCATGATATATGCTTGAAAAACTTCCTCTGGTATCATTTGCTTGGGCTTTCCTGTCAGAGAACTGAAGTATTTTAAATAGTAACTAGAAAATAATTGTTATTATGGAGGAGAACTTCTTGCTCTGCAAGAGCTGTAATGGACTTTAACATGGCAAGACCAGATGCTTGATCTATTTTTCTGGGTGTTCCCTGCTGACCAGGAAAATCCCCCTGACCACCATTGTTCTTGTTCTGCTGAACACGGGGATGGATTGATTCTCAGAGTGTAGTCAGAGAAGTGGGTTTGGTTTAATGTCTTCCTCCAGCTGCAGTGACCAAGCTCAGGGCTTTCTAATATATAAACTCAGGCAGCACTCTGATTTGCATACCTTATTACGCCTTTTTACCCTGGCCTTCTTGCATCTATCTTGTAACTTCCTTTCCCACACTGGTTTCCTTCTTAGTAAACAACTAAGATTAAATTCTTAATTCTTAAATGACCATAGTTCAGATATATTTTTGTCCAAATTTGGTACATCTGACACCATTATCCAGGCATTCTTAGTTTTATATTTTATTACTGACATGGTAACACTGGGTATTTTTGGTCTTTTAAGCCAATCCATTAGGGAGTCCCTAGTGCTCCTCTCCAGATACCTCTGGAGTCTGACACACTAATGTTCCACTTTCATGGGAGAACTTATCATCCTTCATGGCTTTGCCTATAAATTATCAGCTTCTCAACTACTACATTCAGAATTTTCTTGTGTTGAGTCTGTAGTTTTCAGTGTTCTTAGTGCAATCTCATGGCAGGCTCTAGTTAAAGTGCTATCATTTGCCTGCAGCTCTAAGATATCTAATACAAATTTTCAGACCAGAAACATACTCTAACAATGGTATTAATGACGTTAACATTGTAGAGAGGATTCATAAATATCTTCTTAAATATCAAACTTTTATCAAAATACTTATAAAATAAAAGGTCTCACAACATTGATTTAGTCCATTAGTCACAAACATTTTAATATTTATTCTACAGGTCACTGCAATCTTCATTTCTATGGAGCGTTTCAACTATAGACTGTGTAACACAGATAGTTATTTTAACTTCTAGAATTGTATTAAACCACTTTGGCATCATTATTAAGAAGTACATAGCTATGTTTAACTTTATTTTTTATTGTAGACCCTGGTGTTTCAGGTGTTAGACAGGTGCCCTGGTGTTATAGACCTATACATACACTTCTAGCATTGTTTTGAAATGTCTGAATAACCTAATGCAAATGAAAGGATCAGCTATTATGAACATCAGGTGAGGTTATAGTGGTTTAGATTCCCAATCTGAGTTGAGCACAAAATAATGTGGTGGGTTTTAGTGCTAGCTAAAATCACCAGGGCACTTACTCATTTCTTGCTGTGAGATAGGGATTAGGAGAAGGGCAAAAGAGGCCTAAAACTTAAAAGGTATAAAGAAACTTTATTAACAGGACTACAAAAATAAGAAGCATCAGAATAAAACCTCCAGAAACCTTTCCTTCCCCTGCCCAACTTTTTCCTTTCCCAATCTGACTATGTAGAGACAAAACCTGGGATGTTAAAACAGTACCAGCTCTACAATAATCTTTCATCAGTTCTTGTAGGGAGAGAAGTTTTTTCTTGTCATGCCATGGAGACTTCTCTACAAGAAACAAATTTCTCATGGCTTTTCGTTTCTATGAATAGCAGCTGCCCAGGCAAAAATTCTGCCATGGTGACATTTCCTCCCATTTTCACAGCCCTCCTAGAGGTGTGTCCATGGGCCATGAACTCAAGGGGTATTATTTTAAGGATGAGTTATTCAAAGGCAAAGGTTTCTCCCCATCTGTCTCTGTGATCATCTCTGGGAACAGAGGTTTTCTCCTTCTCTCCCTGGGGCAAAGGGTTTTCATCAGCTCTGACTTCTCTTTCTCTTTTCAGGCTTCTCATAGGATCACAGCTACTCCACCATCTGCTTAGCTTCATCAATGGATACCTCTGCTCAGATCTACAGCTTGAATACTTCATACCCCCAGTACTCATTCATTAGTTAACGGAGATATTTTCAGTATATCATTGTCCATCTCCATGGCCCTACCAAAAGAATATTTCAGTCCCATTTGGCATTTTCTCATCGTTTTTCCATCTGAGGCATGACTCCTTCTTTACTGACCTTGATGTTTTCATGTTTTCTTTCTACGTCTTGATCACTCTTTTCTCTTCCTGGGGTCAAAACCAGCTTTGCAGGTCTCATCTGTGTAGTGAAAGGGTGAGATCTTGCCCAGGCCACGGCAGGCAGTCATGGTGTTGGATTTCAGGCCGCGCTGGTGCCTCCCTCAGCCCGGCAGGCGCTGGGAGGGGCAGATGGTTCTCGGCCTGGAGCTGTCTGTGAGGGGCCAAGAGGGTGGGGGGCAGTGTTGGCGAGTGCCAGCAGCTGTGGTCCAGCGCAGCCTGGGGCCGGGGGCCTCCCTCGACCTCCGTCCCTTGGCCAGGAGCCGCTGGGGTCTAGCCCAGGCTCCCCCAGGCCACACAGGCCACAGGGGAGCGGGGCCGGCCTCATCAGAGCTCTGCTACCTTTCAAGACCAGAAAGAAAGAGAGCAAGTTCCCGGTGTTGTGGTTTTTATAAGTTTTTTTATATTCACAGAGATGGATCTGATTTTCAATGGTGCAAAATGCTGTCAGTTCTCAGAACTGGCTAGCTATTGGCCTGTCTCAGGCACAGAGGAAGCTCCCAGCAGCTCCTCTCAGAGAAATCACTTCTGTGGGTGATTTTTACTTCTTTCCCTAAATGCCAAACTACCATAGAGGTATAGTATTATACTAACATTTTCTTATAGGTGGTGGATTTCCCAGCACTGTGCTGAAAGGTTGCTGGCAGGCATTACCATGCCCCCATAAAACTTCAGTTTTATGTAACTTTGCTCTAAAATATTAGGACCTACAACACTCCTATGTAAATTCTTTATAAATAGCTCTGCATTTAAACATCATATAAAGGGACATTAATGATATTTTGCTATAATGTGTGTTAATAATGTGCAAGTTTTCATCTCTTCTTTGACATGCCATTCAGATCTGGCCTATATAGTTGCTAATTTTCCCTTGACTGGTGACTGTAATTTCTATCAGCTAGATGGGTTTCCTGACATGCACAGCCATTAGCATGGAGGTCAACAAACTTATCTCCATTTATATGACCTGAGACATAAATTTAGCAACTGGTCTCTAGAAATCAGAACCTTGTGCCCCATCTCAATCTCCATTCTGACAAAAACACCTGACTACAAATATACTCCCACCTAAGATTCATTATGCAGTTAATGATTGCACAAAAAAGTAAAGGACAGAGACTTTTTGTTTCACTCTGATTTTGACTCATCTCATTTTTTCATCCTGTCTGTTTTTTGTTTGGTGGTTTGCTTGTGGCTTTTTTTCCTGCTTGTGGGTTTTTTTTTGTTGAGTTTTTTGTGTTTAGAAGGGTGTTTTGGAACTGTTGTTCCTGTATTTTCAGCAAGTTCATCCAATATGTGCTGCCATAGAAGACTTCTAGCGCTTTTTGGCATCATGTGAGGTTCCTTTTCTTGAGGGGACAGCTAGATTTTAGTGGAATACCTGGTTAAAGGCATTAAAAATGCAACAGAGAATGCTGATATTGATTAGTACTTTACTCTCAATATTAGCACAACTTCTGAAATTAAAGGGCATTACCTCTTCTTGAGACACCTATGATAACATTTTTATAGTGTAAAATCAGTGTATCATCTCCAAGAGTGCAAACATATACTTTTTAGAGAAGCAGGTACAGAATCTGTTTGCATGAAGATAAATTTACTCATATTAAAAAGTACTGATTGGACAGTCAGACCTTCAATGCACATAAATCAGACACATATTTTAATCACTGATATGGTGGAAACATTGCCTCTTATGCCTGCAGAACAATACAATTTTCAGGGCAATTCATTCCTCATGTTTCTGGAAAAAAAATTTAGTGGTGATAAAGGCCTTTAAAAAGAGACTGAGATACATGGGCTCATTTCATACTTTCTACTGAATAATATTTAAATGAGAAAACATTTTGATTTTTATTGTCACATTTGAAGTACAAATACCTACAGTAAGGGATATGAACTTGTTTCCAGCCATTTCAGCTGTCTGTTTCCATCAGCTTTAGATTCCTGATATCAATATTAAAAATATGCATTAAAATCTAGATCTGGCTTAGAAATAAAAATCTGTTTATATTTCCATTTCCTTAGCAGACTTGCAAAATATAGTAAAATTTACAAATTAATTACTCTTCTAGAACTGGTTAGTAATATTAAGTGCAAAAGTACTTCCAGTCAAGAATGAAATTAACAAGTGTTCTGCCACAGCTTCAGTTTCATGTTGATTGAACATGCACAGAAAATAATCTCCCTTCCCCTTCCCCTTCCCCTTCCCCTTCCCCTTCCCCTTCCCCTTCCCCTTCCCCTTCCCCTTCCCCTTCCCCTTCCCCTTCCCCTTCCCCTTCCCCTTCCCCTTCCCCTTCCCCTTCCCCTTCCCCTTCCCCTTCCCCTTCCCCTTCCCTCCTGTTTCATTTCAGGTTTTCTTCTGGCAGCATTGTATTTTATCTAAAGTAGTTTTCCACTGTATAATTTACAAATACATTTCTTCATTTGTTTTTTAGTTCTCCCATCTTTCAAATCACAATTATTTCTCTTATCCTAGCTGAAACTGAGTTAAACTGTTGCTTAGCTATGAACTTTGTCTAAATTATTTTTAATTTAATCTTTTTCTTGTAGATTCTATGTCTTTTCTATAAACAATTATTTCTGTTATAGTTTTCTTTTTGGACTCTGCCAACCTGACTTTTAGCTATTCTCAGTGCTTTCCAATGACTAAAATGTAGTGTTTCTTTGTTGAGCAATCCTTTATGTCAACTTTTACAGTAATTTTACGTGCATTTAATATCCTTTTTGAAGTCATTATTTAGCTAATTAGCTTTGAAAACCCTCCACAGATTTTTTTTCCCCTTGTCTGGAGTATAAATTTTAGATTTTTTTTTTTTACTTTTGTCAATGCAGCTGTCTTTATCAACCGGTACTCTTAATTTCTCATAATCTGTCCTTTTGAAATTGAGAACCTTCGGGCACAGTCATACATTCATTGTTGAAATAGATGTAGCAATTTAAGATGTCATTACCCTATGGCTAGTCATTAATACCCTTCAGTTGTTTGAAATTGTTGGAGCCTCAGCTGTGGGGACTGATGAAATGGGCATTTCTAAGTCCATTTTAGAGCTAAGTGGAACAGGTTTGCTTAAACTACCCTCAGCTACACTTTACATAGGTCTATTTTAGTTTGTACTGAAAGGTATTTCCAAAATGACTGTCTCTTAGTTGAAAGCATGGTTATTAACTCCTGGAGAGTAATAATAGGAAACAGTGGTCAGCATCATGGAACTAGAGGACCTTTGGGATGTACCTCCTCCAGTCTCTCTCTGTGGGTGGGACAAAAGCCCTCCCCAGGTAAAGCCAGGAACAACCACATCTGGTTAAGCTGGGAAACATTCAAAGAAGATTTTACAACAGTATTGGGCTGTCCATTTAGTTTCAGACACACTTATCTCCATCATTACATGCCAATGAAACTATATGAGTTTGAACAATTACAACTATGAAGGTAATCTGTGAAAAATCTTGTGCCCAGGTCATCTGCAGCTACTTATGTGTTTTAAAACCAATGTGATCTCTCTGTACATTCTCTCTAGTTTATCTTAGATAAAAGTGACCAACTGAAATGTCAGCACTGGATAGGAAACTAATAGTCAGGGTTCTCTGCAAAATTAAAATTTTCAGATTTTCCTATTTTTTTATCTCCTTCTCAGGGTAATTTTGGCAAATAAGTAGCTTGTTTTCTTTTTGTTGTTTTTTGGGTTTTTTGTTTGTTTTCATTTTATTTTTTTTTGTTGTTTTTTTTTTTGGTTTTTTTTTTTTGTTTTTCTTTCCAGGAAATAGAGCTTAACTTGCTTTTCAATAGAGGACCAAATTTTAGTTAGGAAACCAGTGTCACAGTGGGGCAAAAATGTTGTCACACCAGTTCAACATATACACATCTTTCCTGGGAAGATATTTTAACTTTAGAAGGACTTAAAATAGAAATTACAAACTGAAACAGATAAACATTAAAATGTAGGATCCAATAAAGAATATACTTTAGAGAAATAGAGAAATTTAAAAAATATGTATCTGCTTTAGACATGTGCATTTTGCTATGTATTTTTTCCCCAAGCTAAAAGGCTGGATTATAACCTAATGACACACAACAGACTGTCATGAAATACTTTTCCTCACAGCTATAAGGAAAGCGATGGCCAGGGAGAGAAATTTGGAGCTGTTACGAAGGTTTAAAAGAAAACAATGAAAATTAACTGCGCAGCAATTTATTGGTTTGGACAGTTTATACACCTATTTGTGTTGCAGAAAAGTTCAGATTTTTGTAACTCTCTTGTAAGAATTCTCATGCTTCCACAATGTTTAGATCAAGATATTTCTTCTTTGTTAAGTTTAAGAGAGCACACTGAAATATTCAAAGAACTGTGGTTTCTTACATTAAAGTGGGTGGGTGGAAGCAGATTATTTTGAAATTAACAAAAATATTTGCTGTTCTCTCTGTTCTTTTATTGGCTTGCATTGGTTTCTCATCCTCTTGTGGGAAAGAAGAAACAATAGCCCCATGTTCCATGTAATCAACTGAAATGCCTGAAACAGATGGAGGCACCATTATGTGAACAACTCAGCAGCCAAAATTTGTTTGCATAATCTGTTTGGGATATGCCCATGGATGGTTAATATCTATTTATAATCACTCATGAATCTTTCCAAACTTATGTATATATAATTGGGGTGTATTCAAGAATGATTTATTAACAAAGAACTGAACTGCACTTGTCAGATGAATTATCTACAGCAGGTAATTTAATCTACTCGTTAAAGGTCTCATATTTTGAGATTAAATGTTATTTGGGTCTACCTGTCTGATGGCATTTTTAATAAATTCATGTTCAAAAAGTGCTTTATTTGTATTTTTTTATTCAAGCCATATTCGTTCTTATCATGCTACATATGTCAAAATATGCATTAAAATAATAAGCTAAATTAAAAAGTCATTTACTCTATGAAAATTCTAAGCAAACACAGCATGGTTTTTCTGTTACAGAATCTTTTCTTTAAGATGACAAGAATAAAAAAAAAAATACTGAAGCATGAAAACAGTTGAATGTATCACTAAAATGTCCATCAGATTCTCTGAACAGGTCATTGCCAAGCTAGTGAATTTCTTGGTTGGTTACACATCCTCATTTTCATTTCAAGATGCCACAGAAAGCATCCACTGCCAGGCAGCAATTAGTACTTAATCAGGTCTTATGGCTGAAATATTTGTCAGCAGCAATGGAGAGGAATCATTTGCTTCATTTCTGAAGTTCAGCACTGTCCTCTATGTAAAGTGATGCTCATTAGCATTCAGAATTGTTGCATGGACAGCCTTTCCAGTGCTTGTTCTCAGATGGCTCTTTTTATCACTAGGAATGATTAGTGTCCTTACAAAGAGGCTCTTCAGATTTTTTTTTTTCTCAAGTACAAATTTCCTGTTATTGTTTATAGAACATTTGTTTCTCATTCTTTAGCTGTAGATTAGATTTTTAGGTTAAAAACATCACAATATTCTTCCTTTTTCTGGCAACTCATTTCAACTTTTAGATGGAACTGTGCCTTCTGGGATCCAAAACAGCTCCCTGTGCAACATAGAAATACATACACACTGATTGAATATTACAAAACAGCCTGGTTTTCCATACTATAAGGAAGAAAAGGATTGATGTATCCTCCATGTCTGTGGATCAGGAAAGAAAGATAACTGCAGAATAAAAGCAACAAAATAGAACATGCCCTACCCCCATATTTCCAGGAGACACGTGGAGCAGTTTCAGAGAAAGGGAAGAGAAAATCAAGCAAATAGTTGTGTTGTAGAAATTCAAATGGTGTCTGTGCTTGTTTCCTCTGTTATAGATGTTAACAGCAATAGCTGAGTAAAACAACAGAAAGGCACAGCTGCTTTATTCCACATCCTTGCTGATTCTGATTATATTACAGAGCTCCAGCAGCTGGTCTGTACTCACAAAGACCATTTTATTAGATATTTCTAATTTCTATTGACAGTGCATCAGCGGATTTTAAATTCCCACAAGTAAGACTTCAGAGAAGAAAAAGAGGTGAAAGCAATCCTTTCTTTATTTATCTGCAAGACTAAACTACATTACTATATTTTATATATAAATTATTCTTTATAGAAATTCTATATCCTTGCAATTCAATTAATATATGACAATACTTTAAAAAATGAGACTAGAGAAAAACCACAGAGCAAGTTTTGGTGTTTTGTTTCATTTTCGGGGGAGGGTGTTAGTTGTCTGGTTGGTTGGTTTGTTGGGTTTTTTGGATGTCAGATTTAAAAAGTCTTTGATTTCTCTCTTTGAGTGTTGGATTTCAAGGTAAATCATAAAGAACAGCAAGCATAGTTTGTTCAAGGAAAGGATTTGCTTAATTTAAAAGTAGTCTAAATATGTGCATGGGAAATACCCATCAACTGGGTAAGCTCCAGCTAGAGCTTTCTAGCTTAGTATTCCCTGTAACTATTCTTGGAAAAGAGGTGTAGTAAAGTTTAAATTATCAGAAATTTTCAATGCTTTAATATGTGATCAGAAACTGTTGATTTCTTAGCTTAGACTGGGACAACTGAGCCAAATTGTGCAAAAGGATTCAGTTTTTCCACTGTTATTAGCAGTTTAACAATGCTGTCAGTGGTGTAAAAGACCCTCTAACCCCACACCCCCTTTTCAGTCAATTATATATTCCTTTAAAAATATATTTAATTTTTTTTTAAATTAGAATGTCTTTTTCCCCCCTACATTCCAGACAGCACATTTTGTCTTTTTTCACATGAAATTTATTGTGTTTTCATGCAAAACATATTAGGAATAAATTATTATTGAACATCGAGTCCCCGAAGTCCTATCCCCATAGCATCATTCTAAGAGCAGTGACATATGTCTTAATAAACAGAATCCATTATTCTTATGGGGGCTCAAAATGTGGACATTAGAGACAATATTAGAAGGCTTACATTTTCATCACTGTAGATTCTGGGAAGGAATTGCTTGAATACTAATTCCTAGCTGGTGAGTTCATACTTTTTGTATTTGCATTACAAAGAAAAGCAAATAATTGTGGTGACCCTGTTAATCAAGGTGTCATGGAAATTAAAGGGGAAAAGGGTTTTTTTCCTTCAAAATCAATGACTGTAGTGCTTTAGGTTAAGTGCTACCAATTTGGAGCAGAGTGGAAGAGTTAATTCATGTATCTTACATTTTGTCCTCCTATTTACACATTCCCACTTAATATTTACATTACCTGAGAGCAGTTCTGTTAACTAGAGTTCATCTAACAGTCATATATATTTTAATAGTTTCTCTTCTGAAGAATTGCTTACCAACCAGTTTTCTCTTCTCTAAGGGACTAAATATAATGAATTAAATCTTTGGTTTATGTTGTTTCTCTAAATTGTCAACATCTTTTGAGATCTTGGAGAACAAGCTTAATATTTCAGCCATGCTTACTTTCCTTTCAAATACAGAATTTAATTATTTTTATATAGAACATATTGCATGCAAATATATTTACCTTCTATGTCAGTATGTTTTAATATGTAATAAAATTATCAGCTTGTCTCATTCGTTTAATTGGTGATATAGGAAGAAGGTATGGTCTCAAACCAAGCCTCCATAGAGTCCCATTAAATAAGTTTGTCCATTGATTCAGTGAAATCATAGTGACTTTTTGCTAGGTCTGGAAATACTGAATCTATGCTCATGTTAGAAGAGTTTTGTAATGTTGTTGTTCTTTGATTTGTTAATGAAATAAGACTAAGAAGTCCCACTGAAATTCATAAAACTTCTTATCCTATCAGGACACAGGACTGCAGCATGGCAGAAATAGCCCAGTGTCTCTGGAGTTAGGTCAGTCCCACCCTTGCTCAGAGCAAGGCCAGTCACAGCAGGTTGTGCAAGGTCATGTCCAGATGAAATTGGTTGTGTCCAGGGACAGACTCTGCACAACTTTTCTGTGTGACCTGTGCCAGTTTTTAACCACTTGCACAGTAAAAATGTGTCTTCTCCTGTTTAAGCAGAATTTCATATATTTCAGCTATATTTCAGCTTGTGCCTGTTGCCTCTTGTCATGCCAGGGGGCATCACAGAGAAGAGTCTGTCTCCACCCTCATGAGGTTCTTATATACATGTCTAAGATCCTTCTGAGCCTTCTGTGCTCCAGGATAAACACTACCAACTTTCTCTTTTGTTGTGTAAGAAAACTACCTTCATACAGCTTTTTTTTTTTTTTTTTTGGTAATTAAACCTGCTTCTGCTGTAACTCATAGAGTTGGTTGTTTCATTTGCTTACTAATAGCTAATTTACTCTCAAATGTATACAGGTATTCCAATTAAGTTAATTATCTAAGTTCTGTCTCCTTTTAAAGAAGGACAGCATATTTGCGTTTTTCTTCCATTCTCATTTGTTCCCTAGGAGATCTCAGGATGACTCTCTAGTGATACTATCAGTTTAATAGACCGTTTTTAGTATGCTAAGGTTATACTTATCTTCTTGAAACTATTTCAAAATATCTGATGTTTTCAATATTCTCTGGACTGGTCCTTTCCTCTTCCTGGTTGAGATTTTTTTTGCTTTAACTACAGTGATTAATGTGAATAATGGGACTAAAAATAAATATGCATTTTTAATTACTTCTGAATTCTATTATTTTGGAATATGAGATTAGTAGAGCCATGTTCTGCCAAAGCTGAATACTTAATGAAAATAGCTTGTTTTAGTAGTAACAATTATTGCTAGTGATAGTACTCTCTGATCCATTTTTTTCCACTTCTCCTTAGAAAGAAAGGATGAGAGCAGTTGGGCAGTATAGAAATGTGCAAGGCACTAATTGAGACCAATTCATGTCTGAATGTTCTGCTGGTGGGATGATTTAGCATAGTTATGCTTAGCTTCACTCTTTTGTTCTCTGCAATTAATTTTAAAGGGAGATGACTGAGCCAAAGGAAAAGCAGGAAAAAAACTTTTAAAACCAGAACAGCACAAAACACATAAAAAATAATTCAAATTGATGATAACTCAATTTCAAGTCCTCTGTAAGGAGCTGGTTGTTAGGAAAAGGCCCTAAGTTTTTCTCTAAAAGAGTAATTCACTAAAACTGGAAGCTGCCTTTCTTGTTCATAGCAGCAGATCACTAAGATGCAGACAAGAGGACCTTGGCTGAATGGCAGAAGGAGAAAGGAGTAATTCCATATGTCATCACAGGAGTTGCCCCAGCAGCACAATAAAGACAAATAAAGGTTTATTTTTAACAACTTGATGGAAGTTCAGATACATATATGGAAAGTAGCAAATAACTTTCAGAGATTTTTTTCCTGATTCATGTCAACTGACTCCTTCCTTTACAAAGACTCTGCATCCAAGAAAGCCAGTAAGTTAGCTTGGCATAGGCTTCAGACGCTACAACTTAATTTCAGAACTGCATACTTCAAAGTGTAGCACAGACAATTAACCACACTTGGATTTGTTCCAAGTTTGCAATATCAGTCTTCGAAGGAAGTGTCCATATTTTTTGCTTGATGAAGATACAAGATCTTTCCATCCTGCAAAGTGAGGAAAAAAAAAAGGAACTTACGTAAAACCACTGTTCACTGTAAGAACACATTCTAGCTCCTTCTTCATAAAATAGAATACTTTGAATTCATTGTGTGTTATTTCTTGTCTCATCATAGAACTTCTCTCAGAATTTCAATGCAATATGGTTAACAGCCAGAAAACTATCTCCTTCCTTTTTCCTTTTCCCACTGAACAGAAGTTTGAGTGCAGGGTTACTGTGTATTCAGACCCACCTTTTAAATAGAATACAACATGATGAAAGATTTGATTTCCTTGACTTTCAAAAGTGAATGCTTTTTGTGGTTCAGAAACCTTCTTATCCCATCTGCCATTTCTTCTTGCACCAACCCATGGAGTCGTTTCCTCTTTCTCTATTCAGGTGGTTCAGAGTACCATCTGTTTGTTTGAGGATTTGCAAATACCAAAAATCTGTAGAAAAGCAGAAAGTAAATACAAACAAAAAATCAACAATCCCCATGTCACAACAGATCATACAGAAACAGAAAATGTGGCAATTGACAAAGAAAACTTTAACTTTAAATTTGTCATATTTATGGGACAAGACTACCATTCCTATCACATCTGAAATGCCACCTGTGTTCTATACTGAACTTTCGTAAATACTATGTACCTCTTCCTCACTGGGATCTCAGAGCTCTTCTATCAATTTGTTTCTCTCGATATTTAAAATTTGCTTTTTGAGAATATTGCTTAACAGTATGGAGAGATAAGAAAAGTAAATGCAATCATTCATGTGATGGCTTCATACTCTCTGCAGGCATATAAGGGTATGCCTTTTGCATAATTATGCTTATATGTATATAATGAGTATGCTCATAAGGCATACAATTATGTCTTCTGAGTGCATACAGATAATTGAAATAATATCAATGACATCATAGTGGCACAGGACTTGCAAACTGAAGGTCAAACGGATATGGAAGAACAGACTGTAATAAACAATTGATTTGGAAACTAGGTAAATTTGTTAAATCATTCTTCTTTTTTTGGAATGCCCACATGTTTTAAATTATGGAAAATAATTAGTTTGAAAACTGTTTAAAGTAACTACTTATCATGGCCTTATATTCCTAAATTGTAGAATTCATTGATGAAATATGCTGCATATTTTCTTTTGAGCCTTAATTCTGACAGTTAGATCACCTTTATCAGTCACTCATCAGAATGGTTTTAATCCATAGAACGAGAAACTGAAGAGAGTAAGATAGCGTAGCTCAAGATAAAGATATGGAATCATAAACCTAAATCTACTAGGAAATGATTTCTCACCTTTGTACTGAATGACTCAAAAAGAAATAAAATATAAGTGCAAATTGTATTTCTAAGACTGAAATGGTTTGTCATGTACTTCTCACTTTCAAGGACATTGAAGTCAGATACGGTGATCTCTGTGTCAGTGAAGGTTGGGTCTAGCTGTGCCACAGCTCATCTGAGAAAAGAATAAACTGGAAGGGGTTGCAGAATCCTTAAGTATGAATTTTATTGTCAGAAACTTATTTCTATTTTAAGACCTATGTGTCTGATTCAGTTTTTTACTTCTGTCATCTCTCGGCAACCCTAAACCATTCACAAAAAGCTGTAGATTTGTTGCTGGTGGAACAAAATGTACAGAATTCCTAGTAACAGAGTGACTTATTATTCTGTTCTTTTAATAAGCCACCTGCATTAATTTAGAGCTTGAGCTGCAGTAGTTTCTGCACTACATTTAGTGCTGAAATTCAAGACAACAGATTGATCAAATGATTGTTTTAGCCTTTTAATGCATTCATTATTGGCTGCTATCTTGGGACTATGGATAGTTTAAGAGCATTTAGGTCCTGCAGCTGTGAGAGTCTATGAACTAGAAAGCTTATGTGAGAGTTTAGTCCTGAAAGTGCTGATCAGGTAGTTTCATCTTTCTGTCTGTCTTGGGAGGTTTCCTCTCCTGAATTTGCAGTGATTCCTAGACTGGATTAAGTATAGAGTTGGTATATGAAAGTAAATAATTAAGTAACTAAATAAACAATGTTATCTTCAGGCAGTGGCAACCAGGTTTTCAGGGAAAAAATAGGAATTTCATATTCTATTTATATTCAATTTCATATGCTATTTCAAATATATGCTCTAGGATACATGCAATCATGCAGTCATTCTGAGTTGGAAGGTACTCACAAGGATCATCAAGTCCAGCACCTGGCCCTGTACAGGACAGCCCAGAGTGATACCAGCTGCTCCAGAGCTTTGTCCAAATGCTTCCTGAACTGTGTCAGGCAGGTGCTGCTGTGGGGAGCCTGTTCTAGTGCCCAGCCTCAGGGTGAAGAGTCTTTTCCTGACGTCCAACCTAAACCTCCCCTGACACAACTTCAGGCCATTTCCTTGCATTCTGTTATTGGTCACCACAGAGAAGTGATCCGTACTTGCTCTGCCCCTCCTCTTCCTCTCATGAGGAAGTTGTAACTGCAACCAGGTTTCCCCTCAGCCTCCTCCAGGCTGAGCAGACCAAGAGACCTCAGCCTCTGCTCATATAGCTTCCCCTCAAGGCTCTTCACCATCTTTTTTTCCCTCCTTTGGATGCTCTCTGATAGTTTAATATCTTGTTTATACTGTGGCATCCAGAGCTGTCCCCAGCTCTCGAGGTGAGGCTACCCCAGAGCAGAGCAGAGCAGAGCAGAGCAGAGCAGAGCAGAGCAGAGCAGAGCAAAGCAGAGCAGAGCAGAGCAGGACAATCTCCTCCCTTGCCTGGCTGATGCTGTCCCTGATGCCCCCAGGGCACGGATGGCTCTCCTGGCTGCCAGGGCACTGCTGTCTCACACTCAGTTTAGGGACTGAGCAACCATCCTATCTGTTAGGATGTAAAAGTGTCCTTTGATGTGAGACATAAAGTTACCCTAAGACAGCAAATTTAACCTAACTAGGGACAAATGCAGTTGCACCTTTCCATCAGTGGCATGAAAATAGATACTAATAAACTACATAGTAATAACGAGAATTGTTTGAAAGCTGTTTTCAAAGTAATCTTAAGACACATCTTAATTAAATTTAGAAAACTACCTGTTGGCTTTCTTAGCAGTGAAAATTCAGTGACCTTCTAGAAGACCACTGAAGCTAGTGGAAGCCTATGGTTGGAATTAGGGTTTAATAATGTGGAAGGTGTGAACTGACAGCAAAATTATGTAAGAAAGCAGATTACAAAAAGAAACTCCTTGTCAGAAAAAGATTAATAATGTCCAAGATTGTATTACTGAGGTTCACTGAAACCAAGGCTTATGATTTACCTTTAGTATTTAGAAGTTTTTTACACTAAAAATAAACTTTTAAGAAGGGGACTCCAGGAGTTAGAACACTGAGGGTTCAGTTCTCCTCTTTCCACATTAGGAATGCTATTTGATTGTCATTTTGTCTAGGGATATGGTAAGGATTATGACTTTGATATACTGAAGCTGTGGCAATACATTGAGACTGGTAGGCAATCCCAAAGTATATTTAGAACCATGATTACTGAGTCTTTCAAAGATAAACTCATGAATAGAATCATCTAGGGGTTTACAAAGTTCAACCTAAACCAAGAATTCACATTCACATATGTAAACCAGAACCTACAAAAAAGCAAGTTCAACAAATTCTAGAAAAATTAAAAAATGAGTTCAGAATACTGAAAGTTTAGTTAAAATTTAACACTGCCACTAAACTCAGTTTAAGGTTTAATAAACTAAAAATTGTGGCTGTGCAATAAGAAAGTCACAGAAAAAGAGATAACAAAAAAGTATTGACAAATTTGGTGTTTGATATCTTGGCAATAAAGTGACCTAATCTCTTGGACCGACAATATATGCCTAGTTGAAATAAAAACAGAAGAAATCTAGGTAAACCAGTTTTAGATTTCTCACTGAAATGAATTAATCATTTAGATGTATTTAGAATCTTGTGGAAATTTAGAATTAGGGTTCAGTTAGGATTTAAGTTGATTAATTTGGAAAATAAGGTGTTAGAGCAACAAAATATTTGAAAAAATAACACCAGAGATGTTCTTAACAGTGAAAAAATGGTACAAAGTATTTCTGATCCTGAGAGAAGCCTAGATTTTGTAAGAGACTAAAAGTCTGCAACTAAGAGAAGATTTTAGAATATCAACGCTGTAAGAAGATATGGAATTCCTGGGGCAACAAATACATGCCCATGGAAGTCTGATCCAGGAGAACAATTAGGAGAAGATTAAGAATGGCATCTTAAATGTATCCTAGAAAGAGTGTGGAAAATACTCATGAGGTTTCTAAAAAAAAAACAAACCAACCAAACAACAACAAAATAACCCCAAAAACCAAACAAACAAAGCAAAGAGAAAAAGACAATCTGAGGAACACAGGAACACTGTGTGATGAACCAAGGTAGAGTATAAGTCAAAGGAAAAGGCTAGGTAAAGATGCAGTTTACTGCACAAAAAGTAAATGAGATAAGAGACAGCTTGCAATTAAATGGAATGAAACATGAATGAGAACCTTAGGACACCTGTGAATATGCTAAAGGAAAACTAAAGAGTAAGCTATTTGTCTTTTTCTATGAGAAACTGATGAAATTTTGTTGTGGTTTGACACTGGCCAAAATTCCAGGCACTTATCAAAGTAGTTTGATTACTCTCTCCTGCTACAGCTGGGTAGAGGAGAGGGGAAAAAAATTAATGAAGAGCTCATGAGTTGAGATAAGGACTGGGAGAAAAAAATACTCTAAGAACAAAATGGGTTCAAATTTAAAGGTATAAGGTAAATTTATTATTAACAGAGTCAGGGGAGGATAATGAAAAGTAAAATAAGACTTCAAACCACCTTTTTTGCCCCAACTCCTCCCTCTTTCCCACCAACAGCACAGGAAAACAGGGTGTGGGCATTTTGGTTAGTTTGTCACTTGAGATTTTTTCTGTTTGCTCAGGAAGGGGAGTCTTTTTTCTGCTATGCTGTGAGGTCCCTCCCATGGGCAAACAGTCTTCCTAAAACTGCTGTGGTGCGGGTCACTCACCCACAGGGTGTAGTCTTCTAAAGACAGGCTGCTCTAGTTTGGAAGCATGGGCCCCCTCTCTTTATTCAGGTCTCCCACTGGATCACAACTTGCTCTGGCATCCACCCACTCTGGCATGAGCACTTTTCCCATGGCTGCAAGTGGATCTCTGGATCACCCGTGGACTTCATGCATTACAGGGGACAGTTTGTTTCACCACAGTCCTCACCACAACCTCAGAGAAACCTCGGCCCTGATGCTTGAAGGACCTCCTCCACTTCTTTCTTTTCCCCTGACCTTGGTGGTGCCATGTTTTCCTTCACACATTCTCACTTTCTCCTCTGACTAGAAGAAAACTCTGCTGCTTGTAGGTACTATTGTCAACAAAGTCCATGAATTCAGATTCCTGCAGGATCCTGCAGTACCAGGAGGTTGATCTCATCTAGGTTCCACGTTGGGGACCCATCTGTCATGTTTGCCATTGCACAGGCAGTGGTGGCTGTGGCGGTGCTGCTGCTATTTAACACCTCTCTTCATGTGGGGTGCCAGGAAGGAGAAGCCACCACGGCCAGCCCTGCCCTTATCACCTGTGGTGTGGCTGGCCAGGGGCAGCCAGGCAGGCAAGGCTCGCTGTGGAACACACTGAGATGTCGTGGCCACAGCTCATCGCCAGCCCAGAAAAAAACTGCACCTGCGCTATTTTGATTTTCTTCTTAAATATGTCATCACAGAGGCGTTACCAGCCTCTCTAACTGGGCCAGCAGCATGTCTGTCTTCAGAGCCATCAGAGACAGGCTCTGTTGGAGTCAATCCACATGGTTCAAGCTTCTAGTAGCTTCTCACAGATGCACAGATGCCCTGTGCCTCCTCCCTGCTACCAAAAACCAGGCTGTGTCAAACCAACACAAAGGTTTAAAATAGATCACCACTGACGTGAACAAAAAAGCATTCTTAGGACAGTACCCACAACGTTTTTTAAGGGATGCACTTTTTTACGGTGTGTACTTCTTAACTTAGATTGCAGATGGGATAGTTTGTTGTGATGCTTGTGAATGGTGTGACTTACGAATGAGGGAACTGGTAGTGAAAATTATGATCAGCGGCAACTTTGGCTGTAAGAAATACGGAATAATTGATTTCATGGTCCTGACAGTAGTGAAGAAGTCAAGTAGAAAAGCAGATCGCTGCACAGCAGGAGAAAGAAAAGTTAGCTCTTCTGGAAAGTGGGATAGAGCTGTGAAGGACAAGGGAATTCAGTTATATGTTCTCCACCTTCAAGGCAGGTCTGTTTCAACATTCAGGGCAACACCTGGACATACCAAGAGACTGGTGTGGCTAAACAGTGAACTTACGATTCATTGCAGAATTCGTTGAGATTCATTGCAGAAGAATCTATACAAAAGCTGGAAATGAGGACAGACTATAATTCAAGTCAAGGAACTTTCAATAAACCTTACCTCATACAACAGTAGACCAAACAGGATGCAACTGAGAATGCTAAGAGAACTTACTGCTCTTGGCCATCTTTGAAAAACCTACAAAATCCATTATGGTTGGAGAAAGGAAAACGTAGCGACCAGCTTCAAAACCTGCAAGAAGGGATCTATTGTCCAGATTAGACAGTTTCACTATTGTGTTGGTAAAAATTACAGAATAAGTTGTCTTGGAAGCTATTTCTGGATGCATGAAAAGAAGGCTTCTGATAATGGCGAGCATGAATTTATCAGGAATAAGTCATGTAAGTGGATGAGAGGGAGCTTTCTTCTACCTTGTAGGACTTCTGTCTTGACTTTTGCAGGTGTTTTGATCAAGTGTCCTGTAGAATCCTTGTAAGCAGAATGGCATGTTAAAATATAGGTGGTTGGCCTACCACCTAGGTGAAAAATTTGCTTTATCTGTAGAGAGGTTAATGAGTCAGAATCCTTTTTGAGGCTGAAAGCACAGCTCTCTGGGTCTGTCCTGGAACTTGTTCTATTTAGCATCTTTATCAATGGCCAAATGGCAAAGTGAAGCACCCTTCATCAAGGTTTGAACAATAGAGGGACGGGGTGCAGTCCATAAAATAAAAAAGCAGAGCTGCACATGTAGGAGGACTAGACTGATTGTCCCATGAAATGAAAAAATGTAGACTACTGCATCACTGTCAGCCCTTGCAGTAACTCTGCAGGATAGGTCCTTTGGGCCCTAGAATAATTTTTTTTCAGTTGGAAAAGATCTTTAAGATCAGTCCAACTGTCAGAAGCATGAAACTGGCAAGAAAAGAAAAGTTCAAACATGATGGGGCCCATGGTGATGTGAGCAGACACTGAAACCAGATGGAAATCGGTGGTTTGTGGTGCCATGGCATCAAAGAGGAGCATGAAGTGGGGTGAAAGCTGTGTGGTCTTGTTATTTCTGTTGATATCAACAAATGTTTTGTATAACTGCTACCAAAATAGACATCCTACACATTCCATACAATGTGACCACAAAGAATGACAACTTTGACCACGGTTCCACCTAGTTTGTACCTAACAGGGGGATGAGAACTCAACATGGAATTTGTAGGGACAGGTTGATGATGAGTTTGTCCTCCTTGCCCTCCCTCCAAGGGACATCTTTTGCTAAGTCTTTTATCCTCATCTACACCAAGTGTTTTCATCTGGGAAATTAATTTTGTGATGGCAATAATATTGTTAGTGATAGATATAGCCATTGTTGGGGGTTAGGTTTCTTTCCTTTAGTTCCTTTTTACTTAGGGATTTTTTCCCCCCCCATAAGTTGCTAGGAAACACTAACAGCTGGGTACTTAAAAAGAACAAAAGTGGCCAAGCTCAGGGGAGGAGGGAATCTGGTTGCACTTCTCTTATCTGGGAGTTTCTCTCCAAGGGTCAGAGATACTATGAGGATTGGGCTGGAAAAAAAGATGGGACTGGGGCAGCTGATCTTTCTCTCTCTCTTTCTCTCTCACTCTGGGCTTCAGAAGAGAATGGTCAGAGCAGAGAAGGGAATTTCACTGCTGCTGCTGGAGCCCAGCCCAGAGCTGCTGCTTCTGCTGTGGGGCGAGCCTCGGCTCATGAGAGTACCCACTGAACTGGCACCTTATTAACACCCACCTCACTAAAAGAGGGATCTACCCCCATCTGCTCAGGTGTGCAGGATCCTTAGCCTGCCTCTCACTGCCCTGCTCAGAGCTGGGCTGCTGCTGTCCCGCCCCCATTGTTTCTTTGGCACTGCTCCAAGTTTTCCCTGCACTGTAGCCCCGCACCCCCTGCCTGTCGAGACGTCCTGCCGTCGGGGCTTGCTGCTTCTGAGAGTCCTGCTGGGCACCGGGCCTGGCTGTCCCAGGAGGTTTGTGAAGCGAAGCCTCTCTCCCGTCCCTTCCCGTCGGGGCCGAGCCGCCATCACCGTGTGTGGCCCCGGCCCGCGCCACAGCGCCCCCTGCCGGCGGGGAGGAATCCCCGCCCCGCCCCGCCCGGCGGGAGCAGCAGCGCCCCTGCCGGCCGTGCCCGGAGCTGCAGTGAGGGGAGAGCGCCCGCGGCCCGGAGGCTGGGCCGGGCCTTGTGCTCGGCTTGGGCCGGCGCCACAGCTGCTGGTGCTTGTTTGCATTATTGTACGTACTAGTGAAGAACTGTTATTCCCGTTCTCATCTTTGCCTGAGAGCCCCTTAATTTCAAAATTATAATTGTTTGGAGGGAAGGGGTTACATTTTCCATTCCAAAGGACGCTTCTGCCTTCCTTCCACCTGTCTTTCAAACTAAGACAGTCATTCTGCAGTTATTCTGCATATTGACAACAATCCAAAAGCATTCTATATGTTGCATTTAATAAACACATTATTAGTTTCCTGACTGACTCTTTTGGATGCAACTGGACCCATAGTTAGTATTCTTGCACTCATGCTTGGGCATGTTATGTTTTTGCAGCAAAACTAACACTGTCAACTCCACCACTAAACCATGTCTTTAAGTTTCACATCTGCACATCCTGATGAAGAAGCTGGCAGAACTGAGCCTGCAGTGAACCCTGGCAGTAAGCAAACAGCACCCTTGGCTACCTCAAAAGGAATATATTCCAGCAGTTCAGAGAAAGTGAATATGACTTTTCAATTGGCAAGTACCAATTATACTAGGGTTATACTATCCCTGGAATACAATGTGCAATCAAGTGTAGGCTACCAAAATGGTGGGATCTGGAACTCATGTCCTGTGGGGAGAAGCTGTAGCACTAGGGCTGGTTCATCCAGGAGAAGTGCTGATGACAGTGGTACCTACTTACAGCTCTGTCACTGACAGGAGAGGATCAGGCAGGCACAACTAGGTCTTTCACAGTGGTACATGTGGGAGGGAAAGAGGCAATAGGCAGTAGTTGAAACATGGGAGATTCAGGCTGGACATAAGGAAAAAAACACAATTGGAGGAAAATTGTGCAGCTTAGAGAGACTGAAGCCTATGTCCCTGGTAGCATCAAGACTGTATAGAGCTCTTAGCAATTTGGCTTGAATACACCGTTGACTCTGCTTTGGGTGGCAGTCTAGACAGAGACCTCTCATGGTCTACCCCAGCCTGAATGACCAAGTGATTCTAGGTGTTTCACAGGGCATCAGTGAGCACAGTCGCAGGCATTTGTTACATTTTAATAAACAAGAAACTCTGAGAGATACAAATGCAGCATTTGAAATTAGATATCAAATTAGGTTTAAAATACAAATGATTAAATTTCCATCTTGCATGTAATTCATATGATTGAACTGTGAGCCCAGGTATGTGAGCCTAGATTAAGGACTGGTAAATGAGAAGCTCTGGAGTAAGTGTGCCATTGGTCATTAGGTTTCCCAGGGGAAAAATTAAGACTGTCATCACTCTGAGACTTGATCTAATCAAGCCTTTGCCTAGTGCTAGGTTTTGGAGATGTGTATTCTTCGGTGTGACAGTATGAGCACAATTAAAATGCATGCCACAAAACAAACTTAGAACAGGGAGTACTTGGTTTCTCAGTGTAAAAATTAGAGGAGATATTCCACGTAATACCAATGAACCTAATTTAATTTTGGGATTATGGTTGGGGATTAGTAGGCTCTCTAAAATGTCTGTAAAAATGACAGATAAAGCCAGAACTGAAAAGGAAGAATAGCATGATACCAGACAGTATTTTTATGGTTGAAATAGGAAATATTATACCCTATTACTACTGAACATTGTGCAAAGTCATGGTTCGCCTTTACTATAGTAGAAGATGTAACTGTTGCTAACACTGTCAACTCAGTTCAGTCGGGTAAACCAGGGGAACCATTTTCACATGAGATACTTGATATCCTGTTTCTTGGCCTCTGGCTGTCTCTCCAGAACAGCAAAGATTTTCTCTCAAATCTGGGTTGTAGGTTATATCTGGCAGCCAACAGCAGATGTGATAATAGGTTAGAGCTGACTTTGTATTTAAGGCTCAATAAAACAGGTTATGTAGAAAAAATTTAGCCTGATTACCAAAGTTATTAAGAATGCTAACCATTAAGGCTCTAGAAGAGACTGTGAGCTGGGCTTCTGTAGGGCTTTGCTGCATGTTTACTAACCTAGAGCCAAGATTTCATAATAGAACATTTCATAAATTCAAAGATAATCTATTCTAAGATTTCCAGTAACAATCAAATTCCAAAGTGGGCTCATAACAGCAGATTCATTTTTATGTTTGGCTGTTGTACAACCCAGCAGTGTATTAAGGATAAGGATAGAGTTTGTACAAGAGTTTAGATAAAAGGATCACACTAAATTACAGTAATTTTGGAGTTTTCTAGCAGAGTAAATTGTGAAAATACGATGGTTTATTTCCCTGTGTATTTTTCTGGTCATGTTCTGGTAAATTATCTGTTCAGGGGTGTAAGACAGATATAGGGCTGTACTAAAAGCTATGGTTTACAGACACGGAAGCTGAACAGAGAAGAAATCTCCTTTTGCTCTTCACTCCAGACTTGCCTGTATTTCCCTCCTTTCACCATTCCTTTTCCTGCTGGCAATTGAATCACAAGGCTTTAAGCAGAAAAGGAGGAGAAAGAGGTATGCTTCTTCCATAAAATTGGCAGTAATGGACTGTCTGGAGAGAAATCAGATGCCTAAATTTCAATTAAAGATATGAAGAATTTCCTTTATTAGCTCTGAGCCTAGCGCTGGGAATAGGATTGTGCTTGGTCCAACAGTTTTTAATAGGTAGATTCATACAAGATCTAACAAAGACCATAGAGTTCAATCAAGTAGAGGTATCACTGTAAGATTAGTACAGAAGCAAGGAACAAAAGAAGTATATTTGATATAGACAAAATTTTTAAATTTTGAATGGGCTGAGATACCCTTGTATATAATGCTAGCATTATTAAGGAGCTTAGAACTCAGGTTAGCAGGTGCTAAGAGCTAGAAATACTGCCTATCAAGAAAAGACAGGTGACTCAGATTAGAGCTGAACTTGACCAATCTTGTGCTGTTATAATCAGACCTGCCAGGTACCATTAGAGCTCTTATTGAGGTTGGGGTTTAGTTAAGAGCCTGCTCCAGCAGTACTCAGTGAACTGGATTTATCACCTCTTCCAAATTCTCTTACTGAGTTAGGGCTAGGACTATATTAATGATTGGTCCCTGGATGAACTCAGGGGCTGCTGAGTGTCATTGAGTTTAAATTGGTGGTAGAAACGCTGTGAGTAAAATTGAGTGTGGTGTACTTACTAATATGTCTAGCAGATGAAGTGGGGATTGTGCAAAGGTCAGGACTCAGAACTTGAGTAACAAAGATAGGTTTACTGGTGTGTGCTCAAATGTCAGTGAAACTAGATAACGTTCCAGATTTGGCATGCTATATGATTAAGGTTTTTTTCTAGCTCATTACCTCTTACCTGTGGACTAGACAGGACTGACAAGCTGTGTTTGGAAGATGTCAGGTTCACTGTCAGACGCTTATTGTGTTGTGACATACCCAGGTTCAAATTCTATATGTTTATGTACTAAGCTCATGGGAACAAGGGGGTAGATGTTGCTGTCATGTGCAGTGAGTACTGCTGCTATAGTATTTTTTTGATGAAAAGGTATAGTTTGGATGAGAAGGAAAGGAAAATGCTTGTGTCTCTTCTTACCATTCCAGGAACATGTCAGCAGCCAAGGAATTAGTCACTGAGTGCAAGACAGGAAGATCTGTTGGTGTTTTCCTTGATGGCTGTTTCTGCTGATTACCTTCAGGGAGGCAAGTGCTGGAAAGAGTAATTATCTAAGTAATCCTAACCAGATTTCCGGATTATCCTTTTACTGCAATATAAATAACACTGTTCCAGTCTCTCTCAGAAGTATTACTCACTTCTCTTAATGATGACACACTCACCACTGGCAAAGCTTTAGAGCACAGTAAAAGCATGTCCATCAAGGAGCTAATAAAAGCACTCAGCTGCTTTGATAGAAGAAATTGGAGTGCAGGAGAAGAAAGCATGGCTATCCAAAATGCTCTTCAGGAACAACCTAAAGGCACATTCAATAAAAATTACTTCTGTGAAACTCCTGACTACTCTTCAATAAAAGAACATCGGGATGAGGTGATGGTGAAATGTTTTTGACAAAAACTGGGTATTCTTTGGCAGAAATAGTTGGCATAGTGAGGGAGCAACCAACAGCAGCAACAAGCCAACATATTGGTGTTGTGAATGATTCTGTATAAAAGCCTACTCATGAGTCTACTCATATACTTTTCTATGTACTCTCCTATGCCATATCTCTAGTACCACATTGCTATTCTCAGGTGTGAAAACCCACAGAAAACCCTCAGAATGGCTATTGTATTCCCTTGTGTTCTCCTGAAATATGGGGGATGCGTGTCTTGAGTAGCAAGGGTTTATTAGGCATACTGCAGTACTGCTAGATGGGTTTTCAATAAAACCTACTGTTTTAGGAAACTGGTATAAGAACTGCTGAGGAGACATGTGGGAAATAGAAAAAGTAAAAAATGCTCAGAAGCTATGTGAATGTAGATTTCAGAATAGAAGAATGCAAGAATACAGATATGCAAAGATAGGGAACAATAAGGCTGTGTTTTTGAGCTGTGTAGAGATAGGCCTTAGAAAATATAGTAAGCAAGATAATAGAAAAATATAAGTTTAATAATGAAGCTCTATCCATTGTTTTTGACAAGAAGGCATTCTTAGAGGCAAGATGAGCATGTAGTTTTAATGATTGGCTTAAGCAAATGCTTGTAAGCTTTTAACATTATGGTATTGGCCAGAAAGTTTTTAAAAGGGCATTGTAACCAAGGAAATTTAGCTGCCGCTGTTATGGTATGAGTTTTCAACATCTATCGTGTCTCACCTTGTATTGAAGAGGCTGATGCTGAATAACAAACTCAAGGAGTGCCTACCTGCAGCCTCATCCAGTTACTGATAAAATGAAGATGCAACAGAAAAGGAAATTTTAATTTTATAGATGCCAATTAAAGATTAGTCTGTCAAATAAAGAAACTTAATCAGAAAGTTATTAAGAAAGCAATATCTATCTCTGTAAGACTTAATGGAAATTTATATAAGAATAACTACAAAAGGGTTAGTTATAATTAGGTTCCTCTGTTTTATAAACTAAATAAACCTAGAATACCTTTCAGTATTTTGAGGAGATACTAAATTCAGACCTGTTCAATGTAACTGGAAGGTAACCTGAATGTGAGACACTTGCTCTAAAAAGGCCAGCTATTTTTTAAAAGTAAATCTAAACTGTTGTCATGAAATCAGAAGGAGATGCAGGCAATCAAATTAGCCCAATAAGAATGCAATGGGAAAATACTAATATGAATTGTAGATGGAATAGGTACTTATTTCCTGTTGTTTGGATGACTTTCTTGCATTCAGTAAAGTCTGAAAGATAGCAAACTGATATATGCATACTTTATATCTGGTAAAAACCTAGCCAAATGATATTTTCCTTATGCTGCAGAGAATTAAATTCTGTAGTTATAGACTTCAGTGTTCATAATGAAAACAAAAATAGAAAAAAACCCTTTGGAAGCCTGTTTCTGATTAGTGAGATCATATGATAAAATATGCATACATTTTTTAATGTTGAAGACGTTTAAGAGAAGGAGATAAGCAGAGAGAATCTGGAACATCTCAATGAACACGTGCCATGGTTTTAAACCCATCTGGAGATGAAGCATCACACAGACACTTGCTCAACTCTGCCTCTCTTCCATCCTCACCTCATTGGAATGGGGAGAAAAATGAAAATAAAACTTGTATGTTGAGATAAGAAAAGTTTAGGAATTGAAAAGTAAATATTGAATAAATATTAAATAATTGAAAGGAAAATAATGGTAAACAATTAAAATAATGATAATAAAAAGGGATAAAACCAAGTGATCCACAGTACAGTAGCTCACCACTTACTGACCGATGCCAGACCTTCCTTCCTGTACCCAGACCAGCCCCTTCCAGGTAACTCCCCCCAGTTTATATACTGGGCATGATGTTCTGTGTTGTGGTCCTTCTGCTTGGTTCAGGTCACTTGTCTCAGCTGTATTCTCTCTTAGCTTCTTTTGCTTACCTCCTCACTGGGGGAGCATGAGCCAAAGAAAAAGGTCCTTAATTTAGGATAAACACAACTTAGCAAAAACCACAACCATTAGTACATTACCAACACCATTCTCATTCTGTACCCAAAACACAGCAGTGGAACAGCTACTGAGAAGAAATTAACCCTGCTCAAGCTGAAACCAGCCCAGCATGAAATCACAAATTCTCATTAGAAACATTTGAATAACAGAATGAAAAAAACCCAAACCCAGACTCACGTCTTTGCTTGCATTTTTGGTACTATAGAACATTGTAATGATGAATTCAGTGTATGTTAGAAAAACTATTTTTTCTCTTGTACTTCAAGCAAGGGTTTGCCAATTTCACAAATGCAGAAAAACAATAGGTGGTACTAAGAACAACATGCTTTGTGTGAAGTATTAGTAGTTTCTACCACTTTGTAGTATTGGCAAATTATCTTCCGCAGAAGATTAGAATTACAACTTTGGTTTTCTTATTTTTATTGCAGGCAAATGCCTGAAAGGAAAATAACAGCAGCTAGTGTATTCATTCAATTTGCTCTTGCAAAGACTCCAGAGAATGAGACCACATTAGTTTTTTTTACTGAGTGAACAGGTAATCTACATAATTTCTAAAGACCTGTATCAGAATAACTAAAATAATTAAAAATAACTTCAGAGGCTTCCATGTTCTTGGTGGAGCAGTTGCCTTTAACAGTTTTGCCATTAATTTTAAAGTTCTAGTTCATTTTCAAGGGAGAATCTAGTCCAAGCTCAAGGGACATCAGTGAGATGTTTGTCTTTCCTTTGAGATTTTTGCCCAGTGTATCTAGAAGATACAGAATGATGGAGATTGCACAGATATTACTTGCAGTGTCTTCTGTGTTATTTTACAGTAACAAAATTATCTCTGTGGAGTTTTCTTTATTTTCAATATTTAAATGAGAAAAATAATAGCCCTTTTCTGTTCTTTCTACACTCAAAGTTAAGTTTTCATTAAGGATAAATATTACATACACGTAAAAGTCTCTGGGTTCTTTTTCCCAGGATCGGGACTGATGAGCAGAGAGATGGTTTTCGTGTTTTGACTTAGGATGTTTATTTTATCTTACCTATATTACATTTTTACAGATAGTAAGGACTTTTACACACTAACCTGGCAAGCTACAAATGGCAACCTCAGGCTCTGTTCAAAAGGCCTTTTAAGCATAAACTATCCAATTATCAAATGCCAACTAATTTATTTTTACTTTTAACCCAATAACCAAACACCCATGTTCCACACTGTTTACTTTTCTGTCCAATCACACAATATTACTAAAATCCATGAAGAAGAAGGTTAAAAAACAAGGCAAGTTAACACTCTAAAACTTCCATCTTGTTGCATAAGTATTAATATATTCTAAAACCTTAAAGTCCAAATTTTCTACCAAGTTATATAACTTCTGCATAAAAAACACACTCACAGTTTCAGTTCTGTCTGTTAATTTTGGAAGCTTTTTCCATAGCTTCAGGTCAAATACAGTGTTTTCTTGTGGATCTATGCCTGACAGCACAGAAAGCATGAAATTCTCTTGTCCAGGATTCCAACATACACACATAAGTAATGTATATATAATAATTATGCATATATACAGAGCTTCACAGAGTTTCACAGAATAGTCTGAGTTGGAGGGGACCCACAAGAATCATCATGTCTAATTCTTGAGTGAATGGCCCATAAGGAGATTGAATGATGACCTTGGTGTTATTATATGCCTATGTGAATGTGTAAATATATTTGTCAATTTGCCTATTTGTTCATAGGTAGCTTCACATTCATATTTTTTTTAAGCAGAAGACCTAGGACTGGTCACAAATATTGAACTGGCTCTCTACAGTTGCTTCAGATTATCTGACATCTGTTGTGAGTTTATAAAGCATGGATTATGCACCCCAGGGTGTTGTTAGGAAGGAAAGGGACCTCCTAAAGATCATTTGAATGCTGTATGTAAAGTTGCCACAAAATTTCTTGCAGATGGCAATAAACACTTGAAGTTCTATCGCAGTCCTTTATAATGACCCTACCTATTTTGCCAGCAGTGATACCTGAAACAGTGGTTTAAGAAAGCATCACTTAAAGAAAGGAGCTTCAGCTAGTGAGAAGACCTTAGATTTTTCAGTCCTAAGGAACAAAGTTGTATTATAAGCATTCAAGGAACTCATGAAATTCATAGAACTCAAGGAACTCAAAAAATGAACTATTATGGGCGAACTTCAGCACATTATTTCTTGAAAATACATGCATTACTAAAGCATGCGTATTTGGGTGACACTTATTCTTTCACCTGTTGTGATCTGTTATTCATTTCACCAAGCAGCCTCTACCTCAATACAAAAGCTTTATGTGTGTGTGTGTGTGTGTGTGTGTGCGCACATTGTTTGTATGTAAGACAGTACATACTCTCAGTTTAGGCACATTCAAATGTTGCAGGAGTGAAAGCTCATTCTGAGTTGGAAAAATTTAAGATCATGGGTTTTGCTTTCGGGAAGATGCAGAAAAAGACAAAGAAAAGGCAAATCTTATACTCCATTTATTTTCATTAGAGTAAAACCAGTGAAAGTAAAAATAGATGAAAAACTGCTTCCAAAGATTGATGAGATGTTATTCTAACAGTATAAATGCCCTACATACACTAAGACTGTGGTAACTGTGTTTTAGATGACAATAAAAATTGTTTCTCATCAAAAAAGGAAGATGTTTTCCAGAATTTTTGGATTTCATCTCAGTGAAAGCAACAGTCAAACTGCCTGCTGTGAGTTTAGGAAGTCTAGGCAAATGGCTACTAGACATACAAAGATGTGCAATCGCTTTCCCTTAGAAGGTCAATGTTACAGAGTTCACTGTGGGGGCACGACGATGTCAGCATAATGGGTGGTTGTCATGGGAGGGATCCACTTCCTCTACATAGGATCCAGCACATCCATGGTGTGTCAAACTCATCTTTCTGTGCAAGCTAAATGTGTCCCATGTATATTTTACAGATGGGAGCATTATGTTCAGGTTGATTGCATCCACTGGATGTGCTCTGCACAGCACTTCCACTCTTGTTTTCAGACATCTGTAATTTCCTCAGCGAAAAACACCTTTTCAGGACTGTCTCATCTGTGAGAAACAGAAGGAAAAACCACCCTGAGGAGGTGCTCCAGCACGTCTTACGGAAGACAGAGTTAATTGTTATGGAGGTTAGGGAAACTGCATTCAGTAATGAGGCCCTGGCATGAGTACTGGCATCACCATACTGATACTGATGTCCCTTCCAAGAATAAGATGTTCTTGCAAACACGTACATAAGAGTACTGGGGAGGAAGGATAGTCTTAACAGTTGAGGGACATAGAATTTAGAACTCTGAACATTATATTTTAATGTTTCCTGATCTTTTGTGTTGTGTTGATATCCAATGCATTTTAACACTTCCTAATTTGAACTTAGAAATGCTGTGATAGATGAAAACTTCTAGAGGTAGTTGTAAGTGGATTTAGTTATCTAACTCTTGATAGAAGACTTCAGTAAAAAATGTAGTATTTATATTCAAATTCTGAAGCTCATATCTTTCTTATCTAAGACAAGATGATCATAGTCTTCATGCATAAAATATTACATCATTCTCCTAGTATTTAGTTCATCTGTTTAAGACTGATGCTAGCATTTAATAAAGTATCATTTTTCATAAAGTAGCTCTTTAGTGAGCTACTCAGGACGTGAGATGTTTGGATTCTGTGTGAGCCTCAACATGAGAAAACTACTTTAAAAACCTCATTTTTCTGGCAAAGCCTGTACATTGTGTAGAGCAAATGGCACAGCTATTCCTACTCTTGGAGCTCTGACACTGTAGAAAGGGACAAGAGAGAGTACAATTCAGAGCATGTTAAACCTGTGGTAGAAATCAAAGTTCATGGCTTTTAAATCCCTGGGTAAACCCTGATAGCAGGCCTGGCTCTTACCCTGATATGTGTATTTTACGTATCCATCAGTGAGAGCAGGTGTGCAGCTCAACTCTCAAGACTGAACATCAGGTTATTTTTATCTTTCCTGTTCTAACAGACATCCAATTTGTCCCTAGGAACAAGAGACTAAAAGTCTCTCCCCAGATATGTGCATCACTGAGGAAGCCTTAGGAAAGAGGAGAGTCTGAGCTGTGCAAAGATTTGGATTTCCTTATCTGAGTCCTAGGGCAGGATCTCCACTTCATCCCAAGAGTACCACGCAGGAGAAACTCTTGTTTTGCCTGCGGAAAGCTGCTGAATGAGGAGGAAGAATGGAGATGATGGGGTCCAACTTCAGATTTAGCTGCACAGCAGTGCCTCATTTAGATAATGTGCCTGAATGGATTTATCAGCAGAACCCGTGAGAGCTGAGATTCATGGCTGTCCTTCAGGGTAAGTCTGCTTCCAGCAGCAAAGAAAGGAGATGGAGATGTAACAATGGAGGAGGATGCTTTCCATTTCTGTGTAAGATTGGCCAGGTTAAATTTATTTTTATAAGAAGCAACACTCTATATTCCTGCTTCAAACTGTAGAGCTGTTATTTAATCCAGCAGTTTTTAGACAGGTCTCAGTTTTGTATTTAGTATTACATTACAGAGGGGATATTGTTCGATAACTACTGGAGATAGAATAAGATAGGAAGGAATCTGAGTGGTACTGTTGCTTCAGCTAATTTAATTTTTATTAAAGTAAATAGGACCGAAGGTGGGAGACTGAGATGAATCAAAATATTTCATAGGTAAAATTGTGAAGTAGCAGCTTGAAAGTACAATAGAATCATAGAAATGTAGAATCATGAAAGACCCTGAGCTGGAAGGGACCCATGAGGATCATTGAGTCCAACTTATGATTCCACACAGGTCAACCAAAAAAGATGAATCATATATCTCAAAGCATTGTTCAAACATTCTTTGAATACCAACAGGCATGGCGCCATAAGCATTTCCCTGCTGAGTCTGTTTCAGTGTTTGACCACTTCTTCAGTTTTTTCTTCCAATATCTGTTCTGAATATTTCTTGACATAGCTTTAATTTATTCCCTCATGTCCCAGCACTAGACACCAGAAAGAAGAGATCAGCACACCTCTCTTCTTCCCCTCATGGTGGATGTTGTGACATCAGCCCTATGCCCCTGCTACTCTAAGATGAACAAACTTAGTACCCTCAGCTGCTGCTCATAAGTCAAAACCTCTAGTCCTGTCACCATCTTTGTTGCTATTCTTTGGACACATTCTCATATTTCTCTATTCTGCTTCTGTTGTTGAGCCCTAAACTGCACACAGAAGCCTCACCAATACTGAGTATAATTAGACAATGACTCCTCTTGATGCTTAATGCATGCTGCTAGGATGTGGTTGACTTTTTTGGCTGCCAGGATGTACTGTTGACTCACACTGAGCTTAGCATCATCCAAAACTCCCAGATGCCTTACTGCAGAGTTGTGTTCCATCCTCCCATCCCTCTATCTGTACGATATCCAGGATTACACCATTCCAGATGCAGAATCTGACATTTTGTCCTTGTTAGACTTCATATAAGTGGTGATTTCCCAGTCTTCCAATCTCTCTAAAGGTCTCTTCAAGACTTCTTTGCCCTGGAGAGGTAATAAATGGCTCATCCTAATTCAATAATGTTGGCAAACTTACTTACTGAGCATTCTGTGCTGGTGTCCAGGGCAATGATGAAAACAGTGAAGGTAACTGATCCTAAAATTGAGCCTTGGGGAAGACATCAGTGTCTAGTAGCCAGTCAGATGTTGACCCATTTACTACAATTCTCAGAGCCAGACCCTTTAGCTGATCAGGATTATAAAATACTTGGGGTTGAAAAGAATCACTGAAGTTCATCTAGGCTTGTCTCTCTTCAATTTAAGGCATGCTCAGATTGCTCTGGACCCTATACTGTCAAAAATATCTGAGATTCCATAGTCTCTTTGGATACCTCTTGCAGGTCATCTGTATGTAGCTTGAAATATCTTTTATTACTATTCATTAAGATGATAAATGGTGGGTAGGTATTCGGGCTGTGTTTCTTCTCCTTTATTCATAGAATTTCTTACCTGCTCGTATGCAAAATGTTCATGAAAGTTACCCATAGAACTTAGATATGTTATGTAAAATTTTGTTCCTAGATACGTTGTGTAACATTTTGTCCCGCAAGTAACCTGGGTCTTTAAAGCTTTTTTCTTTTCTTTTCTTTTCTTTTCTTTTCTTTTCTTTTCTTTTCTTTTCTTTTCTTTTCTTTTCTTTTCTTTTCTTTTCTTTTCTTTTCTTTTCTTTTCTTTTCTTTTCTTTTCTTTTCTTTTCTTTTCTTTTCTTTTTTCTTTTCTTTTCTTTTCTTTTCTTTTCTTTTCTTTTCCTCTTCTCTTCTCTTCTCTTCTCTTCTCTTCTCTTCTCTTCTCTTCTCTTCTCTTCTCTTCTCTTCTCTTCTCTTCTCTTCTCTTCTCTTCTCTTCTCTTCTCTTCTCTTCTCTTCTCTTCTCTTCTCTTCTCTTCTCTTCTCTTCTCTTCTCTTCTCTTCTCTTCTCTTCTCTTCTCCTCTCCTCGAGTCTCCTCTCCTCTTCTCTTTTTTCTTGTTTCGTTTAGTTTTGTTTCTCCTCCTCCTCCTCCTCCTCCTCTAAAGAAGCATCTAGGGAAAAAAAAATCCTTCTGGCCAGGTAAATAAAAACCTCAAAAAATCTGCTTTTCTTTCGGTTTATTTTCATTCACTTTCTGTAGACCATTGGCTTCTCCTCACTTTGAACATAACTGATGTGTTCCTACCCTGAATGCACAGGGAATGTATACTAAAACTTTTTTCAAGAGAGGTTTAAGTGCACTCTATAAATGGTTTTATCTGTACTTCTTTTCTTTCCCCCCGCATAAGTCTTTGCATCTCAAATACACTACATGTTTTATAGGCACAAGGGTGTTGCTCTGATTCATTACCATAAAGGACTTGCTGACAGATGACTCCTGATGGAGTACAAATTGAAGACCACTGGGAAATCCTATGTTGCTGCAGCCAAGATGTCTAATCTGAGCTGTAATGGATTGCCTTTCCACAGTACTGAGCAGCAGCAAAATTAACAGTGAGCTTCACTGGTATGGCACTTTGGTTTGAACTATGGGGTTTTTTTTGAAAATTTTAAAGAAAAGTCACAGATCCACCTCATGGTAAAGTTTCAGCTTTCTTTTAAAATGTTTATGTGTATCATATATGGAGAAAATGCACCTTTCCGCCCTTTGCTCAAGTAATTTTTAGGCAACTTTAAACATTTATTTTCCCAGCAAGATTTGTCACTTTTGTAAAGGTTGAAAGTGTATTTAAACACCATTTTACACAATTTTCTAACTATTCAGCATACTCATTCTTCTTGGTAAAATGATGTCACAAAGTCCAGCATCTGCCTAAATTTCCTTTAAACATCTTTTATCATGTAAGACATATAAAAGGGAAAAATGAAACAAAACCCCCAAACACCTGTAGTATATTCTAGTTCTACAAACAACTATTTTTAGGCAAGTTAAACCCAGCACTATAGGAGACAGTCTAGACTTTATTAGAATTTCTATAATATTATAAAAATATTCACATGCTTTGATGAAGTAAAAAGAAGTAAAATTTGGGAAGATATCTCTCCTATGATGTATATCTATACACGCAGTCTGAAATTAAGAAAGGGCTCTCCTTGCCATATTTCTAAGCTTTGACAGAGAATTTGTGTACTTATTGAGGTTTTTTTAAAATCTGGGTGATTTCTGGGAGCAGAAACTTAATACCTGCTCCTCAAAATGTATATAGTCATAAGCAAGAATCTTTGACCTGCGAAAACCAGAAATATTAGATGTACATGCTTACATTACATAGAAGAACTGAATGTTTAAGAACCTCTCTCCAGAGCAAATAAGATGACTTCAACAGTTCTAAAAACTAGGTCTCAAATCTATTTTCAGTTAATCCCCCATTTGATCAATTTATGTTACTAGCTGTCAGCTAATTTCAATGATATTATAAAGTCATTTGTGTAGGTACTTGTTAGAGGATATATGATTAAAGAAATTCTCACCACCACCTTCAAAACACTGGTGGTGGTAGAAAGATTATTTAAACCATAGAAGTGTGCTGAGTAAAGAACACAATAGGATTGTAAACTCAGAGAAACCCTTAGGGAAACGGACTCTGTTTACTATATTTATAGTGGGCCTAGTTCCAAGACACAGGAGAAGAATCAAACATTCACTGCCATGATGGATTAGAAAAAGTCTTTTTGTGCAAATGTTAAGAACAGGCAGTAGTAGTTTTGCAGGTCTCTTACATTGCTAATAAATTGAAAATCAAATGGCTATGCAAATCTTGTAAAACCTTCTTGATCTGTGAAGTTTGGGAGGGATTATTTTAGCAATTTATATCTGAAGCTCAGCTGCATTCTGAGGAGGAGAAACTGAAAGAACAAGTGAGTTCTGGAATTTCAGCCTAGGTTGATGTAGGGTTGCTTTGTAGAAAAAAATCACACAGAAAAAAGAAAGAGATTCTTGAAGCACTCTTGAAAGCTGAGGTATAATCATAAAGTCTCACAATTTTTTTTTTAAATATTCTATATAATTATGACAAAAGTAGTGGTCAAAACCAGTCCCAAATACAAAGTTTTGTTACACTGAGATCAGTATTTTCTCTATAGGGATGTTGCCATTTCTTTCTCGGCTCTGGGGTATGGAAAAAAAATGAAGGATGAGACAGAAGCCATATTGTTTAAATGACACGTACAGTTCCTGGAGAATTCTGTGGAAATAGCAACAACATGGACAGACAGAGAGTTAGCTCATGCATCTTAATCTCAGGATGTTTTGGATATGTGCTTTCCACAACACTGCCTGGACTGAATCAGGAGCTGGATTCACCATATGTGGTTCTCACAGAGAGAAAACCTTCTGCTTGTATTCAAGAGTGACTCAACAAGTAATATCTGATTCTGTGTCTGAGAAAATTTCTGCTAATGACAGCATTCTGTTAATGTAGTGTAATTTAATAAAGCCGTTTTTGAAAGAGAATGTTGCCTCAAGTTTAGTGATATGCATATTATTTTGAATGTCAGGATTTGCATGAAATGAATTGGGTCATTTCTAATTATGCCCCTACTTATATTGTATTTTTCAAATATTTCTCAGATAAAGAAATATGGTCTAAAAAGGCCGTAAAATGCACAGTAAAAAAAAAACACAAAAAAACAACCAAAACCATGTTGGAAACAGAGTTATTTCCATGGGCCAAATTCCAACATTACTCACAACTGTGGCCAATACCACTGAAGTTAATGGAGTTGAAAAGTGTGTAAGTTAACTCAGACTTGGCCTTGTACGTTTCCAGATTTGTCCCTTGTGACTTACGATAGAAGAAATTATTTGATTTTTTAAAAAACAAACTCTGACAGCTTGAGGTGGAAGCTAATGTCTCTCTTTCTGCCAAAAATAATATAATTTGGGGTGGAAAAATATACTTTATAGTCTATGATGAAACTAAGGGCTTACTGGATGTCATAGTGAAATGGAATTGTATTCTCCAGATTGCTGTACAGTTAGCATAATGATATATAATGGCACATTTTTTCCCCTGTTATGTATTTCCCTGCACTCTGGCTGTTACATAAATACCGAGTTTATTGTCTTACAATACGAAATTCAGTGTAGATTGTCTTACAATCATTGTTAGCCATCTAGAGGAGAGGGATTTGTGTAATTGCTGCATAGTCTCATTGACTATACTGTGACTATGCAAATGTCCCTAGTCAAGCTGTTAGTGTAGCTCTTGACCTAAATGTGTGAAGTATGCTAGATATATAGAAATCCCTCTGAAATCAGTGGAAACTACTATGGAGCTCAGCACCTTTAAAAACCTTGCCATCTGGTCTGTCTGGTTCTTATGCTTGAGGTGAAAGTAACAGAAATGTTTGCCAGCAACAAACTTATATGTGGCTTCTGCTTTTCTCTTTTTTTGTGGAAATACAAAAAATTCTGGACAAACATTAAAGACATGGGTAACAAGGAGAAGGTCAGATACAGCATGAAATAACAGAAAAGTCATCTGGTTTTAAATGCATACAGCATAAGAAGACTAATATTTCCCACATTACTATTATTCAATTGGTCTTTCCATTCAGTTATATATTTTGGCAAAGCTTGTGTTCTCAGATCAACAAGCATGCATCATCAGCTCAGGGCAGAAGGATGGAGGATGGCGGGGTGGTGAAGCAAGGGAATAAAGCAGTGACGACAGAAGTTACAATAGAAAGGCAGATAATGGCACTCAGGAGAAAAGCTTTTAAAGCGTTCTATTCTTTTTGAGCAATTTGGCAAGGTCTTTTGTTTGCACATTCATATCCTTTTTGCATTTAGTTTTTAATAACCATATCCTTTTCTGTAAAAAACACTTTCTCGAGAACTTAGCCTACAAATTCATCAGGTCTGTGGTCTATTACTATTTTAAAAATAGGGTGATCTATTGAGTTATCCTTTTGAAAATGTATTAAAAACTGGAGATGGTTGATAATAACTTAATAGTCAGTTGAACCCTTCAAAAGCTTTGAAAGAGATATTAAATTAATTGTATATTTCTAAGGAATTACCACTATGCAAGGTGTTTATGAATAATGTAACACATGCATAATGTGTACTGGAAGATATTATACTGCTCTTTCAAGGCTTATAGAACCTTTTGGTCCTTAAGACATCCTAGAATCATAAAATGGCCTGGTTTGGAAAGGATCTAAAAAATCAACCAGATCCAGACCCCTCACTGAGGGCAATGACATCTTTCATAGTACAGGCTGTTCTGAGTTCCATTCAAACCGAACCTTGAACATCTCCAGGAATGGGGCATCCAGAACTCTGCTGGGCAACCTCTTCCTCTACTTCACCTCTTTCACAGGGAAGAATTTCTTCCTAATATCCATACTAAACCTATAGTTTTTCAAACCTTGTGTTTGAAGCCCTTGTAAAAAGTCTCTTTCTGGCTTCCTTGAAGGCTCTTCAGGTACTGGAAAGCTGCCATTATAGCAGGAACTCTCTTGTCCTGACTGAACAATTCCATTTCTCTCAGCCTTTCTTTACTGGACAGGTTCTCCAGCCCCCTAATGGTCTCAGTGACCTCTGGACTCACTCCAGCAGTTCCATGTCCTTCCTGAAAACCCAGGGAAGGGATGAACCCTGGGAACCCCAGAGCTGGATGCAGCACAGCTGGTGAGGTCTCACCAGTGCAGAGCAGAGAGGCAGAATCCCCTCCCTGGCCCTGCTGCCCACGCTGCTCTGGATGCAGCCCAGGACACGTTTGGCTCTCTGGGCTGGGAGTGCCCATGGCTGGGTCATGTCCAGCCTCTCACCCACCAGCACCCCCAAGATCCTCTCCCCAGGGCTGCTCTGATCTGCTCACCCCAGCCTGTGCTGAGAGTGGGGGTTGCCCTGACCCAGGTGCAGCACCTTGCACTTGGCCTTGTTAAATCTCATGAGGTTTTCCCATGGACCAACTACTCAAGCTTGCCCAGATCCCTCTGGATGGCATCCCATCCTTCAGGTGTGTCAGCTGCACCACTAAGCTTGGTGTCATCTGCAAACTTGCTGAGAGTGCACTCAATCCCTCTGTCCATGTCACTAATGAAGAAATTAAATAACACTAGTCCCAGTATGAACCTTGAGGGACACCACTTTTTGGAGGCTCCAGAGCCAAAAGCTATTAAAGAGGCCTCCACTTGTAAGGTTTTCTCCCATTTTAAAGTTAATAGGAAGGGCTTTTCCCACAGTGCTTTGCACCTCCATTTTGTTGTATCCCAGTTCATATACCCACTTAGCCTGTTGGCTGTGCCTCCCCTTTTTACCTTCTATGTCCCTTCCCTAGAAAGTTCTCCCTTCACTGTTCCCCTGTTGGCCCCAGTTAGGTGCAATCCTCTACCCTCTAACCCCATTGGCTCTCCCTCTCCCTGACCCTGCCTCTGCACCACTTTCCCCTGTTCCTATTAGACCCTGACCCTTGGATCCACCCCCTCAAGCCCATATATATTCCTGGACCCACAGTTGCTCCCGGTCTTTGTTCCTCGCCCTGTTTAGTATGGGCGAGGAACACTAAACCCCACTGGAACTCCACACAGAAACCCTTCCTGCCTCTCTGTTGGTGATTGCTATCTGTGGCATGTCAGAGTGTGTATGTGGGGGGGGGATTGCAGCCTGCCCAGATGCTGTATCCTCTGGAGGCTTGGGAAAGTTGGCGTCGCCTTACCACCTACACCCAATGCTAAACAACTTATCCCGGATGTCCACTGGTATTCTGAGCCATTGTCCACCACCCTCTGGATGCAGCTGTCCAACCAATTTCTTATCCATCTAACAGTCCACACACTGAATCCATCTCTCTCCAATTTAAGAAAGATCTTGTGGGGATCTGTGCCAAAGACTTTGCAGATGTCCAGATAAATTACTTCTGTAACCCTTCCCTTGTCCACTGATGCAGTCATCCCATCAAAGAAGGCCACTGAGCTGGTTAGGGAGTGAATCATGATTTTTGAAGAGTTAAGACTTTAGCCAAGAGTTAGAAGCAACTTAAAATGATCGAGATGTAAGTCAGATAAGCAAATGTTAGGTTAATGATTATTAGATGCTCAAGTCAGAACTAATTGTCATATTGTTTGCTATTATGAGCTTGTTCATAGAAGAAAGTGGGGTATGTGAACCAGTATAAGAACAGATTGAAACCAGTGAGAACAATGACCAGCACCTGGACTCTATATCAATCTATCAATCACGAAGCAGGGGGCCTTGGATCATGCCAGAGGGTCACAGAGACTTGATGAAGACTTTGCTGACTTCATCCTTTGAAGACCACTGACCCAATTCAAGGGAAGAATTGTGCATGTGTGAAGGACTAATAGCCTCCTTTTAATACTGAATGGGGATGGTGCTGGTGTTATGCATACGTACCGTATGTAAGATTTTGGGAAATAAATAAGAGAACCATGTTCAACATGGTCATGCCTTTTGGGGACAACCCCCATGTTAGATCATCTTTGTCCATGATCATACTGTTTTTTTTAACGATTCAGGAGGACTTGCTCTTCATGAAGCCATGCTGACAGTTTTGAATCAGATGTACTTCAAATCAAAATGTGTTTTGCTATTTCACATGTGTGAAAATAGCATACTGTATTCTCATTATGGTGAGATGATTGACCGTTCAGGCTACTGAGTTAACTGTCAAAAAAAAAATGTATCTTGATTAAAAGACAAAATCTAATGTCACTTTCCATAAGTCTTAGTGATTCTTCCATGGCTTAGCTCTATAATACAAAATAATTGATCTTTTTTTTCTCAATAAATTAAGCCCTTGTGAGTGTATGTGTTCATGTCTAAGAACAACACACCATCAAAAAAGTGAGATTGTCAGGAGAGTAGACCTGGTATGGGAGTGATTTCTGGAGTGTGTAGTACAATACTACTTCAAATCTCACTGGGAAACTGGAGAATTCAAAATAGTCTATTCAAAAGATAATGAGATTCTCTGATTATTTTTTCTTCACAGAATTTTGAAGGAAGTCACCACCACTTTTGGATGGGCAAGTAAATAGAAACTGTAATTATATTTAGTAATTTCAGCATGTTAAATGCTTTTGCCCTCTCTGGGAATTACTGTCAGGGTACTTTTAAATGCAGACTGTGCCTGTGCCTGCATGGATGTATGTATCACATGGTCTGCAGAAGATCAGTGCCTTTCTGGAGAAGCAGCTAGGATCCATATGACATGGACTGGGATCCAGCTGAAAAAATTATATCTCATAGCTATTTTAGCCACTAGATCCAACATTTTCTTTTCTCTGTACAAAACCTAGAAAAATCTGACTCAAAATTAGCATTTATTCAGGATGGGAAGACATGGGTAGTCTTACTTAATTTCCTAAGGAGAGTTGAAAATAATTATATAAAATATAACTTTATCTACAGCAGTTTCCTGGGATTTCACAAAGTAAATACAGGTAAACCTGAAAATTTAAAACAAATCATAGAATCAGAGAATGGTTTGGGTTGGGAAGGACCAAAAAGATCATTTAGTTCCAACTATCCTACTAGGGACAGGGATGCCTTCCAGGGTGGGGCATTCACAATGTTTCTGGGCAAACTCTTCCCCTGGCTCAACACGCTCACAGGGAAAAATATCTTCTTTATCTAATCTAAACCTTCTCTCTTTCATTTTTCATCACTTTTCCTTGATGTCCATTGTGACTCTGAGCCATCTACCACTACCCGCTGAATGTCACCATCCATTCTTATCCACCTAGCAGTCCACTCATCAAATCCCAGTCTCAACAATTTTAGAGAGGGGGATGTTGTGGTGTACTGTGTTAAAGGCTGTACAGAAATCCAGATGAATGACATCTGTAGCCCTTCCCTTTCCCACTGTTGCAGTTACTCCATCATAGCAGGCCACTTGATTGGTAAAGCAGGACTTGTTGATGAAGCCATGCTGGCTGTCTTCCAGATGCTTTAACATAGCTTCTAGGAAACTTCCAGGATTCTCATTTCTATCTTTTTTAAAGACAGATTTTCCTTATTTTCAGTCACCTGAGATTTCACCTGACTGCCAGTAATTTTCAAATATCATGGAGAGTAGGAGGGACTCTGCTCCCCTATGCCCCATCCTGCCATCTATCCACCTGGGAGGTGTGTAAACAGGGCTTATATTGAGTTAGAAATTTGTTGAATACTTCAGCTTTCTCCTCATCTGCTGCTTCCAGCTTTCCACCCTTGTTTATCAGAGGGGGTCACCTTCTTTGACCTTCCTTTTCTGGTTAACATGGCTGTAAAAACCCATCCTTGAGTCCCTTGCAAGGTTCAGTTGCAGCTTCATCTTGGAATCCTCTAATATGGAATTCCTCACCATATCCCTACAAAACTGTACTTCATCTCTGTAATTTTCTCAGGTTATCTGTACTTGTTTCCAGTATGTGTGCATTTGCTTCTTTCCCTTTAGCTAGACAAGCAGTTTCCTAATCAGGTATACTGGCCTCTTGCTTTGTTTTCCTGAGTTCTTACTCCTGGGGATTGCCAGCTTTTAAGCTCACTAGAACACTTCCCTACAAATCTGCCAGCTCTCTTCCACTTCCTTGTCTCTGAGGGAAGTCTCCCATTGAATACTGTTGACTGACTATCTCCTTGAAGAGCTGGAAGTTTGCTTTCCTAAAATTCAGGGGCATAACTTTTGTCCTTTATCTGACTTGCACCTCCCAGGACTGCAAATTCCACCAATGCATGATCACTGCAGCCCAGGCTTCCCCCAGTTTTGATGTTAAAGATAAGCTTGCCTACACTGATGCCTATCAGATCCAGTATTGCATCCCCTCTGGTAGGGCTGCTGTCTATGCCCTGGGTCAAGAAATTATCCTCCATGGATTTCCTGAGTTTCTGGGTTGCCTGCAGCTTGCTGAGCTATTTTTTCAGCAGGTATCAGAGTGGACAAGAACCTGTGAGTGTGATGCATCTTGTAGCTGGAGCAAGAAGTCTTTGTGAATACAATCCTCTGTATTATATACAGATTAGCTGTAGACACCACCCACAGGGACACAACCCTTTGTTGCTTTTGTCTCTGACTCCTGCCCACAGACTTTACCCCTGCCCATGTTTCTTCTGCAGAAACAGCCCTTCACACTTAATCCACTTCTTGACATAGAGGGCAAACTCTCCATACCTTCTTCCCCCCTAATTTCTTCTGAATACCCTGTGGCCATCGATAGCCATCATTGGTAGTTTCTCCCAGCAAACTTCAGTATGGGGAACAAAGTCATAACTTTCGAGCAGCAGAGTGGCTTCCAGCTCCTCCTGTTTGTTGCCCATGCTGTGTGTATTGTTGCATTTCAGGTGGGCTGATGGACATGTTGTCTTTCTGGAGGAACGCCCTTAAATCCTTTGATAGATATTTTCCTGCTTTTTTTCCCTGTTGGTTTCTGTTACCTCAGAAGTCCCTGGCTCATCTCTGTAAGACTGGAAGTATGGTCCAGTATGTCTAGCACAGTTCAGAGCCACTGGCAGTGGGCCCTTGCTAGCACTCTGTCCCTCTAACCTTGACCTGTCATTCCACAGCTTGCCAATGGCAAGCCTGATACTGTCTCTCTATCCTATCACATCTAGTTTAAAGCTCTGTCAATGAGCCCTGCAAGCTCCATTCAGTGTGAACTGTGTACTGCAGTATTTTCAATCTCGTGAGCCAAATTGTCCTTAAACAGATGGATCTAATTGTGATTTAAGAGTGCTTGTCTCAGGAAATAGAATTTGGCTGTTAATTTGGTACATGTGTGGGAATGCGTGTGCAAGCCTGCCTGGGTACATGTGCAGATATTATTGAGGTAAAGTCCTCCAGGCTCATTGGGCAAAGAGAGAGAAAAAGGTTGGTTTGTTGTTCCTATTGCTTGGATTTTAATCTGTCCATCAGAAAGAAGTTAGAAGACAATACTGAATCAGTTCATTATAGTTCACTGTAATGTGTTCATCTATTTTAAATAATGCCATCCTAGTCAAGAGACAATATCCGTTTTCTTGCTTTTTATAAAATTCTAAAAGGAAATAGGTATTTTTCCCCTGTGCCAACAGGACTGGAAATAGTGCCATCCTTGAAAAAATGAGACACTTCATGTCCTTCCTTGTTAGGTGTGAAACCTCACTGGCTAACATACAACACTAAGACTGCTGATACGCTTTCTGAATCACTGAACTGTTTAATTTAAACAAGAAACTACATTTATAGGGCAGTGCATACTGAACTATGAGCATATGCATTCCTTTTGTATTTACTCTGCAGATTTTGTGGAAACATGAGAGTTCCAGAGTGGAACTGATAGTGTAGATTAGATTATTTGATCTTTCTGCAATAAGGTTATCTTTACAAGGCTTTTAAAATTCCCACTGATTCCTCCAGCTTCCCAAGCAAACTGAGTAGTAACAGTGTTCATAAAAAGTATTGCTTCATCACAGCTGATAGACCTGATGCCCTATGTCAATGCTAATCATTACCATCACCTAGTTACCATTTTCATGGCTGAATCCAGACTTCTGATGAGCTTTACTATTAATCTTTGATCTCCTTTGAAACGGCTGATCAGAGTCATAAACTTAACAACTCTAGCAATTGCTGTCAATGATTTTACAACACCCTGAAATGAAACAGACTGGTTTTTTTAATAACACCTTCTAATAATTGCATTAATGCAACTGTTAAGCACATTGAAATTCAATACAACTTCACTTTGATCTGATAATCTGAACAAGGTGCTGGTTGAAATTAATTTCTGATTGGTGCTTGGCTCACATTTCCAGAATATACAATGAGCATTCTATCAGAATTGTAATTTTAAACCCTCTTTAAACTTCTGTGATATCCAGGTTTATATTAAGTTCTTTATGAAAATGTAAATGTGGTAGTTGATTCTGCTACTCCTTCGTACCTTGCAATTATCTTGAATCCTTTACCAATTATACTCAATCAGATGCTGTATTGACTGCAGAAGAGATTTCAAGATCTGCCTCACAGCTATTTCTCATTATTATAATCAAAAGGGTATGTTTTGTGATGAGCTCTGTGCTTTCAAATGGAGTTTGGGAAAAAGGACTTCTCATTTGTAGACAAAATTCAGTCTCAAGGGTTTCTAGTCTTTCACAAGTTACCTCTGAATACATTTTGATTTTTCAAAATTTAGGATGTTTATTCTAAATGATACTCGAGCATTTAATTTTGGTTATTTATTAAATACATGAAAAGTCCTCAGTGAAATTGCCCAAGTTGCCCGTAGCTGATCTGAATTGGGAAACAAACTTTCACAAAAGGCATGAAACATCCACACCCACATGTGAGGAGTATTTAATTGCCACTGATTTTTTGGTTGGTGATTTTATTTGTTTATTTGTTTTCAGTTTCAGGTTTTGTTTTCTTTGTTTCTGTTCTAACACTATAGAATGTTATATATGTGATTTTTTTTTTCTTCCTGTTACCCCTATATAATATTTTACAGTGGATGTTTCTGCAATTTACACACAAGCATAGACAGTGACAGAGGAATTGTATTATTAACATTTAACTCCAGCTACATGACTTTTGAGATTTTCCTTCCTATTACCACAGTCACAAAGATCTGCTTTTTCTCTCAGGGGACATCCTGAAAGTAATGATATATAAAAGAATGGAGTATGGAAGACAACCTCAGGAAGATCATCTATTTCACCTGCCTAACCTCTCTGAATGAAACTTTATCTATGAAACTTCTCAAACAGTCATTTGTCCAACCTGTTTTTAAAAATTCTGAGTGTCAGAAACTTCATGACATCCCAGGACAACTTACACTAGTAATTCACTGTTTCTACAGATATAGGATGCTTTCTTGCTTTACTTGAAACTATACTTACGATTTATGCATGCTTTCTATAGCCCTTCTATGTCTACCTGCTTATTCTGCAGTCATATCACGTAGTTCTCAACACCCTCCAAGCACTGAGTAGCAAAGTGTCAGCAGAGACTTTGCTGAGTTACACTGGAGGTGATACTTTACATAACAACCTAGGTTCTTGCTAAAGCATCCCAGAGTAATATGCTCTTCCTGAACAGCTTTAACAGGATTTACTTATATATAAGAGAGCTTACTAATTATCAACTCTTTGAAAATAGTTTTCTCCATATTTTCTAAGCAGTTATTGCCAATCTTAAGTATGTGCCAGGTAGAAACTTAATGAATCATCAAGCTTCTGCAACTCATGAAGTTACTCTTCATGAATTCATTGTGGATAGCTTTATGCACTGGATTTTACTTTTCCAGACAGGTTCTCAGGAGCACCAAGAAATTCTTTAGGTTTGCTTTATGTTTAAATTTTATTCTTCACTATATCTCTACAGCTATCTGTGAATTTGTAGAAGGGCTACAGGGGTGGCTTCTGTGAGAAGCTGATAGAAGCTTCCCCCATGTCTGATAGACTCAATGCCAGACAGATCCAGTCTTGCTGATCACTGAGACCATACCCATCATCAGCCTCTGGGATAATACATTTAAGAAGCAGGAAAAAGTTATTGTGCAGGAACAACTGTGGCGAGAGAAGAGTGAGAATGTGTAAGACAGCTCTGCAGGTACCAAAATCAGTGAAGACAAGGGAAGGGAGTATTCCAGGTGTCAAGGCAGAGTTTTCACTGAAGCTTGTAGTGAAGACCATGGTGAGGAAAGCTGTCGCCCTGAAGCCTGTGGAGGTCCACAGGGGAGCAGATAGATGTGCCTGAGGGGTGCTGTGACCCCATGGAGAAGCCTGTGCTGGAGCAGGCTCCTGCCAGGTGCTGTGGCCTTGTGAAGAGAGGAGCATACAATGGAGCAAGTTTTCTGGCAGGACTTGTGACCCTATGGGGGACCCACACCGGAACAGGCTGTTCCTGAAGGACTGCATTCCATGGGATGGACCCACACTGGAACAGCTTGGAAAGAATTGCAGTGGGAAGGACTCATGTTGGAGAAGTTCCTGGAGGACTGTCTTCCATGGGAGGCATCTCATGCTGGAGCAGGGGAAAGAGAAGCAAGAAGCAATAAGACAATGGTGATGAATTGACTATAACTTCCATTCCCCATCCCATGTGCTACTCAGGCGTAGGAGGTAGAGAATTCACAAATGATATTGAGCCCTTGAAAAAAGGATGGTGTGGGGGGCAGGTGTATTAAGATTTGCTTTCATTTCTCATTACCCTATTCTGACCTGATTGATAATAAATTAAATTAATTTCTCTGGGTCTGTTTTGTCTATGACCATAATTGGCAAATAATCTGTCCTCCCCTTATCTCAATCTACAAGCCCTTCATTGTATTTTTCTGCGTCTGTACAGGTGAAGTGAGGGGTGGTAGAGCTGCTCTTGGGCTCCTGGTGTCCAGCCACATTCAATCCACCACAGAAGATAAATAAATATCTCTTTACTACTACAGTACACACATGCCATTCATAAAATATTGAGTAGGTACAGATCCAGGACAGGTAGCTCATACAACTTATCTTTTAATTAGGTGCTGTAATTCAGACTTCAAACCTTTCAGTCTCAACACATACTCAACATAATCTTTAATGAATTTAGTGACCATCATGCGCTTTACTAAATATATATAATAAAATTCATTGATATTTCTTAATTATCTTATTTTTTACTCAGTGAATTCTACCAGCTCTACTTCATAGGTCACAGAAGCAGCAAACATGTGCATACACTTCTGAATTTCACAGGGTTAATTCATGACAATTGTACATTAAAATATAAGATAGTGATTCTACAGTTTAAAAAGATTGTCAGTGATGGAATATTGACAATTACGTTGTGTCTCTTTTCTTCCTTCATCATTTTCCAAAGAACTGATGTATGTATAATAACTACATAAAACTTTGAATGACATATATTAAAAGATTTATTCAACAATATCTCAGTCTGTGCAATGGTTTTCTATTAAACAGATTATTATAACAAATTAATTTAGTAGAGATTCTTGCCATTAGTGTGAATACTAAAAGTATACCAAAAAAAAAGTGACATTAGATGTATTCATAGCTAGGGAAGAGTAACATAACTTGTTTATGAAAACCATATGAAAGACAAAAGACAAAATAAAAATTCACTGCCAAAAAATGCATTCTACATGTGTGCAAGTAAACAGCTTATGTCCAGATGTAAAGACCACGTAAGAAATTCCAGAGCCATGGGAAATCGTGTATCATCATGTACCTTGGACTTCCTAACCTGTCCTCTGTTCACTAATCCAACTTTCTTAGCATTAATTTTGGCATTCTGAGCTCCCAAGTATACTCAAACAGATGTCACTCCTTTAATAAAATTCCTAAAGGAAAGTTTTCTTTCCTGCATCAAAATTCACTGGTGTGCACCCAGACTGGACAAAAGTTCATCCTGGACCAGGAACAGGTTTGAATTTCAATATTCAAGATTTCTCATGGTTAGTGCAGGACTTTTGTGTACTTGGAAAGCTAAATATCACAGAATTTCAAATACAGATAAATGTTTTAAATTCTAAATTTTCAAATACTATTTTCATTTTATTAGCCTGCCTTTTTGTAAGTGGCATAATATGTACCCAGTTGAGAAAAGTAACACTGAAACTATTTGAAATGTTGAGATAGATAGATAGATAGATAGATAGATAGATAGATAGATAGATAGATAGACAGACAGATAATCATTGAGGATTTCTCAAAGATAAATGATTTTCTATATTTTTAGTTAGTAGATTACAAATAAACTTATCTTAATTAATAACTTTGAGATCCTTGGACTGCATGTATACTGAATGAATTATAGGTGAGATCTTTCCTCTATTTGAAAGACTGAGTTTTAGAATAAGTTTGAGAAAAAACATGCTCTGTTTGGATATGCTGAAAAAGTCTTTTCTGCCAAACTAGTTACAAGGTAAGCAAATACGGTAGTGTTTTCTTTCAGACTCTCTATGTGTCAGTATGTGTTATAATAGTGTTCTTTCTGAACTAATATGAATATGAGAATGTATTTGATTTGACTATAAACTATCATTTTTAAGTTAATCAAAGTAACTTTCTTGTATGTCTCAATGCTGCACCAAAATAATGAAATCAAATATCCTGTCACAGTTCTTTATAACTGGAACCAAGAAAGAAAAACCTACTGCAAGTTAATACAGCAAAGCCATGGTAAATTTCTGTTTTAGCTGAAACAAAGTCAACTTTTCTAGGTGTGGGTATTGTAAAAAAAGAAAACATTCGCCAGCCTGAACATACAGATTAGGAGATACGCTGTATTTACAGCTGCTGCTTGTCTGAGGAAGCATGTGACTCAAAATAGCAAAAGAATCACAAGAGATATACAAATCCCATTGACTTGGTAGCTTAAATACAAATTATAGATTGTAAATAAAGAACTGGCGTGGTTCTGAACAACAAATGGATAAAATCCATGGTGCACTGCAGGACTCACCTTTGCAGCTCACTGATAGCTTAGGTTGTTTTCCCATCCATTTGCTATGTCTGGTCATATGTCAATGACATGCTGTCATTTACATTAATATCAACTGAGTTTTGTTGTCATAACTATAGATACAGCAGTGCTTAACATCATGCTAAACAATGGGAAACAAACCTGAAGTTATTTGAAGACCACAGCCCAGAGAACTTGAATTTTAGGGTTTTTTTTTAAACATGTGCATTTCCAGGATTAAAGAAATAAATATATTTCCTCAGTATCTCATTAATATCTCCTTTTTCCCCCGGGTAGATTTTTCTAGCTTCTAACAGTGCACTCCCAAGCAATAGCATTGGAAGCATATTTGTCTCAGAACAGAAGTTTTACTGCTATTCCATTTGAATACTTTCCAAACATTTACTTCCTCTAATACCACAGCAAGCTCCTACAGGAATGGGATGCAAGGGAATTTAACCAGCAAACAGCATAAACTCCAGATAATTTTTTTTTTTTTTAAATTTGTAAATCTCCAAGAATACCCCCCAAACACAACCCTAGTATTCATACAAAAGGATCATAAGTATCTGAAAATACCAAGGTGATTATTTTTCCCTGAAAATATCAGGAAATCTATTTTATTAGAAATAAATTGATACTTGTCCTACAAGGTTTTGATTCTAAGACCTAAAGCTGGTAATGTAAATGTCTTTGGTATGTTACAGGGTTATCCCACCAAAGCTTCTTTCTGTTAGTATTTTTCAAGTTGCTGAAGAAGAGATCATCTAAGCAATGGAACATTTATTTAATCAGGTTTGAACTCCTCACTCAAGGAATAAGACTTTAAAAAATTTTGTTGAAACATTTTATGATTAAAATACACTGTGCAATTTTGCTGAAGTTACGGATTTTTTAAATTTAAAAGTATTAACCTTTTTTTTTTTTTTTTTTTACTTATCATTTCTTGGGGACCCTCACAGCTTTTCTATGCCCTGTTTTGCCACAGGAACCTTGTCTGTAACATAGTGGTGACATCTGACTGGGCCATTCAGGAATAGGATAAGGATTTCACTGTGCTGTATTGAGTATTGAATTTGTATGCATGCTTATCTACTCAGTGTGAAGAACAGTTTCTAAAATCAACAGATTAAATTTGTCCATTGGAAAACAACTAATGCATGCCATAGCAGAGATGATTAGCCCAGGTTTAAAATATAAACTTCATATTGATGCTAATAATGGTAATACAGAAATGAATTACTATTTTGTGTTCCTCAAATAGAATATACGTGAACTGAATAATGAAAGGCTGTTTAAGTACATTCATTAGCACTATTTACATGGGCAAATACTACACAACATGGAAAAGTGGAAATTAAAAGCCGATTTTCATAGTCACGTGGATGAAATGAAATTATAAATTGTTCACATTACCTGAAGTCTTCCTTGACTTTCAAAATGTAACAGAAAATAAATCAAGCCACACTTACATATTTGTGTATTAGCAGTCTCAGGAACTCTTATTAACCAGTGCAAATATGTGATTGATAAATTGGTACCTCTAGACTCTGTATCTGTTGAACATGGATTTTCACACTCTATAATTTCTTTCAGATTTCCTCTCAATAAAAAAAAAAAATTGTCTTCTCTCATCCTGTCAGTCTAAGAGTTCTCTAAAGTAGATCTAGTTATTTAGTACAGTTCTCTGAGATACTGACCCCATATATTTATACTTTTGGGCATGGTATTCCCACTGTTTACAGCCAAACAGGATATAAAGATCTCACATCATCAAGCAAAATTTTTTCTTCATTGTGCCACTTGTGTATTTCGTTAATGTAGGAATTTTTGTGCCATTGATTTGCAGCTCATATATTAGTATTAATTCTAATGTAAACAACATGCACAATCACATCATAAGCAAGTGGACTACTGTTGAACAGACCCTAAAGTGTTTTCCAATTTCTTTCAGTTTAGAAGTACATAAATAAGAGAAACAAATTTGAATACATTTGTGATTAGAGATGAAAAATATGTCTGTATGCTGGGATTTTTCTCACTTCAGTGACTTGTGGCTGTCTATTTCCCTATGTAATATATCAGAAAATAGAGCTATCCCATGTGCCTGAGGCTTACTCTTATCCTTGGCATGAACAGATCCCAGAGCCAAATATTTGAAAATTAAGTTTCACTTCTTCCCTAGTGGTTGTATGTTGACAAGTGCATTATGATCCATTTGTATAAATGATCTTCAAACAGCTGTCAGTAAGGGCTATGTTTAAACATTGCAATGAAACTTCCTAAGCAGATCAGATTGCAAGAGCAAACTGTCAAAGAAAAGAAGTTATCAGGTAAGCAAAATTCTTCTTGTGTCTTTCATGATTGCAGGGAACAGACCTGTCTGTTGGATTACTAAAGCTGTAGTATCTCAGTCTGGAGAGAAAGAACAAATGATGGAGAATAATGCCAGATTCCTTAGGACCTAGGGAACTCGTCCCTAAGGAGGCATGAAGCAATGCTTCAAATGTAATTTACAGACACTGAGTATTCTGAGTTGGAAGGGACCCACAAAGATCATTTAAGTCCAACTCCTAAGTGAGTGGCTCCTGGGGATCACACCCACAATCTTGCCACTAGTAATGCCATGCTCTAACTAACTGAGCTAATCTCATAATACTGGTGGAGACTGAAAGCTGAGGTTCTGCTTCTTTGGAGAATCAATGGGGATAAATGAAACATTTTGATAGAAACGGTGTAGATGTTTTTCAAACTTTTGAAGTATAAGAATTCAGAGTCGAAATGGTGCTTGCAGTGCATACATGCACTGTGCCAACCGGTGCTTGATCTCTCTGATACTTTGTTATTTCAAACTGGCAATCTATCTAGCTCCAGAGACACTTCTTAGATGGATTTATGTTTTAATTACTCTCCAGGTTTGCCCTCATGCATTACCTTGTGTCACAGGTAAGCACTCAATCTTGATTGAATGTCTGTAGCTTGAATCCGATCCCATCTCGTCTCTTTCAGCTATGGCAAACTGACTCTGAGCCAATGCTCTATGGGCAAGTGCCAATTGCCAGTTCATCCCCCCTCTAAATACTGAATAAGTGGCATGACTTAAGGGATGCTGAAATAATCCCAGATGATGAGAAGCCAGCAATGTGAGGTATTTATAGATGGGCACGATGACAGTTTTTAATAGGCTGTACGTACCTGACCCTAGGACAAGCCTACACAGAAGTCTTGTTTAGATAAATTATATTGTGATGGCACCTTCCCAGCTCTAACATTATCTGATTTTGTTATGTACAGGGAAAACAAAGTAAGGTACAGACAGCTGTCATGGGGAAGGGAGTACCAGAAGTTCTGGAGTACAAGGGTACTTTTGCAATGGTTAGGTATGACAAGGGGAGAATACAGATGAATATTAACAGCTTTACATTTCTGCAACAAGTGATGTATCTGAAAAAAGCTAAAAATTAATTCAGCAGCCACAAGTCAAAGAGAGTGGCCTGGGATGGTGCGACAGTGAGGCCCGTGTGGCACATACGGACATCTAAATTAGAAAGAAAAAAATTAAGGAAGACAGCGTTGCCTCAGTGTAACAAATCCATGTGTGTCTGCATCATTCAGAGGGCTGAAACATGAAGAAGCCTGTCAGACTGGGCTTGGAGTACCCAGCAATTAGGGTCAGGGCCTGACTTCCTGAAGTCACAGAGCTGCTTGTGGCTAGTTGTTAACAGGCTCTGTACAGAGTGTGGAATGATGCAAGAAGAAGCAAGAAGAGCCAGCAGATGAACCTGACTCTGTTCCTAGTCACTGGCAAAACTGGGGGTTCTTTGATCATGGGTTTGTTTACATGACAGCAGGCATGCTGGCAAGAGATGGGGTACACTTGAAACAAAGAAGGAAAAGAAACTTGCACAGGATTTAACAGGACTCATTGAGAGAATTTTAGACTAGATTTGAAGGAGAAAGGGATAAAATGGGGCCTGCTAGACATAAGCTTAAGGGCAGCATGACATTGTTTGAGGGGTGGTGTACTAGCAAGGTCACTCATGTGGCCATCTCAATAGATGCAGGAGACCGAGACCATGCAAGAGCAAAGATGTGAGGGCTATTGATGCATTAGAAACCACAGATGTGCCAGAGAATTGTGACATAAGCAGTAGGCTTCTCTCCCTGGAAAGGTGACAGGATCAGGATCCCAAATGAACTGCTTCTACACCAATGCATACAGCATGGACAAGAAATGGAGAAGCTGGAAGCTACTATGCAGCAGGAATACTATGGCATAGACAACATCACAGAATCATGGTGGGATGATTCAGGCAACTGGAATGCTGCAAAGGAAGGTTATGAACTCTTCAGAAGGGATAAGCAAGGAAAGACAGGAGGTGAGGTAGCCCTGTGTGCTGGGGGATGTTTTGACAATCCAGAGCTTAATGAAGGTGACAATAGATTTAAGTCCTTATGGGTGAGGGAGTCAGTGAGAAGGCTTACAGAGCAGATATGCTTTTTGGAGTCTGTTATGAACCACCCAACCAGAAAGGAAGGACAGATACAGAATATTCCATGAGCAGCTGGGAGATCATTGCACCACCTTATTTTCAGGGGTGTCTTCAGCTTAGAAGATGTTTTCTGGATATACAACACAGATGACAGAAGGTTTCTGGAGTGTGTAAGTAACTTCCAGACACAGCTGATGAGGGATCCAACTGGGACATACTGTTTGTGAACAGAATGGACATGTGATTGATATGAAGGTTGGAGGTAATTTTGGGCACAGTGCCTGTGAAATTGCATTCTTTTATTCTTGGAGAATATAAGGAACAGATTCAGCAAAAGTGCTACCTTGGCCTTCCAGAGGGCAAACAGGCCTGTTTAGGTGGCTGGTTAAGAGATTCCCTTGGAAGGGAGTTAGAAAGGGCAAAATAGTCCATGAATGTTGGACATTCTTCGAGAAGGAAATCCTAAAGGCTCAGGAGCAGGCTGTCCCAATGTGCTAAAAGATGAGCCATTGGGGCAGTAGACAAACTTGACTGTACAGTGAACTTTGGCTGGAAGAGAGGAATATAAGAAGAAACCTGTGAGTCTTGATCCATGGCAAGTTGAATATGGGTCAGCAGTGCCCTGGCAGCCTGGAGCCATGTCTGGGGGGGCATCAGGCACAGCATTGCCAGCCCAGCAAGTGAGGGGATTGTCCCGCTCTGCTCTGCACTGGGATAGCCTCACCTCAAGTGCTGAGGGCAGTTCTGGGTGTCACAGTATAAGAAAAAAGTTATTAGAAACTGTCCAAAGGAGGACTCTGAAGATGATGAAGGGCCTAGTGAGGAAGCCATATGAGGGAGTGGCTGACATCACTTGACTTCATCCTGGAGAAGAGGAGCCTGAGAGACTACATAACAGTCCACGTCTTCCTCATGAGGGAAAGCATTGGGGCAGGCACTGATCTCTTCTTCCTGGCAGCCAGTGACAGGAGCTGAGGGAATGGCCTGAAGCTGTTTCAGGGGAAGTTTAGGTTAGCTATCAGGAGAAGATTCTTCACCCAGAAGGTGTTGGGCACTAAAACAGGCTCCCCAGGGGAATATTCACAGCACCAGCCTGACAGAGTTCAAGAAACATTTGGACAGTGCTGTCAAGCAAATGGTGTGATTCTGGTCTATGAGGGGATGGTCTTATGCTGGGCCAGGAGTTGGACTCAATGATCCTTGTGGACCCCTGTGGGAATTCCAAGCACAGAAAGTTCTCAAAATCTTGTGTATGCAAGCTCAGACATAGACAGGAACACGGGGTTTGATTTAAGATCTTGGGAAGGCTTCCAGATTTAGAATCATAAAAATGTGAGTTTAAATAGAAAGAAATTAAGTTAGGTTTGAGGAACTTTTAAGGTTTTAAAGTTAAGATACAGAAGTAGTTATAAAAGCAGTAAGAAATTTAAGGTATAACAAGTAGTTTTGTGTGTCATTATATGATTGGTTAAGAAAGTTCGCACTGCGGCAAAAATGTATAAAACAAAGTAATTAACTATTGGTGTGAAAGTAGAAACATTCTTTTGTGGCAAAAGTTTATTGGCTAATCAACCACTAAAAAATCCTTGTAACCTGTGGTCTTGTGACCACATGAACAACTGGTGAATATGGTGAAGATGCTCTCACACCTTCATGAGACCATAAAAGAATAATAATAACTTGTGGTCCTGTCTCTCTCAAAATCCCAATAGGGCCTTTCCAAATTAGGATAGTTTATGGTTTTACAATTCTATGAAAATTTTTTGACCTTTGAAAAAAGAAACTCGGCATGTCAGGAATTTAACAGTGAGGAAACTATACACACCAGAACCAGAGCAGAAGTTAATCTGGCTACTGTAGTAGAAGACTGATGTGGTGCCGGAGCCGGCTAGCTCTCCCTCAGCTTCGCACCAGGGGTGGGACACACCTCGGGAGCAGGATGACCCAAGGTGACGCTCAGAGCAATACTCTGTGGCACTTCAGGCTAGTCAGGCACAGTATGGAGGCAAGAACAAGGGAAAGTCTTTTGTATGGGTTTGGAAGATGGGTTTAATCTCCAAAGGATACAGGGACAAAAAACAAAAGACACAGGCTGTGCAACAACTTACATATGGGGGAGGAGTAAAGGAAGGACACCGATCATAGATCAATAGGGAAGACTTAGGGGAGGAGTTTAAGGTGGAGCTTATAAAGCATAAACCAATGGGGAAGCTTGGGGGGCAGGAACACTTAACACAATCCAATGGGGTATCAAATACAATATGATCAACAGGAAGGATTCTAGAACAAAGGGTAGGTACTAAGTAAAACTAACAGGGAAGGATCTGGATAAAGGGGTAGGGTTACAATGGCTGACAGGGAAAGTACTGGAGAAAGGGGTTGGGATACAATGATTGATGGCAGTGAGGAGGTGGGTACAACTTGGAACAAACCAACATCAAAAGCGGAAAAGAGAGCAAACCATTTATACAAGAAACTTTAAATTTATTAAACAAAAACACACTACATATCCCCCTTTTCTGTTTAAACAGAAGTGCTGTGATCTTGGGGGATCTCCTCTGAATTCGGGTACACATCTCCCCACCGTGGCTGATCAGTGGGTACCTCTACCTTATTAACTTCTGTGGTGAGAGAGGTGGTACCCAAAATTGTTTTCATCAGTATCCTTTTTTTAGAAAAAGCAATTAAAATAAGAGATATAATGAACAGAACTAATAAAACAGTTCTTAACACAGAAGACAGCCATCCTGATATTCCCCATCATTTGAATATATTCCCTAACCAGTCCTCAGTTTCTTGTTTAATATGTCCGACAACCTCTTTCATTTTGTTGATGGATGCGTGGATGTTTTCTCTTCGGGATGTTGAGAAGCAACACAGTCCCTCAAAATCGTCGCACCCTTGACCATGTGCAAGGAGGAGAAAGTCCATGGCAGCTCTATTCTGTAATGTCGCCTTTCTGGTTACCTCCTCATCTGCTAGGAGGTCTCTGAGTGCAGCTGACGTTAAATTGGCTTGTTTCACAACGCAACACTCTAGGTGGCCCAATTCACCTACAGCTTTAGCTGCTGCAACCCAAGGCAAAAATACAGATACAGCAACTCTTTTTGACTTTAGCCAATGGATATTGTCTGAGTTGCAATTTTCATCCAGATTTTCAACGCTTCTCTTTTGGATTGCTGAATTACTTTTCTTTGAATTCCAATTCATAGTTTGGGTTTTGTTGGGTGAGAACAGTGACAGCCACCCTAATGTACATGGGCCTCTGAGAAGGTGAGAGGGGATTCCTGCCCATGCCCGATCACTGCAAATTAAAAATGTACCTTTGTCCAGTTTCAAGGGGGTGAAGTTTTCTGTGGAGGCCATCTTGACATGGCTAATGTGCTTACACCAATTAGCGGCGGTGTATTCTTTTTTGTACTGGGTGACCGAAGTGAATTTCTCTTTTTTGTAGGGAGGATTATACATAAATTGAACACAATAAAACGCAGGGGTAGAACCTAAAATTTCTAATTCTTGAGGTTCAACTTCAGCTGGGAGAAAGGGTTTTTGCCAATCACGCCATAAAGTAAGGGGGTTTGTTATGAGAACTTTGACTTTTTAAGTAGCAAAGGAACAAGTGGTGTGGTGAGGGAGGTTTCAAATTATTAGTATCTCTACGCAGGGATTGGAAACGACTGGGGGATTCTTTTGGTGTGAAAGGAATCCCCACCAGGCAGGTCGACATAGGGTTGTCCACTGCTGCCATCTACAGGCACATATGATCTTGCTTTAGTGCCTGGGCCAGGGTGATCCAAACGTTTTTCCTTGGTTGAGGGACCATCCACGCTTGCTAGAACTGGCATAGGAACATCCAGCTCATAAGGAGTCTCCGACAGGGGATGGGATGGTGTCTTCCCTGGGGGAAACAAAAACATAAAATTATTCAAAGAATGGGAACACAAACACAAAAGGATCAACTGGGGGATCAGGTTCTCATTCCTGTACACTGCTGCCTACGAAAGGATGCCACTGTTACATCTTTGGTAGTTTGGGCTGATTGTGATGATGGTTTTGGGGTGTAGGGCTTGACCCCCTTCTGAGGGACCCACTTTAACCCAGAGAGTGTGGATACACAAGTGTACCCATGTCCCCATGTTATCAGCTCACGTGGGCCCTCGACCTTTGCAGTCTCTGGATTCCTTACCAGAACAGGAGGGAGTTCTTTCTGCTCCAACTGCTTGTTTTTATTGAAATGCCTAACAACTGGTGAATTTAGGTTTTCAAAGTAGCAATTAAGAAAGTTTAGACTAAATAATGCCTTGCAGAGCTTTATTTGAGGTGTAGCCGTACCGGTGTTGCTCTCCTGCTGTCCCAGGACTCACTTGAGCAATTGATGTGTTCGCTCAATGACAGCTTGGCCTGTGGGGGAGTAAGGGATGCCTGTTTCATGATTCACTCCCCATTGCCGCAGGAACTCCTTGAAGGCCTTGGAGGCATTTGTAGGACCATGATCTATTTTAATTTCCTTAGGAATCCCCAGCACAGAAAAGGCCTGCACCAGGTGTCTTTGTCTATCAACAGTCTTCTCCCCTGTGTGGGCAGAGGCATAGACTGCTCAGAGAAAGTGTCCACTGACACGTGGACATATTTCAGCCTGCCAAACTCTACAACGTGTGTCATATCCATCTGCCACACCTTGCAGCTGTTAAGGTCTCTAGGGTTTATTCCTGATCCCAGTGATGGGACAGCACACTCACATCTGGGACATGTAGCCACAATAGCCTTTGTCTGGTCCCGCCTCAGAAGGAACTGGCGTACCAGGCCAGGCACGTTTTGATGGAATTGCTGATGGCTCAACTTGGTCTGCTGAAAGATGTTTGGCAGGTTTGCCATAACAACCAGGGCAGCCAGGGCATCTGCTCTTTTATTTCCTTTGGCTATGAATCCTGGCAGATCAGTGTGTGACCTCACATGCATTACACAGAAAGGCTGTTCTCAGTGGGAGACGAGATAGACTAGTTTCAAGAGCAGCCTAAAGAGGTTGGAATTAGAGACCTCCTTCAAAACAGTATTTTCTGCTCTAGATACTATCCCTGCCACATAAGCTGAAACTGTAGTTAGGCTGAATGGCTCGGAAAACCTCTCAAAGCTCTGACGACTGTGGCCAACTCAGCAATTTGAGGGGACCCCTCAATTTCCTCAGTATCCGTCTCCCACTGCTGAGTTTGAGGATCCCTCCAAGTCATCACTGACTTGTGGGATGCTCCGGACGAGTCAGTAAACACTGTCAGAGCAGACTTGATTGGTTTCTGGCTCTGTTTCCCTTTTGGAATCAATATAAACATCAAATTAATTTAAACAAGCTGGACTGTGGATTGAAATTTGTCCAGGGTAACTATCTAGAGCAAATTGGAACATTTTGTTCTTCCTGAGCAACTGCTCTAAAACCTCTTTTGTCAGCTTACCCGATGACAAGGTAAGCAGCAGATGAATACATGTGAAATCACATCCTGCCAGTTAACTCATCCTTGCCCTGGCCTTCCTAAATAACGAGCCATCAGCTCTTGTGGCCTTGTGATAGTCTTGTACCTTTGATGGCTGAGGAACACCCACTCTATGATTACGAGTGGATCCCTCTGTCCCTTGTCCCAATGAAAAATTAGGCCATGGAAGCATGGCAGTCTTCCTAAAACAATGAAGTTAAAAGGCAAATTTGGTAGGCAGTGGTGGGCTTGCTTAGAAGACATTGCCACCTGTGCTTTCTCTAGAGCTAGTTTAGCCTCTGGGGTCAGGACCCTAGGAGAACTTAGCTCCTCTCCCCATTTCAGTAAATTGAAAAAGGGAGCTAGGTCTTCGGTGGTGATACCTAGCCAGGGCCTGACCCAGTTCAAACACCACATAGCTGGAGATCTGCTAAGGTCTTTGAGTTGTCATTTATAGCCAGTTTTTGCGGAACAATGGTCCGCTTGTTGATTTCCAGTCCTAGATATCTCCAAGGGGGCACCCGTTGAACTTTTTCCTTCTGGAGCTTGAACCCTGCAGCAGTCAAAACACTGAACACTAGGTCAAGCGCGTATTGAAGTAGATTGGCATCGGGGGCGCACACAAGCGCATCATCCATGTAATGTAGGATGATGGCTTCCCCCATTTTAGTGTGCACAGGGGACAGCAATGAAGCCACATAGCATTGACAAATACTGGCACTATTCTTTATGCCCTGTGGCAGTACTTGCCAATGGTAGTGCTTCATTGGGGCTTCTCGGTTGATGGAGGGAACCGAGAAGGCAAATTGCAGGGCATTGACAGGGTCAAGAGGAATTTGAAAAAAACAATCCTTAATGTCAATGACAGCAAATTCCCAATTCTGTGGGAGCATCGAAGGGGAAGGCATCCCTGGCTGAAGTGACCCCATGTCTTCCCTGACTTTATTTATTTCTCTGAGGTCATGGAGGAGCCACCACCTGTCCTTCCCCAGCTTCCTGATGACAAATACCGGAGACTTCCAGGGGCTAGTTGTAGGCACAATGTTTCCCTTGGCCAACTGCTCCTCCATGAACTCATTAAGTGCCCTTAATTTTTCTTTATTCTCTGGCCACTGATCTACCCATACTAGGTGATCTGTGTGGTCCAATTCAGTTTTTGGGTCAGGCGCTCCTCAGTGACCACTACTAAAAATCCCAAGGGGTTGTTGGGACCTCTAATTTTACCCCCCATTGTGACATGGCATCTCTTCTCCAAAGGGGAACCTTAAAATCCAGAATGATTGGGCGTAAGCTTGCCCATCTGGTCCCTCAATTTTTACGATGATCTTTGATTGTCAAGCCAACTGTATACCACCAATGCCCTGAACTTTACCCTTAATAGATTGCAATTCCCAGTGTGATGGCCATTTGCTGGATGGTATGACCATCACATCTGCCTGTGTCCAACAGTCCATCGAGGTGAAGGTAATCCTCACCTTGGCGGACTCCACACCCCATCATTGATTTATTCTCGCCCATCACTTCTGCCCAGTAGACGCCTGGTGACATATCGTCCACTGGCAGCTGATCCGTCAGTGGAATGCCCTGGGCAATTATTTGGCCTCTAGGCATGAAAAAGGGTGGGTGGACACAACGCACCATGAGAATGAGTCCCTCTGGTTCTGATGTTATAACTGCTGGAGAGATCTTAATCTCTGGGGGTGTGTGCTTAGTGTCCCTGATAACGATGTACTTACCAGCGAGTCCAGTAAGCAACTTCTTGTCCTGTCTGGTAAAGGAATCCTGGTTCTGTAGGTTGACTGGCACTCTGTGCCAGTTGGTGGTGTTGAAAAGCCTGTTTATTGTCACAATCAGCTGAAATGGTTTTTGTGGCTCCCACAACCTCCCCATCTCCCTATGTTGACCTGCCTCATTTGTTTCTCCATGCAAGGCTGGCCCGCACTCCTCCTTTAGTTTTTTAGATTTTGATTTAACTGCCCCCTGCCCTCCTGTTTGTTTATTGTGGCATGTTGTGGAGGCTTGCCTGAAAGGCACATTTCCATGTGACCCTCTTGCTCACATATATAGCAGCGGAACGATGATATGGCTGCAATGTTATGGCTGCTGCTGTTCTGTCTGGGATCCCCCTTCTCCCTTCTTGCTCCAGGACAGTGGCTCTCTTCGTACAGGCTTCCACCATCAGATCGAGAGCTGGCGGTGGCTTGAATGGCAGGCCCAGGATGATCTTCTTACAGACTTCATTCGTGTTCTCCTGGGCCACTTCCGTCATTATCTGAACTTGTATTTGCTGACTCTTGACCTGCCTCTCCACCCGGAGCCTCCCAATGAAATCTATAAACAACTCAGAGGGAGACTGCTTAATATTAATATAACTCCGTTTGGGGTCTTTTGTGGGCATTAGGATAAATGCCTTCTCAGCAGCTCCTTTGATTTCATCCAGAACAGGCTGAGGTATTCCCCCAGCCCGCTTGCAAGCCTGAGCCCAATCTCCCTCACCACTTATATGATCCATTGTTATTGGATTATTAGCTGTGTCAACGGCGCACTTGGGGTTCTGCAGGAGCTCAGGAAGGAGCTCCCTCAATAACCTCTTCCATGGCCTTTCCCACAGAAGGTATTCCGTGGGAGACAGAAGACATGAAAACAAATCCCGGAGATCATAGGGAACTAACATGTTTGACGAAAAAGTTGCCTTCAAGAGGCCTTTAAAATATTCACTTTCTCTGCTGAACTCTTTCTGAGCCCTGCAGAGCTCCTTTTTGTTTTGGGAGAAGTTCCCATGCTGGGTGTTCTCCCCATCGATTATAAATAACAGGAGGGGCAATGAGAAGGGCCTCCTGTTCCGGGTGCCGGTCCCCAGGCCCATCACATCCGGTTCCGATACTATGGGAACTGGAAGGAGGAGCGTGGGAACGGGAAGTCGGAAGAGAGCGGGATCCATCTGAAAAGGGGGAGGAGACAGGGGCAGAACCATGGCTGGAAGGGGAGATGTCTTGGGGTGGTGATGTCATGGAAACAGGAGGTGAAGCTGGTGGAGAGGAAGGGGAGGTACCTAAGGGAGGGGTGGAGTCAGGGGAGAGGGAGGGGTAAGGAGAAGTAGGGAGAGAGTGAGTGTGGGAAGAAGCTGCACAAGGGAGGGACTCAGCCATGTGGCCTCCACCATCCTGTGCCTTTTGGGGGCCATTTTGTGGGGTAGGGGAAGTCATAGGGAAAGCTGGGGAAGTTGTGGTAGGGAGAGTTTGAGAGACAACTTGGGAACTCATGGCATTTATTTGAACTAGGGGGGGTCTGTGACTGGGGAAGAGGGATTTAAGGAAGGGTCCCTGATAGCGCGGCCGTCGCTGTCTGGGCAAGGGTAGTATGGAGGCTGTGGAGAGCCAGGGCGTTGGTGGCTCACCTGTGCTTCTTGGTGGCCTGCTCCACACAGACCTCCTGGTGTAGGGGACAGGGGTTTAGGTCTAAGGGAAGGGGAAACTGGGGATGCAGGTTTGGGCCGTCTCTCCACTTTCCTTGTTTCTATGAGGACTGACCAAGTTACAATGAATAAAGCAAAGAATTTACTCACTGAGGTGTCTCCATTATTAGCCAAATCTGTTAATTTTCTGCCAACAGCATCCCAAAAGGGGATGGTCGCTATGTCCTCGGGAGACGCCTTTGGAAAGTGGAGGGAGAGCCACTGAACCAACTTGTTAATAACTCTTTAGAAAACTTTCTTTTCCCGTCGTCCAGGATATCCACAACTTGGAGATAAATTCCCCTCTGCTGTGCTGATAACTTTGCACCCATCCTAACACTGGGTCACTACCAAACCATAAATCAGCACAGCATAATTTTCCCTCCCCCCCAGCTGAAGGGAAACTTAAAAAACTTAAAATAAGGGTCCACGGACAACCCAAGGGCAAGGGTGCTTCCCACAGCCAACCCTTCCTTTTTTAACTAGTAAGTACCCTCAGCCCAGTCTGGGGGATACTGACCCCTCCAAGGTCCGGTGAACAGGTGCTGCAGGAAAGATCCTCCACATGGGAGAGATCTTCCAGGTGCAGGAGGACTGCTTCTCCCCCTCTGGGAGTGCAACCAGACAGAAATTGGTGTGCTGCAACCAGAGGCAGCTGATGGCCAGAACTTCCAGGCTTCCTCCAAGCCTCAATCCATCCGTGGGGTCCCTGTGCCAGGGGGCCCCATGCTGGGCATCAGCTGACACGGTGCCAGAGCTGGCTAGCTCTCCCTCAGCTCCACACCAGGAGTGGGACACACCTTGGGAGCAGGATGACCCTAGGTGCGGCTTAGAGCAATGCTCTGCGGCACTTCAGGCTCGTCAGGTGCAGTATGGAGGCATGAACAAGGGGAGGTCTTTTGTATGGATTTGGAAGATGGGTTTAATCTCCAAAGGATACAGGGACAAAAGACACAGGCTGTGCAACAACTTACATATGGGGGAGGAGTAAGGGAAGGACACTGATCATAGATCAATAGGGAAGATTTAGGGGAGGAGTTTAAGGTGGAGCTTATAAAGCATAAACCAATGGGGAAGCTTGGGGGGCAGGAACACTTAACACAATCCAATGGGGTATCAAATACAATATGATCAACAGGAAGGATTCTAGAACAAAGGGTAGGTACTAAGTAAAACTAACAGGGAAGGATAAAGGGGTAGGGTTACAATGACTGACAGGGAAAGTACTGGAGAAAGGGGTTGGGATACAATGATTGATGGCAGTGAGGAGGTGGGTACAACTTGGAACAAACCAACATCAAAAGCGGAAAAGAGAGCAAACCATTTATACAACAAACTTTAAACTTATTAAACAAAAACACACCACCACAGAAGAAAATAAAATAATGTATCTGTAAGCACATTAGTGATAAAAAGAAGGCTAAGGGGACTCTTCATTATTGGATGTGAGGGGAAACAAAGTAACCAAAGACCCTCATCTTTTCATCAAAAGGTTGAGCGGTTGAGGTACTTAATGCCTTCTTTGCCTCAGTCTGTTGCCTCAGTCTTCTGCCCCAGATCAGTTGTTCTTGGTTGCGAAGACGCAAAACCCAAAGGTGGAAGACAGGGATGGGGAGCAGAAAGAAGCCCCCAGAAGGCAAGGGGAAATGGTCAGCAACCTGCTACACCACTTAGATGTGGCCTATGGGGCTGGGTGGGATTTATCTAAGGGTACTGAGGGAGCTGGTAGAAATGCTTATTGAATTCTTCACATCTTTTAGAGACAGTCCTGGGTAACTGGGGAGGTTCCAGGTGACTGGAAGTTGGCAAATGTGACACCCATCCATAAGAAGGGCCAGGAGGAGGATTGGAGAACTGCAGACCTATTTCTCTGTACTGAGGAAGGTCATGGAGTGCCATCACATGGCAAGTGCAGGACAACCCACAAGTGTCAGAGCCAGCGAGTCTCTGGTTTGTGAAAGGCAAGCCCTGCTTGATCAACATGATCCCCTTCTGTGACAGGGTAACACCCTTAGTAGACAAGAAAAAGGCTGTGGATTTTTTGTGCCTATAACTCATTAAAGCCTTTGACACTTTCCCACAACATCCCCCTGGAAAAAACTCTGCTCATGGCTCGGACAAGCACACTGTTCACTGGATAAGAACCTGACTGTATGGCTTGTTCCAGAGATTGGTGGTGGATGGAATTACACTCACCTGGTGGCCAGTGACCAGTGGTGCTCTCCAGGGCTCAGTACTGGGACCAGTTCTGCTTAATATTGTTATTATCTGGATGAGTGGATCAAGTGCATCCTCAGTAACTTCACAAACAACACCACATTGGGCAGAACTGATGATTTCTTGCAGGGCAACAAGGTCCTGCAGATGGATCTGGACAGGATGGATGAGTGGGTTGAGGACAATGGCTTGACAAAAGAAAATATTTGGTTGTCGTTGGGTGTCAACAACCCACAGACTGGGGAAGAGTGTCTGAAAAGCTGCCCAGAGGAAAAGGACCTGGGGGTGCTGGTGACAGCAGCTGAACATGAGCCAGCAGTGCCCAGGCGGCCAAGAAACTAAATGGCATCTTGGCCTTTACCAGCAATAGTGTGGCCAGCAGGAGCAGGGCAGGGACTGTCCCCCCGTACTTGGCATTGGTGAGGCCAACCTTGAATCCTGTGACCAGTTTTGGGACTTTCATTAAAGAAAAAATGTTGGGGTGCTGGAGCGAGTCCTGAGAAGTTCAACAAAGCTATTGAAGGGTCTGGGGGACAAGTCTCAAGAGGAGCGGCTGACGTTGTTTAGCCTGGAGAAAAGAAAACTGATAAGGAACCTTTGAATTCTCTGCAACTACTTGAAAGGATGTTGTAGTGAACTAGGAATTGGTTTCCTCCCAAGTACCCAGCTTCAGAAGAAAAGGAAATGGCTTCAAGTCGCACCAGGGGAGGTTCAGGTTAAACATTAGGAAAAATTTCTTTACCAAGAGGGTGACTAGGCACTGGACCAGTCTGCACAGGAAAGTGGTTGAGTCACCTTCTGGAGGGGTATTTAAGAGACCCATAGATATGGTGCTTAGGGATCTCACTTAGTAGTCATCTTGGTTGTGTTAGGCTAATAATTGGGTTGATGATCTTAGAGGTCTTTTCCAGTGTAACTTACTATATGACTCTATGCATGTGTGTTTGTCTTACTGGGAGATTAGAAAAATTTCTGATCCCACTCAGAGAATAAATTTTAAGTATTATGCCCCTGAGATATTGCACGTCCTCTAGCCCTGATTCCTCTGTGGTAAAAGCTGTGATATCTGTAACAGCTTTCTGAAAGTTGGTATCTTTTAGACATCAGAAGGCCATTGAAAAGACAGATGAGAAATCCAGGATTGCTCTCTTCCACTGTATTACTCTCTTTAGCAAAAGTAAATATACATAGGGTTCTTTTCTCAGAGAAGAACCTCTCTTTTTTTCTCTGCTTCCTTGCATCCAGGTCTTTCTGCTCTGGTTACATTTGAGTATTTTCCTGAGTGGTCAATAGTGGTTTTACTTTCAGACAGCTATGACAGTGATAATAGCATACTTACCTGTAGCTAAGGGATCTGAAATGCCTACTGATACACCTACTGATAAGACAAAGTTACAATAGAGAAATCTGCCTGGTGGAGTGTAAAGGATGAGTCTCCTGTTCAAGTTTGCCCTAGGCCCCACATTGGTGTAAAGTGGCCCTATCTAGGAGTCTGTTTCCTTACCAGATGAAACACTGAAATGCGATGGAGCTCAGTTGGGCTGAGATGTTCAGTGATCTCCTGGGAGGATGGAGTTCCATGGTCTTAACAAATGTGAACTGTTAGACGCACTAAAAGAATTGAATCATTTGAACTGCAATAGTTTAAGTCTACCCTATTTCCCAGATTCATTCAAGTAGCTTCCCCATGCTTTACCTAGAGCCTTCTGGCACTACAACTTTTTGTCTTTTCCTTAAAACACATCTGCTTACCTTGACCTCTGGAGAAAAGAAGAGGCAGTACTAATCTAAATTAAATGTAACTAATAAGCAATATCTGCTTCCTTTATAAAAGATGTCAGAATAATAAACCTCAGATGAATGAACTGTTTTGTTTGTGATCAAAATACATAAAAAAACCAAAAACATGAATCAGATATATTTGTGCTGTCTCAAATGTAAACAGAACCAGCAATGTACTAGACAATAAAAGACTTTACAAAATTTTCCCTATCAAGTAAAATAAATGCATTTGTTCTTTATTCCATAGCAATGAACCAAGTGTTAAAGCCTCAATGTAATCAGTCCATTAGGCACGTGGGACTCTCTCAAATCTCACAGATGAAGTGCCAGGCTAAAAACAGCCTCCACAATATGTGTACCCTTTGCTTTTATCCTGTTTTCCAAGGCACAACCTTAATCTAACCAGGGCAAGCAAGATGCACACGGATGGAATACTGTTACATCTCTGAACCGAGAACGTCAGCTATATCAGAAACACCTTTAAGTGCTTTTAACTTGCTGTTTTTATTTTAATTTACCTTAAGTGTGCTTTACATCCAGTTCTGTCACTGCACATTGGTGGAGTTTGTATTATGGGAATGGTTATTTACAGACCTGGTTATGGAGATTAGAAATCTGCTTGTGTCTACTCATTTGTTTCACTCTGACTGTCCTCTTTTTCAGAATTCTGGACATAACTTCCAGTTTTCCAATTTCATTATATTCTGTATCAGTGTCCAAGTGTCTGTGTGTGCTAGTCCTTGAAAATTGTTCTTAGACCTGGTCCATTCCTATTATCTAATCACTACAAGTCTTCCTATGAGCTTCTTAGGAACATATTGGACATATTCTGGGTCATCCCCTACCAATGATGATTTTTTTACAGCTCTTGCTCACTCTGCCCTTTAACCATCCACTGCCTAGTTGCATCTTGGGGAGAACTGTACTCACACAGGTATTTTACAAACCGCCCAAAATGGCAAGCTGTACAGTGCTGCAGAGCAATAGTTTTTTATTCTGATGCAATGAAAGCAGGAAAATACTCAAATATTTACAGTTAATATAATTGAAATATGAAGCAGAATATAAGTTTTAGTGGTATCAAAAATTAATGGGGAAATGAAGAGTGATCACCAGTAGATGGAAATACTTAACAAAAAAAAAAAAAAAGGAAAATGTATCAATGGATAAAATAAGTGATGAAACAAGGAAGAAAATAGAAACTAATGCAGAAAGTACGATTGAATCCCACTTCTGCTAGGGTGGGTGCTTTGTTATCCCCCAGTTCTTCTGAGTCTTCAGCTTGATTTTCTTAGGAAGTAGGCATGAGGAATGAAGACTTTTTTTCAGACAGCTGCACTGATTCCATTCTCCACCACATAAAAAAAGCAATTCATTTGAGCTACTGCTGTCTGTCATTGTGTTCCATTTTTTCTTTCTTATCACCTTGCTAAAACTTGAAGGAAGCAGAAAGTTCACCAATGTCGTTTCAGCTGGCAGCTGAAACTCTTTCTCAGTTTTTTAATGGAAGCAAAAATAGCTCCCAAGATCGAGCACTAGGTGTCCTGAGGCTTTCTTGGTTAGTAAATGGAGATGACAAGACTGGAATGTATTCAATCTGTTGCTGTCTCCTGGGCATCATTTATAGATTCCCTGTCAACCCACAAGATCCTCTATTACTATGAACAGTGTAATTAGTTTACAATTAAAGTTAATCACAAATCTATAGAAGGAGCTTCCAAATATTGACAATGATTAAGAAAGTGAAATTACCATATATAGCTAATTAATTCATGGTTAGAAAATTGTGAAAGGAAATGAATTCTTAAAGCTCCTTATAATCCTGGTAGCAGAAATTGCTCTTTCTTACTTCCAGACTCAGCAATTATTTGTGTATCTCTGATATCCTGAAGGAGGTGATTAGGACAAAATATAAAAATAGTGTTTTCTGTCTACTTCAGTTCTCTTCTAAAAAGTGTGTTAAAGCACCACTTTCCTATGCAAAACATCAGTTCTCTCCATGTATTCCAAGTCAGCATTCCACAGTACAGTCACCCTCCTGGGGCTGCAGAGAACACCTCAGAAAGGAAGATTAGCCAAATATGAAGTGTTTGTCATAAGAAAAAGAAGAAAAAAATAAATACTATTTTGCTGACATTTTCTTCTCTTTTCTACAGTCATTACTCACATCTTACCCTTACAAAATGTATGACAACTTGCAAAAAGGAATCTTCACATCTCTTAAATTGTCATTATTTGCTTATTTATATTATCCTCCTGTTAGAGATTGACACCTTACTGTTTCAGGCATTGTCCAAACAGGGAGCAAAATGCTGGTTCTTGCCTCAAAGGACTTGCAATACCCCAAAAGGATACAGGCAGATTAAAGAATACAAGAAAGCAATGACACAGTAAGGAGGAATGGCAACAGTGGCAGTACATCTGCAGCACTGTGTTTTGTGGGCTTGTTTTTTCTAATGGGTAGGAAAAAATAAGCAAATTTCAAATTCATAATGCTGAGCACAAATTAAGTATGATAAGGAAGCAGCATTAGGGATATTTATGGGAAAGTTTTGGCCTCATGTAATGAGCAGTATGGGGAAAAAAACAGTAAAATGTTTATTTCAAATGTAGCAACTATGAGGTAAGGATATATCATGGACCAGCCTGGATGAGATATGATCTACCTAACTGCATGGATCATATCAATAGGATGGTATTAAACTAGGAGAAGTACTGAGAGTGAAGACACATCACTCAGGCTTGATCTTATAGATTGAAGAGAGCTTTTCAAGAAGAGGAGGCATCAGTATATTCCTGGGCAAACTATCCATTCTCTGACAAAAAGGGTGCTAAGTACCAAAGGCTGCCAATGGACTGTGGTGTTTTTGTATTGTCTTCCTTCAGCTCATGAAGGGATCACGGAGAAATCTGACAAAAAAGCATTCCTACTTTTTTCTGTGTGTGTGTGTGTATACACACGTGTGTCTTTTTGTGCTTGGGCATGGCTGGGGTGTGTCTGTTGGTGTGGTTTTTGTTTCTAACAGAGAAGTCTCTATATCCAGAACAGCTGTAATACATGGAGAATTCAGGGTACCGAGAATTTCAGCAGTGTCAGTCAAGAAAATAAAGGAGCGTTGTAGAGATAGAACTGGTTGGACATCAGCTTCAGACCATGGGATGATAGCAAACCTGTTCATATAAGGTTATGCTTCAAGAATGTTCTCAGTTTTCTCCCCTGATTGGTTGTCGTTTGCCACATTATTTTTAATATCCCTAATCTCAGCCTGTTATTGGAACCCTGCCTTTGGATCCGCCCTTAGATTTCTGTATATAACTGCTGCATTCACATTTTTCGCAGCTTTTGGGGTTGACCCCATATTCTGTGCTTGCTTTTTGCAGTTTGTTATTTTGCAATTAAAGCAGTTTTACTTTTTGGGTCACCCAATCGTGTCCATCCCGTTATTGGCCACACCACTCCCAGCAGGCCCGGGCCCGGGGTGACGAAGGTAAAACGCGACAAGTGGCTCCTGCACAGGGACTTGATAATCAAGGTCTCCCGTGCCAGGCTTGGTCAGCAAGGAGAGCTGCGCCAGTAGGACATTCCTTTCTGCGGGTGTTTTTTGGATAATTGCCAGGCCTGGCCAGATGTTTCGATGTTCGGGCAGCCCTCGGAGAAGCGACCAGCCGTCCCAGTAACCCTGCGGGAACAGCAGGTAAGCAGAAAGGGGACATCCGACTCATCATCCTACCCTAACTGGGGGCGCATATCCCACCCCAATCCAAGTTTCAAGACGGCCTCCAGAATTTCAACTGTAGAATGGGATATCTATGAACGTTTTAAGGTAATTCTATCACGTCACGGGAAGGAGGTGGGGAAGCGAGAGCTAAAAGTCTCTGTCGCTCGTTTGCAATTTTCTTGGCAGCATGGCAGGCAGTGCAATGCTAGAAACATCGAAACTCGACAAGTGCCGCCACCCTGTCCACCACCACCACCATAGCCCCGGGGCTGCAGAGCAGGCAGCAGCCGGGCCGGGGCGGGACACGCCCGCGGCTTCTCTTCCCACCTCGCGCCGCTATCCCAGCTTCACAACTACTTCCCGATTTGAGGTTGTCCCCTTCCCTCTGATCCTGAGAGCAGGACACGAGATCAGAGCCTGTTGGAAACACAGGAGCCTGTACGATTTGCAGCTCCTGCTGTCTCGTGTCCCCCTCTTTCGGGCTGCCCTGGAGTGGAACGCGGGTTTGGAAGCGTTGGCTCGCCCCGCCATTGCGTCCCCCGCGCTCCCCTCCCTCAGGGACCCCAGAGGGCAGCGCCGGCACCATCCCGGCTCCTTCCCGCTCCGTCCCTCCTCTTCCCGCGCTTTTTCCTCGCCCCTCCTCCCTGGCTAACAACAAGCGGTCCACCATCTTACACTCCAGTTGCATTAAATCGACTGCTATTGTACCACCGCGGCCACTCACCAGCACCGAGCCCTGGGCGGCAGCCGCCGTGCTGGGGCCGGGACACCCCGGCAGCCGGGGGACAGCGGCCGTCTCCCGCCCTGGGCGGCACAGCTTTGCAGCCGTGGGGCGTTCTGCCGTCGGCGGACGAGCGCTGTGTCCGGGGTCTCCGCCCCGGCCGGCGCCGCTGCCGTGGCCCGCAGGGTCGGGCGGCCCTCTGACAGCTACCGACAGCAGCGGGGGCGGCCCACAGCAGGGGCCAAGCCCCTTTGGATGGAGCGGAGCGGGGCCGCGCTCCCGCCGCGACTCAAACTCGGAGCCCAACTCCGAACAACTCCGTTGCTTGGCAACCACCATCTGGCGCTGGAGCCTAACGGAACCTCTGAGCCAGCCAGGACTGCCGCATGCTTACCCAGATCTACAACTATAATGAAGGTTTGTTTTGTAGAGTTGATACCATCTCTCCTGGACTTCTCACTTTTCTTTATGTGGCTGCACTGCATGGAAATGACCTGAAGTTTTCCAGTGTTGGGAGAAATTTCACTCAAAACCAGAAGTGGACCTTTTTATTAGTATACGGCAATTTCTGTATAGGATTCTTTCAATTCATTGATACCTAGTATCTGTTTATTTTTATGTCTTCACTTTGTTTTGACTTCAAATACTTTATGTCATTGCTGTATATATATATATATGACAAGCTGCTTCTTGGTAGAACATAGCTTTCAGGGTTGTTAACTGCTTGCTAGTATCTTATGAACAGTTAGCAAGGCTGAAGTACATTGTCTGAAATGAGGAAACTGAATAATTTGCAAAACCTTTATAAGGATTTCTTTTTGGATTTACTGTAATCTCTTTCCTCAATCTTTTTTATAGGTCAAAAATTTATGTAACAATTGTTGGTGTATTATTCAAAACAGCAACCTAAACGTAAAAACATTTTTAACAAAGTTTCTTACTATAAGAATTTAAAGACCACTTCCTGAGAATTTATCACAGACTACAGTTTGGGACATTCTCATGCCCAGATAATCTCAGGTGATGCCATTAGACAGCATAAAATTACCACCAAAACCAAAGAAGCAAACGGATTGATAATAATCTAATGCATTTTTCTGATATCCAACTCTGTCTTTTGGGAGTGCTAATTAAATAAATAGTCACTGTACATAAACAAAGCTTAAGCTATAACTCTCAAAAAACTTATAATTGTCTCAAGGTGTTTCACTTTATTTAACGGTATATGTTATGTGTGGGGCACTCATAATCTAGTAGTGATAATTAGCCCAATCTGAACTGGTATCTTCTATCTCATGGCTTTGTACATGTATCCATCTGCGTGATGCCACCACAGTTGACCACAACTGACACACAGGTTTGCATAAATACCTTTCATATTTATTTCTGGATTTTAATGTAAGGTTTTTACAACTGAGTATACTGATACTTTATGACCTTATTTTGACTGGACCTACTTTGTAATAACTCTAGATAATGACAATATAACAGTTTTGTCACCTTCAGTTTATAATTATTCATAAATTGTTCAAAGGAAGAGAATACCATGCTGAGTAAAACCCAAGGCATACACTTCTAAATCCTTGTGTTGTGCCATATGTCCCTGCAATTAATGTCAGTCTGCAAGGATAGCCTTATATTGAGCCCCAAAAACTATAAATCATAGAAAACAAGCAGATTAACTTCACCTTTTCTTTTGTTGTTGTTATGTTAACTGTGTTACCATGTTTGTTAAGTTGTATGTTAAAAGTTTTTAGGAATTGTTTATGTTCATTTTTTCTGGTCCAGAAGAGAGAAAAAGATGATGTGATGAGTTTGGTTGGGACTGCCTCACTGGCCTATGAGGATAATTTTAATCTTGGGCCATGGGAGGCAGAGATTTGTGTTGTGTTGGTATTAATGTTTATTTTGTTCAGTTTCATGCTGATGATTGTTCTATTTTTGAGGAAACAGAGAGGGGGGAATCTCTCTTGTCCACTGCAGAGTGGCTCAGTTGGGCTGCATGTGTTCTTAATTTTTTTAAGAGTTCATTTATGGAGCCTAACCCCCTAATAGTTGTCTGTTAATTTCCTGGGGGAGGAGATATGCTTGTGTTTCTACAAGTAGAGGCCCACAGACAAAAACATAAAGCCTGACCTGCCTGCAGCCACTCTGTGAACAGCCACAAGAAGAATCCCCAAAAGAACAGGAGAGGGAAGTGGCTGAAAGAAGGTCTGCAGACAACATATCTGAAATGTTTGCCTTTTGTTATGCAGCTTTGTTTTGAAGATCATTTTCCAGGACATGGCATTTAAGGGACTCCTTTTTACAGTACTTGGAATATTCAAGATCCTGCTGCTCACTGATGGTTGATAGTCTGCAGCTGGAAGTAGAACATTTGGGTGATGCTGGCAAACATCATGCAGCAGGAGACCCTTTGTCTGCCAGTGCTCACCCCTTTCCTGCTGCTAGCTCAACCGAACTGTTACAGATTACACGGCTGCAATTACACGTGCTGCTACTGAACACAGTCAGTCAATACACCAGAGCATTCAAGTACTGAAGGAAGGAGTGAAGAAATTACTAGTTGAGTGGACTTTTCAAAAACTGGGGTTTGTTGGGTTGGTTGCTACCATTATAGATTTGCTTTTTATTGTAGTTATTGTTGTTGTATTGTTAATGTTACCTCATTTAATGACTTGCTTATTGGGGATTGTCTGGAAGTCATTACAAGCAATTTTAATTTTTCAACAGAGGAGTGGGATATGTGGATATGACTGGTTAGGCGTCAATTTAAGACCGTGGGGTGACAGCAAACCTGTTCATGTAAGGTTGTGCTTCCAGAATGCTCTCAGTTTTCTCCTCTGATTGGTTGTCATTTGATGCATTATTTTTAATATTCCTTGTCTCAGTCTGTTATTGGAACCCTGTCTTCAGATCTGCCCTCAGTTTTCCATCTATTTATTGTTGCATTCATGTTTTTTGCACCTTTTGGGGTTGACCCTATACTGAGTGTTTGCCTTTTGCTGTTTGTTATTTTGCCATGAAAGCAGTTTTACTTTTTGGGTTACCCAGTTGTGCCCATCCTGTTATTGACCACACGACTCCTGGCTGCCCCAGGCCTGGGGTCATGAAGCCGAAACGCGACAGAGCATGTCCTATAGAGTTTTACACAGCTTTGTAATGCGAAGTGAATTTTTCATGATACATGTTATTACAGTGACTGACCACTTGTGCTAAGCTGTGGTATGGATTCACATACAGCTATTAAAGATATTCTAAGAAATTTAGTCAAAATTAGAAAATTATATATTCCATTAAGCATTGCAGCAAAGAGCTGCTGAAGCTGTTTACTGTATGAAAACAAGTAGATCTATACATTGCCAATTACATTGCAATTCCAGATGTTCAAGATTGTACTAATTGGTGCACCTGCTTAAAAATTGTTCAAGAAGCAGGTAAAGAATAATCTCCTAAGCAAGCTCTCTCCAGATCATGAGGGTCTCCCAGATCTTTTCCCATGCTGGCTGGCATTTGCTTTCTGGCTGTCAGAGAAGGCTTGCTGAAGGACCACATACACTGCAAGGAAACCACTATGATGGCTCTGTCTACTGCAGTATAGGAGGCAGAAACAAATCCTCAGAGCACTGCAGACCCATGAGGGCTGCCTGAACTTCTGCACAATCCCTTCTGCAAGCTCTCTGGAGCCCAGATTAGAACTGAGACCCATCATCCATCTTACTTGGCTTCATCTGTTTGGGACAGAGGTTGTTCATCTAAAGTGAATTAGGTACACTTTAGGCAAGCCAGAAATCTTAATCTTTCCATCATCACTGCCAGAAATTACTTCCAAGAAGATGCTGGTAGCAATAGAAAATAGAACAATTGTCAGGACCACTATTTGGAACTAATTAATTGCCTATCCAAAATTTATGCTAGGACTGATAAGCCTCTCATAAGTAACATGGGCAGTTTATTTTGTTGGTTGGAATAGTCATAGTTGCCAACCCACACTCCACCGTACTATGAAAGTTATGACAGTCTGATGAATTTCCCAGAGACTAAAGGTAGTTTCACTTTTCTTTTAAAAAGTAAAATGAAGGACTTTGGGAATTACCCACCAGCCTCACTTCAGTAATGGCTAAGATCATGGGAAAAATAATACTGGAAACTATGCTGAAGAACAAGGCAGGTGGGGCAGTGATTATGGACAGGCGATGTAGTGTCACCAAGGGAAAACTGTTCCTTCACAAATGTTGGACTGACTGCATTACCAGACAAGAGAAGGGCAACTGATATCATCTTCCTGGACATCTGTGAGGTATTTGACAGTGTTCTACTGTTACCGCTGAAGATGAATAGATCACATGCACACAGGTCAAGGTGTGGTGAAAGGAAGAGCCAAGTTTATTTTTCCTCCCAGGATTTATAGGCTTCTTACCATGGCCAGGGATTGGATGGTCAGGATAACACTTTCTCATTGCACTGGCCATGAGAGATGCCCATCACAAGATGTGTAACAGAAAGAATGTACACATATCTATGTTTACAGTTACTGTCCTGGGAAAGTCGTTAGAAAACCACGTCAGCAAGCTCAGAAGCTGAGTTTTCAGGGCAACATCTCACCCTTTTTGGTTTAACAAAAAGAAAAGAAAAAAGAAAAATGAACAAAGAAACTAGCAACATTATAAACAATCAAAAGAATAAATAATAGGAAAATACAATACTCCATACAATCAGAGGGCTGTAATTTCAGGGTGATATCTCACCCTTTTGTTATTACAAAAAAAACCCAACCAAACAAAAAAAAACAGAAAAACAACAGAAACCCCAAAAAATAAATGAAACAAATGTCCAACATCAACACCTGCTTGTGGATGGCTCTCAATTTGGTCATGGAGGCAGAATCCATAGCCAAATTGAAAGGTGCCTGGGAAAACTTCTGAAATACTATGACAGCAGCCTATAATTCCATCAATTGGGCTGATCCAGCCTCATGACTCTCTAAAAAAAAACCAAAAAACAAAACAGTGACATCAATGGAAAGATTAATGTGATAAACTTGAGGAGGAGAAACTGCTTGCAGAACCTCCTCCAGCATCTACTGTGCCTGTGGGGTCAGTGTCAGAGGTGACTTTAAATCAGAGTCCCCCTTTAATAGACCAAACAAGGGAGACAGTTGTGTCGTGGTCAGTTCCATATAGGGACACAACCATGTAAAAGTCCATTAATTTTTGGACATCATTCATGCAGTGTCTGCACTGAATGCAAAAAAAATAATTGCACCTCCAGATGCGGGACTGTTTGTCCCAAAAATTATTTTGACCCTCAAATAATTTCAGGGAGGTTGTAGAGACGAGCAGCAGGAAACTGCTTGCAAACTCCAGAGAGGGCTAGAGCCCTATATCATCGGCAAATGCCGGAAAATTTTCACAAGCCTTATGGCAAAATCTCCATTGATATCTCTGTGTGGGCTCAGCATTAATGATAGCTGGCACCAGAAAGGCAAATTTCAGTCTGTCATTGGGATGCAAAGGAATTGTAAAAAACAATCCTTCAGATCCACAATGAGGACTAGCCAGTCAGCAGGAAGCATGGCAGGCGAAGGCATGCTAGCCTGCAACATCCCCATGCTTTTCATCATAGCAGTAACTTTCTGGAGGTGTTGTAGCAGCCTCCATTTCCCAGACTTCTTCTTGATACAGAAAACAGGAATGTCCCAGGGACTGGTTGAAACTCCAGATCACGGTGATCCAACTGTTCTTGCATCAAGTCACGGAGGGTGGCTAGTCTATCATGAGAGAGGACAACAGAATCTGCTGTACAAAGAGTCAGTCTCAAGTTCTTCCTTGCATTGAATGTGTCAGCATCGGGTCCAAGGATCACTCCGGGGGGCCCGTCAGCAAACCTGACAATTGTGATGTCCATGCCAAAAACCCACAGAAGCTAATTTCTGACAGCATCTCACCAAGGATGGACAGGGTGCAGACCAATTCAGGATGATCCCTGGCTGTCAGAACAGCAGCCCAGTGACCCAGGGAGGTCCAGGGAACCTGAAGCCACCATCTCCCCACAGCTGGTTCTCATCTCTGCGAACACAAGACTCAAGAGGTACAAGGTGAGCAAATCTGGGTCCCGCAGGGACAGGAACAGAAGGGGTGAGTGTGGAACCTATGGCAGAAATCCACCCCAGGAAATCCAAATCAATGTCCCCTGGGTGAACAATGATGCCCTGAGCAGTGGAATTCAACCATGCCACAAGAAGAGCACTCATGCCCTCACCTACCGGACCAAAGCATTCGGAAGCACATGGAATGCCTGATACGCTCAGCTGCACAGTCATTTTATAGGAGGACAAAGTCCACAGGCCAGCTGAAGAAGCTCCAGCAGCCTGGGACCCCTGGCCCGTCAAGGCCACTGGCTTCTGTCCCGCAGCAGCACCACCAGAGCCAGTGGTAAACAGCTCAGGACCTTGGTCTGCCACAGCCGCAGGAGGCGACGGGGGAGGGCCGCCTCCGGCTGCAGGCTCAGGCGATGCCCGGGAACCCAAGGCGGGGTGGGTTGGAGCCAGATCGGCACAGCCCGCCTCCAGCGCTGGGGGGAACCGGGGCGCCGGTAAGAGGCACAGCCTGCGAAGTCACGGCACCGTCCTGCTCTACTGCCAGGGCACAATCCAGGCTCGCAGGAGAGGAATCCCGCAGCATGGGGCTGGCAGAACCCGGCCTGGCATCGGCTCCACTCGTGGCACCCATCTCCACACCCCACGAATCCGGCGTGGGGGGGCAGCACTCATAACCGCCCCTAACAGTGGTTCCTCAGGGGCGAAAGGTCCAAGAAGCCGTGCCGGCTGCTCCTGCACTGGAGCGGTGTGTGTGGCCGTCGGCACGGGGCCTGGGCCCGGCCCGTCCCCCACTGTGGGGTACAGCATGGCCCGGCCGCAGCAGGGACATGGGACCGACCCTGAGGCATCCCCCAGGGCCGGCACCGCCCCCTGTTCAGGCAGCCCCTCATCGGTCTGTGCCAGGAGGGCACACGGAGGAGGCGACCCCGCCCCGGGCTTCCACCGCCGGGGTGCCAGCCGAGGCGGCGTTACACTCCCCAGGTCTGTGGCGCCCCCGACAGCCCGTTGGCAAGGATCCAACCCCGCCTCGGGCCTACACCACCGCGGCGCCGGCCGAGGCGGGGTCATGTCCCCGGCCCCGCGGCAGCCCCGTTCAACCTGCAGGGGCCCCAGCGATCCCGGGGGAGCCGACCTCGGGACCCGAGCTCAGAACGCCACCGCACCTTCGCCAGATCCCCAGCAGCCAGAGCACCCGGGGCTCATAACCGACCAGCAAAGCCTCAAGCAGGGAATCGCCTAAAGCATCCCAAGCCGACTGCGAAAAAATCGCTTCAACCACAGGGAAAAACCCCTCAATACTCCCATACCCACACAGTCACTGAAAGTCAGCATACGAAACATCAATCCCTCTCTACCGCACGCCATAGTTCCATAACCAGGCCCTCCGTAAGGGAGAGCCCAAAACCATCCATAGCCACAGGCTAGACAGTACCCTGTAACAGTCACGTGCAAGACATGTCAAGGTCACCAGATGTTACTGCTGAAGATGAATGGATCACACGGACACAGGTAGAGGTGTGATGAAAAGAAGAGCCAAGTTTGTTTTTCCTCCCAGGATTTATAGACTTCTTACCATGGCCAGGGATTGGATGGTCAGGATAACACTTTCCCATTGCACTGGCCATGAGAGATGCCCATCACAAGATGTGTAACAGAAAGAATGTGCACATATCTATGTTTATAGTTACTGTCCTGGGAAAGTCCTTAGAAAACCACGTGAGCAAGCTCAGAAGCTGAGTTTTCAGGGTGACATTCTACAAAGTATTTTTGCCTATTAATTGTGGGGAGATAGGTTTGATGTGGGTAAGGAACTAGCTGGATTGCCACATCCACAGTTAGCCAATGACTCAATGTGCAAATCAAAATGACCAATAAATAGTATCTCTCAAGGGTCCTTACCAGGACCAGTACTGTTCATTACCCTCATCAATTACATCAACAGCAGGATGCAGTGCACCCTCAACAAGTTTAAGGATGATACCAAGCTGAGTGATGCTATTCGTCATCATGCTTTAGGTCAGAATGCCATGCAGAGAGACATTGATAGACATGTGGAGTGCCCATGTGAACCCCATGAATTTAAACAAGACCAAGTACAAGTAATGCCTTAAGTTTTAGCTTTCATATTTTTCAGATTCTGTGCTGCCTAGGTGTATAGTTATTAGCTTCATATTAAGTGTTAAAAAACTCTCTTTCCAGAGTCAGTAGACAAAATCATTCCTTTTCCAGCTTGATACCAAGGACAATCACTACAAGTTTCAGACCCAAAAGCATAAACAACGGTGGGCTGAAGAGAGAAAACCAGAAGGATGTGACTTCATAACCTGAAGCTGTAATTCGACAATTAACCCAAATATGCAGATGGACCAAAACTTAAAAAAATGTGAGACCTTGTGACCAGTTGTCCATTTTGTGGCTACTTTGGGTCCATCTTGGGTACAGCCGTGGCCAAGTTCTTGTACTGCCCAAGGTGTATCCTTTAATGCCTTTCAGTAAATACCTACTTTATTCTTAACTCTGTCTAGCCTCTCTTCTTGGTCAGCCTTCTCAAGGCATCGCACTTTGCACTGGATTTATGCAATCCCCTATATCAATGCAAACTGGGTTAAGAATGGATTGAGAACTGCCCTACAGTGAAATTAGGAGTATTAGCTAGCATTGTCTTCTTGTAGCCCAGGAATTGTCTGCATAAAAGGAAGTGTGTCTGACAGTTTGAGGGACGTGGTTCTCACCTTCTGCTTTACTCTCATGAAAACTCACCTGTAGTATTTCATCCAGCTTTGGGGTCCAAAGGTAGGTATGAAAGAGAAATAGACCTGCTAGAGCAGGTCCAGAGGAGAGCTACAGAAATGATCATATGGCTGGAATGTCCTACCTCTGAAGAAAATCAGAGAGAGATGCAGAGTTGCTTAGCCTAGAGAAGAGAAGGATGCAGGCAGACCTTATTGCATCCTTTCAATAGTTAGATGGCTCTTACAAGGAAGAAGCAGGAGGACCACAGCCTGTGGTGACAGAATAGAAGAAGAGTTTTAAACATAAAAAGAGTAGACTTAGATTGCAGGAAGGATTCTTTAAGAAGAATTTTTTTTATTATGAGAGTGGTCAGACACTGGTTGTCCAGGTAAGCTGCAGATGACCCAACCCTTAAAGTGTTCAATGTCAGGTCTGGCAGAGCTTTAAGCAAACTGACCTAGGAAAAGGTGTCCATATCCATGATCGGCAGATGGACTGGATGATATTTCAGCTTCTTTCCAATCATAAAAATTATTTGATTCTGTCATTGGCATAATAAGATATATTGAGTGGCTCACAGCTGTTCAAGATTCTTATTAGTGTCATTTTAGCCAGTGGGTAGAGGGTCTTGGTGTTATTATGCAAGAATAATTGGTTTGTTTTTCTCAGAGAAAAATATTTTTGAAAAAAAAAATCTGGAAACTATTTCATTTTCCCAGTCTTGATAATTTTGAATATATGTGTATGATATAACGTTAAATACATTGTATAGATCACTCTGTCAGTGTTCTTTGTACCCAATTACAGTGCAAGATCGCTGCAATAAAGATCTATTGGCCCTTAATCCGTATTATTTTCCTTCTGTCCAGCTGCTGTTTACTTCACATTTTGCCCAATAGTCTTTCAGCCTGAAGCAAAATGCATATTGAGTGGATGCAGTGTATTAGATGCCTGAGACGTAGGCCATGGTTCTAAATTTACTGTACAATATTGTTTGGGTCAGAGGCACAGAAAATAGGCCTGATCTGTGGTGCCTGCCTCTGACACCCAAGAGAGCACTGAGTTTAGACTAAAACCATTGAGACAGCTTTTAAAGTTAAGCAAACAAATTAATAGTAGGAGTGTGTAAGTTAGAGTTTTCTTAAGTCACTGTGTGAGAAAGTTAGAATTTAGGGTTTAAGCTATATCAGTGAATAAGAGACAGCATGGAGGATTTAGAGCATTGTCTCTTTCTCCTTCTTCCTTATCTTCTTCTTCTAAGGGTATTTGGGCAATAATGAGTGATTGGATAAAGAATTCCACAATGCAGCACACAGGTGTCAGGTCATTGGGTCACTAAGAAAAATAACTTAGTTGTCATTAGTTTATTGGACAAATAGACACATGAAAGACCTTGGAGAGATTCTTCATTCTCCATTTTGCACCTTTCTATCTTAGTGTATATAGCTGCTTGTACTCTGTATACTGTAATATAGATAAGGAAAGAATAAACAACTAAGTCTGAACATGAGAAAACTTCCTCTTTCTCGTCAATCTCAGTCCTGGGGAAAAAGAACCCAGCCACCAATGTCACACCCCGACACAATGTATTCTTTTTCTTCTTGTTACTGTTCCCTTTTCCTCAGTTCAACCCTCTTCTTTATCTTGTGGGACTTTCTTAGTGGGTTCAGTTCATCAGCATATATATATTTACTCTCCATTACTCTTTACAATCAAACTTCACTAATCCATCTCCTTGCCCTCCTAGCTTCCAGGAGGATAAGGGGATGCCAGAGAGCTGAATATGTAGGTGCCTACCTTTAGAAATATGTATGAGCAAGGAGGTAGCTTCTTTTGATACATAAGCAAAATATTCTTATTAAGACAGTTTGAGTTATTCTCTCTTGCCCTTCTTCATTAAGTGAAATTACTACCTCCTGACTCCTAATAAAAATCTGTCCAACCATTCTCCTATACTATGTATTCATATTTCCTTCAAGTTAAATTCAAACTAAGAATTCCCTGTGCTGCAGTGCAAAAGAAGGCAGACTGCCTCTTCAATCACTGATGTAGTTATATATCTAAGTTACAAAGTACCAGCAGTTGCTTTTCTTTCCCTCCCTCACAAGCCTCAAAGATTCTTCAAAGATTTTCTGTGTGAAAGTAGGCTTTTCAGATTTTGAAACTGGTTTAATTCAATAGATTTTTAAACGTGCTTAATAATTTTCCTGCCTCTTCCCCAGTACTTTACAGGCTGAGCAATGGACACCCCAAAATTCATATTTCTAAGCACTAAGTGTTACCTATGGGTATCTTCAATCTTTAAATCTTCCATCCAGATGAAATGGATCAAGCAAAAATAAAATTTTAATACCAGATTTCATGAGTGAAGGAGATGGCACACTTGAGGGAGGAGCATTTTCTGTGTACTTGTCTTTCCCCAGAAGGTGTCCTGGATTTGCCCTTGCTTTGATTGATAATGTATTCCTCCAGCAGTACAACCCACCCTTCTGTTTCCATTTTTACAGCTGCAAATTGTGCTGATTACTAGAGGGCCTTTCCTCATGTTATTACAAAAAGAGCACCTGTTCAGTAAACTGAAGATCCTGTTCATTTGAGAAATATTTCCTTTTTTTTCTTTGCCCTAAAGTATGTTGTGCTATTTGTCAGAACTAAAGCATGCGCTTTCTTGGTTCTGCTGTGGCTGGCTGCACTGCTACTTTGTTTGTGTTAATACTGATGAGTCAAATTGGGAGGAGTATTTTTTGAGACCCTTGCTAATAACATTTTCTCAGTCTGAAAGAAAGGTTTAATTATTTGTGGAAGGCAGTGGAAACATCACCAGCATGTGCTCCTTCTGCTGGGCTGCTGTCATCAGATCTCATATACAGAGCGTGGTCATACCTGGTAATTTCTTGGATCGGAAATGGCATCAGGCATGAAAATTCAGCAAGGGAGAGTAAGCGTTAGCATCAGGCAACATGCTTTTTTGCCTGAACCTTTACTGAACAGGTGCTTCAGCATTGTCTCAGGATCCTGAGAGAAGTGTTTAAATTTAATTCAGAAATAAAACCAAGCTCCCAACTGTTTGAGATGATTAAAAATCCCAAGACTCTCTTCCTAAGAATAAGAGCATGACCCTGATAACTTGGCATATTTCCAGATACTGAAATCACATTCTGCCAATATGAAATATACCTCTTATTTCAGCTGCAAAGGTTTTCTGAATTCCCAAAGAGAGCTCCTGTTGAGTTTTGAATGCTTTAAATGGCTGCCAGGTCCACCACTTAGGCATAGCATTTCTGGGACCTTGGGCTAAGTCTGCTTCCAAACCACATTCAAAGCAAAGATATAAATTAAAGGTAGAATATCATCCTTGTTTTCTATGGTAGCGCTATTATCTCAAACTCCATCAAGCCACCAATTACTTTTTATTTTTCCTCTTAGTGATGTTGATTTGAGATTCCTTGCAGGAAAAGAGATAATTGAAAGATAGATTAAAAAAACAAGAAACTGTGATAAAACTAAACTAAAAAGCGGTTAGTGGTAATGACACTTTAAACACCTGGTCTCTGAAGGAGAATGGATAGTGCCTAAGAAATTTCATGTTTTGAGTTGGGTTTTTCTTCAACTAAAAATTTTAAAAAATTAATATAGTGAAACAGATGATATAGCCATATTGAAATCATCTTATCTAACAATTATAGAGGTTTTGGTTTTTTTTTTTTGTGACAGCTCTACAACTGCAGGGCAGGAATTGGAATGAAGTATTCAATAGAATCTGTATGATATCTCCAGCCTCCTCAGGGACCTATGAAACAAGAAAATTCTGTGTGGAGTTAAATTACAAATGACACTTAATATATTACAAGCTGACCAAGAAAAGCATCATTTTTTACTGTGCCAGAGGTGTGATTTAAACAGCCCAGGAAAAGAGGCTGTATTCACATTTTTCCATTTATTAATTGACCACTTATAAGAGCTAAAGACATTTCCATTCCACTGCTAAAGATGATCTTGGCAGCAATGATTTTGCATCCACTCTTTATACTAACTGGACACAAGATACACTTTGAGGGTTTTAACTAAGGAAAACTTTTACCAGACACATTGTATACTACTGAAACTGTGCAGATGGACAAGTGTCATTAAAACCTTAGCCAAAGGAACCTTGGTTATAAGCAGTTTGTTAGGAGCACACTTAGGAACTGATAAACCTCAAATAAATAAATATTGCATATGGTCTCTGCTTCCAGCAGTGTTTTGGTCACTACCGTCTGTCACTAGCAGACCTTCTGCCTTTGGGCTCAATTTTGGCAGCTGTTTTCATTGCCCTCATCTTCTCATTCCATCCCTAGGTTTTTATTTCCTTATTTCTCTTTTTCTGCTAAGGGCTGAAAAGCCTTCCTGCTCTGTGATGAAGTGCCATAGGGGCAATGTTCTTAATTTGCTGCACCCCTCCTTCCTTAGAAATTGCGAACATGAGCAGATCCCCAGGGCTTCAGAAAATAACCCTATCTGACCTTACTCTACCTCATTCTACATGTGGATTCAAGGCCAAAGAGCACTGGGTTTAGGTATTTACAGTTACTTTGCAAGCCTCAAAGACAGCAGGACTGATATGAGCACAGATGCGGCTGAGACCTGCCAGGTACATTGCAGCTCATCTGTCTTGCTTCTGCATGTGCTGCCTCTGGACCCAAAGCATGTGCTGCCATATGGGGGACACAGTCCTATGAGGAAGGTGCTACACTTAGCTCTGCATACCATCTCCTAGACAAGAGATTGCACCCTCCTGGGAGACTTTTCTGAGCAATATCCTTTGTTCTCCTAGATCTGCTTTTGTAAGGCCCCTTACTATTCCTCTTTAAAATGCTGTCTGTGAGCTTTAAAAGTCCTTGTTGAATTTGAGACAAAAGGAAAAGGAGTTTCTTTGGTGAATGTAACTTTTGTTTGGGTCAACTGGAAGTGTTGGCCTGGTGCAGATGAATATTTTTGATATGTGGGGTTCCCCAGCTGTGCAGAATCTCCAAAAGTTAGTAAGTTTGGTAGTTAAAAGAGTATTTTTTTAGGTTTACACGATTTTTCTTTAAACATCTGACATTTTTGTTTACTTTATGACTTCCTTTCTCAGATTCTGCCCATTATTTTTCAAATGCTATCATAATTATTATGTGTAATAACAAGTATTCATAGGACTAGATAAAATATAATCTGTTGTGTCCCTAATTTAATCTGAATGATGGAGTTAGAATCATATCTCAAATGCATACTACAATTTTGCTTTCTGACTACACATATAGTAGTGATATCAAGCATTTAGAACTCATGGGTTCTCCACTGCTAGTTTTCTAGTGTCACGGCTTACTTGGTGCAGTAGGGTCTAAGAGAATATGTATCCCTTCTGAAATACACAGCTGCTTAAAACTGGCGAATTCTTGGTGTTCTTCAAATTAGCTTGAAATTAAACTATTCTCTTAGTTACAATTACTTGTCTCAGTAGTTTCACTAGGTTGATTCCCAGTGTCATAAGGGACACTTTTTTTTCCCAATGCACAGATTAGAAAGTGAGTGCAAGCAATGTGAAAAGCTACACAGGGCAACATGCAGGGAACTAAAGAACAAGATCAGTCTTATGTGACTCACAACCTTGTGATAAATAGTAACAAATGACACAACGTCACTGGAGACCTGCATTCATAAAGAACAAAATAAAGAGCTTTGACAAAACTTTAATCTTTAGCATCCAGTATATATTTTTACAGCAAATATACATATGGGCCAAAAATTGGTTTTGAAGCTGTTAAACATTGATGACAAGGTGGGGTTTTTTTATACAACCAAGGACCCCCTGTGAAGATTGAGGATTGCTTGTGAGGGATGAGATCCATCTGATCAAGCAGAACAAAAAGCATTTTGCCAGCTGGCTGGCTAGCCTGGTGAGGAAACATTTGAGTTAGAAACGGGGGAAGAAGACGAGCAGTAATATGAGGAAGTGATGAACAGGGTTGGGGTGCTAGGTTGATATAAATGCAAGGGATGTCGTAATCGGCAGATCAGGGCAGAAGGTAGCCCTACCTAAATATAAACACATAAATAGGGAAGTACCTTCCAGACAGATCTGTAGAGAAAGTTCCTGCCTCAGTTTTGGAAGACAGGTGTCTGCTAGGGAGAGCAGAAGCCTCCCTTGGAATGAAAATGTAGATCCCCTCCCTCCAAATTATTATAATTTTGAAATCAAGGGGCTCTCAGGCAGAAATCCGGGGATAGGAATAACAGTTCTTTACTAGGATGTATAACGAGGCAAACAAAGAACAATAACTACAGCATTAACAACAAAACAGAACCAGGGACCCCGTGACAGCCTTCTCAGCCAAGACGGGAAAGGATGGAGGAGAGGCTTTGCTTTAAGAGGAAGAGGAGAAGGAGGAAGAGAGGTTTTGCTTTAAGAGGAAGAGGAAGAGCAGCAGCAGCAGCAGCAGCAGCAGCAGCTCCGTCTGGGTGATGGTGAATTCCCTTCTCCCAGCCACAGCAGCTCTGATTGTCCTGCTCTGAAAACTGAAGAAGCCAGCCCCCACCCCCTTGCAGCTGCCCCCGCTCTCCTTTTTTCCTGCCCCCCTTCCTCCCTGGGCCCAGACGAACTCTTTGTGTTTCTCAAGCACCCAACAAGTACCAGCAATCAGATTTTTCCCACCACTGATGGGTTAAAATTCCACAGGTGAGCCAGAACAAAAGGAAGGACACCTAACCCCCAACAATTCCCCGTTAACTTTCCTGGGAAATCAGGATGACTTACTGCCTCTCTGAAGGGGACAAACTGGAAGCCTTAAAGGCCTTTTTGTAGTTACAGAGTTATAATCTCATTGGAATAATGGAGATAGCTCACACAACTGGAGTACTGTGGCGGGTGGATACAGGCTACCAAGGAAGGACAGGCTGGGACAGCATGAGGGGACCAGTCTTTACATGAGACTGCAACAGGGTGCATGTCTGCAGATGAACAATGAGTTGGGGAGAGCTGATGGGTCAGGATTAGTTGGCAAACCACATGGGTGGCAATGTAGTGGGTGCCACAGACTGCCTTACTAGAACGAAAATTTACACCAGGCTTTCTTAACACAACTGGAAGAGTCCTTATGTTCACAGGCCCTGCTTTATAAGATGATTGAAGCTCACCAATATATGTCGCAGAGATTACAGCAGTACATGGGAAATCCAAGCCATTCTGGGAGAGTGTTGAAGGCACCTTCTTGACACAGGTGATTAGGAAGCCAATGAGAGGAGATGCTCCATTGGACCTCACACAAACAAGGAAGAATTGGCCAGGATAAAAACCTCAGGAACAAGCTGTGGTGTCCATGAGGTGTAAAGGAATCTGAAAGATGGAAACAGAAAAAAAAGCAGGGTCACAACTTGGACATTTGGAGAGATTCTTCAGACTCTTCAGAAATCTGCTTAGAAGAATCTCATGAGTTGCAGTCCTAGAGAGAAGAGATGTCCAGGAGAATTGATGGATTTTCAAAGTTTGCCCCCTCCAAGATCAAGAAAGGTCCATTTTGACAGACAGGAGGACTTAATGGATGATCAAGGAGCTTCTGTCTGAACTCATACATAAAGGAACAGTGCAAAAGGTAGAAGCAGAGAAAAAGTACCCTGGACAAATAAACACTGGACTAAACATGAAGGTATCAGGTTAGGAATACCAATGTCCTTCTGGAGTTAAACCTGATGAAACATGGGTGAAGTGCAAGAAAGAGAGTTTCTACACATGCATAAGCAGGAGAAGGAAGTTGAAAAAATGTATGGCAGTGTTGCTGAACATGAAAGGGGATCTCATCACAAAGCACAGTGAAAAGGCAAAAGGAGTCTTTGCTACTCTCACCTTGGTCTTTACTGGTGAGATTGTCTTCAGGAATTCCTGGGCAATAAGAATTTACTCAAGCACATTAAAATAAAAGTGGACAAACATGAGCCGCTGGAACCTGATACACCTCTGGTGCTGAGGGAGCTGACCCATTTCAGTGCAAGAACAATATTGATCAGCTTTGAAAATCTGTGGCAAGTAATTGAGATTCCTGTGTACTGGAAGAGAGCAATTGCCAGTACTGCCTTCCTGAAGGAAAAGAAGGTGGATTCAGTGCAACAGGCCAGTCAGTCCCTCCCTTATCTGATTGAAGCAGTGGACTGAATCCTCTTCAAAAGCATTTCCCAACATACGAAGGACAAGAAAGTAATTTGAAGTCATTAGCAGGGATTTATAAAGGGGAAATCATGCATGACCAACTTCACAGACTTTTATGATGAGGTGGCTGTCATGGTGGATGAAGGGAAAACATTGGATGCTGTTCATCTTACCTTTAGCAAGGTTTTCAACTCAATTTCCTGTAACATTCTCACTAATAAACTGATGAAATGTGGGCTAAATATATGGACCGTGAGGTGGATTGAAAACTGGCTTTCATGGTTGTGACCAGAACATAAGTTTCAGATTGAGGCCAGTCACTAGTGAAGTACCCCAGAGATCAAAACTGGGACAAATACTATTTAACATTATTTTTAGTGACTTGGATGATGGGACAGTGTTTCCTCACAAAGTGTGAGAGGAATGGTTGATAGACCAGATGGGTGTGTCGTAACTTGGAGATGCCTGGACAAGAAATTGACTAGCAGCAATCTCATGAATCTCAACAATGATGGGTGCAAAATTCTGCATTTGGACAAGATTAATCCCATGCATCAGGAGAGGCTGGAGGTTGATCAGCTGGAAGTCTGGCAGAAAATTACTTGACGTGGTGGACACCAAACTTGCCATGAGCCAGCAATGTGCTTTTGTGGAAAATAAAAAGGTCAAAAGCATTAAAAGCCACATGAGGCAGAGCACTGCTCCAGGTAGAGGGAGGTGATACTTTCCTTGTACTTACTTGGCATGCTGGGTCCTTGCCAGTACAATGCTGGGCTCACCAGTACAAGTAAGACTGGTGAAAAGAATGGAGCAAGTCCAACAAAGGATCTCAGAGATGAAAAAGTGACTGGAGTAGGACAAGAGGCAATGGACATAGGGAAAAATACAAGAAATTTAATTTAAAACTAGGGGAAAGGTGGGTTGTGTTTTTTCCACTGGGGGTGTAGGTTGTGTTCTTTTTTTTCCCACTGCAGGACTAGTTTGTGGGATAGTTTGCCTAGTGAATGTGGAGTCTCTATCTATGGAGATATTCAAAATCCAGCAGGACATAGCCCTCAGCAATCCACTGTAGCTCAACTTGTTTGAGCAGGCAGTTTAGACTCGATGATCTGTTGAGGTACCTCTCAACAACTTTAGAACTGAGTGATACTTAAAAAGTTAATTATTTTCAGCCTAATTATTTCTGTGTCTCCTTAAGATGTGTTTGGAGAATAGTGCCAGATAAAACAAGCAATAATATCCTCTGTAAAATGATCACTTTAAATTAGCTTTAGAACTTTACATCAAAATATTTATCAGGTGAAACAGAAAAAAATTGAGGCTGGAAGTAATATGTTAGGCAGGGCTGATGCCTATTTGAAATCTGGAAATTATATTCTAAATAAATTACAGGGAATACAGCTGACCTAATAAATAATTGGAAATCAAATTGCTTGCAATAATTAATCTGTGAAATAAACATGAGTGTCAGGATTTTCATATATCATCTTCTCACTCTTTTCACTTTTACCTGCCTCCTTTCCTTTGGGAGGTTCAATCAGCTGGAGTTTTTACATGTCAAGAATTTGCAAATGATAAAATGGAACATTGTCAAAAATAATGTCAGATGCCAGGACTGCTCTGACACTCAGTACATTAAAATGGGATAAAAGTAACATCAAATGAAAGTGCCTGCAGTGAAGGGAGTTGATATATAACAGTGTAACATAGAAAAGGACCTTTGATTTAATGAGGTTCAATTTCATAAAAGTGCAGGTCTTCAAATGGGAATGCCATTGAAGTAATCAGCCAGTCCTGCAACGTCCATCTTGCTGTAAAGGAGACAGATAATTAAGTGTGGTTACCTTCTGAATAACAACAGAAATCACAACCCAATGTGATCCAGATCAAAACTGAGACCCAGAACCAAGCTCTACTTGCTCTCCTTGCTGTTGAACATGCATAGCAAAAGTTTGTGTGGTCCCACAGAGCAGAGGTGATATTGCTCTTTGCCTGCTGCTAAAATTTGTTATTCATACCTGGTTTGAGTTGTGGATGGTTCCTATAACACAGATGAGATTTTTGACTAAAATGAGAGTACAACAATATATACCCAATATATACAATATATATACATGTCTATATGTTATGACATATAGAAAATAAAAATAATTTGTGTCTTTAATCACATTTAAAATGATTAGAAAGGTCTAATCTGCTTTAATTGATTCAGCTGTATTAACACTAGTAAGCATAGGAAAAAAAATTAAATTACTTTTCTGTTCTTACATGACTAATGGGATACATGGAGAAATTGAGTAAAGGGGTAAAAATCCTTTGCAAAAGGTTCCCTTCTGACAGTGACATTAAGAAATCTTGTAGATGTTGTGAGTTTCTTAATGGGAAGTAGGAGGTAGGTGCTAGCATATCTGTGTGTAGCAAAGGTGTTTCAGGAAAAATTGAAAGCTCCTGCTGTGATGGTTGTCTGTTCAGCAGAGTGATGAGAGTGATGGCACGCACTGAAGCTTCACTCTTTGATACAGTTACCTGAAGTAATTTTGGCTGCTCATGGTCTCCAGATTCAAGGTATTTCTACCAAGTGCTATTATCAGGGCTTCTCCTTTTTTCTCTGCCCTGCTTGTGTTTTCTAAATCTTGGTGAGGTCTTTTAGAACCTACATGCAGTTTCTTCCACAGCCTTTTCTATTGCAAACATGCTTATTAAATGCTTACACTCAGGAAAGTTTGTCTAAGTCAAATATCTAAGAGGTTTCCTCTTTCTCAGTAAATATCTTTTTCCATGTACATTAATTTCAGCCCAGGGCAAATCCTAGGGGACAGAACTTCCTAGAACTCCAGAGCATTTAGCTGCAAATACACGACTGTTTCCTTAAAATGTGGTTAAATACAGAGAGATTGTCCTTGGGTGGAAATGTGCATGTCTGTCTTGACTCCTACAGGAGTTACAGATTTTCTTAGTCATGGTGATAGATTCTCCCTTGAGTTTGCTTCTTTGGATTAGATAGCTTTTCAAAACAAGATTGTTTCAGATTAAGAGTTTGTTCTAAAATTTACAGGAATGGTCCTGTTATCTTTCCAGTAGTCCTTAGAGTCAGTCATTTAGTCAGTCAGTCAGGACAAAGCCACTATGAGAAGAGACTGTTTTGCTGACAGATTTAAGTACAGACCAAAATAAAACAAACAAACACTCAACCCAACCCATCCCAAACAACCAAAAAACCACAAAGCGAACACAAAAAACGCCCCTCAAACCAAAAAGCCACAAAACCCCAACAAGAAAACTAACAACCCTGAACACAACCCAAACCCCCATTGTCGTGGTTTTAAACCAGTAATTAACAAAAAGGGGAAAAAAGGAATTATTTATTTCTTGCTGTGAGATATGGATTAAAATAAGAGCAAACCAGGCATAAAACTTAAAAGGAATAAAGAAGAGTTTATTGACAAACTACAAGAATAAGAACACCAGAATAAACTTTTAGAAAAAACCTTTTCATTTCTCACTGCTCACTATTCTTTTGTTTATATGACAACAGAGACAAAAACTGTATAATTTTGATGGTTTAAACAGTTCTAATTCTTTTCATAGTTTTTTCTTCAGTTTCTGTAGAGAAACAGAAGTTCTTTTCTGTTAATTTATGGAGTTTGTCACAAGAAAACTATTTTTGTTATAGTTTCTCGTTTCTCTGATATCAGCTGCTCAGAGCTACTGTTATTAAAGCTCACCTCTCTCATTCTACATCACTGAAAATGTGTTATGGGTCATGAGTTTGAAGATAGCATTTTTAAGGATAAGTTAGTCAAAGGCAAAAAAAGTATTCTTCATCTGCTTCTGTGAGCTTCACTAAGAAACAGTTTTTCTCATTGCCTCTCAAGGCTTCAAATTTCTCAGCACTTCACTATACCACAATTACTTCACTTATTACTTAAATTTACACTTTGAACACCTTATTTCTCTCCATACTCTATTATGAATTAAAGGGGTTTTTCTCAAGACTTCATTGTCCATTTCTATAGTTTTAACAGAAAAGATATTTCAGCTTAATTAAAGCATCTCCTTAATTCTCTATCTTTCTTGAAGTCTCTTTTCTTTCTTGCCACTAGTAGTTTATAAAGTTTCTTTTTATGTTGACCACTCTCCTTTTCTCTCTCTGGATGAAAAGATTAATCCGCAAGTCTCATCTGGATAAGAAAGAGTTAAAATCTTGCCCAAGCTTTTGTAGATAGTTCGGTGATCTCTGCTGAACAGGAGTTAGAGCCGTCTGCGCTGGAAAGTTCTTCATAGCTGCTTTTAGAGAGCGTGGTTTCTGTCTTTGCTTGCTGCAGGCTCAGAGTTCTTTTCTTCTTTCACTCAGCAGTTTTCTAGTGAATGTAGTTACAGCAAAACTTCCAGCTGAACCAGAGATCGGGCCGAGCCCGGCCCAGCTCGACTTAGCTCGGGGCAAGCCTCATCTCCCGGCCGGGAGACGAGAGACGCGGCGGGCTCGGCTCGGCCCCGGCCCGGCCCCTGCCCGGCTACATGGCTTGGGCAGGGAACCGGAGGCCAGCCGGAGCTCCGCCACGCTTCACAGTCAGGAAAACAAAAGAGCACTACAGACTTTTGGGTGTACACTTTAAGGTGGGGTTCACGAGTTGATTCTACTTTTCAATGGCTAAAACTGCTGTCAATTCTCAGCAATGACCGATAATTGGTCAAGAGAAAAGACTCTCAGGAGACCCCAGCAACTTTAACTTTCTTAAAGGTAAAGGAACTTTATGACACCCATACACCCAAAAACTGTACTTAAGAAAAAGAGTTGAAGTGTCAAACTTTAGTGAGAAACAATCTTATCATCTTATCATTGCTAGTTACAAAGACTTCACTTCAAAATTTATATGATTTGGTTTACGTCTGTGCATTCATTACAAGACCCAGGAAAATGGTTTGTGTGATTTCATTGAACTGTACAAAGACATTCTTGGAACTCAGTTGTTTGCTGACACAGTAACCTTGTCTGTTAACAAGATGCCACAGCACTCTGCCAGCATCTCATGCTGAGAAAACACACCTCAGATGTAGGAAAGAGAATCCTGCTTACATATCCACGATTATCTAAAAGGTGAAACTCGATGAAGCGGGAACTCCTCTCTGAAACTCTCTTTGAATAGGCTGCATAATAAAGTGCTAAACCCACTGTGTTCCTGTGTTCATTCTGTATCCCTTCAGGTCTGCATTTGACCATTGCTGAAGGCCTCCTTGCAGAGCATTCTGTTTTACAAAGAGCACTGGAAGCTTCCAAATGTGAACTCCTGGAAAAGTTACAGGCAGTATTCAAACACTTCATGGAGCAGGGAACGAAGTTTGCCTGCTAACATATGCTGAAGCATGTGCTGCCTCATCTTCACTCTTATTACTACATCCAAACACTGGCACAAGATACCATCACATTTTCAGTTTGCTGTGTGCAAAGGACTGCTTTGGACACAGTGGGAACAAGTCTTACCAAAAGAAAGAATTAGTAATTTCCCTGCCTTACCAGTTGTGTTTGTTCTTTTTCAAAATTCAGGTGCTGTATGAAGTGTAATGGCTTTATTTAGGGGAAAATAGCCAAAACCACATGTAGATGGAAAGTTACAGTAGTCTGGATGGTGCAAATACAATTTATGTCAGTTAAAGTCAGGTCAGAAGCAGAATGTGGCAATTTATTCTCTATTTTTTGGTGTGATTGTAATGGATATAGATTGGAAACTTCAGTCAATGGAAATGACAGAATAGTTACAATGGTGTCTAGTTATGCCTTGAATGAAATAACATACACTCTGCATAAGAAAATACATTTTCTCTCAAGGTGAACAGTAGTCTTTTCTCTGTGTGTGCTAAAGCATGTATCTGATTAAAACTTACTGCAAGCTCTGTACACAAGCCATTCATGACATAAATATGGATGACTAACCATGAAAGTATTCAGAGTTCACTTTACAGGAAAAGAAAAAAGGAGCACAGGAAAAAAAGATGATTTGTTCACTGTCCACAAGGGAGATAAGAGGAATAACTGGAGAGCAACCTGCTTTTTAATTCCTGTTCAACTCTGAAATCACAAAGCTGTGCTTTCCAATTAGAAATAATAGCCATTGTTAGAGAATGCAGAGGGCTATAAATGTTTGCAATTGCAAAACAGCCTTGTGTTAGATCTCAGCATAGATTGGAGCAGCAGACCATGACACTTTCCTTGAAATTGGAATCTTTGCTGTCTTCTGCTCTGAACAGATTTACACGTGCTGTGTGTAAACCCCTTCACAACTAATGTTATGTTTTCATGTGCAAATGTGGAGCAGTGCTTGACAAATGACTAAGCTGTTGTGTGGTTTAGGTAAGACAGGGTTGATAGGAAGATAGGGGAAAAAAGTTGAAGATTTATAAATTTATATTGTGATATCTTGGCTGGCTAAAGAGAATTTTCTGACCATTTTCTGAAAGGTATTTCAATTATCCACATCACCTCTTGTTGAAAATGTGACCAAAAGACAGTGTAGTGACTTTATATGCTCTTGGAATGGCAGCACAGATTTTCTTATGATGGAGACTTTAGAAAAATTTATTGAGTAAACTAAGATAATAGCTGCATCAAAAAGTCACTAAAATCAGTATAAGAGAAGCTTGTGCACCTCATCTTGTGGTGTGCTAGCATTTTTGTTCAAGTAAAAGACAAAACAGTGTTTGGTATGACAGTATGAGTGCCTGAGGGATAGGATAGGAAGCAGCAGATATTGGTATTGTGGGAACAGTGTTGAGAAGAATTACTGCAAAGGTAGGAAGGTTGTAAAAATAAATCTAAAATGTGGGAGTGAAAACTGGTAATGAAGCATGTTTCAGAATCTTCTACACAGACTGAGGAAACAAAGGCAAGAGAGAGAATAAAGGGAATTTAAAAGTAATATGAAAAGCTAAGGACAAACAAAGGGGGAAAATATAGGATCAATAGATAGATTCTTTGCACTGAAAGACAGCCCTCCCTCTTGCAGTGTTACGGAGACAAATTCTGCTCTCAGTGCGACTGATGTAAAGCCTGACTAATTCCATCTGTCACCTAGACTAGTGCAAATCTGAAAGAATTTGCAGAAAACACTGGAATTAATTCTCATTTACTTTGATCTAAAAAGCAAGATTTTACCCTATCTTAATTTGGCAAGCTCTTCTCTTTCGTCTTCCATTTTAGAACAGTAATTTACTCCATTCATTTTGATATTTTTGTTTTGCTTTTGCCTTTTTTTCCTCCTTTTTTCTTTTTCTGTTTTGCAGTGGTAGTTTAAGCAAAAGAAAATAGGATCTTCACCCATCTAGACTCTTTAAAGTGTCATGTGAAATGTTTCTGCAGCACATTTCCAAGACCCTGATATATGCTGTTTATGTTGATATGATCCACTCTATAATAGGAGCTTAACATAAAGTGTGCCCTTATGTTATGCTTCAAATCACACAGGTTTCAATTCACACTTCCCCAAAAAGCAAAAATGAGATTAGCATCTAAATTGAAATTGTTGCTAAAGGAATCTGTGAAAAGAAGAGGTCTTAAAAACCCCCGAGAACCAGTTTGAGGGTTTTTTTTTAGACTGTATCTTGGTCATTTCTCAGAAAATAAGCTGTCAGTAATAAGCACTAAACTGTGTCTGGTCATGCACAGGTGTGCTGAGAGATGAAAAAGGAAAGAATTTAACCCCATTTAGTTAATGCCAATAACTTCACTGAACATGTAGCTCCATCAAGAAAGCACCAGCTCAGTCAAAGCGTGGGCTGCAAGAGCTCCAACTGCCCCATCTTTCCCTAATGGGAGATGCAGGTAAAGCATATTGGTCAGACACTGTTTACATGGTCAGTATCAGCTGCTCACACCCCTACTCCACCCCAGCCAGTTCTCAGAGCTTTGGTAATAATTTAGACATGCAGACAGGCTTTCCTTTGACACTGTACTACTCTGGGACTCTGTCTGGCACAGAGATAGCAAATAGTTTGAGTAAAAGGGAAAATCTTTTAAGATATGTTGTATTTCCTTAGTTTACCACTGGTTCTCATGTATATTCTGGTAACAGTGTTCAGAGTCAGCCAAAGGAAAAAGCTTTAAAATATTAATTCTTGCATCCCTCAAAAATGCACCGTATGCTTTCCAAAATTCCTTTACACACATTCACTGATGATAAGTAAGGGGATCAGAGTGATGCATACCCCCTCAATTCTCATTCAGTGTGCAGGGAAGACATCAGAAGGTTTGCCACAAACTTCCAGTGACAGTAGATTTCCCCCTAATGAGTTCTTTAATTCTCACCACCTGAAAGTGAAGGAGTCAGAATCTGTGAGAGAAATTCTAACAAAATGAAATTAACTAAAGAACGGAAAATAAAAGGTGATAAAAAAAAGAGAATGGGCTGAGGAAGTGTAATGACATAATTTTTTCACAATTTTGAGCACAGGCATGTGATGGTAGAAATATGAGCATTGCATAGTAAATATTCTGACACTAATGAATTTATTTTAAATGCACACTAATATCTTTCTGATTAATAATGTGTGGTACTTGAAAGAAAGCTTGACATGATGAGAAAGAAGACACATCCTCTGCTGTGGTATCCCCTCACATATTTATAAATGTGAACAGCTTGAGCACTTCAAGCAACTATTGCTTATTTCACTCATAATGAATAGTTAGCTGTTGTGTTACTAAGGGAGAAAGGGGTGTTTATGTGACACAGACTTTCACAACAGCAAAATAGTGTGTTGACATCTTTCTATTCTGCATATGCAAAAAACTACTACATCCCTCTCTCCCCAAAATTCTTGAAATATATTCAGCCACTTGCTCCACCTAGTCTGTCATCAGTCAAATCCACATTAATCTCAGCAGAGTTTTAGTTCAATAGAAATAAATTAAATAAAATCCTCAGGATTTGGCCCAGAAACATGTAAATCTACCATTATCAGATTTAGTTACTGTTATCAGTTTAAACTGGCAGGCTAACTGAGACAATCGAGGGAGATTTAAAACACCCTACCCATTTAAAACATAAAGATGAACTTTTGCAGGCAGGTCACAATGAGTTTGGAGTTTGAATTCCCATGAGGAGCAACTAGTGCAGGAGCAAGTACTATTTTCATTCCACTAGCAATAACTAGAGTTCCATAAATCTGTGCATTTATAAGACTTAAAGATCCCATGACTCTATATGAAATCACATCAATTGCACTAGCAGAAATTGGAACTGGACGTTTATAATGACTTACTAAAATTCTTGGTCAGCAATAAAATAAATTAAAATGTGTCTCAAAAATCTAAGGAGTTATGTGCTGTATTTTCAGTCAATAAAGATAATGGCAGCGTGCAAAGCTGTATTACAGCTGGTTTTATAGCCAAACTTTTACAAGAGTGCTGTGAGACTGACTGAAATGCATGTTTGGACTTTTGCCCAAGAATTACTATGCTAGGCAGAATACCATTAAGAAAACTGGGAAAATTCAGTTAAAAACATATTTCTTTTGAGTTTTGTTAGGTGCTTTTTATGTTACTATCCAGATGACAATTCCTTATCCTTTCCTTACTCTTCTTAATTCCTTGTACCATAGCCATCATGTTCATGTGAATTTATACACTCAATATAGACAGAATGTAAAATCTGTTATTTAATATACTTGCATTTTTTTCAGCTGACATTTTCCTTCAAGCACTTTTAGTAGTTCATATTTAATATGGTGTAAGACAGAAAAAGAAACTGGACTTCTCACCTGATCCACAAACCTTTAGACCTGAATATTGAATAAAAAACATGCCCTTTATTTAAAGTAATGTTAGTTTGTAAAATATATAAACTCTACTAATATATCTCTTTTTTTCTCTCCATGTGTCATTCCTGTCTTCCATCTTCTCCGTCTTGTCCAAGTTACTCTGAATCAGAAGCATTTTCCTATGTTCTGGATATAGATTTAACAGAACAGCCCATCTATCAAACTTTCAGCTAAGACATAATATCAAGCTCATGTTGTCATATTGCCTTGCAGAAAGTCTTCACCTTTCTTAAAGCTAGATAACAGGTGGTAACAAATGAACCACTATGAAATTTTCCGAAATATCTGTAGGGTTTATTTTAGCTATCCCTTTGAAACCAAATTTTCTTCATTTGCTTAAGAAAAATAACTATTGCTTCTGCCCTCTAAAAGTTGTAAAATATTATCTAAAATAACACTGCAAAAAGAGAGGGATATGATAAGACTCACTGACAGCTTTGATGAATTAAAGAAATATACAGACAGAATTCATTAAAACAAACAATTACTTGGAAAATATAATATGCATACATCAAGAATTTAAGAAATGTAATCTGAATAATTCTGTCAGTGCAGGAGTTTAAGAGGTCAGCTACCTTTGCCAAACACATCTGTAAGATATTTAACATGGAAGAGCTATGACAGAGAAAAGGTACTTGCAACAGAAAGATTGAGAAAAGAACCAGGTAGGCAAAAAGAATCAGAGCAGCTTATTCTAAGTGACTCAGCATGTGAATCATAGGACTAAATGGAGATGTTTAATCTGAGTTAGCCACTGTGGTTTTCCTGTCTAATCTATGACAATCTAATCAAACTAGCCAGTGGTGTCCTGGATCTGATTAATTTCTTCTGAAAGTAGATATCTAAAATAGGCCAGATCAATCAAACCTGAGAAGTGCCTATGAAGGCACTTCTCAGTGAGGAAAACCTCTGTGATTGAAAAAGGATTTTAGGAAAGTGGATCAGACACGTATATGTACACTGTAGACATAAAACTTGTGATGAGATGAGGTGAAATGAGATGAGATTAAATGAGATGAGATGAGATGAGTCCTGTCCTTGAGCTCTGTAATTTACCTTCAACAGCAATTGGCAGCTTAATTTGTGGATCATTGGGTCAGATCCTGTCAGTGGAAAGTAAAGAAGAGACTAGCATGGAAATCAAATTATTCCTTCTTAAATGGAAGAAACATAGAGAAATTGCCACAACATTACTCTTCTCTGACTCAGCAGTTTTGAAATGACGTCATTAATTATATAGATAATGACATTAATACCTAAAAAGCTGCTATGTCAATATTCCTAGAATAATACAGTCAGTTTCAGATACTTAATTGGGCAATGCTAATGAGTTAAAGCAACTAGGATAATTACTTATGTCTTCCAATTCTGGAATCATGTGTTTGTGAAGGCTGAACTTCTGTTAAAACAGAAATGTAACCAGTGGGGTAAGCAGAAGGGCAAGGAAAAAACAGTATGAGGAATACTATAAATTTGAATGAGCATTTGCCACTGGGCAGCCCAAAACCTGAAAATCTAGAATTCAAAGCTCAAAAGATACAAGAGTTCAAAGAGGATGTTTAGAAGAATGGGTGAATTTTAGACAGTTAATCTAATGAAGCAGCATAGAAACAAAGACAGCGAGCTGAAGAAAACTGCTGGGTGAACTGACTCTTACCCTAAATAAGGAATGGAAAACTAAATCATACACTGAAAAATTTTCAAGCACTCTTGGAGCACATAAATCTGCTTTATAAATTATAGAGTACTGTCGTTGTTGGACAAGAAGTAGAAGGATGGATTCATTAACAGCAGCCTGAATGAGATGCTAAGGAAAGCACTATTATCTGAACTTTTCAGCTTTTTATAGGGTATTACAATACAGGTTTAACATGATTGGAAAAGGGAACACCACCTCTCTGTCCCTTTGGTGGGACAAGAGAAAACACACTAACCACAGCTGCACAGAACTGTTTTGAGAAAATCAGATTATTTACAGTAATAGTCCTTGAGTGAGAGATGCTCTCAAGAGACTTTCCCTTGGGAACAGATCAGCCACTTACAGGCTGTAACTTTCTCAGGCTCAGAAAAATCAGGTCCACAGAGTACCTTCATGGTTGTATCTATGATTGTTGTAGCTATAGTCTACCTTGCAGTAGAGATTCTTTAAATCTAGTCCAAAGAGCAAAGTCACGTTGCCTTGGCACCACAGGAGTCTGCAATGCAATAACCAGTACCATTGTTTGAAAACATGTGAGGATCCTCTCAAAGGCTCATATATCTTTATACTATGAGAGAGCTCCCAATGGTGGCAACAGAAAACACTTCTGTGGCATTTTGTTTTGTTTTGTGTTGTTTGTTTGCTTTTGTTGTTATTATCTTTAGATCAGGAGTCAGAGTAAGTTGCAAATTGCTACCATTCTCTAGATTCAGGTAATCTGAAAATTTAAATGTCAGCACCACCCTAACTATTCCATGGTAGTTGTGTCATGCTTATGTCACGTATTGCTTTTATATTTTACATTTTGGTGCAGCCTCTCTGTAGATCTTCAGGGAAAAAAACACATTATAAGCTGAAACATATTATCTCATTGACATTTGGGGCCTGGAAAGAAACCCTGAGTCTTTTGTGAATGCACAGGGATGTAGTTAGTCCCTGCAAACTTCCAGATATAGTAGTGGCATGGGGAGAGATAGGGGGGCCAAATGAAAGGAGCTAAGTGACCCATGGAAAATTAAGAACATGAGCAGAAAACGAAAGGGTTAGGATATTTTTTTAAAAGCTGAGCTTCACTGAGCTGCTACGGGATTCATCACCTTGTCAGGGCATAAGATTTGTGCTACAACCCATAAGGCCATTAAGTGAATTACACAAACTGTTCATAAAAGTTTATCTTGCTAGTTATGAATTTTTTGGTACTTCATGTTGACTAGGCCCTTTATGTTTTACCTACAAAAAATATAAAATGCAATATATACATATGAATATATATGTGTGCATGTATTTCTTATCTATGCTTGTCCTGGGGTGACTTTATGATACTGGTATCCCCAGTCATCTGGTTTATGTTATATATTAAGTTCTGCACCTTTAAGACTGGCTTTGAGAGCAAGAGAGGGGGAAGAAGAAGCTGCAGTTTGTGTTAAGGAAAAACATCACTCCCACACATCCCGCTCCTGGACTGTGGTGTCTGCAGCACGGACAGACAGTGGGACAGAGCTTCTCTCTGGCTTTTAGTTAGTTTTAGCTAGCTGAGGCAGAGGAGTTCCCTGGACCTTTGTTTTCTCCTTTTCTTGTATCTGTGCAAGCCTGCTCTGGACTGAACACCCAGCCAAACCCCGGGAGCTCACGCCTTTGGCCCACCGGGGCCTGGGCCTCGGCACTTTCCAGCGCCGGAGGGACTGATAAGAACCTGAGCGAGCTGAGCTACACCACATGAAAAGGACTTTTCTTCCTAGACTTGCCATCCCATCGAACAGCAAGAGGTTTTATTATTTAATATTATTCAATTTCTGTTAAATAAACAGCTTTCTCCTTTCCTCCCCCCCTCCCTGCGGCCTTGTTTGGCTGCATGATAACATAGAGACAAAAAAACTTTAGAACTCTGGTGGTCAAAAACAGTCCTAATTTTTGTTAGAGTCTTTTCATCAGTCTTTGTAGAGAAACAGAAGTCTCCTTCTGCCAATCCATGGAGTTTTTAGAGTTCACTCCTCCCATTCCACATAATTCCGAGGTGTGCATGGGTCAATGAGTCTAGGGATCCCATTTTAAGGATAAGTTATTCAAAGGCAGAAGTCCTCTTCGTCTGTCCCTGTGAGCCTTCCTGGAAAACAGCTTTCCCCTTGCCCCCTCAAAGCTTCAAAATCTTCACTTTACCCATTTCCAGCAACCCACAGTATCACAACCACTCTCTCTTTTTCTCAAAAGTCCACACTTTGAACACTCTATTCCTTCCATACTCTAGTCATGAATTAAAGGAATCTTTTAAACTACTATTGTCTATCTCTATAGCTGTAACAGAAAGATATTTCAGCTGTAAGCATCTCCTTATTCTCTCTTTCTTATTTAAACTTAACTCTTTTCCTCACTGTTTTTGGTGGTTCTATGATGTCTTTTGCATGTTGCTTGTCTCTCTTTCTTTGTCTTTCTGGGAAAAAGGAGTAATCTGTAAGTTTATTCAGGTAGTAAAAGAATTAAAAGCTTTAGGAAAGCTGCAAGAGTTCATGGTGTCAGGTTTCAGTCCAGCAGCAGAAACTGGAAACCAAGCTCGGCTGGCCTGCTCTGCTTTCCTTTCCTCCTCCCCTCCCTGCGGCCTTGTCAGCATGGAGTGGGGAGGAGGCCAAGACAGAGCCTCGTTACCTGGTCAGAAGCCGGAAACCAAAGAGAACAAGAGAGCTCTGACTGTTCATCTTAGGGGGGTGTTTACAAGTTGAATTCACTTTTTAATGGTCAGAACTGCTGTCAATTCTTGGAAATGACTGATAATTGGTCAGGAGGAAAAACTCCCATCAGCCACCAGCAGCATCAACTTCCTTAATTCGCCCAGCTGTCTTAAAGGTAAAGCTACCCCATGACATTGCTATAAAATTCAAGCATGATTTTTCTCAATAAGAGAAATTTCTTCTAAAGAGGACCCTTGAATTTTCCTAGTGAGATTTGTGATTATGCTGCTGGAAAAGTTAGTCACATTAACCATTTCAACAAAGTTAATAGTCAGTTTACAAGCAGGGAGGAAAATGAAGAACATGACTGGGGTAGGATAACGTCATTATATATGACAAAGTTTCTTGAAACTTTGGTGAATTTTTTTTAAAGTCATAGTATGCAGGAACTAAGTTGCTAAATTAAAAATTAATATCAGTGAGTATGCTTTCAGTTGTAAGAACATGTGGATGATTTACTAATATATTCAGAAATATACTATTTTACTTCAAATATACACAGATTTTTAAACAAGTTGAAATATATACATGTTTTGGAAGAATAACATTACAAAACAGAAGTAATTTTTTGATGAGAATTATCTTTTGTCAATTTTTATTTTCTGACTGTTAAAGTTTTAAATACAAGAATGGTGACATTCTCACTTCAAGTGAGAAACCCTTAGTTTTTCATTAACGGAAAAAAATGTAACTTAAAAAAATAAAGTGGTTTGGGTCTTTAGCAACAACCATGCTTGAAATCAGTGTACAGCAATCCTTACTGAAGACCTCGGAAGAACTAACAGACTCCTCTTTCAGATTATTACTGAGATAAGAAAAGCACAGAGGTGAGTTGGGCCTCTTGTTTAGCAGCCTTCAGACAAAATCATGATTTCCTTTTGAGGCTTCAGAAATGGCTCAATAGCCTAGTACCCAATGGAAGCCAGAGATCAGCATCTGATCATGCTAGGAAAATGGAAGACAAATACTGACCATACTTTCAAGGACCAAGGCTGTTTTTACAATGCCTTGCTTTTCTTCTAAGGGCAGTTAAATCAAGGCAACACAATCTGTTTTAGAGACTATCCCCACTGATAATCAAGTGAAATTGTGGTAGGAAAGTATGAGTCCTGGCATGTTTAAGAAATATTTTTGACTAGGTGACCACCACTGCTGTTCACCAAAGCTAACCAAATAACTTTAGCACCTCTAGATTTTATCTAATGACTTTTTGTCTTCCCCCACTATGCTATGAGGCTTGTGTTCATATTTAGCAGGCAGATCTGCATGTACCCAGAAACTTCTTCTTTCAACCAGCTGCAATAAATGTAATACAATTATAACTTTATTAAAAATAATTCAGAGTTATTACAGTAGCACGTCTGAGCTGCAGAAGTATGGGTAGAGATATGTCAAGATCAGAAATAGCGCAAACATGCAGGATTTCTCAGGAAAAGTGTCACGTGTAACAAAAGTTTCTGATTTCTTTCTGTCTCTAGAAAACTAGGCAGAAGGGCAGGCACAGTGGAGGAAAGGAGGGAAACCAGAGAAACTTTCATGACAGAAAGTACCTGGGAAAAAACTTCTTCAGAAAGGAACCTATGTACTGTCCAGGGAAGAACTTCATGCATTGAGAAACACCAAGCAGAATTGTCAATTAACACAATCAGAGAGCTTAACAAGAATATTTTTAATGAGGATCACGAGTTGAATTTGGATGATCATTTTAAAGTCTCATGAGATAAGAATAAACTTAAGAGTAGTCTTGTCTCTTTTGAAATCAGTGGAAGATCTGTCATTGACTTTGTGGCACCAGAACTTCCTTGCAGCTGATGGAGTGTGAGCTTGGGACTACCCTATTACTCTTGTGGATTTTACCCAGAAGCAAAAGGATTTCAGGCTGAGGGAAGTAGATCTTTTCTTGTGCTAATTTACAACCCAAAATAGATTTGTGTTTGATTGCTGACATTTACAACTGCTTTTTTTGCTATATTTTCTATGTATAGGATTCCATTTCTACCCATTTCTGCTGCTGGCTCGGCTGTAATGCCCTTTTGCCTGGAGGGAGGAAGAGGAACAGATGGCATGCAGCTAGGCAATTATACAACATAGTAAAAGCAGTAAAGTTCCAAATTTAACTTCTCAGACTATCTCCTTAAGTCATTCCCCTTGTGTATATCATGCAAAGTTAATTATTGTAAAATTATTTCTATCTATCTATCTATCTATCTATCTATCTATCTATCTATCTATCTATCTATCTATCTATCTATCTATTTATGTATCTCCAGTCTTAGCTGATATTAAAGTGACCAAAGCTATTTTGATTGACATTTTCTGAGGCTCATAAACCAGTTATTTCTGATCAATTCTAATTGCCCATACTGCTACAAGCATTATGTACCTCAGCCAGCAAAATAGGCCATTCTCCAGCTCCCAAATGTGAGCTACTAAATGCTCAGGCCCCAGAAGCCTGGGAAGCTAGTTACAAAGCAGTATGGGCAGAACTCAAAAGAGAAAAATGAAAGGGAAGGGAATTAACAAGAACAAATACAGTATTCAAAATAAAGAGAATCAAGCTATTTGCAATGTAAATGAAACATCCTCTGAAACATCACTGCAGCTACTCTGATGCTTGATAACAGCATTCTCTCCACAAAAAGGAAATAAAAGAAAGATGTTGATTTTCTGGACTAAATAGTTATCCACTGTGTTAGTGTTAAAGAGCAGATTGAAGGAATTATAAAACTAGTGTAAATAATTTTAAGTGCGTAACAGCATACAGAACCTATTTAAATGACCTGGTAATTTGGCGTCAACCCAAGGAATCATTCCCTGAGCTGAATTTATGATGTATGTTTTCAAAAAGCAGCCAAAATCCAGTATATAAAGAGATGTTTGGAAGTAATTTTCCTTATATTGGAAAAGACCATTAGGCTGTTCTGTTTTTAAAGGGCAGAATTACTAGCTCCAGCAAGGTATTTACTAATCCTGAAGAGTGTTAGGCTTAATCTTAGTTTTCCAGCTGGTTCTGAAGAATGTAATACACTGCCTTGTAAAGGTGTATAAAGTAGATACCCAGCTGTAAACAGCTTCCATTTTACTTTGTACTTCTTGCCTTTTAAAAATGTAATTAAAAAATGTCTGGAATTTATAAGGATATGAAAAAAAGTTTTTTGCTTTTTATTTCTTTTTACAGTGGTCAGGCTCAAATTTACACAAAGATGCCCATGCTAATGTCATACCCTGGAATGATCCAGGTAAATGCCAAGTATTATATCCGAGTTTGTACTGTAAACTTTGTCGACAGCTCTTTCAGCCTTTGAGAAACTCATTCCTTCACATGTTGAGACTCTGCATTCTGTATGACATTTGATAGCTGAAACCCAGGTGGGGTCAAAACACAAAATGCTAAATGTGTTGTGTTCTCAGGAATTCAGAAGCTGCAGGGGATTTCTGAGCCTTTCACTGGTGTGGCTGTGAAATGGAGGCATTCAGCCTGCTCTAAGAGAACAAGAGTTTAGTCAGCTGTGGGCTCATTAGCCATATCTCTTATTCTCACTTGCAGTTACAGAGCCTTTTTTTTAGCTTCTAAAGATTTTCTCAGAGACTTAAAGGGCAGAAAGGACACAATGACAGTCTCATGTGAGCCCCTGTAATGTGAGATTTTTCCCAAAGGTAAATCCTTCTGAAAGCTAGCCAAAGTAGAATCCACATGGGTGTGCATTTAACACCTCAACAGTTAGTAGCTTATTTACCCTGTCTGCTAGGAATCAGGAAGTATTTTCTGAATCATTTATTTTAAATATGCTGAAGATACATTCTGTTAGTTTTCCTTTATTTTCTTTTCCTGTGTACATTTCTAGAGGTATTCACACATAGCTGTATGAGAAAGACACAGCATACACCATTTACTAGTAACCAAAGTACAAATATGTTAATACTCAGAGTAGAAAATGGGTTGGAGATTAGAGATCAGTCTGAGGAAAATCTGGAAGCAAGCATATTCCTACTTGTATTGTATGAAAAGCATTGGTTTGTCTTCCATGCTACTCTGTTTTTTCTGGATTAGACTGTTTCTAAAAGGTATTGGGCTGTTTCGGGACTGCTTCTGGTCCTGTACTCAAAATAAATAAGTATAACAGAAGCACCTACAAAACAAGAGGCATAGCCAGGAGAATGCTGGCTAGGAGAATATTATTAAATACATGGGTTTTTGAAAATGCATTTGGAGCAAAGGTTGCAATCTGGCTGTCCTACTTGATTGTTGCATTTAACACAAAGCATGGCTAAGTAGTAATAGAAGTAAAGATATCTCTGTGAGAGACTGACCTTCTCACCATTGAAGAAAGTACTTTATACTACCAGAGAGGGAATAGAAACAGGCACAGAACAGCCTTCTCCTTCTCATGATCTGAGGAACAATGATTCTTTTCTTTCCATTAGCAATTGTACTTGGCCCAAGCTCAAGTTTATAAAATAATGAGCGTAACAGGAACAAGTACTATAAGTTGCCTTTCTTCCCACCCATCCATTTATAAATTTAAAACAAATAATAGTAAAACAAGCAGGCAGCTGGTGCTTCAAGCTGCCAGTTCCAAAGTACTCATAAAATAGAACTTCTTTTATTCTTTTTTTTTCCAGGTAGCCAATAATTTTTTGTTTTGTGTATTTTTCAGTTACCTATTCTTGTTAGCAGACCAAGGAAAACGAAAAACGACAGTGAGCAGCAACTGACAACACACCTGGAGTTACAAAGACTATCATTTTCTAAGCTCTTCCTTTTTCTCTCCTCATCAGTGTCTGCATGTAATGGATGATGTGGCAAACAAAACAAAGAAATACAAAAAACTCAAAGAGACAGTAAGAGAAAAAAATAATTGATGCTGAATACATAAAATACAGAAAAAAATGTCATCATATCTGAAGTGCCATTATCACAATCAGGTTGCAGCTGGTTCTTGCAATCCAGAAGGCAGACATAAAGGGTTTAGGAATCTTGAGGAAGCATGAAAACATCTTTTCCAATCTAATGGCCAGCAAGTCCAAATATACAAGGTTGAAAAAGTGGATAAAAAAATGTTGTTGTATTTCCAAATTTATAAACAGGGTAAAGGATGATGGGGGAACAGTTTTCAGAATGGTTAAATGGTAATGGGATGCCTAATTGCTGTTCACAAAATGAAAAGTTCTCCCATAGGGGTTTGTCTGGTTTGTTCTTTTATATGTGCAGTTATATGACCACCAGATTTGGCAGGAAAACTGGTTCACATGGACCTGCCAAAAAAAGGGTATTATTGTTAACTAGGATTGCTTTTTTTTTTTTTTTTCTGGTTAATATTATCATCTAATAAGCAAATGAGTTGGCATGGCTGATGAATAACATCCATGGTAAAAAAAGTAATGAAAGGGACTTTTGTGCCCAGTTTTTCTGGCAAAAGAAAATCAATTATGTAACTTCATCACAAGACTCTCAACCTCCAAATCATCGATTTCTTCTCTTATGCTTTCTGATTTATCTAAGATTTACTAATATTGCTGATGAAAAATCCAAGCATTTAAGAATGAATTTTTTAAAAGAAGAAAAAAAGTCAGCAACCATCTCAGAATGTATGTCAGCCTTTGCCTAGTCAGGGCATAGTGAGGGCTATGCAGAACTGGATTCTGCAGAGTCCCAAGCAAGCAAAGATGTGTGATTAAGTTGATGTGTAGATGAGATGATGATAACAACAGAGGGAGAGCATAGAGAGTAATGATAAAAACCCATCTGGCTGACATGACATCTTGTTGCAGCATGGGTCCATTTCATGCAAAAATTCTTTCATAGTAACATTTCTGGTAACAGACAGAAACTGAAAACCTGTTGATGGATTTTAACAACATCTTTTCATAAAATTCTCCAGTTCTTGACTTATCAAAATTTTGTCCATCATTTACATTCTTCTGTCACACTTATCCTGCAAGATAAATATCTAGCTCTAGTCTCAAGAAAATAAACATATTCTTTACTTGGTAAATGAAGATGCATTTACCATCTTATTTACATGCACATTGTTTATTATTGCATCACTTGTGTGCAAAATTATAAAACATACTTTCATGTCCCTGCTTATCCCCCTATCATGTAAGAGCAGTCTTGAGATGTATAAAAATAACTTTATGTTTTATCCTGAAAGATAGTCTAAATCTGCTTTGGTTAACTGATTTTGTGAACAATTAGTTAAAAAACAATTAGTTAAAAGTATCTTGAGTGAAGTATCTTCAGTTTTGGAGACTCAACATAGTATCATTTTTCTGCTGATATAGAAATAATCAATTGCTAGTAAGTGTGATACAACTTACTTGGACATAGCTGACTGTGAAAGCCTTACAAATAATTCTGCACAAGTCAAGGTGCCTATAAATTAGAGCTCCCTTTAGACCAAGGTATTGCACTACATTTTACTGCATTCAGAATTTAATATGCAAATATGTGGCTATCATATGTTGTGAAGAGGATTAAATGATAATATTTCTCCATTTACAGAATGTGTTTGCCATGGCTTTTTTACTTTCATTGTACTGAAAATATGGTATACGGCAATTAAAAAAAATTTTTTGTGTTATTTCAGACACTATCTGTTTAACCTTTAATGGTGCTGTATTCTGAAACATTGGTGCATTGAATTGGCTGAATGCAATCTGAAAAATAAAGGACAATCTGAACATATAGGTGAAAAAAATAAATTTCAATATTAAAGAATGTTGAAAAGGCATTAAAAATATGTCTCACATGCTATCAGTACTCTTCCTAACTCTTTATGGCAGAGATTACCACTCCATTTCTCCTATTACCAATACCTTGACTGAAACTGTCCATGCACCATCCTGTCCTCCATTTAAACAAGTGAATGAGCCTTACACATACTGTTTTCCTCATGAGAACCTCTCCTTTCTTACTACAACATTATCCAATAGGAAAACTTCAGGAAATCTTTCAGAAAGCATCACAATATTTTGGGGTGCCATTTAATAAAAAACACAAACAGGCACATATTATATTTATATAGCATACATTTTTTAAATGTGTAAACTATGTAAATTATATAAACTATGCACATACTACATGCAAGCTATGCACATTATATAAACTGTGTATGCACATCCATAGTGCATATATATATATGTACGTATGTGTCTGCTTATATACACACACACACATAAGTATATATCGTATCGTATACAAGTACACATTTGTATATAAGTATCCATAGATACAGAATATCTCCATCTATTGGTAGATAGAGTAGGTCAATCAGTAGATTCTTTCTGTAGTGACATAAATCAAAACATTGCATTCAGCCTTAATTTAAATTTCTAATTGCCTTATAAATTCTCAAAACAACTTTTTTCCTACCTGTGTCTTTTCACTGTGTAAGATGTGAAAAGGCAAACAAGAAGTTGCTGCTAGGCCCTGGAAGGTGAAAGTAATGTACTCTAAAATGCTACAATTCAGCTTTGCTGTACCAGTAAATTACATACAATCAATGTTCTTCAAAAGATATTAATCAATATGGCAAAATTCAGGTTCATGGGAAGCTATGACCTTTTTGATTTTCTGATTTTCATTATAATTTCAGAGCATAATTATCAATTTTTTAAATTTGCGTGTGGTTGTGTACACACATGGATCTTCTCCAACACTGTTATTAGCTCTGCCTGTGAAATGTTGATTAAAATTTATATTTTTGGTCTAAAAGGGAGGTACAGAACTTGTAAAAGAAAGAACTAGCATTTCTGTTACATCATTGGTACATATTCGTTATTTTTAGGCAATTCAAAAAGATTCCCATAGGCGTGGTCACAGCTACATGACCCCACATGCAATTTTAAATGATGCTGATGTGTTTCACTTTGAACTTGGTCCTCTCCTCGCCCTCTGCCTGCTGCCAGTAGTCTCTGGAAGAGGATTGAAACACTTAGTATCAGAAGTCTGCCCACTAAAAAAAGAATTAGATCCTCCTTAGCAGCTTGAGATTTATTGGAGTGCTCTTTGTTCTTTTGGCACTTACCTACAATCCCACCACAATACTCTAAGTAAAAAGGCAAGTTGTATTCGCCAGTTCCTGTCTTTTTAACATGATTCATTCACATTCAGTTATGTCCATATTCTGGGGACTTATGTCCATCACCCATTTTATTTTCAGAACTTTTTTCATCATGTAGCTATTTTCTTCACCCACACAGGTATTAAGAAGACCAAATTCTGAATTTTGCAGTTACCTGGTTATTATATTCAAACATGCACGTCAGACTGTTTAAAAAAAAAATAGGAACAGGAGTTTCTGTAAAAACAGGCCTTTTTTAAGCCTGTTTGTGGTGTGTTGCTATACAACTATCAGAGAAAAGTTTTTCGTGCTCTCTGTGCTTCGCCAGGTACCTTGGCTGTCATAGTTTTCTGTTCAGGAGAGGTTTATGTGTTGTAAACTATGACTAAGTCCTCTATGAAAGTTTTTGAAACATTTCTACACAGGCTGAATCTGAGAGAAGAACCATTACTTAAAAAAATTAAAAATGCTAATCACTAACACAAACATAAAAGGAGGAAATAAATTCTAAATTGCAATAATTGAATGTATGGCTGGATATTGTTGAAAGGATGAATGCCCTTCTTTTGCCTGTTGATCCATTGACTTACTGGTATTAGCTTACTGCTGCCAAGTTGACTTGCAGAATGCTAATGTTGCCCCTCCTGCTGCTCTCTCCATCTGTTTAGTGCCCAGTGTTGCCCTTTTGTTTCATAATCTCCACTTTATTGAATGTTATCGTTCTGGGTTATGTATGACTGAACCATTCTGTAAATGCTTGCTTCTTTTCCACAGCTTGTTAGGGTCAATAAAGCTTTGTTTTTGGGTTTATTCTAATAGATTTTAAAGATGTGTAGAATGCAAAACATGGAGGACATGATATGCATATGTGTATCTGCAGTTTTGAAGAGAGGGAGGGAGGAAGGCAGGAAGGAAGGCAGGCAGGAAGGCAGGCAGGAAGGCAGAAAGGAAGGAAGGCAGGCAGGAAGGCAGGCAGGAAGGCAGGCAGGCAGGCAGGAAGGCAGGAAGGAAGGCAGGAAGGAAGGCAGGCAGGAAGGCAGGCAGGAAGGCAGGCAGGCAGGAAGGCAGGCAGGCAGGAAGGCAGGCAGGAAGGCAGGAAGGAAGGCAGGAAGGCAGGAAGGCAGGCAGGAAGGCAGGCAGGAAGGCAGGAAGGAAGGCAGGAAGGCAGGAAGGCAGGCAGGAAGGAAGGCAGGCAGGCAGGAAGGAAGGGAGGAAGGCAGGAAGGAAGGAAGGCAGGAAGGCAGGCAGGAAGGAAGGGAGGAAGGCAGGAAGGCAGGAAGGAAGGCAGGAAGGCAGGCAGGCAGGAAGGAAGGGAGGAAGGCAGGAAGGCAGGAAGGAAGGCAGGAAGGAAGGCAGGAAGGAAGGCAGGAAGGCAGGAAGGAAGGCAGGAAGGAAGGAAGGCAGGAAGGCAGGCAGGAAGGAAGGCAGGCAGGCAGGAAGGAAGGCAGGAAGGAAGGCAGGCAGGCAGGCAGGCAGGAAGGCAGGAAGGCAGGCAGGAAGGGAGGAAAGGAAGGGAGGAAGGGAGGAAGGGAGGAAGGGAGGAAGGGAGGAAGGGAGGAAGGGAGGAAGGGAGGAAGGAAGGAAGGAAGGAAGGAAGGAAGGAAGGAAGGAAGGAAGGAAGGAAGGAAGGAAGGAAGGAAGGAAGGAAGGAAGGAAGGAAGGAAGGAAGGAAGGAAGGAAGGAAGGAAGGAAGGAAGGAAGGAAGGAAGGAAGGAAGGAAGGAAGGAAGGAAGGAAGGAAGGAAGGAAGGAAGGAAGGAAGGGTGATTAAACAGTCCAACATCCTTGCAATCAAAAAGTCAGGCCAATCTCCAAACTTGAAATCTTTTGCCTAAAGAGCCCTAAATTGTTATCTAAAACCCCAGTCACTGAAATAATTTGAAGAGATTAATGCATATTGTATTATTCCTTTGTAGCTCACAAATCCATGCTGTTTGATGCTGAGAGGTAAATTCATGCCATATCAGAGGGCATCACCTGTATTTTTGAAGTAAATTGCCCTCACTGTATATGTTACTGGTTTTGATTAATAAAAAGCTATTTTTTAATTTAGGATTGAATCCAAATATCATTAGAAGTCGAAATATCTGTAACTGCCCCTTTTCAGAGCTGAATCTCTGAGACTAATTATCTTGTTGGCTGTCCTGGGATGGGAATAGTCCAGTCAAGGAGAGCCCTGTGAGGCAGATTCTCCCTATGGGATGTAGCCCCTTCAGTGTCTTGAGCAGGATGAACTGTGTGGGGTGATGGGCATCAGTCTCAAAATGTATAATTAATTGTTCCTGACACTCGGTTGGATTGATGTGAATATTTTTGTTTTTTTCCAGGAGCCACAGGAAACAAATTTTAGTTCTGTGAGGATCATAAAAGTAGAAAATAAGGCCTAGGAAAAAAAAAAAAAGTTTTTCAGAGCTAAAATCTGATTTGTTTATCCTCAGAACATTATGGAAGTAATGGGTGAACAGGTAAGTTTCAGGCTAACCTGAATAGGGTATACGTGTAATAAATGTCTTTTTGCTTTGTCTTTTATACATTATATAAAACAGTGGTGCCAAGGTAAAGAAAAAGAGCCCAAACACTTTCCTCTGTCTTGACATTTCCTAGGTAATAGCATGGACAAAAAATAAGATCAAAATATTAGCTCTATAAACTCCCTGTTTGGTCTGGAATGAGGTGTGTACATTAGTTGTAAATATCTATTGAAAAATCCCACATGATATGTTGATTTATTTAGCTATTTAATTTGAAAAGAACTTTGTCTGACAGATTCTAGAAGCAGATGCCTTTCAAGCCAGGCTTTCACTTCTCTTTAGGGCTGCATTTATTGTTGCCTACCTTGAACGGATTTTACAAGAGTTCTCTTGCGAACAAAATCCCTTTCCAGTCACTAATTGAATGATGTCATTAATAATTCTCAAACAGGTAGATTCATAGATACGTAACTGGAGACAGAGCTAGCAACCAGTTATTAGTACTTGCAAAACAATCCTCAAATTTCATAATGGCTTGTTAAGAATATCAAATGCAGGGACATTAAAAATATTTTAAATAAGACTGGGTGTGCTTCTTGTTGGACACCTTACTGTGACAAAATATTCTGCCCATATGGGTTGATAATTGCTATATCCACAATGGTACGGCATCTGTAAGTCTTTCTTATGCATTTCTTATGTGTGGGGCTGTGCTTCATTGCCATGAGTGGGACATTGGAATTCCAAGAATTCCATTTGGAACTGTGTCATTGCTTCCACTGCAGTTGTAGAGTCCTGAAAAATGTAATGGCATCATACACACAAAAACTTTATTAAGCAAAGTAAAATAATTTCAAAGAAACTGAAAACAGCTTTTCTCTCTCCTTTTTTTGGATAATAAATATATAAATATATAATTAGTATAATACTAATAACCTCCTGCAATGTCCAAAGAATAGTGATGCCCCAATCATTTGTTATCCCATATGGACGCATCAGTACCAACATTTTCAGTATTCTTTGTGTTTCACAGTCTGAACTGACAAAAGACTTTGGAAATAAACAATTGAAAAAGACATTCCCTAAAGGTAACTATCAAGTCCAATAAGGCTCAAATAAAATGGCCCAGCTGTCAGAGTAAAATACTGCATATCCACTTAGCTCTTGAAAGGAAAAGGTAATGCTAACCAGTTGCTGGAGACAGCCCAGAGAGGTAATGCCAGCTGCACAAAAGGATGCACTGCATAGCAGTGTTCAGATGAATGAATGGCAAACAATGTATGATAGCTGCATAAGTAATTCTCTTCAAAGGACAAAATAAAGAACAGAAACACACTTTGTTTGAAAGTTATCATTACTGATTGTAAAACACACATACAGAAATAGAAAAAAAGCATAATTTGGAAGTTAAATGAAATGCTTTTGAAACACAAGCTTTGAAAGTCATCCTAGTTTGAAATGAATACTAACTTTTCAGAAGGCATTTTATTAGAAACAAGGTCAGAACCTTTGTAAGGATTACTACTACTACACTTACTGTGTCTACCCTTGGGCAGATGCTGAAAAAACCCAAAACAAACCAAACCAAACAAACAAACAAAAAATAGATGCAGAAGAACAGAATTGGAAATGCTTGAAGCTCAAGTGCAAGTCTAGGTCATTTGAACCATATATGGAGATCACATATGCTTTAGAACAGCAAGTGGAAAATGGATGATTCTTATGCTCCATAACCTGAGAGTGGCATAGGTCATGCATGATGAAGTGGTTGTTAGGTCATTTCTGATGGGCTAGGATAGGCCACTCTCTGTTGTACACTCTACTGCTTTGTCTTAGTCACACTACTTAGTTGTCTTTAGTCACAGAGGTTTCTCTGACTGGAGGATGTAGAAATTGGGTTGGTTGATTGGATCATTTTCTTTGAACTAGCAGCCAGATACAGCTCTGTTTCTGCTAAAGAAAAGGCTTGCAGTGATTACTTGACCTTCTAGTTAGCGTATTTAATTTCCAACATACATTATTTCATCTTGGAAATAAAGCAAAATTATAAACAGTCATCTGAGTGTCACTGTACAATCTACTGGAAGACAATTTTCAGTGCTTGCCATGAAAAGTTTTTATATTTTCTCAATTCTTCTTATTACCTCATATCAGAATGATACAGCTTTGTATAATGAATTTCTTCCTCTATGTTCAACCTGTTCTTTTTGGCAGCAACTGTGTTCCATATATTCATCATTTTGCTTGGGCAAAAGGAAAGAGCTCTTTCAGGACTGCCAGAGACATTGACTAAGTTGCATGTTTCTATCACTTTTCGATTTTGATAATTCTAAAAAAAAAAAGGAGCTGAAAGGAGAGGAGCACAAAAAATGCTTCTGAGAATTGAAGAAGGTGGGCTTTAAGTACCTTGATTAATTCAGAAAAAACAATTCTGTGAAACTTAGTCACCAGGGTTTTTTAAGGCAGTGTGTATTTTTACTCTCCCTGGGTCAAGATTTTGTGTGCACTCAGTTATCTGCTCATGTACTGAGCTTGACTCATCCACCCACACAGTGGCAAAGTCCTGTGCTGTAAAGGACTCACTCACAACAATGTCATGTGACTAACCCTTTGTGAAGGAGAGACAGGGAGGATGCACCAGATAGATGAGACCCCTGTAGTTTAGATAGGATGATTGGATGAGCACTGCAAATACGACATTCCTCTGTATGCCAAAACAAACCTCTGCAGGATGTACTCCATACTCCAGTTCGGCTGAGAATCTAAAGATTTTTCTTGGATGTGGAATACTAATCATGGTGTCCTGGTTTAGGGCAAATTTGGGAGAAAACCTCCAGTGGGGCTCTCCCGGGGAAGCAAACCCACATGGCCCTTTTCTCCCACCCCCCAACCGGTTCGGGAAGAGATTTCTCTGAGAGAAGTGGAAAAAACCTGTTTATTTCACAGGCACAGCACCACCCCGCACAAAAATGAATGATATCAAATTACAAAACCTCTCGCCGTTCCGAAGAGATGACAAACTTCAGAGGGTCTCTTTCCTGTGGGTGTTCGCTCTGTTATCAGTCCCTCTGGCGCTGGAAAATGCCGCTGCCCAGGCTGGGCTCCCGGTAGTCCACGGGTGCAAGCTCCCGGTGCTCCCCCGAGTCCCCAGTCCAGAGCAGGCTTGATTCATTTCAGAAAAACGGAAAGAAAACAGTCCAGGAAGACCTCTCTGCTCCGGCTAGTTGGAAAGCCAAGGCAATCTTCTTGTCTGTTTGTGCTGTAGTCAAAACTCCCGATGCGGGGGGAGCAAGTACAGTCTCTGATAACAGACTCGGTGCTTCTTTTCCATTCACTTTTACTCTTAGATGAAATTTTAAGAATACAAAACCTGTGTCTGGGTTAGGTGGACGAATGGGGATACAATTTAACATAATAATCAACCCAGGACTCATGGTTTGATGAATTTTCATTATCCTATTTTTAATTCTCTACTAAATATTCAAATCACAAACTGGCTTTGTGATTCTCTGTTGTGCTCTTACTCATCTGTTGTGTTGAAAAGATATTCATCAACAAAGTGGAGGGGTGTCTGATACCTGAGAAGCTACAACTGCTACCTGCTCTCTGCCTGCTCAGGAATCTTACAAGGGATGGCCAAACCAACAGGCTTTGGGGATGTAATTGGGAGGTATAAAATTCCTCTGAGATCCATAATTTTTGAAACAAAGCATTATTTGAAACATCTCAGGTCCTGGCCTCTAAAGCACTAGCTAAGCAAAAGACTCATCAAGTTACCAAGAACATGACAGCTAAGCACATTGTCTGAATGAAGGACATTAGTTTAACCAGCCAAGAGACAGCTAAAAGAAAATAATTGTTTTCAAAAGAGGGGATATGCTGCCAAGCAGCACCCTTCTCTGTAATGAGAATGTTTTTTCAAATGTGTGTCCTCACTTAAGCCTGATGCAGGCCAGAGTCCTCTAAATCCCTGCCAAACACCTAATCAGATGAGGACATTACCAGGAGCATGGCGTCTCTCCCACTTCAGATGTTCAATATTGTGCTAAAAACACTTCTGTAACTATTTGGAAGAGGAAATCCTTGTATTTTCTCTTGAAAAATAAATTGTGCACCCAACAAGGGAACGAAGTGAAGAGACCAAGTGTCCAACATGCCTTCCTAGCTACAGAAAGGCTGCATCCTTCAAGAGTTAGTGACCTGATTAAAAACTGAGCTATTACATCATCACCTCTTGTATTTAGCCAATCAGGTATTTTGCCCTGACTTCTGATTAATTTGGGTGTCATTGATCTTCTGTGTGTAATCTTTTGAGAGCTGACAATCTACAAGAGCAAAAAGGAAAAAAAAAAAAAAAAATTCAAATTAACTTTGTATATTATTGCCTGCTGCAACAGAATACTACATTGCTAGTATTATTGAAAGGGTGGTTTGTTTTTTGTTATCAAAGTAAAGTAAAAAGAAAATGTAATATTTATGTGCTAAATATATGCAATGACACATGCACATATCTCTGGATCTCAGCGTGAGAGGAAAAAGATTCTGTAACTATTTTGAAGCTCCAAAAACATTTATTTCCCTTAGAAATGTGACCTCCTTTTCCTGCATGCACCTTATAATGGTAAAAGAAACCCCAAACCCTCAAAAAAACAAGACAAAAAAATCCCACCTGTCACAGATTTTGCCTGTATTTTTCTCAAGCCTGTTGAGTCTATCAAGTGTGAACATCTGGGAATCATCATATTTTCTGCTGACCACTGAATCAGCATAAAAGGAGGACATGATAAGCTCCAGCTGTTAAGCCTCCTGCTTAGAGGATTAGAGAAATTAACCCACAGGATGTTTTATTACAGCACCAGGAGTTATATTAAAGATACATGTGGCATCTTCTCCACAGGGAGCACAGAAGGGAGCTGAGAGGAAGTATGTAGGGTAGAGCTGCAGGAATGTCATCAGTCCTGCATGCTTCCCAACCTGTTTATAACAGCAGGAGGAATTTTACCTTCTGCACTTTTTCTGAGAATATAAACCTTCTACATCTAGTTCCTTTTTTAAGAAATACAGTCCAGGGGAATGTTGATTGAATGAACAACTGAAAGCAGTATCAAAAATCCTTGAGAATCTTCTCCTTTGATTTGGCTCCTTACTTTAGCCGAGACATTTATGTCTTTCGTCATTGCACCTATACATTTAGGCTTCAGTGCATCAGAACATAAAAATAACTTATATGTAAAAATCATATTTAACAGCCAGACACATTAATTTATTTCTGAGTTTGTACCTCTAAAATAACCATGTGCATGTATCAAATATATATATATATATATATTTAAAAAAATTTACAAAAGATAAAGGAATCATGACTGACATTTGTGTTATTCTTATTGTCATTGTTAGTGTTAACAACTTTCTAAAGCCTAGATGAAGAGTTGGAAAGGTTCAGAAGTCTGTAAAAAAAGACTTACCTGCTTAGCAACAGTGTTGCTCTTAGGTCACTGACTCCAGACCAAAATGAAATTAGAAATGGTCATGCAGCTAGCTTGAGGAGAAATTAATGAGTTTCAGCCATCCTCATGATCAAGTAGGTAAGGAAGAATAATTAAAAATATGTCATTACTGGCATTGTTGCTGGGATTTTTATGTGATTCTTTTGTCTCAAAGTGTTTAGAAGAATGGTCAAATCTAGCTGAGCAAACTCCTGACCCCATTTTGGGGGGCTCAGTGATCATTTCTATGAAAGACCCTGCCTGCAGCCATGGCGTGAAGCAGGTCATCACCACAGCAATGCTGGTACAGCCAGGTCCTTCCTTGTGGGGAGACTGGGGGTTAAATCAATCAGGAAAGAGCAGACCCCCATGGACAATCCAATGTCTGTTTCTGAGTTGTGAGGAGTGGATATCCTGCTCACATTATTAACATTACAGGGAAACACCGTGAGGTGCCACTTCTGAGACACATCTCCCAGAGATACCTGGGACTGCAAAAGGCAACAACTAACGTGCTACTTGACCTGTATTTTTTGCATTCACCTGCATGAAAACATACTTTTATATTTATGCATTAATGAAATGAACCATATATGCCTCTTTTATGTAAAAGCCTCTTAACAAGTATTTGGCAGTGTAAAGGATCCTTGAAGAGAACAGACTGCAAAGGCCAGGAGGGCCTAGGGAGTTTAATTTATAACACTGTGAAGCATAAGGGGCTTCTTCATGAGCTTGAATCAGGTTCCCTAGTTCAGGGGGGAGCCTATGACAACACATGCTGCATCACAGTAAGTGTAAAAGGAAAGGGTCTATGTGTAACAGAGGGACAGTGGTATCTATTTGATCCTGTCTGTTGGATGCACTTGCTCTGATCCTTATAAGTTTCACTCACTTTTCATCATGATTCTCTTGCTAAACATGTTGCTTTCAGAGCTGTGATTTTTACTCCAGCAATTAATTTTTTGGAAACAATGTTTATCACTATGTTATTTTCCACTATGGTGATCAGTTGTTTACAACATCTTTTCTTAATCTAGAGCACAGTAATTGTGCTCTTGGCTGCTCTGAGAATGCTCTTGATGACTCTTAAATCATAACCTTTTTCCTCAGTTAATATAGAAATTATTTTAATTCCCCCATTGCAGATGCTTTTATTTTTCAGTAGATACCTTGTGAATACCATATGCAGGGGAGCATTTGTGATCCAATGCTTTTGAAATATCACAAAACAGAGCGAGAATCTGTGTTAATCAGAATGTGTGAACTGCCCTTTCTTGTCTCCCAGCCTTTTTTTCTTTCAGATGTTTGGTGCCTATGTGTTCAGCCGTTTCAAGTCTGAAAGGAAGATGGTGGACACGGTTATATCTGGCAGTGACATGTTCCTTAGTTGGCAGATGAGGCAGTTTGCTGACTACCTGAATTAGGCTTGAGTAGCTTAGCACATTTCAAAAGAGACAGTTTTACTGAAAGTGACACACAGCTTACAGACCCAGATCTGTAAATGTAATTGCCTTTGCTATATGCTTGTATGTGAGAATTGCTAGGCGTCTGATGCACAAAACTGAGCAGGACTTGCAAGTCCTTAATATCAGCTAATATAAGGTAGATATTAAATATAGTATGTGGAAAATAAGTCAGGCCATGCTATCAGATATTCTGACATTTTTCACAATCCTGACTAGTATAGAGACTGAATTCTGTACAGGCTTTCTTGGAAGCCTTGACCGTAAATTTCAGTGTATTCTGCTATAAGATACTAGGCTCTTATATTACTTCTTTATCCATGCCTTAGTCTTCTGTTCTTAAATAGCCCAGTTCAAATAAACATTCTTTAGAAGCCATGGATAATTTATGTACCCTCAGCCTCTTGTGGAGGCCCACTTTCCTTCTATTTTTTTCCAGAAAGAAAGAAAGAAAAAGTGGGTGGCAAAGTGAAATTCACATGTTCACGGGTTCACCTGTTTTATTTTTGAAACCAGAGAATATGCACACTTTTTTTCCCCTTAGAATCTCAGTTTGCATTATAAATACCTTCAAAATGCAAAATTTTAAAGCATAGTATTTTGAAGTCTAGCCCACTCATAGAAAAAATAATCTTAATGTGAATATCCAAACAAAATTCTTCATTAATATTGTGCATACAAATGATACATTGGAGAGGATGAGAACAGTTTCAAGCTGTTCAATGATGGTATCATATAGGAAAGAAAAGAATTTATCTGCAGGATGGCATTGCTGATAAATTCTGGGGTTTTTTTAAATTAATTAATTCAGTATTCTTTAGACTTGAAATATTGTAGAAGAATTTAGTGCCATTAAAACAGTTTTAAATGCATCCCAAGAAAGATTTTTTTTGTGATATATTTCAAAGGTATAGTTCATTATTACTGGATAAAAAGTCTTTGCCTTCTGGCAAATGCAGACAGGGAGTGTACTAATATTAGCATATACTCCCTATAAAACATGTTTGGAAATGGGAAGGGCTGGGCATGGGCAGGAGGGAAGGAAATCATAGTAAAGCTGAACTAATTAAAAAGGAGGAAAATTATTAGGAAAACATAAATAAATAAATAGCATTTCAAATAGCATAGGTAATCATACTGACTTAGCTGTTCTGTAAACAGAGTATATCTGCTTCCAGCTTTAGTATATTTTCACTTTGTAAGACATTGTGTTATAATGTGGTTAGGCAAAATACATCCACTAAATTTTACAGTTTCTTTTCACTTTCCAAATATCATGCCCTCTATTATTTTTTCTCCTCCTTCACCAAGTATAACCAGAAATATTCTAGGAAATTATTTACATGCTGCAATTATGGATGTGAAATGAATGTTTTTTAAGGATTGACTTGTATACAGCTTCCATTAAAGGCTGTTTTATGGGTTTTTTTGTTTTATTTTTGTTTATTTTAGTGTTTGTTTTTGTTCTTTGTTTGTTTTTGTTTGTTTGTGTGTCGTTTTTTTCCTTGGCAGCAGAAAGAATGACTGTAACTACCAGGTTAATGTGAACTTATTATAGTGATCTCATGATAATTTTTTCCCTGCTTGAAAAACTGCATTATTGCTACCATAGTTTATCTTCCAAAATTAACATTGCACATCTATGTCTTGTGACCTTGTCAGGATCTTTGTGATTTCCTCTTGTGCACTTCAAGCAAGTGTGCATGAGTACACATGAGCTTGGTATTTTTATTTTACTAATGGTGCCTTCAAATTCCATTTTGGCAGCTTTGCTTTTTCTATGGTTTTTTTATTCAAATAATTTAAGCAAAAAGTAAACTTTCTATTACTTATCTGACAACACCAGCCTTCCCTCCTCTGTGAAATGATGTGGTTATTTATTGCTGGTTTTGCACTGATACATGCTGTTTTCAGCCACGGACTGCCCGGGTAATAGAGCTGCCTAATCACTACCACTAGAGCCAAATATTTCCTGCAGAAAGCAAGTCCTTTCTCAGATGGAAGGAAAAGGAGATGATTATTTAAATTTTAGTCACAAGGAAGTTATTATAAGCAAGTCTTTGGCTTAAAAATCTGAGTGAAATCAGTTTAATATAATGAAATGAACATCAGTTTCATGCAATTTCAGATGAATTTGTCTAGTCTTTTGGGCAGATAACAAATTGCAAATTTCTGTCCACACTCTTCTCCACAGTCTCTTACCTTGGACTATTTTTGCCCCAAAATAAACCGGGTGTTCTGTAAATTGTATTTGTTATATATAGTGCTTTAGAAATTTTTGTATACCGCAAACTGAGTTTCCCCTTGTAAGAAGATCAGATCTGTTTGATGTGATGCATAATAGTAAGCATCTGGAATATGGAGACTAAAAGAGATGCAGAAATTATATTGTGCGTGTGAAATGAAGGACAAAAAAAATCAAAAAACTCTCCTAATTTTTCAAAAATCTAGCAACATGGTTCCAATTTTCTGCATTAAAGTATTAATGGAAAGATGAGAGTGCACATTTCTCTGTGTCCAGTTTGTTCAGATGTATTAAGATCTGCAACCTCTAGACAGAGACAAAACATACACACTTTGGTTCAGTCTGAAAAACTTGAGAATAGCTGAATTATTTTTATGGATGGAAGACTTGTAGAAACGGAGAAGTTATTGCTCCAGATCTTAATATCTAAAGTCACCCTGTCTTGGAGCAATTTTTATCTGGGAAATGCTCTACATATAAAGTCTCAGCAAAGCTTTCAAGATTTAACTCTTTGAATTGGCAAGTATAGGAGAAAAAAATTTTTAAAAATAAAGGATTCAGTCTTAAGTAGTTTTTAAATAATAACTTTCTCAAATACTTTGCAGCACAGAAATAAAATCAATATTTATTTGTTATTTGGACTTATTAATATTTGGCAATTAATTAAGAAAATATATTATTTCCTTATATTTTGATATAGATTAGAAATATAAGTACTTGGTTTGTGCTCATTTTTTATAATGATTATGACAGTAAGTCTTCTATGCTGTGGAGAAATGACTCTGCAGATTTTATTATTTAGACCCATATACTTCCAGGACTTATTTCCCAGTACCTTCAAATTCAGTTAATTTTCTATGCTTTATGAACACAAGATCATAACTTTTTAGTGGGACATATGTTATCAGGAAGTCTTTGAGAAGTGTTTATCTGTTTCATTTTATGTAATGCCATTACAAAATGCTTACATTGAGAAGAATTCAGAAACTATAACTAGTTAGCCATCATTGGATTTGGAAATATTTGTTGCTCTGCAAGTAGTCATGACTATAACTATCCAAAAGCAAAAAAAATCATCAAACTGCTGAATGCTTGTACCCTTCCATCTTGAAAAGCTTTCCTGAAAGGCAGACTTATGACCCTCTGATCATTCTGTTGCTGCTCCTGATGTTACAAGCCCTCTTGCCCAGCCAAGTCCAGATCTTAGTCAAACAGAACTCTGGCTGCAGCTGTGGTGCCAGGATCAGACAAAGGCTTCCACAGCTGCTCAGCGTTGAGGAGGCAACTAATCAAGTGGGCATGTATTACTTCAAGCCACATTTGTCCCAAGTCATTGAAAAGGGCTTTAATGGACCCCAAAAATTCCCAGTACTCCATGTCTAGATATTTATACCCTTATGAATGATTTCTTTCCTCTCTCTGAAAGACTCAAAGACCCTTTGAGCTCCATTACGGTCACCGCTTCACTACAGTTAATTTCGTCATGAGCAGGGAATAAATAAAACAGCCTTTGATTAAAGAAACTGATAATTCAGTATTAATCACTGCAAATTCCCACCATAAATACAGTGCCTAGGGAAAGAGTAAGACACAATCTGAATGCAGAAAAGTTCTTGCTTAAGGATGTACAGGAAACAAAGTTAAGAACTGAAACAAGGATAGAAAATAGTTAATACAAATATTCCTGTCAAATGTTTACTTTTCTAAATCAATCTTTAGACACTTGTATACTGCCTCTGTTGTACAAGAGTTTATGGAATTTTCAAGGATGAATATAAGCCATTTTATTGAGTCTTTTTTTGCTCACATGAGGTAAAACTTTGCCCTACAGCTATGCAAAATGTTTACTTTGTTGAAGAGATGCAGTCTCAGGAAAGGGGAGAACAGGAAGAGACTGATTCATGGTGCTGATCACTGAAATTATTATCAGCAGCAGCATTACACACAGGAGGGTGTTTCATTGCTATCGTCTGTTGTTTCTCCAGCATATTTCAGATCCGGAAATTTTCTTTGAAGAAACATTTCAATCAAGAGTAGAGCCTTGACCTTTCATGGGCTGATCAATGATCAAGCATTAGTAAAAGCAAGCCATATGCAGACTAAAAGTAGTGAAATCAAGTACTCAATATGCACACAGGGAATCTGATACTTTATAAGGTGGATTTAATCAGCAGGAAAATTGCCTCATGTATCTGCTTTTTCTGAAAGAAATCACAGATTTAAAAAGTAAAATTACCTTGTTTCTCTGAAGCTCTCTGAGTTCATGTCAAAGGTCAGAAGCTGAGTTTCAGTGCACAAGTATCTCCTAGGAGCAATGCTGGGCATCGCGTCCTGCAGTGGGGCTGAATACTGCTGGTGAGCAGAGGGTACATCCCTTAGTCACAGGTGTAACTTTGCCTTCTTGCTGGACAGCCTTTCACCCCTTCTGCCTTTGTCTTGGGTTTCTGGGTGAGTGATGCAGGGTTGGCAATCAGGAACTGTCAAGGAGTTTGAGGAAGTTTATCTGTCCGCTTTCTTGTCAGACACATCTTGGCACATGAGGCAAAATGTGTAACAGTGTGTGGCTGTCTGGCCAATGCTCGAACTTTCCAGGCAGAGTGCCCAAGCTCAGCTATTGTTGGAAGCGCTTTCATGTGAACAAAAAAAAAACAAGCCTGAGAAAGTCACAAGCAGTTACTCAGATAAACTTTTCTTGCACCTTTTGCCCCTAAGAAGGAAGTGGCTGGCTGTAGCAAAGGCTGCCCTTTCCACAGTTTCTTGCAAGGCTAGGGTGCTGTTCTCCTTTGAATAGACCCTGAAGACACTAAGACATGCAATATCAAATCCACTGAAAAAAGCAGTGCAAACTAATTTATTCAGTGCTGGTACAATCACCAACTCAGTGAAAAACCGGAAGATTTCTTGACAATAAACTTCTGCAGTTGATGGTGCTATGGATATCCGTTAAATATTTCTTCCACAGAAAATTATTGTCCTTTCAAAATCAAACAAAAAAACAAACAAAAAACCAACCAAACAAGCAAATAGGCAAGAAACTTAGCACTCGTCTCTTTGTTGAATATATCAGAAAAAAATTAAGGTATTCACCAAAAAATACATGGTGGTCATTTATGTTAGACTAGCTTTACTAGATGCTGTGATTCTATTTAGAGTAATGTATTCCTTGACCAAATTGGTCTCCCGTCTCTTTCAGTATTCACATTTTCTTGATTTTTTCTTGGCTTCAGTTTGAAAATTGTTTGTAGATTCTTAATTGCAAAGCCTACCAGAGGGAGAGATCAGAGGAACACAGGATTTGCCAAACATGATAAATGTCCTGCCTCAGGGAATGGCCAATACCTGATTTGTCAGAGGAAGGCCAAAAAGCCTCTAAACACATTCAGTCAGTCATGTAAGAGATCCCAACAGACAAATGCCTGGAAGCCTAGCTCTAAGTACATGACCTTACTTGAGCACAATTCTACAAATGTTATCACAACCCTGCACTCTCTCCTATCATCCTTTTCCCACCAGTCAAATGTATTCTTTTCTATGTAGACAAGTGAGAAGTGTGAAACTCAGACTTCATCTACCTTAGGACCTGATCCAAATGTCACAGTAGAAGAGTAGGATTTCTTTTGCAGCAAATGAAGATGGATGTGCTCTGCCCTCTTTACTGAGCTGAGCAGAACTCCACTGAGGCATGGAGATCAGTCTGCTCTGGCAACTGTGCCCTCTGTCAAGGTGAGACAGCATTCTTCCCTTCAGCTTCTCACCTAAGTCATTATTTATATTTACACAGTAGTACACAATTGCATAGCCCACAATGTACCACACTTCATACCAACCCCATGAATCTCTTGTGTGTTCATTGTCAAAATATCTCTACCTTTGCTGTTGCTAGAGACTGATGTCTTGCTGATGTATTAAAACACTGTGTGACCCAGTTCCTCACATTTTTCCTCCATCTTCAAAGTGGAGCTAGTAATATCTTCATCCAAATCTTGTTATGCATTTTAATTGTTTAATGTCTGAGAAATGCATTAGATTTCTGGAGTTCAAAAGTATGACAAACTTAATTTTAGTTATATGGTATTGATGCTGAAGTCTGAATTCAATGATATCCTTGTAACTGCCTCAGTCATATTAGTTTGGAAGCCAAAGACCTAGAGTACAAGCCTAGGAAAATCCCTTTTCCTCTTGGGTGCACTGTTTATATAATGAGTAATAACTTCTGTGGCCTGGCTGGAAGAAATTAAGAAGGCAATAAAAATGTCAAACAAAGTTGTAATGAATTTAGAAATAATCACTCATAATTTAGAGTTCATCATCCCAAAGCGTTATTTCTTCATTTGATAGGTTTAGGTCATTGTAAAGAATGTGCTCCTTCTTGCATCTGAAACTGCATAAAAAGGGACAGTAGTTTATGGCTGCTATATACTTGATGAGATATTAAAATTTTGCAGCACAGCAAAAGATGGAGGAAGGGGGCGAGGGAAATAACCATTTGAAGGTTGTATTTCCCTTTGGCTTTTGTGGTCTTTGTTTGAGGTAAGCATGAGTGTTTTCCTTTTTTTTTTTTTTTTAACTTTTAAAAATTTTAACAGCTTTCTTTATATGCCTGCTTGTGTTTTGTACATAATTAACTTAGAGAATGTTATGGAAGATGCAGTGAAATGATTTTTAAGCTTCAATTCACATAGACCTCTGTGTGAGTTGCTAACAAGGGAAAGGATACACTGTGCCTCTTCTCATACATTTAGTATGAGAATAAAGACTGCAGAAGTCAGCCCTTCCCTTAATTTGCTTTTTTTGCCTCCTATCTCTTTTCCACCAAAGTAAATCTTTCCCTTCTACCCTTCTCTGCTCTCCCACAATTCTTTCTCTTTGCTAATTCTGAGGGTATGTTTCAGCATTCACAGATTTTAAATATTGTGTCAAACAGAACAAAAACAAACTCTTCTGACCCAGCAGGAAACATGTTTTTCAGCTAATCATATATTGTTAATGTCATTCAGGTGCTTCCATTAATATGTAGCTGCCAAGTGTGCTGTTTCTGGCACAATTACATAGAGTAATAGTGTCAGGAATGATTATTAGGTTTCTTTTAGTTTAAAATGTTTCTCTGACACAAGTATGTTGTCACTTTGTAGTTGGCATATATCTTTGGAATTAACTGGATTTTATCTGCTGGAAGATAATGACATTCTTTAAATTTTAGTCACTCTACGTCTATGAGTTTTGTCTACCCCTCCCCTCTCCTGCCCCACCTTAATGAGTCTTCCACTGATGTAGTCTCCATCAGTGTCTCTTTAGGAAGGCTGTGATGCAAACTATTGTTTTATGGAGACTTCTTGCAGATATTGAATGAAAGTCTTACAAAAATACATGTGCAAAATGCTGTGATTCTGTTGCACTCTACAGGCTGAACCTCCAGTGACTCTTGGAAGAGTAGCTTCTTTTATTGAGGCTTTAGGGCAAGTTCCCACATGGGCAATCCATTTAACTCCATGGGCTAGTTATGAACTCGGAAAAGATCTGTTTAAGTTTTGCTTTTGCAAAGTTCTGATTGTTCAGCATAATAAAATACAGATGAACCTGTGCAAAGCAATTCTCTTGCATGATTATCAGGTGCTAAAAAGTCATCTGGTTCTTCCTTCATAAAAAAGACACAACTGATTTTAATTAGCCACAGATGGTCTTGGGTAACCCCACTTCTACCAATCATGTAATTGCAGGATTTTCATCAGAAGGATCCAAGGAAATATTTTCTAAGGACTCAGTGCCTGACTGTGACATCACTGCTTGAGCCTGTAGTTTATTTTGGTTCTCCTCAGCCCAGCTATGAAGCGCATTTTCTTTCAGAAGCTGCTCCAATATTTTTCCTGTGGTTTACTGAAGCTTAACTTCTGTCACCATTAAAAACGGTAATCATTTTTCCCCTGTCAGTGACAGCAATTTTATTTTTATGATCTTCCTAAATCCTGTCTCTAAACTTGAAGTAAGTCCAGGATGATGCTCCACAAAATAGAGAAAGCAAACCACGCCATTCTCATCTCTGGTTTTGATTGGCTTCCTCTACTTATCTGAAGTCTTTTTAAATCACCTATCCTGTCTTATCCTTATGCCTATCCTGTGCAAGCCACTACAGCCACCTGTTTATTTTCTCATTGAAGGTCAATTATTTTTCCTACCAGACAATGAATCTGTGCCACTGGGGACATTTTTTTTTGTGTGTGTATAAGTCTACTTGGCTGAGGAGGCTCAGTGAAATACAGACTGGGCTTAACTCATCTTGTTTCAGATGCCACCATAAAAATCTTCTCCAGGCATCTTCCCTGACTTTCTGAAAACAGTTTTTTTTATGTATGCTGATGTGGTCGTCTGTCAGTTTTCAACTTCTGTTTATGTCACCATATCTTCTGAGCTTCTTGGCACATTCCTTTTCCTTCTTACTTCCCTTAATACACCTCTGTCTCTCAATCTCTGCTGAGCCTTGTAGGTTTTGCCTGCTTCCAATTTAGTGGAAATTACCTAAAAGACTCACTTTTCTTTTGCAGTGATGGGCTGCAAACTTGATATATCCCAAATTCCATCATATACCATGAATAAAGTTTGTGGAGATTTTACCTTAAAAACCAAAGGCAGGAACACTGAATTCAAGCAAATACCTTGAACAAATTTCCCTGGAATATCTGTTGTGCCAGCTCAAAGACAGTATTTTCAGATCTTGGGGACTAAGATGTCCCAGGTATCAAATACTGCTGGTACATACAAATGAAAGAAAGCCTCCCCCTAGAATTTTGGTTCAAGCATGGAGAAGATTACTGGGGACAATAAGGACATACAGAACATTCACAGGTTTATTACAAATAGACATGTAAACTTAAGTTCAAGGCTTTAGTTTTATGTGATATTGAGACATAAATTTAATCTGAAATCTATGAGCAGCTCCTAATCTCATCTGTTGGTTAGGTTACAAATGCCTCAAGAGTTGAGAAAAACAGCCTTCACAGAGCATGGCTATGCAATCAAGAATGTCTTCTAGACATATCTTTTAAATTTACTTTCCTCTTTAGCTTATGACTGGCAAAGTTGTGTCCCTTATTCAGCAGGGACTTTATCCATTAAAGTGACATTGTTCATTAGAAAGCTGATGAATCAGACCCAGAGAGTCACATTTAGGAAAGTACTCACTGAACTCAATAAAAAATGTACGAGATGACGACCTCTATTTATACTTTTCATTATTTGAGGAATATACAAATACATAGTATTTCAATTCAGTCTAAACAAATTTTAGAACATTATATAATAATATATACAGATGCAAATTAAAAAGAGGTTTCATCACCTGAAAAGTAATGAAATATTTGATAGAATGTTTGCAAAAAAATACTATTACTTCAATACAAGCAGGGTTTATTTTTATAACCTATATATATATATATGGAGTTCCAGCTACCTTCAGCATGATTAATATTGGTGGTAAACTGGAAAAATTGACCTAACCAGAGAAATGAATAATGCTTAACATTCCTCAAAGAGTCTTTTAACTAATATTTAAGAGGCAGATATTTTAAGTAATTATATGTTAATTAATTATTGATTATTTCAAGAGTCTCTAATTTAAAAGGTAAAGCTATAAGATAAACAGTGTTACTTTATAATTTAAATTTACAGTGGTAATAAATGTGCAATGACACTTTATTTTTATTAAGTAGGATTTGTCTCATTATTCTGCTCTAAATGGTATTAAACATTAAACATACTAGATATTTTTAAGCATTGAAGAAACTGGTCTAAACATCTACAATATGCACAGATCGCATTCATCTTGAACATTCAGAATATTTCTTTCAAATGTGATGATGCTGGGATGTTTATTGCAAATTGATTAATTACATCATAATAATAACCCTAACCTATTTTAATTTCACAGGCATGACAGCTTGATTTATCTTCAATATTTCCACTGGATCCTGAAGTCAGGAGTTTGTGTACTAATAATCAATCAATAGTAAAATACTATGTATCAAGTAGAAATATTTACTTTTAAGTGCTGTGAGTCAGTTTTTACAGCCACAGAGAAAACTGTTAAATTTTCTATCATTCCTTCAGCTTTTTTAAGCTATAGATTAAGCCACTGGATATTTTTACCACTTTTTGTTTTGGTGGAGAGTCTACAATGTATTTGCAATGAAAGATGATGGAAAACATCTGCTTTCCTTGAATATTTCTTGAAACATTATTCCACATTTTTGTTTGTGCAATATATTTCCGTCAGTTTTCTGCCTATCTGCATCCATTTATCATCAACGAATTCCAGGTGTAGTTTAAGGTAGCAAACGACATTTTTTTCCACAGGTAAAAGGGGGAAATCTAGGCACAGAAAAACATGTAATCCCAAGACATCAATAACTTTAGCAAAAAACAGAGAATAAGAACTTGGAACTACGGAGTCTAGATATGAGATGAACTAGGTTCATCTCACTCATAAAAAAACAAAACACAGAATAAACAAGAGGCAGACAAAAGTAACTGAACTAAATGCAGTTTCCCTAAGAAAATGATGTAAGGACATGGTTGGATTTACTTATAAATCATGTGACTGAAAGCTGTGTAAGATCATAGTTGGCTGGTTTGCTGTGAAATCTGAAGATAATTATTTTTCTATCTTACCAGTCATTTCTACTGTCAAGTGGATGAGAAACACAAAGAAGACGTTGAAAAAGACATTTAGGGAGGGACAAATGTTTGCTTTAGATTCTATAAAGAACAGACTAGAAACTTCTCAAGAACAACACTGGGGGATTTTTAAGTTTCACGAAGAGAAATGACAAATATCAGATTCAGTGTAATAGTCCAATACCTGTTTCAGACACATCAGAATCAAAAATGGTCTGAAAAATAATGCATGAAAGGTGTGCTTTTCAGAATCTGGAAAAGGTTCAGGGGTTTGTTGCTGTTGGTTTTATTGGGTTTTTGGGTCTCGTTTTGGCTTTTTTGTTAGTTTCTTTTTTGTTTGTTTGTTTGTTTGGGTTTTTTTTTGCTTGGTTCAGGTTTTTTGTTGTTTATTTTAGGGGAGGAAAGAAGAGATTAGCATTTATTTTAGCTAGAATTACTTTGGTCTGTGAGAGTAGGCAAACAAGGTAACACTGTCCTGATTTGGCATTGTTTCTCATGAAGAATTTGAAGGTTTATCAGTAGGTGAGTAGGCTATACTATATGGCAGAGGAAGAAAATACTGTGAAATGCTACTTCTTCCCATCGAGTTAGCAGAAATGTCAAGGAAAAGATCCACAAGTCCCTTGCATCTTGTTGGAGAAAGAAACCTACTGTGTTGCCTGAGTGGTGTCTCTGCCTGCAGGTGAACAGGCAGCATGCCCAGCCTGCTCCTCCAGGCTGTCTCAGAGGGATTCATGGGTTTTGTTCACTTTTGCAAAAGGAATGAGAAACAAAACAAGATTGCAGAGAAGCCTTCTTCACAGCCAGCCTCTAGGAGTTGTCCCTAAGGACTGCCCAAGTCACAGCCTTACAGCTCTGGCCAGGTCTCTTGTGCACTCTCAGGAGCAGGATCATCTGTGCAAGCTGATTCAGTCACTCCTGACTGATTGAATGTGCTCCAATCAAACATATCCCAGCTGTTGAAAGCACAGCTGGATTTCCTGTTAACAGTGCTGTTGCTGCTGTTCTTGCTGCTATTGTTGCTACCATCGCTTGTGAAAGCTGGAATCCTGGTAAACAGCTGTGGCTGTAAGTTGCTCTTACACAATTGCTTTCACATCCTGGGGCTGTCCTTTCAGTTGTGTCTGACTGGAGGGAAAAAAAGTGCAGGTTAGTAGAGAGCTGTCCTGTTAAGCCTGTGAACACACAGATGCTGGCAGACATCCATGTACTGTTCTTTTGTGTAGGAGCTTGTCAGAGGCAATGGCTCTGACAAGTGCATATACATTAATATATACATATATTCATACATATAGATATACATACATATACACACACACATATATTCATATATATATTCATATACGCACATGCACACACATATACATATACACACATGCACATCAAAAGCAGATACATAGTCCTGAGGGGTGTGATGAGCTGCTGGGTTTATCAGGAAGAGATTGTTTGTACATCAAACACACATCACTGAAGTGCCACCCAAGTATGGACCTTTTATGTTGCCATTTTAAATACCCTTCCTCAAAGCATATTAATCTGTCTCTTTATTAGCTTGCTGTAAGCTTCAATGTATTGTTTTCCACCAGCATAGTCTCAAATTTTAAGGAGGCACTTCCCTGGGCTAGTAACATCTCCAAGAAATTATTGGCAGGAAACCACATTTGATTGTTTTGTACAATAAATTTAAGTTGAATTGGTGGCCATTCCTTTCACTTGGAAATATGAATCACAAATATACATTGTCCCAGGGCATCACAGGGATTAATTTATTAATTTATTTGAAGAGAAATAAAATAAATTTATTTCTCTTCAAAAAATTAAAAGAAAAGAAGTCAAAAGCTCAAGTCAGCAGTCAGATTGAGAGTTTGTTAGAATGAACAACAGAGCAAAGGTGAATTTTGGAAGGTTTTATAATGTCATCAGAGTTGCCCTGAAAATCTTACTTCAGAAGAGAGGGCAGGATTTTTTTTTAAGTAATTCATATATATAGCTGCAAGTGGAATTTTCTATAAATGTCCAGTGTACATATGTAAAATATGACTAATCTTCAAGGCTATGAGCAACAAAGGCAGGGGAAATAGTACTGCACAAAGAAACAAATAGCACCCACTAATGCAGATTGAATTTTAATAATTGGGGTGGTTAATAGATGCTGTTTGGTGTCATTCCAGGCTGGATTTTTATAGACTTGTCCCAACTGGAATTCTCTGCTGCTTGCATTACCAGGAGAAAATTGCACATTTCATTGTTCCCAGCTCTCTACCATTTTCCAGACTCAGAAATTCAAAGCCTTTGTGTTTGAATCCATAATGGCAGTCCAAGAACAGCATTGCCAAACAAGACAACCACTTAGTCAACTGGGAATTTGTCAATTTCAAGACTTCACCAGTTTTCCACCATTTTAAATCAATGTCTTTGATGTTACTGATTCTTGTCTACTCCAAGGATCCTAAGACGTGCTAAAGCTTTACTAAGACATGGACTATGAATACCAAAGAGGAGCACATGTCATGTATTGGGGACATTTACAGCATTAAAACAATTTTTTCCCTTACTGTTGATGATATTCACTGGCTAGCCCTATGAATACTTTGTACTGTCCTGCATGACATAGAATCCAGCTCTCCTTGTGACTGAGGCTTTAGTGTTCATCCTTCATTTAGTAAGTTTATACTACTTACATAGTTAATATTACTCAGATTCTATGCATCTCTAAGCATATCCATGAAAGTTGTTTTGCTCTTTGGAAGCTCATAAAGTTGTTTGGTTTGTTTTTTTTTTTTGTTTTTTTTTAAATGCAACCTCTCATCATATATTTTCTTCTCCAAAAAATTCTGAAAGGAAGGATGAGTTCTGCAAGAAAAAATGTTCATGTTAGTTATGGACAGAACAAATTAACAGTATTGGTCTTTATTCAGGAAGATGCTGAATGTCTTTGGACAGAATCAATAAAACACATCAAATTATATACAACTTGGAGTGTAGGAACAGACAGCATGATTTCCAGCTAACTACCTTAGATACTTTAACTTGAACATATCAGGGCCTTGCGCTACCTAGGCCAAACAGGTCAGCCTCTTTAAGGACAGAAGTGACAGTGGCAAAAGAGAATTGCAAACCACACCTAGGCTGACTGTGAGACCTTTCTGCTGTTTAAGTTCATGGAGAGGTGTGGTACTTACACTATTAAGGATTATGTTCCTACAGAAGAAATATTGGTATTGCTTATTGCAATATTGGTTATTGCAACTGTGATGTTGCAATTCCAAGACTTTCAATGGGATAAAAAGAAAAGCAGGTGACAAAAATGGTAACTTATGCAGCACATAAAGTATAAGGGTATCAAAAGAAGCCCTCTTAAAAAACAGTAGGGATAAATTGCTCTTAGATGCAGAAATGCTTTTCCAAATGAAATTTAAATAATTTTATATATTTATACATCTCTTTCTCTTTATCTCCCTCTCTCCCTCTCTCTCTTTCTATGTATATATTTACACCTGAGGGAGAAATCTGGCCCTTTCACATCCATGTTTGGGAACATGTAAAAAAATCCTCCTGAAAAAATGAAACTATCTCATTTCTGGAAAATCTGTTAGTTTTGTAGGATATAAAAATAAATTGCCTATTGCAATTATACTCTCCCTGGCTGCAAAACCTTTAAAATGCAATGGTCCAGGAGACAGCTCAGAGCAGAAAGCAGTCATTTAAGAAAATTTTGAAATTAACAAGGATGAAAGAAAGACATAAAAACCAGTAATTTTTGGTATCAAATTTAGAATATAGTGTGTATAATTCTGCGAAATGCTAGCCAAAATATAATTTCAAAAAATAAGACTTATAACCTTTAATAATTCTGGACTGCTTCCATTTTTACAATTAATTACAGAATATATTCATATTTCAATTTTATATATGCAGAATATTACGAAATTCCTTGGTGTCACTTGGAATCAAATTAAATGTTGATTGCTTAGATTTACATTGATAGCACAAATTTATTAGTATCTGGTAACAAAAATTCTTTTTACTTCCAATTGGCCAATACTTGAGATAGGCAAGGCTTACAGTCCTTTGCAGACATGCCACTATGTGAAATATGTGGAAACTGGCCATTGCATGCCAGTTTAAATGCATTAGGCTTGGGTACATCTCCATGCTATTATAAGAACAATAACATGACAAAGTGTAACCTGTATTCAGTTTTTCCCTGGAGAGCTCAAGTTTAACCGGCTAACATCTGTTAATGCGACCTATTCCTTGCTTTTTAGACAGATATTGTGTTGCTGTATTTTTAAAATCAGATCCTTTAGATATTTTCTCTCTCTGCCCCAGAGACCAAGTGGATTCTGATTTGTCACTGGGGAAATACCATTTGCCTGAAAGTACTGTGATGCTTTTTCTTCAACGGAAGCCCAACAACAAGTAAGAGGACAAAAGAGGGAGTATGACAGAAGAAAGAACAAACCATACAGTCAGTTTAAATGCTACATGCAGATACAAAACCTTAACAAAGCCAGAATGCCTTTTTTGTGACACTGATGTCATTACCAGTGTCTTACAAGGAGCTACCATGTTCTAGCTACCATAAGCATTAACTTTTTGAACTGTGCATGAACGAGAACAAAACTGTAGTGACCCCACCTATGAGTAATGCACCTTTTTTATTGCTCTCAAACTCCTTTCGTATATTTCCTCCATTTTGTCTTGTCCTTTCATAAATTAGCTTAAGATATTTTTTATTTTTTTTTTAGATTGATTAATTAGTCACAAAATTGCTTTGGTACTAGGAAACCTTTTGAATTTGTGACAGCCTCAAACAACCTGAAACTATCTTTTTTTCTCTTTCTATTCACAATTTGGCAACTATCCTCCATTTTCCTTTTCTTCCCATCACACTGCAAGAAACAGGAAAGTTACCTCATTTATAATATCACAAAGTCTGCAGAGCCAGCTAATGCTTCAAACAATGTTTAATGACTTGATGAAAGTCTCCCAGTGTGTCTGAGACCATACCAGGAAAGTGGTCCATGGTCTTCAGGCTGTTGTCTTCTTCTGTCTCTCTAGTACTAAGTTTAAGTGTAGGAAAAATTTTCGCCTCACTCCTTGCCCCATTATTTTGAGGTCTCCTCAAAGTGATTTCATATGGGAACTATTTCAACTTGCTCCTATTGGCCAGCAGATACCATCAAGGAGGTATTTCTCTCAAGGCAGCTTCAGGAATCGAAAGGATTCTTTCACTGCTCTCTCACAGAGGCAAAAACTCGTCCCCCATTTGCTGACTTCAGACTAGTAGGAGTAGCACTCTAGGGTATCTCCCTGTATTTTTAGAGATTGATTCATGCAAATAGATGCAATGCTTTATGCTTTCAGTTTTTAAGAGCAAATAAATATAGTGAAAGAGGCAAACATGTTTCCATTTCGTAATCCAGCTGTTTTAGGTATTTTTAAAGGGGCAGTTATCCAAAGTTTGCATGCACCAGGCTATGTAATTGCCAAAGTGACTGAAGGGTCCTAAGTTCAGAGATGGGGCAGACGGAGTCTGCTCTTACTGTGACTTGAGTAGGTCTCACAACAAGCAGAGTCCCAGCAGTGTGACAGCCAGACCACAGTGTGCACACAGGCTCCAGGATAAGTAATAGCAGCCTCTCTTTTTCAAAAGAGGCATCAAAAGGAGCTTCACCAGATCTGTTTTCCCTCTGCCCTGTAGAGAAAGTAGCTTTTGATTCCTCACTGGGGAAAATAACACTCCCCCAGATGTATTGTGCTGCACTCTGATGAAAGCACAACAAGAAAGTGAACAAAATAGGAGTATAACAGAAGAACAAACAAACCCTACAGTCAGTTGAAATGTTATATGCAGACATAAAACCTTAACAACCCCCGCATCATGGCTGTGGATGTATTCTCAGGTCCTGCATTAATACTATCAAACATCACTAAAAGTAAGCCAGGAGGTTTCTTTCCCCCTGGCAAAGAGGAAGTCTGGGAAGGAAGAAGGAGTGTCCTGACCACAGCTGCATGTGCTTGACTCTTTTTTTTTTTTTGTGGTGTGCTTCATTGCCCAAGATCAAAGTGCCTCCCAAGGTACCTCCCAGTTTTGCCTTACACCTTTCCTCAGCCAAAGGCCACAATCCCAATATTTGGGTAATTTTATAAAGAATGAAATGCTCAGACACTTACACTGATTGTTTTAGAAACACATATGAAAAATATACGGAAACAGAAAAGAGTCAGATGTGCCAACTGGAGGGCAGAATGTGCCCCTATGTGGTGTTTTGCCACCATGGGAGGAAAGTCTGTTGCATTGCATTAGCAAGTGAAGATGGCTGGACAGTGTTCTGGCAGGCGTGTCTCAAAATCTCCTTGCTTTTTTGGGTTGACATCCAACCATAATGTTATTTGAACACATTTAATTAAATATTGTAGCTGTTTGAAGTCTCTGACATTATTATTATTATTTTCATATCACTACAGCCTCATACTACTGCTTGCTGGCCATTACAGCTGCTTCCAAGATCAGAGCAATTCATTCTGAGCCAAAGTTAATCTCATGGAAAATCCAATCAGTAAATTGATTAGGTATTAAATTACATTCTTTGTTAATGTTCTCAATTCCTTCCCTCACACTTCAAAAAACCCCATTACTTTTTTTTGCCCCTCTTTTTCTCCCTTCTGTCTCACCCATTTCAATTAATAATACTGTACCATCAAATATACTGCTATGGTAGAGGCTACAGATGGATTGTAAGTTACTGCTTTCTTGTTAAAAAAAAAGGTCATTGATTTGGAAAAGTCAGAAATTAAAAACATGTAAAATTCTGTCTAGTCCCAGGATGACCTAGAAATGTTCTTTTGACCATTTTTCAGTGATGGCTATCCAGAATGTGCTTCAGATGATAACTTATGTAAAAAATATTGTAAGTAGCAGTACACCACTCTGACTTTGTAAATGTTTTGTTGTTTGGTGTTTTTTTTTTACCAGAGGTAACTAGCAGTTAGCTTTGGATAACAAATTTTATTTTTTTTTTTTTAAGAAAGTGTTTGGTTTTTGGGTTTTGTTTGTTTTTTTAATTGAAAACTCATTTTGATAAAAAAAAAAACCAAACAATGCAGTTAACTACACTAAGTTCTGAACTCAGTGTGAGCTGCAATCCTGTCAGGACCAAATGTGGTATGTTGAACAGAAATTCTGGAAGTTATATTAAAGAGGCTGAGCTAACATCAGGTTATTGCTGCCTGCATTTGCCAGACAGCCTACAGAAATATGCCTGTGATCATGGTGAGTCAGGAGATTAGCTGTGATTCCTGTGATTGCTAATAGCTCCTGCATACTGTGTTCATCAATGGGAAGCCTGCAACCGCATACAATATGGTCGGATTTCATCCTTCTAATTTTGTTAGCCTTCCTTACAAATTGAAGATTTGTTTGCCTCACATATACAGTTTGTCGTGTATTTCAGTCTTCAAGCTCTTTGAGCCAAGTTTCACAGCAAGAATATTTCAGTAAATCACTGACCTCTATTTGGCCCAATGCTCTGAGATACAAAGTCGTAAAACAGTCTTAAATGAGCACATATTTTAGTAAGCAGCTCTTACTTCTGAAAATTCCCACAACTGTTTTGAAAGACAATGCTTTGCTTTTGGTTTTAACTTCTTTACTGTTCCTTAATGAGCTTTTACAAATTTTAGTTGAAGTATTTTTAAATCTCAGTTCAAGATTTTACCACTATTCCTAAGTACATTTTGAGACAACATCTGAACTTCAGTTTGTGGCATGAGACTAAATTAGTCCATCCTTATCAAAATGGACTCTCATTTCAGCTGCTCAGCAGAATTCAATGTCCCTGACTTTCTTTTAATTAAGTAACTCTTAATTCTGCCTCTCCTTACCTGAATATGATGTAGACACCTAGTTGTTCTTGTCTCAATGAACACACTTTTTTTAAATTGCTTGCTGACATCTTGAAATCAGGCTGGTTTGAAACTCAGCTTCTCAGTGTGCTTTCTTCAGAATACTCCCTTCTCTATTTTCGTGTCAGCAGCTTCACTATCTGCTGCTCCTTTCTGTGTCTGTCCTCTCTCCTCCTCCCTCCTGAGTGACAGCAATGGTCTCCCGCGGCAGCTCTCCCCTCATCAGGCAGAAGGTGCCTGTCTCTCGACAGGAAGTGTTTGCTTGGTTTGACCTGATAGTTTCTGCTGCGTTCTTCACATGCTTTACTTCCAGCAGATTCAGGACCCTCAGTTAAAACCATCCTGTTTTATTTATCAGAATATCAGAAGCTCTTCTCTGTTCTCATTTAGAGACAGATTCTGTAGAATTCAAATTTTTGGCCATGCACCTGGGCATTTAGATGTTTAACACTTCTGCCATTTTTCCCTCTCTCTGTTTTTCATCAAACAGACCTCCAAACCATCCCTTCGTACAGCTCTCCTGTTGTCTTCCCTCTGCTTTTAATTCCTTGAACTGTGTCCCCAAACCAATTTTCCAGGGCCCCACATTCATCTCAGTCAAATTCATCCTGAAAAGTCTCATCCTGTAGTCTGCCCTGAAGACTACAAAAAACATAACAGTTAAATCAAGCTTTACCATTTTGTTTTTGCCTTGTCAGAGAATATTATGTGTCACTGTTCCATCTCCTCTACTCCTTCCTTTATTCTTTTTTCTGCATCTATGTTCCAGACTTCAAGCTTATTGGGGGTAAAATCTCTATGTTTTGGGGTTTTTTTGTGAGGCATTTAACTAATCTGTGGGTAGGATGCAAGTATAAAATCATAATTATTGTTCCAATAATGAATTTATTAATACATAAAGAGGCATTAAATTATTTCTGCTCTTGCTTACTGAGGAGCTGGCTGCCTAGGCAGTTCTCAGGAAACTATGGGAGCGAAATTGGCACTTTGGAAATTAAACATACATATGAGTAAGAGCTCTCATTGAAATGAAAGGAGTAAGTCCCTGTTGCAATGTTATTTACAGCTCTGAATGTCTGCTGGATCAGGATGTTCAGTTGCAATGTGATAAGCCAAATCTTCCTTGCCAGAGCCCTTTCGTGAACACCTGACACAGCACAAACCCCATTTACTGTCAGTCATTAAGCAGAGCTGTCAAAACTGAGGGGATGGATTAAAACAAAACCAGAAACCAAAACCAAAAGCAACAACAACAAACACACGGGCAAAAAACCCAAATAAAAATGAAACAAAACAAACAAAATACCCCAAACCAAACAGCAACCAAACAAAAAAACAAACCAATCAATCAACCAACCAACCAACCAACCAAAAAAAACCCAACTAAAAAACCCACCTCAACCCCTGCCCCCCAACCAATCTAGCACCAGTCACTGGATTCTAACAATAATCTCCAACATGTCACTGATTATTTTCTTAGAGATGCAAGAGATTGCCAATTGCTTTTAAATTACTAAAGCATGGACATGTGAGCATGGAGCCATACTTCTTCACAGAGATGTGGTTCAGTGAGTCCCCGTATTTAAAACTGAAAAGAAAAGTAATCCAGTATCTAATTCATTCCTACAAAGAGAACAGATTGCCAATTCAGAGCTTACATATTTATTTAATGTTTTTTTATCTGATAGCAAAAAATGTTGTTGTGACTCTGGCTAGGTGTTAACTGGGAGAAAAGTAAGAAGTAGCATAATGCTTAGGCACAACCTGGATGCCATGATTGCATTATGACCCTTTGTTTGTTTCTTTGATCTTGGCTGATTAGATACATTTTTAATCTGAAAATATAGTGAATCATTATTTCAAGGAGTGAGTATAACTTAATAATATAAAATATGAAACTTAAAACAATAACTCACCTTATCACACCAGAAAAAGCATAATGAAATTTCACCACCACTCAAAAAATCCTCCTGGATTGAGCTCAAATACTGGTATTAATGTTATACTAGACTCAATGCATAATTCAAAATGTCTAATTTATTGGGCCAAATAATTTGCATCAGTTGCTATGACTTTCATACTTAGAGATTAAACTTTGTTTTCCTACTGTGCTGCATTACAAAAAAAATGGTATTTCCAGATGCAAAAAGGAACAAAAAGTGTTATTTTGTTATGTTGTTCTATCCACAAAAAACCTACTGTATATTGTTTGCAACACCCAATATGAAGTAAGATTTTTTAGAGTTCAGACCTTAGAATCTTCTGATGTTGATGCCTGTGGCAAAGTCAGAGATTTCTCAAATAATATGTCTCATAGTTGTGCACATTACTGTATCTGGGCAATTCTCAGCTGGGTATTGCAGAGGAAAGCTGAAAAGAGGCAGACAAAGGACATCTCTGCAGAATATGGCATTTATTTGCAATTCCAGAAAACATTCCTTGCACAAAATCATCCTTTTTATTCCACCACATGCTTGTACCACAAATCCCAACATAATAATAAGTTAGCACATAGCAAAGCCTCCTAGTAGTTTCAGATCCAAATCTCTACTTTCCCTGCCATTCTGTGACAGATTTTAGGATACCACAGCCAAAACAGATTTATAGTTCTGTTGCTGTTTCTCAGGTTCAGGCATTTATCTGAACCTTTCCTCCTCTATCTGTCCTGACTATTTGCAAAGGTTTTCAAATTCTATTGAATAAGTTTTGGCTCTTTCCTGACATGCTTTCATACTCAGATCTGTGTACCAAGTGGATTGATAACACTGTGAGAAAGGAATTTTAAATCCAACACAGCCTCTGGTTTTTTTCTTACTGCAGTGGGAAGTTTATTCTGCTCACTAACCTCCAGACTAAATGGGACCTTTGAGATAAATTTTACATTAGTTTATCTCCCAAATTGAATATTACATGATTCTGTATTTAATGTCACAGGATTAGCTGTTAGCCATGCATCTGCCAAGATATTTCCACCATCATGGTGTCAAAACTCAAAATTAGTGATTAATAAAGTGAAATAAGTGAAAGGGGAGCGGCAAGTTATTTGAAATGACGGCCATGATATATGAATATGATTAGTTTTTTCTTAAAGAATATTTATATGATTATATGAATGCAAAAGGCAATGCAGTATTTTAGTCTTTCTCTAGTCACTGGAACACTCGGAAGCAGATGGACTGTGTGACTGATGATTCAATAATTGCACTCATTAAAAATGTTCACGCTTTTAATCTTTCCCCCCTCACATTCTGTGAAGAGCTGAGGAATGAAATGGTTTTGTCATTGTCAGCAGATAGATAATTGAGTTTGCTTTGATTTCCTGGGGTGCCCCTTCCCCATCCCCATGCTGTTGGATTGACATCTCCAGAAGCGTAGCAGAACATATGAATCAGACCCAACTGTCGTAATGGAGAAAAACACGATGGCAATACTCCTTTCTCCCTCTCAGTATTCACTTGTGTGCACTCAGCCAGCAACCTACCTTGGTAAAAGACAGTGTTTGCTTTTTTGCCATATTACCTCCCCTGATACAGTTTCCTACCTGTGGTGCTCAAGGAAAAGAAAGATAATTCTGCCTTGAACTTATGCACAGAATACTTCTCCAGTGTATTGTTGTGAACTAGAATAAAGATGATAGAGGGGAGAGAGTGTCCAGCTGTGTCCAGGCTGATGCCTGGTCTTACAACAATGTGAAATCAACATAACATCACACAACACCAAGGGAAAATGGCAGGGGGAAAAGCAGTGAAAAAAAAAGCTATCATACTTCCTCTGAAAACAGGGATAAAAATATCTCGCAGCTCTGCTGAAGAGGTGCTTCTCTTTGTTTCTGCCAGTAGGATTTAAGTTTAGAGTTTGCATTTAAATTTGAATTGTGTAACAGCAAAAGCATTATCCAAATGAAGCATTGTATCCACTCATTCTACCTACTCTATTGTCTGGGCACCCATTTTCCAGATGTTGCTCTGGAGACAAATATAACAGAAATTGTGTAATCCATGGCTTTCTGACAGTCGCCAGCTGCTCCAGGAGACTCTCACACTATCCATCATTTGTATTTTGCAAACCTCTGACTGAAATCAGAGCATCACTGAGTTCAGCCTTGCTCAAACATGACGTGACAGAGCCCTTTGCAACTCTGATTAAGGTCTCTGAGGAGAACTTTCATTGCTCCCATGCTTAGGTTTTACTATTCTGTACCTCTGAGCAAAAGAAAAATATTTTCTCTGCACAAATGTTCTCTTTTTTTGACTTCTTGGGTATGCTCCCTTGGCTCAGCTGCTCCATAAAACAATTATGAACTGCTGTTAGAGCACTTACACATCCTGGGCAGACTGCATAAGTGCTTAGACACTTCTACAGCTCTCCCTCTGTGTACGCTCTCTCTCAGATGCCTGCCATCTGAAGAATGCAATGAACAGATTTTACACAAAATACACAGATCTAAAGTAAGGTGTTAGGTTCTGATATCACCCTTTTCCTCAAATTCACTGCACACTGTTAATCCTTCTGTCTGTTTGGTATAAAGATTTTTTTACAGACAGTTATGATGTACAGGTTCTTCTTTATATATTGTTCATATATTCAACATATTCATATCAACAATTGAACAGGATGTCTCTGTCAGAAGAGCAGGACATTTTCACCAATTGCCTTTGTTAGCTATCTGGATGGTTCTCCTTGTCCTTGTGCTTGGCAGAAGGCTGCATCTTCAGACCAATTCCTTGCTCTGCACCCAAAGCACCATCACTCCTTTTACTCCCGATGTAAGTGCAGATGAAAATGTTCCAAGTTCTAACACTCCCTAGCCAACAATCTGTTCACAGTCAAAACTGTGACTGTCACTTACCTTCTCGTCCCAAGATGTATTACAGAGTGAGGGCTTTATCTATGACACAGTGTATGTGTGTTTCACAAACACAAACTGTAAAGTATGAAGTGCACATACATCTTCTAAGCTGCCACACCGTGGCAAATTTTAATGGGCTGCCATTTGGGCAGCAAAAACAAAAAGCAGGATAAGAGTGGACACTTGTATAGGGAAGTGACATGATTTGCACACAATTCAGTAGCACTTATCTTAACTAAACTGTTTAAATTGATATGTAAAAGAGGTTTTTCAATCTTCTGCTCAATAATGTGACCACAGATGCTTGGGAAAATGGATCCTTCAAGGGTTTTCAAGTAAAAAAACTGCCCATTGAATAAGGCAGTTTCTAGGTGGATGCCCTGTATAGAGTAGAGCAGGCTATTCTCAGCAGGCTAGTAGTGCGTTTAGGAAGTTACCAAAAACCATCTTGAAATTTAAAATATCACATAATTAGCTATATTCGGATACTGTCTGTGGATGACTAGCAGTTAGAATGCACAAATCTGTTTGAAAGGACTGGCCCATTTAGAAATAAGGCTCGGGGTCAATCACACACCATGCAGAGCAAACAAAAGCTTCCCAGGAAAAATAGCCACAAGATGCAGTTTCAGACTTTTTATCTTGAGCTAAGCATTATGGCTATACAAATTTTTTCACTGATTATGGGTGGACTCAAGTTCATGCACTCTACTATCCTTAAACTCTGGAAGACTTTGGATATGGAGCCAGAGCCAGGGCAGTTCAGAGTTTCCTCCTATTCAACAGGGTTATTTATAGACACATTTCAATCAAAATATTTCTGTGTCAAAGAAGGACATTACCTTTACAAGCCAACACAACACATGGCAGGCTTTGTATTTTGTTTTGAATTTGTATTTTGTCTGAGCCCACAGTCTAACCCAAATACATTCTATACGTGTATCGACTGGCTCAATCCTGCAGCGTGGGTCCAGGAGCACACCTCCCTGCCATGTGTCTAACATGTGTCTTGCAGAATCATTTTGTAGCCAAGAATAAAGTAGATATCCTAAAAGTAAGCTGGAATTGTAAGTATCCATATGCCTATGATTACTAAACCAACATACTCCCACATCAGAGAATCAAAAGTGCACAACTCCTGGTTAGTAAAGCTGGCATGTTTGCACCCGCTTCTTGGCCCATCCTGCACACAACCTCCTCATCCCTCAAAATCTTCAAGTTCTGAAATTTCATGTGTGCGTACTTTTCCTGTGTCCCTTTTCTCCCCTCCTTTTCTGAACCAGTTGCAAGGTGATGCCCTCCTCACAGCAAACTGTGAAACACTGGATATACAATATCTGCAGGGACATGGGAGGAAGCCAGGAGAAGATGGATAAAGAAGATAGAAATTGACTTTTTTTCACTTTAAAAGAAAATGCTAAGATGTTGCTCAAGACAATAAATAAACATTGATGCAGTCCTCAGGAATCAAGTATTTAAAGGCACTGTTCCTTTGTGAATTTAAGCACTGGAACCACTTTCTTCTTAAACTGCTGGTGAGTCATTGTTTATAATTGGGATCTATTTATCATTAAAATTATTTTTGTGCATCATTGCCCCACATGAAAAAAGGTGATTACATTTTACAATAAGATGTGATTATTCTGTTGCATAAATTGTACAGAGCTAGGAAGAAAAAACAAAACCAAAAAACAACCAAAATGAGAAACACTGTCAAAACAGGGAAACACAAAGAAAAGTACAAGAGAAGTTCTACTAACAGCTAGCTCTAAATATGTTGTATGACAGACCAATGTCCGTTCCATATTGCAGTGGGCCCATACAGCCTGAGGAACATGGATAGCTTTCACAGAGGTTTGAGATGTCAATTTCAACAGTTCATTTGTAGCATGATAGCCAAAGGATATTTATTTGAAACTGAACTTACATTTTACTATTATTTATTAATATTTATTTGAAACTGAAATTACCTTTTCTGAAGCCATTGAGGAGGGCAGAGCTCTAAAATACAGCTTATCTGATAAGCTGTTAATCTGGTAAGTTTCTAAGGGAAACTAGTCAAGTAAGCTTTGTTTAGCATGGGTGACATTTGCTGGGATTCAGCTCCAGGAATCCACAAGATCTACAGAAAAACTGTTTAGGACATCCTTCAGAGGAAGGTACCTGATTCATTTTAGAGTCCTGAGAAATTTTATGGAAACATTCTTTGTATAGGATTCATTCTCCCCATGATAATTAGCAGCAGTCTTTTTATATAAATTTCCTTTCACTGCTGATGCAGGATTTCATCATTCTCCCTTCTTTTTCCAGCAATATTATGCAACTGTAATATAACCCTGCTTTAGGATAGCTTGCCTCTTAAAAAAATCCCTAAACCCAATACAATTTCTCTAACTTTTGCATCCAGTGAGATCAGAGTATTGTCTTCAGGGCTTGTCATTTTTTTAGATAGATAAAGAAAAAAATGGCTTGCCTGTGTGGAAAATTTCTGTTGTAACTGATAGCAAATATGCAAAGTCTAATTTGCATATAGATGTTGAAGCTTGCAACAATATACTCCCCTGAGAGAGCTCTTGTTGTTTAACTGTGTACACAGTCTGGCACTATGCTGCCCAGCACCTAATAAAAGCTAAATTAAAACTTCTTTAAAACTCTGAGGCTGTGAATATCTTTAAACTACCAGTTTACATTTGCAGAGAAAGGGCAGAACAATACCAAGCTAAGCCTCAATTAAGTGGAAAAGCAGAGGGTATGGTGGCAAGGGCAAGTGGGAGAAATAACTTTATTTGAGAGTAAACATCAGTCAGATGTACTAATGCTTTAATTCATCAGCCTAGATGAGCTTTATTACAACACTGGGATCAAGCAATACCAAGGAGATAAAAAGCAGTGCTGTGTAAAGGAGAGAGAGATGAGCTGAAGATTATTAACAGGGCTGAGAGAAAAACAGAGACAGAATGGCTGAATAGCAAGGAGACAATAAAATGGAAGGTGGAAAGAGCAGTTCAAGTGGAAGATTAAAGTAAAATCTACTTTTCCCCTTGTGTTATCCCATTCTGTTTTATTTGAATTTTCAGTGTTTATCACAGACTGTCCAGTGAAGGAATAAAGTGATATTGTGCCAGGGGAAAAACTAAAGGCTGTCAGGGAAAGAAAAGCAACAGTAAGTCTGGTTTCATAATATCATTAAAATAAACTATCATAATAATTTAAATGAAAGTGTATATGAAAATATAAAGGAAAAGTAACAGAATCTCAGAACTACAACTTACATGAACTTGAAGTCAGAATAAAGCAAATCCATGATTCATCATAAGATCGAAAAATAGCCTGCATTGGAAAGGAACCTAGTCCAATATTCCTACCCTGGGCAGGGACACCTTCCATTAATCCAAGTTGCTCAGAGCAACCTGACCTTGGACACTTCCAGTGATGGGACATCCACAGCTTCCCAGGACAATCTGCTCCAATGTCTCATACTCTGAGTAAAGAATTTCTTGCTGACACCTAATGCAAACCTCTAAAGTTTTAGTTTAAAACTGTTTCTCCTTGTTGTATCACTATCAATCCTTGTAAAAGGGTCACTCTCCCTCTTTCTTCTAAGCCACCTTTAGGTAGCAGAAGGCTACTTAAGGTGTCTCTCGAAGCCTTCTCTTCTCCAGGCTGAACAGCCCCAGCTCTCTCAGCCTGTCTTTACAGGAGAAGTGGTCCAGCCCTCTGATCATCTTCAGGGCCCATTTCTGGACCTGCCCAAAAGGTCTGCATCTTTCCTGTGCTTAGGACCCCAGAGCTGGATGCAGCACTCCAGGTGGGGACTCAAAGGTCAAAGCAGATCACCAGAATCATCTCTCTTGACTGGCTGGTCACAATTCTTTTGGAGCAATCCACCATGCAGTTTTCATTCTGGGTAGTGAACGCACACTGTTGGCTCATGTGATGGTTTTTAAAACTCAGTGGGGAACTTAAAACCACTTAAACCACTCCCTTTTTGATAGCGGAGGAGAAACAAAAAAATCTCAGAGCAATTATATATTAGAGTGACAGTTTCCTAAAGAAAATAGCAATAAACACAGCAATAAAAAGGAAATTATACAAGAGAGAGAAATGGCTTAACCAACAAAGGTAAGATATCACCTGGGCCTCCCTATAGCAAAACAAGGATGGCAGAGGGCCCTGATGCTGGACCACATGGGCTGAGAGAGAACAAAAAGAAACTTTGTGACAAATGAGTTCATAGGGTTTAAAGCTTTTCCAAGGTCTGGCAAACCATGGACAGCAGGGGTGACCAAAAACCTGGAAATCTATTTAATTTAATTAAATAAGGAATTTTGGATAAGGAATTGTGCTGCTGGTACACTGGCTTGTTGTGGTGGGGGATGACAGCATCATCAGTGGTGTGGGCATTGCAGCATCTCTCCAAAGCAGGTACCCCGGCCCAGCATCCTTTCTCCAGGCAAAAAGAGTCACACTCTTCTGCTCCCAGCCCCTTTGCCTTTCCTGACAAAACCAGACCTCCCCCCTGCCCCATGCAGTGATGTGGATTGTATTGAATATTCAATAATAAAACTCCACTCTTCTTTGTAACAGCTTAGGTCCAGCTTTTCATCCAGAAGAGCCCCCAAGTTTCTCTCTGCAGGACCACTCTCAATGATGTCTTCTCCCAGTCTGTAGCCATGTCTGGGGCTGCCCCAACCCAGGTGCAGCATCTTGCTCTTGGACTTGTTGATCTTCATACGGCTCTCATGGATCACCTTCTTGAGCTTGTCCAGGTCCTTGTGGATAGCTTTGCTTCCTTCATATGAGAAGATTTTTAATTGTAAGAGGCCCAGAAGCAGAAAAAACCCCAACCATAACAGGCTACACTGTCTGATAGCTCTAGATACAGACTCTATCATCAGGATACAACAGTTCCCACTGACATTGATCAAATTACACACATTTCAAAGAATTCTTCTACCCCGAATTTTAATTAATTTTTCCCAATGCATGTTAAAATGAATAATGTCCCGTGAACTTCTATCTGAACATCACTGTAGCATCCAGTGGAACTTTGAACATGGAGAGACATGATACAGAGCCTGAAGTACAGAAAGAGGACACTACTGAGGGATGCCTCTACAGTCTTGTTCTACCAGGAAACAAAGAATGGAGACTTTCATAAATGTATAATGGTCCTTTACCTCATGAATTAACAATCCACTTAATATAAGCATGTAACCCCATCTTGTCATTGCTTTTAGAGAATATTCTTCCTCTAGTCCTGTATTCCATTTTGTGTCTCCTTACTACCCAGTGATGGAGACCATCTGGATGGGACTAATATTCATCACTTATCACTTGATTTAATTTGTATTCATACAAGTTTTGTAATTGTAATTTCATTTTTATACCTATGTAAAATCAAAATTGTGTTCTTACTATTCCTTTCATTTACCATTCTCATGTTTAAAAAGAAATGTTTGCCCCTCAATCTTTTAAACTCAGATTTCCAGCTCTGGTAGCAGAATACTGTCTATCATGCTTCTGCTTATCTCCAGAGAGTCTAAATTATTTCCAAAATTAGTGTTTCCTGGCTAGTGTCTATAAGGTTCTCTTAATAATTCCATCAAGCATGTGCAGGGATGGTGAAATTAGCATTAATAATAGCATATTCTGGAGGAACAAAGAGATCTGCCTGCAGCTTGTACCTAGAGGCCTTTTGATATAAAGGCTATGATGCTATCCAGTTTTTGTAAGCTGTAGGACCTATAGGGAAGGGCATAAAGCTTCTATGAGGGAGTGAGGGCCAGATCCACCTCAGTGAATCTCTGTGTTTGGTACAAACCTTGGGTAGACTGTTGACTCTGATATCTGGACCAGTCAGTGTTCTGGTTGACATCACCAAGCTGTTAAAAAGGCACACCCAATCTGTTAAAGTTGCTGGTGGACAATGGAAACACTGGACCAGGCAGCAGGGAGCCTGAAATAAATTCTCCTGGTATACTTGTCACATGGGCATTGAATCCTCTTCAGTGGCTGTTCTGTGCTTTAGATCTACTGCTACAGGGCTGCACTACACACAAATACAGCCATCACATGTATCCATTGAAACAAAGTTGAGCTCTGAACACGATAGCTGCCAAAAACATTGATGGTCCTTGCAGGAAGATCCAAAGTCATTATCTCCCTGGCCTTTTGACAAATAACAGACACAAAGTAATGAATCATTTATTTACTCCTCTAAAGCAGTTTTATTTTGACTTTATTTAATCATGTAAAAACTAAATCTCTTTTTCCCTCCAGTGCATTAAGTGTGCAGTCTCTTATAGATTGCATAATGTGCTAATTTGGGATCATATTAGCCAAAGAAGTCTGTATGTTATTCTATTTGCAGAATCTGCTGACCTTGAGGAAATTTATTTTAACCCTGGTGAATTTGTTGGTTTGAGGATAATTCATGGGCATCAGAAGGTTCACAGATAAAAATGTTGCTTTGACCTTCAAAGTGCTCATCATTAAAATGTCATAATGCAAGTTGGAACTTTTCAATCTCTTCAAAATGCATCACTTAAGAACATCCTTTTTGCTTGTCATTCTATATTATACCTATCTGAATGTCTTTATTATCTCCTCATTTTCCATAGCATCATATGCAAATGTCTCATTTGTACCTTCAGTGCCCTTCACAACTATAATCTTTCTGTTTCATCAATTTTTTTTTTTTCTTTTCCCTTCAGGTTTATGGTGGTAGGCCCCTGAGTGACTGAGTATTCAATGGGATCACAACACTGTGCTTCAGTACATAATGGTCTCCTTTTTCTCTTCCCTGGTATTAGTTTCTGTAGCAAACCATACCAGACCACATTCTGCTTTTAGTCCCTGCAGATATACATCATAGTTTCATGGTCTGCAAGGAAGCAGTTGCTAATCTTACTAGGTGAGCTCAGTCTGGCAAAGAACAAATGTATATATTTATTTATTTAAATGAAAAAAAAAAGCCATTCAGACTGTATCAAAACTTTACAGAACTATTGAGATTTGCTCTTGCCACACCTTTTCCTTCATGCCTGCTGTTTGTAGTAACAGTTTATCTTCTCTTTGTTTCACATTAGATTGCATGTTCTTTGGGATTAAGATTTTGTTTGTAACAGTGCCCATCAAACATTGCAGAGAGCATCTCCATGCAGTGCTGTTAATTCAACAGTAAACCATGTATTGAACTGTATGAACTCAAATTCTTGGTTTGTCCAAATAGGTTAATCACACTGGATTGTTGACACATCATTTCCTGAATACAGCATGTAAGCATTTATCTCTGACTGTAATGCTCTAAAAAGTCACAGAACATTATATTTGTTAACATCCATGCTCTTCCATCCTGGAAGAAAGTGACATGTTTTTAGGAAGCCAGGCCTCTGACAAATGGTACTGGCACAAAAAGTAGGTAGTTAATGATGCTAGAATGGCAGAAGTTTGATTATTTAATAAAGAATGAGGATGTCTGAGAATAAAAAATTGCATATAGGCACATATCTTCCCTGCCAGCAGTCCAGAAAACCTTTCTTATTGCCCCTATATGCAGAAAACTGAAAATTTTCAGAATAAGTGAAGGGCATCCTCAAACAGCACCTATTTTGTCAATGTCTTTGTACAGGTTTCTTAAACTTCCCCTTCTTCTGCTAATAATATTTTTTTAAAAAAAAGCCTATCAAGAAACTGGAATTGGAAAAAAAGTCACTGGTTAATAGAAGAAACAGTCAAAATTTGCTCTTGGTATTATATTGGTTTATTGAACAAATTGGCAGGCTGATGAATTTTGTCAAAAAAGAAAAGTCCGTTTTATCCATTTGCATGTTAGGACTTTGATGGATTATGTATGTGCAAAAAGCAAGAACGTGGGTTTTTTTAGTCAAATTCTAAATTAAAAGACTTCTAAAGTTTTAGAAAGTTGATCAGCAAAATTTTTATGAAAGGGATTCTAAGCACTTACATATTTGTCCTTTCATTTTCTTCTATTGCAATTCTTCATATTTTGAATTAATTCTTCATACTTCATAATTTGAAGTAATTCTTCATACTCTGTGTGAATTCTCAAACACAACCTAGAGTCCACCATTAAAAGAACATAAAGAAAATAAGCTATAGAACCACAGTAATTTCTGTTAGCATTAAGAAGAGCACCTTCTTTTGGATTTAGTTGCACAACTGTTAGATAAATTGATACTTGATAATTGATATAAATTGAATTCATTCATTTAAATGAAATGGATTGGAATGATATGTGAACACCTGCATTTGGGAAAACTATATAAAAGTTCTTCTAGGAAATCCTGCATTTTTCTTCATCTTAGGGATAGGAAAAAGGAATTGTTAAATTCTTTTCTCAGCCAAATCTTTGGAAAAACCTGAACTGTAAATTATATGTAAAAAAAAAAAAGAGGAAATCAAGGTCCCGGAAACAGTGGGTTATGTTCATGTTACATCAAATGGGTTACACAATTGTGGAGTAATTTAGGTTCAACCTTTGTCCAAACACCATCTTATCAATTAAACCATAGCATCGGATGCCACACCAGGTTGTTTCTTGAACACCTCCAAGGGTGATGACTCCACCACCTCCCTGGTTTGTCCAGTTCAATGTTTAACAACCCTTTTCATGAACATATTCTTCCTGGTGTCTGACCGGAACCTCCCCTGACAGAGCTTGAGGCTATGTCATCTTGTCCTGTTGTCAGTTGCCTGGGAGAACACTCACTTGGTTACACCCACATTTCAGTTAGTTGTAGAGAGTGATAAGGTCTCCCCTGAGCCTCCTCTTCTCCAGGCTAAACAACCCTAGCTCCCTCAGACACTTCTCATAGGAGTTACGCTCTAGACCTTTCACCAGTTCCATTGCTGTTCTCTGGACATGTTTCAGCATCTTGTTTTTTGCAGTTAGGGCTCCAGAGCTGAACACAGGATTTGTGATGTGGCCTCACCAGTGCCAAGTACAGGAGGACAATCCCTGCCCTGGTCCTGCTGGCCACCTTACTCTTTATACAGGATGACATTTGCCTTCTTGGCCGCTTGGGCATGCACTAGTTGTTGACCAGCACCCCCAGGTACTTTTCCTCCAGAAAGTTTTCCAGACACTTTTCTCCAAGCCTGTAGTGCTGCCTGAACTTCTGGCTGAAGTGTAGGACCTGGCCCTTGACATTGTTGGTCTTGGTCTATTGATCCAGCCTGTCCAGATCCCTCTTCAGAGCCTTCCTACCTTCCAGCAGATCAGTGCTCCCATCCTACCTGGTGTTGTCCATGAATTTCCTGAGGGTAAATTCAATTCCTTCCTCCTGTCTGATTTCACTCAAGATGATCTCCTTCATAAGCCTGCCAGGCACCAAGGTCAGGCTGAGACACCTGTATTTTCCAGGATCCTCTCCTCTGGACATGAAGAAGAGGGAGAATGAGAGAACTCCCAGAGATGAGGAATAACTAAATTATAGCACTCAATTCAAATGTAATCTGACAGTTAATATTTCTGCCCCAAAACATATTGAAACTAACTCTGACCAATGAGTAGTGATAATTCATGGAAAAGAAACCCGGAAGATAATGGCAATCCCAGATTTCAGAAGGAGTGTAAGAAATACCAGTTATTGCCAAAATGCAAGGTAGGTTTGTCACAGAATCATAGTCACTGGAAAAAACACACAATATACTCTGTGCACATGTGGTAGAGCTGTCCAGAGCTTGGGAACATGGGCATCTGAAATCCCAGATTTTTTGACAATCTTAAGGAAAGACACACAAAAACTTAACTCACAGCAGATCATCCAAAGAGATGGGAAAATGAAACTGAAACTGGAAAGTTTTCCTGAAAAATTGTACTGTTCTGAAAACCTTTACATTTCCACACAACCGTCTTGCCCATGCCAAAAAAAATAAAATTTACAGCTTTTAAATGGAGGAAGATTCATAAAGTCTCAATCAGCTCTGTTTGTGAGAATTTATTCAGTAGTAGTATTGAGATCCTCTCTGAACATGCAAACTGTTCTGAGTTTGTATTATTTCTATGAAAAAGCAATGCAAAATTTCAAATGTAGAGGAGAGAGAGAGAGAGCAAAGTACGCAGGAAAATTACAAAGAGGGATTTTCCTGCATTTTCTAACAGAGTAATCTATTAATAATACTTTAGATAAGATCATATGATGCTTTACAATGTGCAAGTACTAGTGTTTAGATAATTAAAGGAACATTTAAAAAATGCATTCTGGCTAGGAGCAAGGGATTATGCATGGATTGTTTTTAATCTTTGAAAGACCAGATATAAAAAAAAGATTAATCTTACTATTGCTTGTATTTAACCTGATACAGAATTTAAACTGAGATTTTTTTTTCATCTAAAAATATACAAATACCTTCTATATCAAACAATTTTTTGCAAATTTCCATGAGAAAATCCTTATAGTACTGTGACAGCAAGGCAGAAAAATGTCTTATTTAGTAAAAGAATCAGCAGTTTTCTGGAAGCTTGCTCAGATTCCTCTCTGCAGGAACTATGTCTAATTCAGATTAAAATGCCATTGATTTCCCTGTAGGATTTCAGAGACTTTCAAAGGCCCATTCCTGCAGGGAATTTCTCTTGACACTGGTCACCATAGCACATCAAAACGGTGCATACATTCTAAATTAAATAATTAAACATAGTTATGCAAGTTAAGAAAAACACTTAAAGGATTGTACATTGATAAACCCTTCGCTCTACCTTTTAACAGTTTGCCACATCACTTCACACTATGTTTATATGACAAATAGCATGAATGATACAACGGTACATAGGAAAGATGTGCGTAAAATGGAATGTTAAATGTAAAATGGAGTTATCTGTAATTAAATAGCTTGACTTTCAGAAATCTAGTTTTGCAGAAGAAAAATAATAATAAAATAAAGGAATTTGAAGATGCTAGCTTCATAAACGTGAGCTGAAATGATAATTTTATCTTTCCATCTGATATTATTTTTCACAACATTTAAGGCAAGACATAGTACCTTAGAGTACTACTAACCTGCTGTGATTACCAGACACAGTCATATTAAAATTATTTCATCACCTCAGTGGGAACTGAATGAACATTTGTTTAGTTGAATTTGAGCAGATTCATATCCCAGGATTTTGCCCTTGAATTTTGTTGAAAAATATGGATAATAAATAGGCCAATAAAATTCTTCATAATGGCAATAATCTGCATAAATTAGGCAGAAGCATATGGTTTCAAAAATTTATGAAAAATCTAAAACCAGAATAATTTATTTTTTTTAATTTGCCATTTGCAACCATCTCTGCTCTACTCTCTTACACTGCAACAGAAATACTTGTTCTGCAAGTATTCCTTCCACTCATTACATCACAGGCTATTGTGTACCAAAACATATAACAAACCCAAACACTACTGGTCCTTCCCTTAGCCTTACTAGTGGCAACCTGACACTTATGTAAGAGATGGAGAGGTGAGAAGGGCATAGGATATAAAAGAATTACTTTTATTCATTGTCTTGTCTTTGGACTGTTTATACCTAACTTCCTCAGAAACAGTGTCATTCCTGCGTTTGAGAACACGCTAGTTTCAACCATACAAAATTACATGCAAAAAAATGTAATAACTGCACACACTGATACATTTGCACTAGGGAAAGTATGTGGTTGTTCAGGGAGAACAAAATCTGCTACCAGTTAGTTGCTGACTGAGGCTGCTGTGATGCAAAGACTGTCAAAGGCACAATGGAGGCTGCTTTTCAGCACTTGCAGTGGTTACTTCAGTGTCCGGAATACAACCATGCTGATACATTAGCCACAGAAAAAAATGGAAGGGTTATAAGTCAGCATGAAATGGCTTCTGTGAACATCTGCTGTAAGCTGGCTGTGTGGCAGTAGATGAATGTGAACTCTTGGAATTAATCAAGCAGGGCATGACCTTACTGAAACATTTATGAAAAAGCGGTTCCACACCATGGCAACAGTCTCTGTCTCTCTCTCTTAGATGCAGAGGGTGTCTCTTCACCAACCCCAGCTTCCACACTTCTCTGGAGAACAAAAGGGACAAGGAGTGCTATTGATGTAATTGTTTTTGTGAACTGCACTTGTCACTTTCTAGCATTGGGGCTGGTGAATACCTGCTTTTCTTGATATTCTGTAAGCAGCTGGGTAGAGCTCTCACACTGCACTATATAAATTTGCTGAGATGCAGGCTTCGTTTTAGCGTCAGCACTGTAGGCTTTGTTTTAGTGACAGCAAAAAAGAGAAAATACTACATTTTACTAAGTTAGTGTCAAACAGAACCATTTTAGAGGAGCACTCCGTGTGTTGTGCTGTTCTCCATTTCACTTCACTCACAGTATAATTTTCTGTGCTTTCTAGAAGCCAGCAGATCCCCATTAAAGGCAGGGTTGAGGTGAAGTCTGTGCCAAGCAAGAACCTTTTGGGCTGTCCTAGAGGGAGTTCTTAAAATTCTTCATATTAAATCCTCATTTTCCCATGTGTGAAACTCACACCCTCTCTAGAGATCTTGTCAAAGATTAAGCTTGTTTGCACAGTCACTGATTTTGTTTTCACAGCAGCTTTAGGTTTTGTTGTTAGCTACTTTTCATTACTAAATGAAGGCTATTACCAATCTCTGCCATAGGACATAAAATGTTACTCTTGGCTCTCCATGTGAGCTTATCACTATATTTTCCAACTTTCCACTGTTCTTCATGTTATACATTTATTTTATACCATGTCCCTATTTTCATCTGGAAATTGAAGGAGGAGTGACAGGTCAATTGTCACTTGCCTCAAACATCCAAGTAACAGTATCCACTAAAATCTAGCAAAGTTATTGGGGTGTGAAGAGCAGTAAAAAACAAGACACTTAATTTTTTACTGGAAAAATAAACCAACATACTAAAATGTTATGTATATAGCTAAAGCAATAAATATTGATTTTTAAAAGTAAACCACTCCTAAAAAGAAAAAGTACAGGTACTTTAGTTTATGATGGTGTTTAAATGCATGTTTTCATACTTAATCAGGTTAACCACTGTCCCATTCTCTGTTATGTTTTGTGACTATTAATCACTGTCAAGTCATGCTTTATTTTTCCTCCTCCAAAACGTCACTCTTTCTTTCAGAACACTAAGCAAAGAGAGAATATAATTATAGATTTGTGTTTCTACCTCAGGGTTTTGTACACCTTTTGAATAATGTAGGCAAAGTGTTTCAATAGAAATAGTCACCATGCATTTTCTCCTTTACTCCTGTTACAGATACATAGTATAATTTTGGCTTTTTTCAAGTATTAAGATTAATGCTATATGTATAATATTAAAGTGGCTTTGATGTAATGGTTGATATAGTATGTTTGAACTGTCTACTTAGTTAGGATAACATTCAACAAACAAATGATGGGGACCCTGGTGATAATCAACACTCACCATCTGTGGAAAGAAGGACCCAAGGCCCAAATTAAAAGGTAATAAGAAGAGGATTAAAACCACAAGCCAAGAAACATGCATGCTCTAAAAAGGTGGACCCAAGGAGTGGCCATGCTAAACAGTTCCTGGAAAATGTAAACTAGTTAATCAAAAAGTTTGAATATGCATAAAGTCTATGAATATTAATAAAGTGGATGCAATAGAAATGGTCTATAAAGGGTTTTCCAAAACACCAGGTGTGCTCTTGGCAGAGTGCCATTTTAACCCTTTGCTTTATTGTCCTTGTCTCCTATTGTCTTTTTTATTAAACCTTTTAAAATTTACCAGAAGAGTGAGCCCCATTTTTCACAATCCTCATTTCCAGTCTCCATATTGTCACCTACGGAAAATAAAAGGTACCAAAGTAAATTTTTAGAAATGGCCATTTTAAACTTGAAATAGTTAAGTTGTCACATATCCACTGTCTTGGTTTAAAAAGACAGGTGTCTGCTAAGGAAGGTAGAAACCTCCCTTGAAATGGAAAAAATGTAAACCACCCCATCTTGGTTTGGAAGACAAGTGTCTGGTAGGGAGGGCAGGAGCCTCCCTTAGAATTAAAACATAGAACTGCTCTCTCTGAAATAGTACAATTTTGAAATCAAGGGGCTCTCAGGCAGAGATCTGGGGATAGGAATAACAGTTCTTTACTAGTATGCATAACAAGGCACACAAACAACAATAACTACAGCATTAGCAAGAAAACAGAACCAGGGGCCCTGTGACAGCTTTCTCGGCTGAGACGGGAAGGGATGGAGGAGAGGCTTTGCTTCACAAACCCCCTGCTCCTGCGGGGCTCTGAGGAACACTCAGCTGGAACAGCAGGGATGAGCTGAGATCCTGGGCTGGTGGCTGAGGTGTATCAGCAGCTCCGTGGAGGTGCCTGGCACTGTCACAGGTCCCGGCAGGACAGAGGGTGTGAGGCCACCAACAAAGAGGGAAGAAGGAAAAGAAGCAGCAGCTCTGTCTGGGTGATGGTGAATTCCCTTTTCCCAGCTGCAACAGCTCTGAGAGAGAGTGTCTCGCACTCCAGCCCCAGAAGCCAGCCAGCCCCCAGCTCTCCCCACCTTCCCCCTCCCCTTCCCCCTTTCCCCCCTGGGCCCAGCAAAACTCTCTGTGTTTCTCAAGCACCCAACAAGTACCAACCACCAAGTTGGTACTTGTTGGAAATTTTGCAATGGGCAAAAATTCCATAGGTGAGAAGGAACAAAAGGAAGGGCACTCAATATTACTCAATTACCCAATTATTACCCAATATTACTCAACTGCTAAGGAAGACAGAAACCTCCCTTGAAATGAAAAAAATGTAAACCACCCCCCCCCCCCCCCCCACTCCGGATTATTACAATCTTGAAACAAAAGGGCTCTCAAGTAAAGACATGGGAATAAGAATAACAGTTCTTTACTAGGAAAATTAAAATACAAATGCGTTTGTACAAAAAAAAAAACAATAAACAAACAACCCACAGACAGAGTCAGAATACAGCCTAACACTCTTTTGGTCAGAATGTTGGTAGCAGTCCAACTGCATTAAATGGTGGCTGCAATCCTCCTGGAGTGACAGATGTGGTTCTGTTGAAGCAGCGATCCTGTAGAAGGGTGTCGTTTTCCTCTGAAGGTCCAGTGGTGATGTGGATGGGTCTGGTCTTTCCTCTGGGAATCCAGTGAAGAAAGGCTGATTGAGGTGTTCAGAGTCTCTGATTACATCCAGGTAGGAATGCTTGGCTCCTGCCCTGGGTGGAGCATCTCACAAAGGGATGATGTAATTTTATTAGTCATGCAGTGAGACTCAATGGCCCATTAACAACGATATCTCCTTGGAGGGAGGACGGGTTGTGCAAGAGATAAAGAACACTGCCCCACCTGGTTTTATCAGATGGTAATGGATTATGTACTTTTGGTTACATCTTCATTGCAACCCAAGACACCCACTAAGTCTGTTTCCTACTTCCAACTGCAACAAAAAATGCTATCTGAGCTAAAAATAAATAACACAAAGATAAGTGGAACTTCCCTGGTTAAATTTTTATGTTTCAAGTAAAATGACTAAAGTCAGCCTTTCCCACAGTAAGAACACGAAAAACATTTCTCACCTCTATCCAGCTTCTTCTTGTCGCACAGTGTGAGAAGCTGGGTATTAGAACTCTGCTGTGCGAATACCTGTTGCAGTTAGTTACCAATTATTCTGTTAGTTTCTGCATAAAACAAAGGACTGACTTCCGGAAATGGACTGGCAAGAGACCCAAAGGTTGACTGAAACCCTAATCACCCTTATCATTTCATAACAAAACATTTGACACTTTTGTGCAGGACTGTGAGAAACTGAAATGTTATGGTTCTTGGTTTAAATGTTGTTAAAAGCACCAAAGTACTTTTGTCAACTGTAGCAAACAGTCAAAAGAAGCAACTGCTCATCTGTGACCACCAAAGCCCACTCATCCCCAAATATGCCTTCTGATGGGAACCAGACTGTGAGTTACTGGACTGTGAATTAAGCCACCTGCCAGAAACTTGAGATAAGATAAAGGTGGTAAATTATTGTCCAATTATCTCAGGTCTAAGGAGAAGTAAACAAGCCTGGAGGGAGAAGAATGTATCCATAAAGAAAGGCATTCTCAGCAGCTGTGTGGAAAGTCTTCTCTGTCTGGGTTGGGCAGGGGTGGCCACAACTCATAGACTCATCTGCTGATGCCAGGTTTGCACCCCCCCCCCCCCCCCCCCCCCCCCCCCGAGGAAGAGGCTCTAACCCTGCAAGGCAAGATAGTGACTCTTATCATGCTAATTGCCCTCCCTTACACACCTCATTCAGTTGTAAAACTCCCTTCCTACCTCTGGGGAAGGCCAGATGGGGCTTTACCCTGATGTGAAGCAGCTGCCAGGTCTTAAGAGGTGTGATAAACCATCAAAAATCCCCAAGGCACACTCAGACTCATTTCTGGGGCCTTCTACCAGCAGTCCCCAGGTGATTGAAAAGTAAAACTCTGATGATGATGGAAGAGATGGGACTTGCTTCCATGCATGAAGTCATTTATTGATTACAATAGGATATATACCTTTTCAGCTGTAGCTAAAAATAGCACTAACAATAACATTGATGTTTCCTAGTAATATTTGTTTAATCATAGCTTTGTACAAACCAACACAGGCATGTACAAACTGCATGATTTCTCGCAAATCAAGCATACCAAGCGTACAGCATTATGGTTTGCTTCCCTCTTCAGAGTTCTGCTTTCTATTGCCAAGGCTTATGACCTAGCAGAGTTACCATATCCACTTCTGTTATGAATTTAGCAGTGCTCTCACTTCTGCTCTCTAACTATTCCCATAAAACTCCTCTGCCCAAGGGAGGTACCTAGGCATTCTGACTGAGTCTGAGCACATTTTAAGCCATTGGACATTGTGTTTCAGGGGCTTCCCCCACACCTGACAGGACAAAACTGTGACCATCGCTTTGACCAACAGACACTGAAATTGCAACAACCAAGTCTTGTCACAAGGTCCTCCAGGTGGTGAAGTCTTTCTACTGTCATTCCTTCTCTTTCTTTTCCTTGTACATTTTTTAAAGTGCTACCTTTAAGCTTTCATGTCGCTATATTACTATATATAATAATAACAACCAAATATATATATATACACACACAGAGGGAGAGAGAGAGATAGAGACATTTATTTACAAACAACAATCAACCAGTCATTGGTGCCATTTCATTCTTAATAATACACCCTGAGGAATCTATCAACGAAGACCTGGGTTACCCTTGCCTTTAACAAGGATACCTCCAGCAATAACATTTTAGATAGTCTGGACATCTCCCCTTGCTGTCTGTAACCAAATGATCAGCACTGTTTTAATAATTAAGTAGTCTTGACAAAAAACACAAGGGATTTAATCTATCACACCTAGTAGCTCTTTCTGCAGAGTCAACCAAATTGTACCAACTATTTTAAATAATTGGTAGAAGCTTTTCCTGTGGATGCATGAGTTGACAGATGCCTTCAACATAATTTGAAATAATTGATAGAAATGAATACTACATGTGCTGGAGTGGCCACATAAAATTAGAGGTGACTCGAATTGCAAACATCCAACCAAATGAGAGATTGAGAATTTTCCTCTGTTATTGTAAGGACCCTTGCATTGGAAGCTCCATTCACCATCTACACAGTGTCCAACCACGTTGAAAGATTCAGAAAGCGACAGAGAAATATAGAATTGTCATCTCTCACAATAATACATTTCATACTCTTCTAAATGTGCATTTAAACCAGAATGAATCAATATTTTATGATCCCATACAATGAGACTAAAAAGAAAATATAGAAATACAGAATTATCCTCTGCAAAGTAGCTCAATAAATCAAGGATTTTCTGTTCAACAAGAAACACTGTCTGCTAAAGTTTGTACAGCAAAAAAATCCCAAATAGGTGGAGCCAAACTCCAAAGAAGTTCTTAGGAACTTAGAATCTTCTTAGGAACGGAAGTTATTAGGGAGTATTTTTCACAGAAGACACTAACTATAAGGACACCATATGATTACAATGTAATTTTGTTAAGAAGTCAGATGTAACAGGTAGTTTACTGTGCTTCTCCTCCATCCTCACTATGAGAATTAAATCTACATCCATATCTCTGTTATGTTTGAAGTAGCATACTGTGTGTAATCATCCATTCTTGCTGAAAAGATATGGAGGCAATAGCTTCCTGCTGAACAAAGAAACACTGAAAATTTAAATGTTTTTCAGGAATATACTAATTTTCATTTTTAAGCAAAATGTAAATGTACTGTTGTTCTTTTGTGTTTAGGTCATCACTATCAAAATATTTTATTAGAACCCCATTGAATGACTAAAAAAATTATTTTCGCTTAATTCTCCTGTCTCTTCTCATTTTTACGTAGGATCATTGTGTTTCAAAATTCACAAAATTCTGCATATTGAAATGGATAACAAAATTTATGATACTTTCTTAATTTGAAATGGTGTTTCAAAAGATTGAAATAAAAATATTTCTTTTCATTTTATAAAAGTTTTTGTTTCTTTTTCCTTTATTCTTTTCTTTTTTTTTTTTTTTAATTCTGGAAGACCTTTCTCTCACTGTCTCAGTCTCTCAATTTATTTTAGTCATGTTATTGTCAACATGAATGAGCAAAGTTGGTTGAAAATGTCCCACTTTTCTAAAAATGTCATAGAAATTACTATGTCTTCTTTGGCTTCAGTGAAGCATCACAACTTTCTATGAATAATCCACCTTTCTTTACCCATGACATAAAGTTAGCATTACTTTTAGATATTCATATTTACTATAACATTCTCTATCAGCAAGGATTAACTGACATAGTTGAGGCAAAATAAAAGACTTCCACAAATTTAAAATAATTGATGGGCAATTTAAAAATTTTTGTTCTATAAAAACAATGTCTTTTTCTGCCTGAGAGGAAATACAAAGAGGAACACCTTCCCAAGTAGAGGATTTTTATGTTCTTGGCAGATTCAAAAAATATTTACTGACAGACCACTAGCATAAGTGGTTGTCACACAATGTTACAGGAAGAAGAGATTTCTGGCTCCCTTGGTAAAATACAAACAAGTAGCAAGTAAAGGTTTATTTAGCTCTTACAGAGGGTCTAAGTGTAAAGCAAGAGAAGAGTCAAAACACAGAAAGTTTCTGTCCTTTACTAAAAGTAACTAATATAAATAACAAAAGGAAGACTTTGGACACCAGCACTCCCTTTATTTCTTGTGGTTTTTTTACCTGTGTTGGAACTGGTTCTCATGAGATTATTTCACCATTTGAACAACAGAGGAAATTATGGTCATATAATATTTCATGATAAAAGAGTACACAAAATAATACCTTTTACACTCTCTAAATATACATTTAAACCAGTAGTGAATCAATATTTTATGATCCCATACAATGAGACTGAAAAATCTTTCTCTCCAGGATGCTTTACCTAAAGGGAGGAAATGAAAAATGGTCTCTAGCTTATCTCTAACTGCCTGCCTACCATATTAATGCTGTATCTGGAAAAATGGTAAAACTTAATGCATGCATGAAAGTCAGAGCCTGGCTTGAAGAAAGAAGAATAATTCAATACTCTATAAACAACATTGCCAATTCTTCCATGGACAATCATCAGTAGCAGTTGTTGCAATAGGAACTGTGTCCTTGAACTAAGGTAACTTGATAGGCAAAAATCTCCTCAACTTTCTCTGAAACTTTAAAGCCTGAAGAAGACAAGTTATTCTCATTCTGGTTTATTTTCTGATTCTCTTTTTTTCACTAGTGCAAGCCATTAGTCCATAGGCTCACTATTTCTACATACATGTCATAGTTCATTGTTTTACAAAACACAGAAACTCCTCAATCATTTAACCCCCTCCTAGTCCAAAGCAAAATGTGCGCACATCCATGGACCTTATTCAACTTAGATTTTATTTATGTTTTACAAAAACTTAAGAAACAGCCATGATAAGAAAACACAAACTGTGTTTATTGAACTTGATAGTAGAAATATATGTATGTATTATATTTAGATTTACATATAAATTGAAAGTGAAACCTTTAGCTAAGGGATGGTTACAAGTACGTTTTAACAATGGGAAAAAACATGGGAACAAAGGTATGCCTCAACCCCAAAACTCTTCTCAGCATTGCTGACAGCTAGCACAGAACACATGTGTTACTTGTATTCAGGAATTCTGAAGCTGCTACTAAGATTACCGAGTGTCACTGTTTAACACCAGCCAGCAGCTAAACCCCACACAGTTCCTCCTTCACTCCTCCACAGTAACATGGGGAGAGAATTGGTGGGGTTAAAATGAAAAAACTTGTGGGTTGGCATAAAGACAAAGTTTATTAAGTAAAGCAAAAGCCATCACACAAGCAAAACAAACCAGGGGATTTATTCCACAATTCCAATCAGCAGGCAGGTGTTCACTCATCCTGAGGAAAGCAGGAATCCATCTCACAGATGGGTGACTTGGGATGACAAACTCCCTCTAAATATTCCCCACTTCCTTCTTCCCCCAGTTTTATGAGCATGATGCCATGTGGTCATTTGGGGCCACCTGTCCTAGCTGTGTCCCCTCTCAACTTCTTGTGCACCCTCAGCCTCCTCAATGGCAGGGCAGTACAAAAAGAAGAAAACGCCTTGATGCTTTGCAAGCCCTACTCATCAATAACAAATCCTTCTTTATATTAACAAGGACTTTTTCATCAGAAACACAAAAGACAGCCACATGCTAGCCACTGTGAAGAAAATTAACTTTATTCCAGGCCAAATTAGCACACTAAGTTTTCTGATGATGTTGTTTCCACTGACTCAGAAAAATATTGCCATAAGCAATATTTTACTGCAAGCAACATCTTACTTTCCTTGATATTGGTAACAAAGATTGTTTCGGCAAGAGTTGAATGTCAAACCAGGGATAGTTACACCAAAAAATTGAACTCTACTGATCTGAAAAAGGTATGAAGGCCGTCTTTTGGGTAAAGCGGAACTTAACACTGAACCTGACTCCAAATGCTATGAATTACAGGGCAGTTTCAGGATTGTAACTGTTCCCTCATGTCATGGTTTTAAAGCACTAGCTAAAAAATCACTAGAAAAATTTACTTATTTCTTGCTGTGATATATGGATTATGACAAGGGCAAAACAGGCTTAAAACTTAAAAGGCATAAAGAAGGTTTTTAAACAAAACTACAAGAATAAGAAACCAGAATAAAACCTCCAGAAACCCTTTTTCCCCACCACCCAACCATTCTTTTGTTCAGCTGACAACATAGAGACAAAACCTGGTGGTTAAAGTAGTCCCAAATATATACAGCTTTTCATCAGTCTTTGTAGAGAAAAAGAGGTTCTCTTCTGTCATTCTGTGGAGAGCTTTTCACAAGAAAACCATTTTCTCATGGTTTTCTATTTTTCTGATGCCAGCCGCCCAGAAAACTCTGCCATCAGGCCATCCTCCCATTTCACACCACTCTGAGGTGTGTTTGTGGGCCATGGATTCAAGGGGTGTAATTTTAAGGATGAGTTATTCAAAGGCAAAAGTTCTCTTCATCTGTCTCTGTGATCATCTCTGGAAACAGAAGTTTTCTCTTTGTCTCTTAAGGGCCACAAGTCTTCAGCAACTCTCACTCCTCTTTTTCTGTTCCAGTGTCTCATAGGATCACAACCACTTCACCATTTGCTCAGTTCCTTCAATGAATAACTTTTGCTTAGATCCACACTTTGAAACACTTCACCCCCCACCCCAAAATCCTCTTTCATGAATTAAAGGAGTTTTTTCAGAACATTATTGTTCATCTCCATAGTTTTAACAAAATAATATTTCAGCTTATTATTTCAGCTTATTATTTCAGCTTATTAGTGCATCTTCTTATTCTCTTCCTATCTGAGGCTAGATTCCTTTCCTCACTGGCTTTGACAGTTTATGCTGTCTCTTTACATGTTGATCACTCTCTCTTCCCCTCTCTCTGGAAAAAGGATTAATCTGCAGGTCTCATCTGGGTAGTGAAAGGGTTAAAATCTGACTCAAGGCACAGCAGGTATTCATGGTGCCAAATTTCAGCTCAGCAGCGCCTAGAGCCAGGGGGCCCCCTGGGAAAAGTTTCAGCCACTCCAGAGGATTCCTTGGAGGCCACAGCAGAGCCCGGCCTGGCCTGAGGAAAGCCCTGCAGGCCCCATCTCCTGCCCAGAGACTGCGGCAGGCCCAGCCCAGCAAATGCAGGGATCAAGTCCCTTCTTTCATGGAGAAGGAAGGTAGTCTGCATCTAAGTTGCTTCACATTTCCTTGTAGGAATATTTCAGACTCCTCTGGCCTGAATATAGCAAAAATATTTCCTCATATGCTGCCTTCTGCGAGGCAGATGACCTGGTTCAAGAACGGCACGGTGACCCCCCCCCCAGGTCACTTGATCCATTAGCACACAACACCAATATGGTGGATGGCAAAAATGGCGTTCATTGGTGAAGAATTTGACACTTTATAACCTAGGTTCACAGTGTCACTCCCATCTGCTTTCATCACAGCTAGGTGCTATTGCCTAATTACGGGGGTCATTACCATAAACTATTGAAGAGGGGGGTGACTCTATCTTTCTGTACATTCCGATATCTTCCGACTGCTGGGCCCTAGCTGTTCACATTTTCCCCCCTTCCTTATGCTTAACTAAATTTGTTAGAATATAAGGTGTATTAGTCTTGAAAGTTCTAACGTTATTTTATGTATATCTGTTTTTAAACTTTTTATCTAACTTATGAAGTTTTAAAAGTAGATATGATAGATTTGAGTAAAATATAAGATGCACTATACTTAACTAAAAAGCTAAAAACTTATAAAATAGACACCGCAGTTTTTCATTGACAAACATAAGGCACACGTGGTGACCAAGTCCATTCTTAGAGCATCTGCTGTCTTTCTACAAACGGGATGTTGACTCTTTCTAGTCGGGTCTTGACAAAAGACACAAGCTTATTTAAAACACATGGTCCAAAGATTAACACCAATAAGAACATTACGATTGGCCCAATCAGGGTGGACACCAGGGTGGTCAGCCACGGAGACTAGTTAAACAGGGATTCGAACCACCCTTATTGAGCCTCTCTATCTCTCTTTCTCTGGGCTAGTCTTTCCCTCAATTCAGCCACAGAATCTCTGACCACTCCAGTGTGATCAGCATAAAAGCAACACTCCTCAAGGTGGCACAGAGGCCTCCTTGCTGCATTAACAGAAGATCTGGCCCATGTCTATTTTGCAGGACAGCTTCAGAGAGTGAGGACAGTGACTGTTCTAGAAAGGAGATAGATTTTTCAAATTTTTGCAAGTCTTTATCAATTGTCATTTGTAGCTGAGACAGACTCTGTTGTTGGGTCATGAGGGCAGAGACACCTGTGGCAGCACCAGCTGCTCCCAGGCTAAGCAGCATCGCTATGGTCACACCTGTCACCAGTTCTCTTTTCTGAAGTCGGGTGAGTCTCTCCGCCTGCAGGTTTAACTCCTCATCCGAGTAGTACAGGACCCTGGGAACAATCACAACTTGCACACAAAAACCGTCAGAAACACTGAAGTCACAAACTGATTGGCATGGGGTAATCATTGTCGGGTCTGTGCCCATCGGCCGCTGCAGGCTGGAGCCTTGCAATTTAGGGGTTATTAGTGAGTGAACTCTCTGTCCCCCCTCTGTCACCTGGACCAGGAACACTAGCGCAGCTGAAGGGACCCAGCTGGCACATGCAGCTTTTATCTCTCCCCAGTCAGTGAGAGGAGTATCCTCTCTCAGTTATTTTTTAATGTGGAGGGGGATATTCTTGTTTATCTTTGTTGTTTCCTCCTCTAAGGAATCGGTCTTGGACCACTTGTCCCCACTGGCATCCCCTTCGGAGTTGGAACTCAACTGGCTGGCTACTTCCAGTTTCCCGTGCCTTTTTGTTGGGCTCCGGCCTCGCCTACATCTCTTGTGGGTGGGCTTTTCCCTCCGTCCTGGTTCTCCCCGCCCTTCACTCCGCCCTCCACTCTGCCCTCTGATCCTCCCTCTGTTCTGCCCTCTGCTCCTCTCCCCCTCTTGGCTCGACCCCCCACTTCTCTCTTTCACATTCCTTTCCTGCTCCCTCCATGTACTACCCCCGCACTTTATCTCTTTCACTTCACATTCTCTTTCTTTCTCACGTACTTTATCTTTGTCGTCCTCCCGACCATGTACGCTCGTCAATGCCAGTTTTTGTTCCCTGCTCCTACCAAGGACATTTTCTCCTTGCTCTTTGTCTTTTTGCTCAGCGCCATCTTGGGGTACATAGGGCGGTAGTCCCCCCCCAGCTTTCCCCGCGGCACCCCTGGCTTCCTCTGTTAACTCTTTCCAAAAAATTTCTGCTCTCTGCTGTCCCTCTGTGAACAGATTGGGATTTGGGAATTGAGGGGACGTATCGCCCTCTTGTGGCCCTTTTGGCTCCGCAGAGCCGCTCTTGTCTGGGAGCTGTAACATCTGGGTGGCCGCCCTGACCCCAAATTTCGGAGTGGCCAACAGACAGTTTTTCGTGGCCCTCCAAGTTTCCTCTGCAAGGGCCTTTGTACATCTGTCCCACACCTTAGGGTGGATAATATCTACTGGTTGGTCTATGACCCCAATATGCAAAAGCCTTGCAACTGCAAGAGTAAAATCCTTAGGTTTACAATCTATACCCCATTGCTTATGTAATTACAATACAACTTTCCCAAGCGCTTCCATTGTCCTTGTGGGTCCAGGAACGTCTTTCCCGCCAGGACTGGTCCCGTCATCCTGACCACCGCCCCCTGTCCAGGCAATCCCCTCTCTCCAGATTTGGATCCCGCTTTTTGAATTTGATTCCCGGGTTTCGGCACCACTTTGTTGCTTTATGCAAAGCAGAGGACCTGGTTCAAGAACAGTACAGTGACCCCCCCCTCCGGTCACTCGATCCATTAGCACACAACACCACTGTGATGGATGGCAAAAATGGTGTTCGTTGGTGAAGAATTTTTAACCTAGGTTCACAGTGTCACTCCCATCTGCTTTCATCACAGCTAGGTGCTATTGGCTAATTACGGGGGTCATTACCATAAACTATAGAGGAGGGGGGTGACTATCTTTCTTTTCTGTTACACTCTGATATCTTCCGACCGCCGGGCCCTAGCTGCCCACACTCATAGTCCAAGATTTTGATCCTGAGATATCTGAGAAATGGCCTTGATACTTAAGGCCAGCCCACATACTGTCTTACCATTTGAAGCTGATTCTTTTGTAAGTACAACTGTGTAACAGTATAATAGCTTCAGCACTGAAATATCAAGGAAATCCGTAAGTATATTGTAGATCATTTAGAGTTTTGATTGCCATAAACAGGACTCATCATTTTACTCCAGTCTGAGAGAGACTGGAACAGGGACTTAGCAATCAGACTTCAGAAACAGAAAATTTAGTGAGTTGATGCCCGTTAGAAACATTCTTAAAATCTCATTTCTGAAAAAATATGTAGCTCACTGATTTTTCAACAATGGGAGAACATTCAGTGCTTTTTCCTTTTCCTGTACTATATGTGACTGAACGTTACTGAGGAAGGGGTCTAAAAGCAGTGTACCATTCCATTATTTGAATCTGAAATGAGTTGACAGAGTGAAATATTTGCGTCATGAGCCTCAACTAGGTCCTTTGAAAAAAGGGGAAGCATGAAGCACCTTCATGGATGAAGCTTATCACTGGATTGATTAATAGACATACTTGGCCTTCAGTTTTAACAGGGGAATTTTCCTTCAAACCCTCTTGAGATCCCCCTCTCTCTAAAGAGCACAGAAGCTCATGTAATTTCTCCATCTGATTAAAATTAATCTCAAGGATTTCTAGTCACTGTATCTTATCTTTTGGTTTTGAGGTGCTACTTAAAACACTCCTCCTCAGATCCTGCTACACATGTCTGCATTAGAGCACATGAAGAAATAATAATCCACTCCTTTTGGCTCGTTTAATCACTTCTAGTGTAATAGACAATAATAACAAAAAAACCTACATGATCCTGAAGAGAAAACCAAAAAGAGAAAGGAAACCTGACTTCCAGGTGCATTTTTTGTGTCTTTATCACTACTAACACATTGGAAAACTATGAAATAAACTAATCTTTATAAGGTGCAGATGTGACTGAAAATTTAATAGGACCACTCATACTAAGAACTTACCTAAAACAAAGCAGAAGCCATAACTAGATTGCTTAGGCTTTGCTCTCAACCCCAAACAGTATCCATTATCTAAATGCCATTTGAATTGAGAAAGTACAGTGGTTCTAACTGCCTTACCAAATCTGTTAGAATGTTTGTAAACAAAGTACAGGAAAAATAACGTATATTTTGTAAAATGAAATCCACATCAATGCAGAATGCCCTCTGTGCCCCATGAAAGCCAAATTATATAATTCTAATCAATGTTCATTGTATTCCATATTCAGGATTTTGAAAGTACTTTTCTTTGTACTTTATATTTACAATGTCATAAAGCTGTCTGTACAGTCATTTTGCCTTAAAATTAAGGTTGTATGTATGCATGTATGTATGTGTGCATTGGAATTAGTTGCATGTATGAGAGTTCACTGAAGGAAGTCAATAATTGCAACATTATAAAAAAAAAAAAGGTTAACTAGGTTACAAACCAAAATAGGAAATAAAAAAGAAAAGCTAAACCATGTATACTTACCCAGCAGACATAATTTTTAGAGAAACAAACAAGAAGTCTAGGAGGAAAATTTACTTTTAAAAAATCCCAAATGTCAAATAGCAAATAATAAAAAAAAAAGTCCTGTAGCACTCCTCTACCCTGCCCCTTGATATCTATTGGCTGTTCTCTGTGTATAACTTTGGCAATATAAGACAAAACAACTGAACTTCTGGGGCCATAAATTTTAGCAATATTAGCAATAACTGCTATTTAAAAACAACAGAATAATTAATAGAATAAACAGAAAATATAAATAAATAAAAATACTCATCATATTTGGATATAGGTCCTAGGCAGGCATTCCTCAAGTGAAAGAAAAGCCATCAGCTACACAGAGACTTTTGCTCTCTTTGGCTGAGATTTCCATGCAAGCTCATCACATTCCAGACACTTTTCCCTAAGCATATTTCAATTCCTTGATTCTTCTTCCACTTCATAAATATTGTCATTTATATTTCAGTGGGATAAATCCATGAGTAGGCATGTGCTAACAGTTTGCTGGTGGCGTAAATTGAGTAGGCATTTAAATAAAGCTTGAATAGCAAAATATCTTATAGAAAAAAACTGAATGCTCCAGAGAACTAAAGTAACAGGGGCAGAACAAAATGCAATGATACAATGAAAACATTGAATTTAGTTCTTACTGTGCTTTTGCTCTAAAGGAAAAAATAAATATGCTAGTTGCAACCAGAGGACAGAGTGGAACATTTGATCTTAGAGCAATAAATGTAGAGAAAGTAAATATATAGCAGATGAGCATTTTCCATTACAAATAGCAAGGTATTAATTAAACCATGCTTGCCATTACAAGGACTCATTGCCATTATCATGTGGGACATTGTTTTGTTCAACCCTATTTGAGAAAGACATATTTACACTTCAAAAGGTGTAAACAACAGAAATTAGAAAGACCCAGAAAACTGCTTTTTTCTGCTTTGGCTGGAAACTGAAGAGAATTGGCTGTTTTAATCAACAAAAATAAAGACTGAAAGAAGATACAAAATGCTCTTAGGAGAGAGGTAGAAGATAAAAGCACATGGAAGGAGAAGCTCTACTTAGTATGAAGGGTAAGTGACTATGTGTAAGGACTTAAAGAGCAGTTACCAGTCTCAAAACACTCATAAGATAAGCCACCACAAAAAGAACTTAAAATAAGCACAAATGGCAGAGCAGGAAGGAGCTAATTCTAGGCCTAACAGAGGTGAAGGTTTGGTTAGCACCTGGATAAAAGTTACCATGATGGCAAATTGTGGGAAAGGAAGCAAGTGCCTATACATGCTGTTTCGAGTTATATGAACAAAATCTATGCCCTGTGAATACCTGTGACTTGGACTGTATAAATGGTACCTCCACAAGAATGACTCTGGGACACCCACCACCAAGAAAGCCAGGGTTAAGAAGGACTAGCAGATCGCCCCAGAGATTCATCTCGTGGTGATATTTTTCTACTTAATCCATTTCTCTCAGTCTCTGTTTTCCTTCTGCCCTTTTCCTGTTTCTTTCTGCCTTTTTCTCTACCTTATTTACTGTCAACCTACATTTAATGTTAAATTAAATCTGTACTATTGATTAGGCATATGGTCTTGTTTTCATCTTAATTCAGAGGCATCTTTAATAATCAAATTATTAACAGTGTGAGGGAATGAAAAGAATTCAAGTCTGGAAACCAGAAGCAGTTTCCTATGGGAGGGCAACCCTCTAACTTGAACCTCTATCCTATGCCCTTTGGCCACTGGCATACTATAGAGCTTGCTCATGTCTGTTGTGTAAGGGAGGCTGCATGTGACTGGTTTCACATTTGCCCTGCTTTGTGACTTGTTTCTTCCTACTCTGCATCAGTTTATATGATGAAGTAGACAAGTGGATCCCCATTAGCAGGAATGACTCTTGGGTGTAGGGAATTGCAGACCAGCAATTTAATCTGCTGCTTCTTTTCTAGCACCGTTGGGCCTAAACACCTCTGAAAATCTTACTCCTACAGCTTTGCTGTAGTTTCACCTGTTTTATTTGTACTTAACATCTTCTATTGGTTGTTTCTTTATGTGAAGATACATTGTGTTCTAGTAGCAGTCTAGCACAAGTTAGACCAAAGGATTAATGAAGCTTTTATATAGTTCTGTTATCAATTCTGTACTTATTACACTTCTGTACAACATTAACTAAAACAAATCTGTTTAATTTGGACTAATTGTTAAGCCTATCTGTTGGGGAGGATGAAATAGGGAAACCTTATGAATGTGATTGCTTGGCAGTAGATTCTGAAAATATGAAGGCTAGAATCGAAGTAGAAATGAAAGCCTGCTTTGAGTCATAAGATGCTGAGTACTGGTTACTATATAACCAAAGAACAATAGCCTAGCCAGCTAAAGGAGAGTCCCTGCTGATAAAACAATGTCCTTCTGCTGATAGAAAGTCCAAAGGTCAAGAAGCAAGGGAAGAATTTGAAAAGCTTGTAGTGTTTAAAATGCAACACTGTATGTTAATATGGGGATGCTCAGAGGCTGTATATAAACTCTTTAGTGGGTGTATCCAGTAGTGATTGGTTACTGGGAATTAGAATATTCACTATAGAAAAAGATATATTGTATTGTAACAAGAACTTCGCTCTCTTAACTCTTAACCCTTTTCTCTTAGCTCTCACCTCTGAGCTCTTACTTCTTACCCCTTTGCCCCCCTCTTAGCCTTTACCCCTTTCCCCACCACTTAGCCTTTCCCCCCCTCTCTTACTTCTTACCCCTCTCCCTGCTCCTACCCCTCTCTAGTTTTCCCTGATCTCTAACCTCTTTTCTTCCTCTCACTCCGCTCTCTCTCCCCTCCCCTGAGACCATGTGAATGCCGAGGCTGGTGGCAGACACAGGTCTCTCCCTCACTTTACCCTTATAATAAATTGCTTATACCTGAACAGCTTGACCCTGGAGAAGTCTCTCACCGCGAGCGAGCATTTTAGACTTCAATACCTATCCATCAAACTTATACTTCCCACCTCCTGTATTAAAAATAAGTGATGAATTTAAGGGTCCTTCCCTTCACTGGGTTGGCTTTTCCAAGGTCTGAGGCTGAGATGGAGCAGCCCCTCAGCTTCCAGTCCCCAGCTGATTTAGTTTGGACTAAACCCAAACCAGTTCAAGAGAACCAAAGGCTGCCAAAGGACTGCTGCCACAGTCTCCAAGGACAGGAAAAGGAAGAAAACCTTCTTGCCTGAGCTACCAAAAACCAAGCAAGCTAAGCAAAGGAAGAGAGCCCAATTTGCTCAGAACCCGGAAGCCTGGTGGTGAGGCTTTTAGAAAACCCACTGACATTTCAAATGGCAAGCAGTCATCATGTTCCAGCATAACACAAATTATCCACACGGAATTCATGCTCTCTGGTGTGCTTTTGAGTTTGCAGTTGCAATATCTTACCAAACTTATTAAAAAGAAAGTTCTCAATAACTAACTTCAATAGAATAAGAAGGAAAAGAGCTTACACTGTTTCAGTATCCTGTCTCTTGTGCCTAGTTCAAAATTTTGAGTTCAGAGCTCTAATAAAGAGAATAAAAGGACAAGCTTAGCAGAATGCATTGAGGGGTAAATGGTTGTAACCCCTTACACTTTTTCTTTTCATCAGAACCCAAGACTGAAGAGAACTTAATTCATGTGTTTATTTATTGGCACTCAAAAGCAGCACACTTTTCTGATCATAAAAACGTAAGAACATTAAGAATTGTGATGCTAGTCTGTGGGAAAAATAGCATGTGAGTGGCTAGATAACTTCTGTTCGAAAACATATCCTTTAGTGCCACTGGAACACAAAGGACTTGTTTTTCTTCAACAAATACATCCTTCCAACAGTCAGATGTGGGGTAAAAGGAAATGAGAAATGTAGTCAGTTAGCCCAGATGAAATTGGAATTTTGCAATCACAAATATAAAGGTAAACTTTATTTTCAAAGGCAAGTGGGAGGAAATGGAGTGCTACTCACAAATCCTGCTGTTATTTGCTGTAAATCCACAAGCATCTATTTAATCCACATAACTTTACATCTCAGTATTACTTTTGGAGTTTGAGCCAAAATCCAGGGAAAGATCCGATTGCACGCCTGCAATACAATGTGTAAATGTATAAATTTATGTGGTTATTAAAACTGTTGAAGAGTTGCCATTCCATTTATTGTGGAGGGGGTTTTAAACTGTTTAGAACTCATGAAATTTGGGCCAATTAATTCCATGCTTTCACTTCAGGTTTCATGGCTAATTCAGGAAACCAAATTTGACCAAATTGTGCTTATAGTATGTCGTGGTTTTAAAGCAGTAACTAAAAAAAATTACTAGAAAACTTACTTATTTCTTGCTGTGAGATATGGATTAGAACAAGAGCAAAACAAGCTTAAAACTTAAAAGGAGTAAAGGAAGTTTATTAACAAAACTACAAGAATAAGAACACCACAATAAACTTCCAGAAAAACCCCTTTATCCCCCACTACCCACCATTCCCTTGTTCACATGACAACAGAGACAAAAAAACTTTGGAACTTTGGTGTTTAGAACAGTCCCAATTCCTGCTAGAGTCTTTTCATCAGTCTTTGCAGAGAAACAGAAGTCTTCTTCTGCTAATCTATGGAGTTTCTCACAAGAAAACTATTTCTGTTATAGCTTTCTATTTCTCTGATGCCAGTTGTCAGGAAATCTGTCATCAAGTGTCTCCTCCCATTTCAAATCACTCTGAGGTGTGTATGGGTCAATGAGTTTAGGGATGTCATTTTTTAAGGATGAGTTATTCAAAGGCAAAAGTTCTTTTCATCTGTCTCTGTGAGTTTCCCTGGAAAACAGAAGTTTTCTCTTTGCTTCAAGCACCCCCCAATCTTCAACTATTACTTCTCTTCTTCTGTTCCAGCACCTCACTGTATCACAATTACTCCACCTTTTGCTCAAAATCCAAACTTTGAACACTCCATTCCTCCTATATACTCTGTCATGAATTAAAGGAGCTTTTCAAGACCTTATTGTCCATCTCCATAGCTTTAACAGAAAAATATTTCAGCTTAATTAAAGCATCTCCTTATTCTCTACCTTTTCTGAAGCTTAATTCTTTTCTTTACTGTCTCCGATAGTTTATACAGTCTCTTTACATGTTGATTACTCTCTTTTTCTTTCTCTGGAATAAAGAATTAATCTGCAAGTCTCATCTGGGTAATGAAAGGGTTAAAATCTTGCCCAGGCTTTGTAGATGGTTCTGTGATCTCTGCCAGAGCTGCAGCTGGAGTTGTCTGTGATGGAAGATTCTTCATGGCTGCTCTGGAGAGTGTGGTCAGTGTCTCAGCCTGCGCAGGTCAAGAGCTTTTTCCTTTCTTTACTTGGCAGTCTCTGGTGAACTCAGTCACAGCAAAAACTGCAGCCGAGCCAGGGACCGGCCTGGCCCGGCCAGAGCCCGGGGCAAGCCCCGCAGGCCCCATCTCCCGGCCGGGAGCCGCTGGGCCCAGCCCAGCTCTGCCTGGGCCGCATGGCCTGGGCAGGGAACAGGAGGCCAGCTGGAGCTCTGTTACCTTTCACAGCCAGGAAACAAAGAGAACAAGAAATTCCCAGGCTTAGGTCTTAAGGTGGTGTTCACAGGTTGATCTCACTTTTCAATGGTTAAAACTGCTGTCAATTCTTAGAAATGGCCAGCTGTTGGCTAGGAGAAAAACTCCCATCAGCCTCCAGTGGTTTTAACTTCCTTAGGTGTTTCTCTTTGTTTTCTTAAATGCCAATCTATCACAATATCCACCAGTAAAAAAAAAGAATCGTATTGAACTTAAAAGCAACTGTCACTGTACCTTTTGTTCTTTAGTCACTAAAGTGTGACCTGGTCAGTAACTGGCATCAAGTTAATAATGGCATGAAAATTTACAAATGGAATAAAATTAAATTGTTTGTTAATTTTTAGGCACTGTGGTGTGATGAAAACAAGTGCAAGAGCAAAGATCGCTCATTCACTTTGCTGTTGCCCGTGAGACTCCAACATTTAATTTCAGACTTGAAAGGGTTTGCCTTAAAGATAACTCAGAAAATATTTGGGTTTACTGGTGAAAACAAAAAAGGTTTAGCCATTGTGTAGTGTGTGTAATTTTAACACTAGGATTAGAGGTATGTAAGAAGTTGCTGAAATTATAACCTTTGTAGGTAGTTGTTTTCAAGGGGAAGGTTTTTCCTCAGATTTACAGATAGAGGTTGCTTATGGAAGATGGTTTTCTGATGAAGATATGTACCTTCTCTCGTGGTCCTCATTACTCCTTTTGCTTCAAGAGAAGAAATAGTAGGCACACTATGGGGAGACAGGTAAGAACAGAATAGCAATTTGCACTGTGTCAGGTAGAAGTGCACACCAACAGTGCAATTTTTCTATATATTCTTGGCAAGAAAATACTAACAACTTTAATTATAAACTGTTCTAATAACATTCAGTTACACAGAAGGTGACGACTGGGTTAATATAGGAAAAAGAATGAGTGAGGACAAGAGACAGCAGCCTATGCTCCTGAACTACACTGTATCATTCACAAGTGGAAATTGCAGTTATGTGTCTACTTTTCTTCTCATGCAGTGCAAAGTCCTCAAGCAATACAAGTCCTTATAGAAGCATCTATTTAAAAGTTTTTGATGAGAACCATTATTTAAATTCTATGGAAATCTAATTTTCTATTGTTCCACATTTTTATGTCAGTTACGAAGCTCAAGCAAAAGGATCAAGAAATACATGAAGTGCAAAATGGAAATGACAGTCTTGAGACACAGAGACTTTCTTCTCTGTGCTGATTTAGTATCTTGATTCCTCTGCAACCTTAAAACAGAGTTAGTCTATAAAAGCTTATTTAGTGCACAAAAGGTCGCTCTTAGGCTTCACAAAACTGTAAAATGTTCCAAATAATGATCAACAAAAAATTCGCCACCTGGGTTAACTATTTACTAATGTATCCAACAAATTCACAGTTGTTCTGTCTGATATTCACATGGATATCCATCTGTAATATTTCCTGTAAGTTTTCAACAATTAAAGGAAAAAAAATGTTAAATGGAGAGCTAGAAGGGCAAAGTTTGTTATGTTCTGAGATAAAAAAAATCTTTAAAGATTTGTGGGTTTTAACTGGTTTTGCTTCTGTTTTTTCATTGCAGGAATCTAGAAATATGGAGTAGTAAAGAGTATTCTGACTTCATCTCAGAGTGATATAACAAATTAGGGTTGCAAATGAGGGTGGGTTTATTTGGGACTTTTTGTTGGGATTTTTAAGTCAAAATTACCTCTTAGGATGTAAACAATGTGACAAATTTAAACTAGGAGTGAGCTTCTTGCACACACATCTCATGCATTCTTCCTTAAAAATATAGGCAATCCATGTAGATGAGAGCATTAACTAGCTATTCCAGGAAGCTGACTAATGGAGAGGAATGGTGTGTTTATAGGGTCAAGCAGGCCTTTTTGGTCAGTGTAGTGCATCACACAGCAGAAAAGAACAAGAACAGGAGTGGTGAAACTGTAATGAGGCTTTATTTCCACTAATTCATATATTTTCAGAGTGGGACAATGACAATTACTTCTGATTCACCAAGATTAAAATCACAGCTTGTTTTTCTACCATAAGTGTACTATTATTATTACTATAATTATTTTCTTACAGTCAAAGCTTCTCTAATACCTCAAAAATGTAATATCAGCTGCAGTGCTAAATTCCACAGTTAAAGAGTTGCTCACACATTCTACTGCAGGTATCTTCTTTCAGTTACCACAGGGCCTTACAGTAACCCCATTTGCTATGGTCTGGGAAGTAGGAACACTGACAAATAAAGAGGCACACATATTTACCCATGTGCATTTGCTTTGGTTATATTTCTAATAGGCTCAATTGCTTAAGGAATCTTCGCTTTCCGTCTAAACCTTCGTCACACTCAAATTTAATTTTGATGCCCTTTTGCTCAGTTAAGAGGCAGAGTGATTGATCTAGGATTGGGAGCAAAGGACTGCTGAAAATGCTTTCCCTCTTGTAATTTCTGTGGTAGCTTATAGCCTTGGTGTTTTCCCTTCACAAAATGAAGGACAGGAATAGGAAAGGACAATGGTCTCGGATGTATTTTCAAACTGTAACCTTTCTTGTCTCGTATGGGGTCTGCAGCTTTGTGGTATGGTGATAGATGGGATCTGCCACTCCTGTGTAAAGACTGAGAAAATCAGCTGTTTGTCAAGTCTCATGTATCTGCTGTAGCACTGCAGATGGGCTGAGAGAGGCTCTTGCTCTTGGAGAAGAAATATGCTGCTCTTTGCTTACTGCTTTGCAGTGGCAAAACCAGCATCAGTCAAAGGTTTTTATCCTCAGTCCTGCTAACTTCTCCCTGAACAGCAGAGGCCATTTTCACCTAAGTCTCTTTGTTCCTCCAGTTAATTTTTGTTTCTTTGACTTTAGAAGAGCATATACAGAGAAAGACCTCTCAAAACCCTTCCTATGAAATAACTACCTTTTTTTCAGATACTTCCTCAAATTTTCTTCCTTCATTTAAAATGACTAGGAGTCATTTTAA